>NC_045429.1:348625415-349290915 GCF_902635505.1 Sarcophilus harrisii | reverse complement strand
TCCAACAGCGGGCAGTGTGCTGGTGGATCTGTCTCAGCTCCAGCTGCTATGGGTATGTCGGGAGGTGGTGGTTCGCACCATGTCCCCCCATGGAGAATCGGTGGATTCCATCCCGGCCCAGCTTCCTCCGGCCTTGGCTCTGGCTTGCCCATCCCCTCCGGCTCTCAGAACATCTGCCGCCGCCTTGTTGCCTTCCACAAGCCCAGAGGCCAAATCCCCTCCTTGCCCTGCCTCTCTGGGCCCTGGGGACCCGGGTCCCCTCCCTCAGCACCATGGTCCTCCTGGAAGCCGAGACACCGCAGGAGACCTCCCCGACAGCCCCTCAAAGACAGTAGAGAGAACCCCCCATGAGGACTCCGCCCAGGACAAGATGCAGGTGGATACACTGGGAAATTCTTCTGCCAGGCCAGGATCCAGGGAAGTTCAGAGTGAGGGCTGGAACTCAAGCTTCTCCCTCCTCATGGCTTCCTTTTTCAGGGGGACACTGGAGCCCTCACAGCAGCAGGGCTGGCCGCTGGAAGCAAGAAAAGCCAGAGCCCAGGGCTCTCTCTGTTGGGGAAGAAAGAGGAGGAGGAGGAGGCAGCAGCGGTGGCAGTGAAGGGACCAGGAGAAAGTCCTGCCCCAGGAGCCCCAGCAGAGAGGATACTGGGGCTAGAGCCTGGGCGAGGGGAAATTGGTCCTGGACCCCGAGCCAGAGTGGAGGTGAGCATAGCAACTCTAAACTAAGGAGCTATAGTTCCCCTTGTGGGACCCTTGCCCACCTTCTATGGCGGACTAGTATCCTCTCTTTCTCTTTGTCTATATGGCAGAATCTGACTTTTTCTCCCGCATTTTTCAGGTAGTGGAGCATTATACCTATATATGATCTCATTTTTGTCTCTCATAATAACCCTGTGAGGTAGGAGGAGTGAGACAGGTAGAACCTCAAGAAGGAAGAACACTGGCTTCCAAGAACTCCTTCTCCTTGCTTTACTCCATCAGTCAGGGCTTGAAACATGTTTTCATTCATCAGCATTCTTGATGAGCTCCAAAAATATTCCCCAACCTGTTTCTCTCTATGGTCACCCATATTCTATCAAAAAGGAAAAAAAGTTCAAGAAAGGCTAAATGTCTTACTCTGCTGAAGATCACTGCGCAAAAGTTGACGCTTACCGTTGGCAGTGTACTTACTCTCACTCTTTGCTCAGAATAGGGGTTGAGTTTTTCTTAAAAGATTTTATTATTCTCATGGGGAAAAAGGGAGAATAAAAATCAGCAGAAGAGAAGAGTTGAGTTCCAGAGTACTAGGATGGGACCCAAAAAGATTTATCTCTTTTATTCTTCTTGTTAATGAGCTTATTTCTGGTCCCTGAGGAAAACAGCAAGAACTTTGGGGTAGGGAGAGGTGGTAATTAGAGTGGGGGGGGGGCTTAAAAACCTCAGGACCCAGATCCTGTTGGGGGAGAGATCCTGAGAGTTGAGTAGAGACTTCAGGATGTCCCAAGACCATGGCAGTGTAGACTGCCATGATAAGAGGGAGAAAGGCAGAGATGGAAAGAAGCCATTTGGGGAACTTCCCATTTTATTTCATTCTTGCTAACTAGGTGCTAAACTCATGATCTTTCCCGCTAAAGGAACACTACTGTTGTCTGTGCTTTCTAAATTCTGGTGCCCTGAGTGCTGGTTATTCTGTATCCAGCTATCAGTTATGTCCAGTTATGTCCTAGTTTAAGTAATTCCATTCTGAAGCTTTCTGCCACCATGATGGGGGAGAGGGTAGGAGGAAAGGGAATGGAGAGAAGGGAAGGAGAGGGAGGGAGAGAGGGGAAGAGGGGAAGGAGAGGGAAAGATATGAAATAGACAGAAAGACAGAGACAGAAACAGAAAGACAGAAAGAGACAGAGACCACAAAAGAGAATGCCTACCTCCTTCCCCACAAATTCTGGGTGCTTTCCCATCCTTACTTTCCTTCACATCTAGTACCACCTTCTGATGTTTGAGTCAAACTGACTGTGGTCAGTTCTTTCAGAAATCATTGTGACTCTGTCATATTAGCAAGGTTCTTCCCAGCCATAGAAAATAAAAGATCATTTCTTCATGGCTGAGATTATTATTATTCTGATTATTTCAGAAGAAGAAAATGAATCCCAGAGAAGTAACATGGAAAAATGCTGGCCTTCAAGTAAAATGAGGCAAAAATAGTTGAAATTTGATGAAAATTCAAGCCTTAGCACTGACATTTAACTAGATAAAGTGACTTTAGGCCATTCATCTACCTTCTTTGAGCCCCAGTTTCTTCCTCTGTAAAATGGGAATAATATATTCATATATATATATTCATACCTTACCTCACAGTGCTATTATGAGGAAAACATCTTGCAAATCTTAAAAAAATACTATGTAAATGTGAATTAAGAACAATTCACTATTGCTTACTAATATAAGTAACAAATGCCACTTACTGCACTGGGACTCCATATCCCTTTCCCCTCCCTCTTCTTGGTTCTTTTCCCTTCTCTTCTAATCTCCTTCCTCAATTTCCTTCTTGTCCCCTCCTCATTTTCTTTCTTTCTCTTTCTCCTGTCCACATCTTTCTCTATTTCATTTCTCTTTCTTTTTCTCTTCTTTCCCAATACTTTTTTTCCTGTCTTTCCCCACCGTCTTCCCATTTCTCTTCTTTTCTTTTTCTTCTTCCTTCTTTTCCTCCATTTTCTCCCTTTTGCTGTCTTGCCCCTTTCTCTCCCTTTTTCTTTCTTCATTCTTTTCTTTAAGTATTCTGGGGGGAGGAACTCCTTCCCATTTCATACATTTATGCCTTCTCTCCCATCCCTTTTCCCCAGCAGAGGGAGGATGCCACTGAGGTTGGGGCCCGCCTGACAAACTCTCTGATGGATCATGGTCGAAGCTCCGACCTGTCAGACATCCAAGAGGAAGAGGAGGAGGAGGAGGAAGAGGAGGAGCCAGAGCCAGGTGCAGAGTGTCTCTCTCCCCTCCAAAATGAGCAGACCATCACCAGGGAGACTGGTGCCAAGGTAATGGGTATGAGGGAGTATCACCCTGAGACTGGTTTTTCCTGGGCTACTCCTCTTCCTATTTACCAACAGTTACTCCAGCATCTCTTGACCTAGTTACCCTGTTGAGTTTTAGGCAAAGACCAGTTGGGTGCAATTAACTTTGACTCCTCTAGGAGTGAAAGAGGAACCGTTGTTGTTGCTTCATCAAGGAACAGTGTCTGAAAGAGGTCTTTTAGGATTGAGAATACTCCAGAGAGGGTAGACACAGAGCCCAGACTAAATGGCGGAAGGATAGGGAAGGGTACTCAGTGAATCTGGACTTGTATAAACAAGAGTCGGATGTCCTCAAGCTGGGGACTGGTGGTAAGAGGATGGAAGGAAGGGAGCATTCTTATTCAACCTCCATTAAGATATATCTATCACTCAACCTCACCTTCCCATTCTGGGGCCCAAATATCCCTTCAATGAAGCCTGAGGATTGGAATGTGAGGAATCTCCTGGCTCTGCCTTCCACGTGCTGTGATCTTCAGGAGGTCACTGACTTTGGACATCTTCTCTCCTTTGATAGAACAGGGAGTGGTGGTTCAGAGTACTTTGGAGGAAGCTGAGGGAGGGATGTGTGATTGTCCCATTGCCACCCTTTCACCCAACTTCTGGATGGTGTTAACCCCTTTCTCCTCTTTCCCGATGATTCCTACTACTGCCCATGTCTTCTCCCCCATCCCCACCCCAGTTGGACTCTTGTGAGACAGACAGTGATGAAGAGATCCTAGAGCACATTCTCGAGCTCCCTCTTCAACAGTTTTGCAGCAAGAAGCTCTTTAGCATCCCTGAAGAGGAAGAAGATGAGGTGGAAGAAGAGAAGGAAGAGAAAGAGGAGGAAAAGAAGGGGGCAGGTGGCTCCTTGACTTGTACCCGCTTGCCAGAACCTCAGGGGGTGGGACTAAATCGTTCTGGCAATCGCCTCTGGGAGCTGAGGCCTTCCCTCTCAACCCCTGACTCTTCCCTTGGAAGAGACCCCCCCGAGGAACTTATCCCCTGTCAAGCTGGAGGGAGCCCCCTAGGAAGCCGGCGGAGGGGAGGGGGCTCCCCTGAGAAGTTATCTGCCCGCAAGAGACCACCTGACCTCCGAGAGCAGTGTAGTCGTCTCCTTGGCAGCAGCGGGACCCAGGGGTCTGGAAGGTCTGGTCCTTCTTGGGATAGGGGTGCACCCTCCTCCAGTGAGGGAGTGAAATGTGGAACAGAGATTGGTGGGAAGGGGTGGCCTGGCTTATCCCGGAGATGTTCCAGGGGTCTTGCACCTGACTCAAGCCTTGCCAGCTGTTTTGCCCCAAAGTGCTTGGAGATCAGCATCGAATACGACTCTGAAGATGAACAGGAATCTGTGGGCAGTGGCAATAGCATCTTCTCTTCCTCCTGCTGCCCTCGAGACGGGGAAGGCTGGGGCATGGGACCAGAAGGTGTCCCCTTAGGAGGGAGGCATGGGGCACCCGGGGCAAACCCTGCCCCCAGCCACTGCCTTCGCCTCTCTAGCTGTGAGAAAGGGGAGCCGGAAAGGAAAGGCCGAAGTCTGAACTGTCGCGTGAAGGAGCCCTGCCTTCGGGTCTGTGTCTGCCTGCCTTGGGCATCTGCTGTGGTAGCTGCTGTTGTGCCTCCCTTCCCCGCTTCCAGTGCTTTGTGGGCTCCCCGCTCATCTGCCAGGAGGTCCCATTCCATGCCATCTCCATCTGCAGGGCTGGGAGTTAGGCCCTCCCTCCCACCTGCCTCCTCCCCATGCATCCTGGCTCCCTGCTTCTGCTGGCTAGGGCCCTCTGTACTCTCCTGTCAGTTGGAGGCTGGGATCAGGCTCTTCCCTGCTAGAGATCATATCGGACACCCATTGCCTCTTGGCAAGGTGACCGCTTGCCGCTGAACAAGATAGCAGAGCCACGCTGGGAGGGGGTCACCTGACAGAACCCGAGGGAAAGGGTCTTTCTGAATGTTTATCCTCAGGGCTGCAACTCCAATTCCTTTATTTAGAGGAGTTTTAGAGGGCAAGGGTTGCAGAAGTGAGATACAACTAGTATCTTCCTTCTAGATCCAATTCTAGGATCCATTTTGCCTGACTCAAGGTATTGGTGGAATTTCAAGGAAATTAGGAGAAGGTTCAAGGGCGAAGCATGTTGTGTCTGGCTTTTTTTGTAGTGTGCTTGGCTGCTGGGGAGGACAAGGGTGGCAAGAGGGAGGGGAAGGGGGTTGTGTCAGGCCCAAGATGGCCTCCTGGGCACCAATGGGATGGGGGATGATTTCTGACCCTTTTGCCGACAGACAGCAGAGCCTAGAGAGCTCAGGGGCCAGGATGCTGCTGGACAGAGAGGCCCTCCCAGGAAAGGAAGCCGGCCCTCCAAGCTAGGGGTAGCTGAGCTGGGTGAGTGACTGAAAAGAGGCAGATGGAGGAATATTGATTGGTGTAGGGGTAGATCCTTCTTTTCCCATTTCCCCAAAGCTGATCTTGCTGACCTTGGGAATCATCAGGGTGGCAAGGCAAATGGGCTGGATTTGGATTTGAAAGGCCTGGATTCGGATCCTGGTTCTTCCAATTGCTATTTGTGTGAGGCGGAATGGGGCTGGAGTAGTTGACCTTAAAGCTCTTGATGGATGCTCTTTTGTCCCTTAGCCTTTCCCAGAAACCAGGCAAAAGTGATGTCCCCTCCAAATGAATCTGTTCGAATCTTTGTGGCTCTTTTTGACTATGACCCTGTGTCCATGTCACCCAACCCTGATGCTGTGGAGGAGGAGCTCCCATTTCGGGAGGGTCAGCTCTTGAAGGTAAGAGTGCCTTCTAGCCCATCACCTTGGCTTCTGGCCAGAAAGCTCAGGTAGCTGGTCTCCAGAGAGCACTATTACAGGAGGGGATTCCGAGGGGCTTCTCCCAGGCCTGATCTCCCAGCCAAACTCATCTATGGAATGATTTGTGTGGATACACTGAGTGTTCACACACACACACAGGATCTGTCAGTCTGAGCTCTTCTATACTTCAGTAATGAGATCATTGAGGGTTTCTCCCCTCCCTTTGGGAACAAATGGCTTTTCCCTACCGTCGATGTACATTTTATGTGGGTGTAACTATACCCATGCTCTGGGTGGGGGTGGTGTTGGAAACTGTGAGGAACAGAGGAATGACTGTGTCCCTGGTGGGGGAGTTGAACTAAATAGCAAGCAGCCTGACGCTGGAGTGGTGGGTGGAACCAGCAGACGGCTTGGTGAGGTGGAAAGGGCACCGAATTTGGAATCAAAGGACCTGGGTTTAAACCAAGCTCTGCCACTTGCTGCCTCTGTGACTTTAGGGAACTCTCTTATCTTCCCCAGGTCTTAGTTATTTGTAAAATGAGAAGGGAGGGTTTGGATTAGATCATGGATTTTTAGCCTGGAGTCTCAGAGGGGTGGGGTGAGGGGAAGGATTGTCTGTGAAGTTGGGCGGAAAAATTAAATATTTTCACTGACCTTTAACTGATATTTAGCATTTCCGTCACATATGAGTGTAGGAAACAAACATTACTAGGAGAAGGGGCCTACCAGATTTCCCAAGGAGATTGTGACACAAAAAAGATTGGCTTTTAAAAAGAATACCTCAGAGGGCCAAGCTCTGTTATTTGACAGTGTATTTTTTTTAATCCACAAAGCCAAAAAAAAAAAAAAAAAAAAAAAAAAAAAACAAAGATGAATTTTTTTCCCTTGAAGTACATAATAATATTTTTGCATCAATTGCTGCACTTGGTCTTCTAGCATTTAAGGTACAATTCTAAATCCTTTGAAAAAACTCAATCTTTGCGTTAGGAAACTTTAAGGGGAAGGAAGTCAGGAAAGCCTAAAGAATATGGGGAATTGAGAATACCCTGGAGATCTAGGCATGAACTGGCACCTTTTACTCTAGTTCGTCTGGGGTGCCAGTCACTGAAGGTCAAGTAGGGCAGAGAAGAGGAAATGATTGCCTTTGGATGAAGAGGGACTGAATTAGGCCAGTCTTTTTGCACTCTGGGGACCCATTTGTTCATACATCACATCACACACATTTCTTCTCTCTCTTTTCTTCCATTTCCTCGTCTACTCCCCTTTCCATCCACTGTTCCAAAGATGTGGTGTTAGTCCTACAGTATGGGTTGGGCAGGCTGTGTCTGGCTACTAAGATGGATATGCTCTTTGTCCTCAGGTGTGTGGAGAAAAGGATGCTGATGGTTTCTATCGGGGAGAATGTGGAGGTCGAGTTGGTTATGTTCCCTGCAATATGGTGGCCGAGGTAGCCGTGGGCAGCCCTGCAGTGAAAAGGCAGCTGCTCCAAAGGGGTTACATCCACCCTGACAGCCCTAAGGAGGGCTTAGGTATGATTTTTATCCTATTTCACATCACCAGAGGAGCTGGCTAGGAGGTAATGGAGTTAGGGTCATAAAGAGGATGTGCTTATTATTTGGCAGGAGGTAGGCAAGGGACCCCTTAGCACCAGGGGTTTGAAAATACACCTACAGTTTCATTATCTAGTGGAAAACAGTCAGATGTTCCCAGGATGGTGTAGTTAGGTAGGAGGGGAAGCCTCTGCCTTAACCTAAGGCAGGTTCAATTTAATTCCATGGTGGCCATGGAATCTCCAAATGGGGAGCTCAGAACGGCCTTTGGTCTGTTTCCTCTCTTTTTCTCTGTCTCACTGTTTATCTCATGCATCATCTTCTCTGCCTTTGCTTAGGGAATGGCTCCTTCCCACTACTTGCTCCCCATCCCACTGGGCCACCTCCCAAACCCCGGAGGTCCAAGAAAGGTAGGCAATTGTTTTGGTACCCAATGAAAGGGGGCATCAAGAATAAGGGACTGTCTGACTTCCCAGGAGCTACTTGGAAGCCCAGAGGTCAACCCTAGCTGGGAGTAGTATCTGGAAAGAGAATTTGGACTGAGGGTTAGGCATTCTTGATCTCAATAACAGTAAGCTCAATGATGTTTGGCTAATCATTTAACCACTCTTACTATCAGTTCCCTCATCTGTACAATAAGGAGATGGGCTAGATAGTCTCTAAGGTTTATTCCCTCTCATTCTATTATTTTCTACTCATTCTTTTTGTATCTGTTTTTTAAAAAGTTTTGAATTCCAAATTTTCTCCCTCCCTTCCCCCATATAGTAAGCAATTGTTAATGTTTTATATATATATATATATATATATATATATATATATATATATATATATATATATATATATATATATATATATATATACACACACACATATATACAATCATGCAAAACATATTTCCATATTAATTTTATTGTGAAAGAAAACACAGACGAGAAACATGAAAAAGGAAAGCAAAAAAAAATACTTTGATCTACATTCAGACTCCATCTGTTTTTTTCTCTGGATGTGAATAGCATTTTTTCATCTTGAGTTCTTTGGAATTATCTTAATTGCATTGCTGAGAGTAGTGGAGTCCTTCACAGTTGATCATCATATGATATTGCTGTTACTCTGTATAATGTTCTCCTGGTTCTGCTCACTTCACATTGCATTAGTTCATGATGATGCTTTTTAAAAAAAAAAATTATCTTAATAGTATATTCTTTTTCCAATGACATATAAAGATGGTTTTTAACATTCATTTTTGTAAGATTTTGAGTTCTAATTTTTTTCTTTCTCTCTCCTTTACTTCCTCCCTCCCCAAACTTGCAAATAATCTGATATAAATTGTATATGTACATTCATTCTTAACATATTTTCATATGTCATGTTGGGAAAGAAAAATCAGGACAAAAGGTGAAAATAGTATGCTTTGATCTGCATTTAGTCTCCATTTTCTTTGAATGTGGCATTTTCCATCCAAAGTTTATTGGAATTCTTTTGGATCACTGTATAGAGCCAAGTCTATCATAGCTGATCATCGCACAATTTTGTTGTTCTTGTGTATAGTGTTTTCTTCATCATGAGAATCTTTTAAAAAATTTTTAAAAAATTAATAATATATATATATTTAAAAATCACCTACATTTCCCATTATATCTTTTCCTGTAAAAGGAAAGCCATCACATATAATAGAGAAATTGTTTTTTGATTCTCATCTAGGAGAGGTGGGGTCAGTATCCTACCTGAGCCTGAGGGAGAAGGGAGAAGGAAGAGAAGAAGGGACTAGAGAAGCCTGGGAATCTTCTTGTTTATGGCTGGGCCAGAGGTGGCCCCAGCCCTGCCCTGGTTAAGGGTCCCAATGAAGCAAATATTCAAGCTTGGGCTATCTAATAGCAAAAGAGATGGAGTGAGGGACAAAATGATACAACCCAGTCCTGCAGTAGATAGAATACTGGGCTTGGAGTTACGACAATCTGAGTTCCACTCCTGTCTGCAGACACTAACATGACACATTGCATGTAATTTTTAATCAATGCCAGCCTATTTCCTCATCCATAAAAATGGGGGTAATAACACCCACCTACATCACAGAATTTTTATAAGAATCTAATGAAATGTAATTGTAAAATGTTGGCAAATCTTAAAGTTCCATATTAATGCTGTTATTATTGCCATTATTATAACACCTCCATGATGGACCTTAAATATAAAAATGAGGGACATATTTTTGGACATGGTCAATGTAGAAATTTGTTTTGCTTATTTGTTATGAGAATTTTCTTTCTTTATTTTAATTTTTCAATGCGGGTCAGGAGTGGGAGGAAGAGAAAATAAATTCTTGTTAGTTGAAAAAGGAATTTTTTAAATTTTTAAAAAATTGTTATGCTCTAACCTCCCCTTAAGGAATAATGCCTTCTGGCCAATCTAAGCTTCTGACCATCAGCTAATGGGATGGGAGGAGGGGAAGGGGGAAGGGAGCTTGAGGTAAAAAGAAGAAAAGATTTGTACTTTGTTCCTCTTCAGGCTCCCATTCTCAGCCAGAAGCCAGGGCTAGCCCCAGCACACCCCATTCTGTGGTGGCTGCCTTTGATTATAACCCTCGAGAGAACTCTCCCAATGTGGATGTGGAGGTAAGGATATCTTTCCTGCAGAGAAAAACCCCTGGTTGGGGTTCTCCTAAGGTGGGTTCCCTGGGCTCTGCCTTGGCCCAGGCCACTGGAGTTTACCTGGGCATTTTCTTCTACAGGCTGAGCTGTCCTTCAAAGCTGGGGACATCATCACAGTGTTCGGGGCTATGGATGATGATGGCTTCTACTATGTGAGGGGTGGCAGATAAGGAATCTCTCTCTCTCTCTCTCTCTCTCTCTCTCTCTCTCTCTCTCTGCTCCTTAGTTTCTGGCTCCTTCAGGTTTGGGGTAGGGGGAGATAACAGGGAAAGATGGGGAAGGGGAATCCCTGGAAACTGGGAGGGTCCAAGCAGGAGAGATCTAGCTCTTATTTACCTCCAGCAGTATTTTACTGATAAGAGTAGCCAAGGTGGCTGTGTTGGCCACATGCCCTGTCTCCTGGGAAACTCAGTAAAAGGAGAGAGATTTGGGGGGTAGGGAAGGGGTCTCAGAAATCTAGTCTACTAGGAGAGAAGGTTCTGCATGGCATCCCCTCCAACATCCTTGGCGTATTTCTTACAGGGAGAGCTGAATGGACAAAGGGGCCTTGTCCCATCCAATTTTCTGGAGGGCGCAGTCACTGGGGAAGACAAGAGGGTAGCCGGACCACCCAAGGAAAAGGATTCTGGGGGCCATACAGCTGAGAGCCAGGTAAGCACAGAACCAGTCTATCAGCCTCCTCTACCTCCCCTTAGACAAAAGGAGACGGGGTAGATAAGGGAAAGGATGACTGGGACTATACCTAAGTTTTGGGAGTGCAAGACTAGCCCCCAGGCCACAGTCTGCTATCACAGGGTGAATGGTCAGAGCCCTGGACAGTCTAAAGCAGAGAGCCTGACCCCAATCTGGGGGAGCGGAGGGCAGAAATTATTGTGTCATAAATGACCAGTGAATTGGAAGAGATGGGTAAGAAGGAGTCTGGGTAACTAACAAAGTGGAGAGTGAACCCTTAGATATTCTAGTCATCCTCATGGGGCTCAGGCTCTCCAGATCTCTGGTACCAACCATCACTTGCCCCTACTTGGGCACGGGCTGAGGGTGGAAGCTGGATTAGCGGGTACTGGACAAGGTCAGGTAGAGCCTGTTGTGGGAGGGCAGGTTGAGCTCGTGCCCCAAAGGTAGCTCACCCTCTGCATTCTGCTGCCTGTTCTGTGGGCCTGTATCCCACAGGAGGAGGGTCTGGTCAGATCTCACTTCGCCCCCCAGGACCTGAGAGGTGACCCTTTGAGTGGGAGGGTACCAGTCTTAGCCCTTTGCCAAGCAGGTCCCCATTTCTTCCTTTTATCTCCATGGGACTTTTTGGGGGAACGTGGCATTAGCTGCATGAATCTGAGGGAGTGAATGAAAGGCATGATGTGCAAATCGGGACCAGCCTCAGAACCGGGTGGGCTGGGTTTGTGCGTCTGTCAGTAGTAACCCACTGCCTCTGTTTATTCTCGGCTCTTCAGAGAATGAGGAAGAGAAGAGTCCAGTGCTAGATGGACATAGATATGTAGAGTGACATGTAAGTGGGGGCAAGTCCATCTCCCCCAGTCTCCCTCCATTCCATGTCCCTTTCCAGATACTTCACTTCTCACCCACTCTTCTCTTGTCCGTAGCCTCTTTCATTCAAATAGAATAGCTCCCCTAGATCAATACGGTATGTCTTCAATTCCTAGTTCCCTCATAATCGTTGGTAGCATTAGTGACCATAATATATGTCATCCCATATTATTAATTAATGATTTGTTTAATTCTATCTAATTATATGTTATGACATCACATATATGATAATATATTATGACATCACATATATGACATAATATATCCTGTATCAAAAACATTTATGATATAGGATTGTATATTAGATGTGCTTGATAATAACTAGAAGAATTATGAATACCAATTATGGTAACATCATCTCCCCAGTCACAAATACTATTCTTATTAGCAATCTCATTATAACCTTGTAGCCAGTGAAAATGACTGAACTTTTTTTTAATAGCCAACTCTCAACTTTGAGGGAGATCCTAAACAATTTAGATCCATGTATAACCTCAAAGTTTTTCAATTTAAGAGGGTTTACTTCTGTCCCACCTTAATTTAGGATTCCTTTAGTTTAAAAAAAAATCCTTAAAAAAAATTCTAAACATTGATGCCCTCTGATTTTTTTCCTCCTCTCACTCCTGCCCCCAAATAGCACCCTCCTTTGTAATTAACCCTGGAGCATAGTTACGCATAAACAAATCAGTTGTTGGCTGATTGGGATAATGTACGCTGCATTTCTTATCTATTTATTATCCACCAACTACCAGGAGCCTTGCTTGGCTGTCCCATTTCATTGCACTTGGTCTCTGTCTTTCATTTAATTTCTTTAGCAGTTTCCTCCTTCTCTTCTTCCTCCTCCCCTCATAGGGAAGCAGGAAAGAGGAGAAACAAAGAGCCCGAGTGGTCTCAGATGAGTTTATCTACCTCTGGGTAACTGAGAGTTGGCTTCCTAGAACATCTAGTCTGATTGGGTAACCAGAGAATATGGGATTAGTTCCTCTTCCATGTCACACCATCTGGGGGCCATGATGCCATGGGAGTGGGGCATGATGGTGGGAACAGGGGCCAGTCATACAATGGGATGAACTTGTGTTTGGGATTGGATTTGTTTGGGGGGTGGGTATAGATGTTGGAAGGAAGGAACCTTTGAAGGAGAGAAGAGTGAAAGGGAGCCTAGGGGCTGGTAAGGCAACGCTACATGTTGTAAAAATAAAAGTCAGAGGGTGAGTCAAAGATTACAGATTTAAGCTGGAAGGAATCTCAGAGGACATGTAGCCCAAGTCCTTTACATACATCTGGAGAAACTGAGACCAGAGCAGATAAGCCCGAAGTCACACAGGGAACAAGTGACAGAAATGGGATTTGAATCCCAAGTCGTCTGACTCCATTCCTCCTCCTTAACTTTTGCAAGGTTGTGTGTGTGTGTGTGTGTGTGTGTGTGTGTGTGTGTGTGTGTGCCAGATTTGGCAGTTCCTTTGTTCTCTCTCCTTTCCATGTATCCCTTATGAATTCTGTCTCCCAGGGATGAGGCATGAGATAAAAGGCTAATGTTACAGAAAAAGAGAGGAAATGTAGAGAGGGAAGTTAAGTTTTAAGTATCAGTAAAGGTTTAAGTATCAGACAACTGAGTTGAGAGTAACCCTATCCTGCTCGAGGGGACTGGATTGAGGCTCTTGGGAAGAGTCCAGTTTGGAAATTCCTGGATATTTCCAAGGCCCCTAGTTAGTGATCTGAAAAACAAAACAACCTCCTAAAGCTGTGCTGAGATGGTCTCTCCTTTGTCTTTTGGGGCGATCCTACTTCTTTCCAGTCAGCACAGTTTTCCTTTATTGGCTCTTTCAGGAATGGGGAAAACGGGGAGATGTGGAAGGAAGCTTTAGGACCCAAGAGCAGCTTAAATGTTAGAGCAGCATTAGAGATCTTACATGGAGGAGAAAGTTTAGGGAAAAGGGAAAGTAAGTTGCTTCAAATTCATAGAGGAATGGGAACAAAATTGAGGATCTATTCACCCTGATTTTTATCTCTCCTTCATTATTTTTTTTTGGGTGGGAGGGATCTGGCCTGATAACCAGATGGGGCAAGAATTGGAATGGGAATCTCTACCCCCTACCGTTGCCTCCTTTTGTAGTTGTAGGGTGGGCAGAAAAGGGGGAAGGGGCTTTAGGGGGCTGGAGCTGGGGGTAGCAGGGATAGCTAAAGAAAGGCGTCTAATTTAATTTCCGTTCTTCTTCCCATAACCCCCAGCTCCAGTCTGCCACTGCCCAGGATCTGACTGGAGCCCTGCCGTGCCCTCCCTGCGATCTGTGCCCGTCTCACTCCCGTTCCCTTAGGCCTGGGAGCACCCTTCAGACCAAGTCGGGGGAATCACAGGCTCCGGCCAAGAAGATGCGGGGCCTCATCTCCAAAGGAAAGCACCTCCTTCAGAGACTGGGCCAGGGAAAGAAGGAGTGAATGCAGTTGTTCCTGCACGGCTGACCGGCCCTCCATGTCCCCAGCTGCACCCTGGCTTTCTCAGATGCTCCAGAAAGAGCCCACGGGGAGGGGACCCATGGTGGAGCTGGGCTCTTGGACCTCAAATTGCTTTCTGAGCATCATTGGTGCTGTGATACCTGGATGGAAATTAATTTTGGCAACCCCCACCCCCATCCACCACTCCAAGCGCTGGGACTCTGGGTCTTTAGGTGTGAGGAGGGGGTGGGAGAAGGAGAAGCTTTTTGGGCTTCCTGTTAACATCCTTATGTTCCCCCAGGTCCCAGGTCTTCCTTCCCTTAAGGGAAAAAAATTTGCACTGAAGTCTCCCTGTGGCCCCTCCCTCACACCCACCTCCCGCGGCCCTCTCCGAGGGGGTGTGGGATCCTTGTATATATGTATATAAGCAGCCGTGCCTCTGTAGCGACTCTCCAGTTCCATCTTGCTTCCTCTGCACAGACCCCTAATTCCCCAGCCCCCCCAAGGGGAAAGGTCATGCCAAAGTGTGTCCCCCACCTCCCCGACCCCCCCAACCAGGGCCACCTCAACTCCCTCCCCCACACCTGCCAGTCTCCCCCCCCCAGCAGGCAAGGATTGGGGGTTAGCAGTCAGGAGTTGAGTTTGCCTTATTTGCATCATTGGATTTCTGTACCATCTCTGACCTCTCCAGGTTTGGGCTTGGGGCTGGGGCAAGGACAGAATTCTGCACTTATTTTCATACATGCCATGGTTAGCACACAGCAGGGGTCCCATCCCTGCCGTCCTTCCAACCCCATAGTGTTCCATCCCTTCCTCCCTTTGACCCCAGACAGCGAGGTGGGCCCTTCTGCATGCTTCCTCACGTGTGTTGGGGGCTGGTTGGCTGACCACCTCCGTGCCCACCTCCACTACCCCGAGCTGTCCTTGGGTCACAGTAAGGGGTGCGTGTGTGTGTCTGAGTGTGAGAGAGAGAGAAATTGTTTAAAAAGACATTTTATTATAATAAAGTCTATTTTTATAAAATCTTTACCAGATTCAGCTTGGGGAGGGGAAGGGGAGAATTTATCTTTCTCAAGCAAATTAACTTCTCCTGAAATCTTTCTCTGATGTCACATGGAAGCAATCTTGGATTCCTGACAGCTAAGCAGTAGAGCATGAGCCCTAGCTGCTCCTCCCAAGATGGAAAGGCTCACACCAGAGCCCTCAGACAGATGGTGGGCTCACTACCTGAGGAGCAACTATAGTTAAATTCTGAGAGGTTTTCATCACCAGGTTGGCTATAGGACGACATGTTTTTCAGCCACAGCTACTTTTTTTTTTAAAAATAGACTTTATTGATATTATTTGATTGCACATTGCCTACAATTCCCTTTGTATTCCTCCAAACACACAATTCTTTTTAATAGTATTTTCCCCAATTACATGTCAAGTCAATTTTTAGCATTCATTTTGACAAAATTTTGAATTCCAAATTTTTCTCCCACCTCCTTCTGAAAATAGTAGGCAATTTGATATATATTATGCATGTGTTATCACATAAAATATATGCCCATATTGGTCACAGGAGTACTACAACAATTCTTGAAGAGATTTGCTGAATTGCAACCTGAATTGGTGGAGGGATTTTTTACTCTGAAAAAATCTAAGTATCTTGAAAGATTTAAGTTGGATCAGTGAGTTATAACTCTAGGCATCCAGACTCTGAACTTTGTGGTCCTGGGTCTGCCTGAAAGAGCTGGATCATTTTTTCAGAAACTTCAGAAAGGGGATGAAGGGGGAGTTTTCATTTGGATCTTTTCTCATATGTTATTTCCCTTCCACTCTCCATTTAGTGCTGTGATTTGTCTTCCAGGTGAGCGTAGCATTACAGCCAGGCTGTAAAGAGCTAGAAAAGTGACTGGGAAGGATACTCATGGGGTCAAGTGGGTTCTTGGATGAGGAAACAAGATAGCTTTCTGGGGCCTTTGGATTTGTAGGGCCTAGAGATGGAAGAAATTAAGACTTTATTTTCACTAACATTTAATTAAAGTTTAGAATTTCCTTAATTATTTAAAAACATTCTTCTGGAGAGTCCATAGATTTTTGCCAAAGGGGTCCATGACACAAAAAAAGATTAAGAACTTCAAACTAGTCCAACTGCTTCATTTTCACTTTTAAATTTATTTTTAAAATTCTCTTTGATATTTATGTTCTTACATCATTCCCCCCCTCCTCTTTTCCAAATATATTCCTTCCCAGCAAGCTATCTTTTATGTCAAAGAATAAAAAAGAGAAGAAAAGCAGTTCAGCAAAGCTAACCAGCACATTAAAAGACCCTGACAGTTCCACATCCAACAATTCCACCAGCTCTGCAAATAAGGGAGGATAATACATTTCCTATCTGTTCTTTTGGGCCGGACTTGGTCATTATAATTGCACAATGCTCTGTTACATGATTTTGTTGCTTTCCCTATTTTCATTTCTGTAGTAATTTTCCAAACATTTTACAGATGAGGAAACACATAAGTGAAGTGACTTGCTTAGGATCACAGGAGAAAAATAAGCAGAGCTGGAATTTGAGTTATACCTCATCTCCTGTTCTTTCCACAGTCTGGTGAGATAATTCTGGGTTGGGGTGAGAGGTATTGAGAAAGGGGAGGAAGAAAGGAGATGGTAGAAAGATCGGTAAAGCTGTAGCCTCAATTTCCCTTTTTGTTTCCCTTCTTCCCTAGCACTGGTGGGCTCAGTTATAATTCCTACTCCCTCAGCCTCCAGTGCATGAAATCTCCTCAGGAAGCTGTGTGTAATTCTAACTGAACTCTTCTCCAGACTGGATTTAGAAAGATTTGATGTGTTGAAATTGTCTCTGGGGAAGGTTGTTAGCCCAAGAGGCAGATGGGCTGGCATCTGTGAGGGAGGAGGAAGGAAGGAGGTACTGGCTCAGCCTGGGGCTGGCTAATCTCAAATCCCTCAACTGAAGTGCTCTGGAATAAAATGACTCTAGAAATCCCAGTGTCATGTTATCCTGGGGCAGGGAAGGAGTCGGAGGATCTGGATTCAGATCACACCTTTTGGCTCACAATTTGTGTAAGTTTGGGCAAGTCACTCAAGCTTGGTTTCCACACTGATAAAATAGGAGTTCCAATTCTCATTTTTATGTGGTCTCTGAAGTGCCTCCCAGATTCAGATCGGAGGTCTTAATGACTGGGAAAATAGATGGGAGAAAGGAAAGCAATGAAGGAGTAATAATTCTGAGCCTTACACCTGAACCAGTTTGCATTCTTTTCTTTTTTGATTTTTTTTTTGGAATCTGAGTCTCTGTCTTGCCTGGATTGGCAGGGCAGCAGCTACCCAGAGCTTTGATCTCATTGATGATTGATTTGACCTGTTTATTTCCAACTTGGGCCATTTTGCTATTCTTTAGGTAACCCGGTGGACTCTCGCTCTCCATCACGGGGCTCACTCTATTAATGCAGACGTCTGATTTGCTGTAGCCTGATTGCAGCTCCTGAGCTCAGGGAGTCACCAACCTTAACCTCCCTGAATTGTGTTGGTTACAGGTGTGCACCACCTGACTTTGTTATTTTTGAAACTTCATTGATTACTGACCCATTCCTTCTTCTCCTGCCACTGCTGCCATTACTAGGTAAGCTTTGTCCATGATCCCCTGTGCTCTACTCTAAATGGAAGGAGGGAAACTGCAAATTCCAGAACTTGTCTTCTCAAAATCTATTCCAGTGGAGATCTAGAAAAATTTGGTCCTGGCAACAGGACGGTGGTGGCCACCCAAGGAAAGCCTAACTAAATGAAGCTCAGCAACTTCCAAGACGTGAAAAATAGTGACTGGTTAATGGAATTTATTATATGTCTATATTTTATACATATATAATACACCCACATATATACATATGTCTGTATAGCTCAATATTAAGTCCAAAGTATAATCCTCAGAGAGGGAAAAGGAGGGATTTAGTTCTCTCTTCATTCTTCCAAGAAGCTTTTCCAAGACCAGAAAAATGGCCTTTAAATAGTTTAACTTTTTGACCACGTAAACTATGAAACAGGTTCTTTTCAGACAAGACCTGTGACTACATTGGTTTATAGAAGGAGCTAGTTGAGTTGACTCACTGGATAAAATGTGAACTTGGGGTCAGGAAGCTCTGAGTTCCATTCCCACTTCAGACACTTAGTAGTTGTGTGATCCTGGGCAAGTCACCTAACACCTCAGTGCCTCAGTTTTCTCATCTATAAAATGAGAATAAAAATAACATCTACAAGGTTGTTTGGACCAAGTGAGATAATATTTGCCAACCTTAAAGGCTTGCTACTGTTATTACACTTACTACTATGGATTCCTAAGAAAGGGTTTATTATTGTAAGCACTTGCATCTGCTCCAACCTGACCTGGAACTGGTATTGTACTGTTGGTGGATCTGTCAGCTGGTTCAGTCATTCTGGAGAACAATTTGGAACTATGCCCAAGAGGATATAAAAGTGTCTGTACCATTTTAACCAACAATACCATTACTAAGTCTGTATCCCAGACAATTTTAAAAAATGAATAACCATAACATTTTATTACCTTTAAGACTAAACTTGTATTGAAAGGGTTTTTATGTAACCAATTTAACTATCAACTAGATTATGCTTCTATTACCTAGGGAAGAGCACGGAGCCTTTTGTTGTTTGGTGGTTTTTCCTGTTTTCTGTTTTAAATCTAGAGCCAAACAAAACACAAATGTATTCGTGTGGTTGGTCAGTGCATGGGGACTGGGAGAGCCTTCCCCACTTCACCTCCTCCCTCAGAAGTTTTTGTTTCCTTTGCTCTGAATTTGTATGTGTGGGTTTGTTTCTCCCTGATCTGAATTTATATAAAAAGAAAGATCCAGGAATAATGGTGGTTTTCTTCTGCTGTGCAGTAAGAAAAAAATATTCACAACAAATATGACAATAGAGCAAAGGATATTTCAACATAAGTTACCTGATACCTCTGTTCACTTAAGTATAAGAAAACATTTTTAAGGACATATACCAACAAAAGTAACAAAGTGTTACAACTTGGATTAACTCAAAGGAAAAAATTATGAATACACATATATTTTATATATACACATACATGCACAATGAAATGACACAAGAACATGTTTCTTCCCATAGTTTAAATGAACAGAAGTAAAGCTAGCTAGATTTGATTTTGGCCCATATGCGTCATTCACATTGGCAAGTAATAAATAAGTGATTCAAGCAAAAGCCAAAATGTTTCCAATGTACTGACATAGCCCAGTTCTATCAGTGTGGGTGACAAAGCCAGACAAATTTTTAAAAAAGGAAAAGAGACCCATATGTACAAAAATATTTGTAACAACTCTTATTATGATGGCAAAGAGTTAGAAACTGAGGGGAGGCCTGTCAATTATTGGGGAATATATCAATTTGTGATATATGAACGTGATTTCCAGCTGTCCTGTAAGAAATGATGAAGGGGATGGCTTCAGAAAATACCAAGGAAGATCTATATGAACTGAAACTGACTGAGGTGAACAAAACCAAGAGAATAATCTATATAGTAAAGAGCAATATTGCAAATACAGTGAACTCTGAAAGACTTAGTAATTCTGATCATTACAATGACTCAATACAATTCCAAAAGACTCATGATGAAATATGTTATACATCTACAGATATATAGCTGATGGACTCAGAATATAGATTGAAGCATATTTTTCCCTCTTTTGTTTTCCAATCCCTTGAACATGATTAATGCAGAAATATGTTTTCTATGATTTCAAATGTGTAAGGGCCATTGAATTCCTTTCCTTCTCAATGGGTCAAGGACAGGGTGGAAGGATGAAGAGAATTGGAAATGAAAATAAAACAAAGTTGAATTAAAAAAAGAAACTCTGGACAACAAGAAATGGATAAAGATATGACCATGGACAAACACCAGTTCCTACACAGTTTAACACATGTAAAGCAACTGCCACAGTGAGGAGACAAAACCACTTCAGCTAGCAAATATTTGATCACCACTAATGCAGACACATGGCAACCATTGGCAATAACAATTTAGACTACAGAGTAATTTTCAAAATCCTACAGAAAAGGATAGTAGAAAATTTGGAGCAGTTATCACTTTCTAAAAAAAAAATGAATGAAGTAAAGAATGCTTGGTTTAAGACACAATTAAGCCAGCATTTAAAGGTGGGAAAGGAAAAAGAACAGCAAATGGAGGAAAGACTTAAGTCACCCTTCTTTTCACCCTTATTGACAGTAGTCATTACATTTAAATTCTAACCTCTCAGTCCCCAATATGCTCTATGATAAAGCGGGAAGATGAAGATGGAAAGAACAGTTGCATCTGATCAAGATCAATAAAAGGTTAGATATCAATAGAATTTTTGGTTGGATCTAGACTAAACCAAGTTCTGATGTTCCCAGGGGAAACTTCAAGTACATGAGCCACAGAGATAAATGACAGAGAAACCTTCAAGATCCAACTTGGTCAATGCCAAGCCAAAATTTTGGGACAACACAATCTTGAACAAAGAGGGAGATTGTCAATATACATGTAAACGGCAAGATATTAATTAGAATTATAAAGATAGGCAATTGAGAAGACATCTTAGAATTGAGAAGACATCTACTAATCTTAGATTGCTACTTCATCTCTGTAAAATAACTACAAACATAATCTATACATGTTTTGGGGGGTTTATTTAATTTTTTAGTAATTTATCTTTAACTTTCATTAAAACTTTTTTGAATTCTGAATTGTTTCTTCTCCCACTCACTGAGAAGCACGAAATACGGTATCACTTATACATATGAAATCATACAAAGACATATTTCCTATTAGTGATGTTACAAAAAAAGCAAGAAAAAGTGGAAAATATATCTGCACTCAGATTCCATCGTTTCTTGCTTCAGAGCACTTTTCATCATAAGTCCTTTAGAATTATTTTGGATTATTGTATAAATCAGAATAGCTAAGTCATTCACAATAGATTTTTGTTATAATATTGCTGTTTCTGTATACTTCTGGTTTTGCTTACTTCATTTTGTATAAATTTATAAAAAACTCTTCCTAAGTTTTTCTAAAATCATTCTGCTCATCATTTCTTATAGCACAATAATATTCTGTCACAATCATATACCACAACTTGTTTAGCCATTCCCAAGTGATAAGCATCCTCTCAAGCTCCAGTTCTTTGCCATCACAAAAGACATATAGGTCTTTTTCTTTTTTCTTTTATCTCTTTGGGATACAGGTCTAATAAAGGTGTTGCTGGATCAAAGAGTATGTAGTTTAATAGCCCTTTGGGCATAGTTCCAAATTTTTTTTGTTATGTTAGCTCATCTAATAGGTATGAGGTGGTACCTCAGCATTGTTTTAATTTGCAATTCTCTAATAGTGATTTAGAACATTTTTACAGTTTTAATTTCTTTTTCTGAAAACTGCCTGATCATATCTTTTGACCATTTATCAATTGAAGAATGGCTGGTATTCTTGTATATTTTACTTAATTATCTACATTTTTGAGAAACTAGGCCTTTATTAGAGAAACTTGCTGCAAAATTATTTCCCAGTTTCTGCTTTCCTTCTAATCTTGACATACTGGTTTTGTTTGTATAAAACCTTTTCAATTTGATGTAACCAAAACTATCAGTTTTATTTCTTTTGATTTGATTGTTTGGTCATAAATTTGTCCCTAATCTATCTATCTGGCAGGTAAAAATTTTCATGCTCTCCTTAATTTGCTTATGAAATCCCCCTTAATGTCTAAATCATATATCCATTTTGACTTTATCTTGATATGTGGTGTGAGATGTTGGTTTATACCTAGTTTTTGTTGAACTGCTTTCCAGTTTTCCCAGCAGTTTTTGCCAAATTGTGAGTTCCAAAAGCTTTGACTTTTGAGTTTTGTCAAATACTAGATTACTAATGTCATTTAATACCATGTATTGTATACCTAGTCTATTTCATTGATCCACCACTTTATTTCTTAGCCAGTACCAGATTGTTTACTGCTTTGTAATACAATTTGAGCCCTGTCACTGATAGATTACTTTCCTATCCTTTTTTTTTCATTGATTCTTGATGAAAATATGAGCTGGGACTTCACCATTTCTACCAGCTATACAATCAACAGAAAGATGCATAGAATGTTATATCCCTAATTCTTTGCTGATTATTAAGAAAAAAAATTGGCTCAGGAGAGGATCTCCTTCAACAAGATGTTTCTCAGGTACATGTCAAAAAATTATGAAATGCCTTGATGGATGCAACAACAAAGATAATTTGTTAGGTGATTCTCTGATTATGAATATTAGGCAAGGCACAAAACACAGTAACATGTACTCAAAGCTTGGAAGTTTGGTACTAAAGTGGGATAGTGACCTGCACCTGTATCTAGAAAGACTTGACTTTAAATTTGACCTCAGACATTTATTTATAAGTGGTGTGATCCTGGGCGGGTCACCTAATCTCTCCCTATTTTAGTTTCCTTATCTAAAAAATGGGAACAATAATAACACTGACATCCCTGGGTGGTTGTGGGGATAAAATGAAATTATATCATAAAACATTTAGCATAGTTCCTGGCATATAATAGGCACTTAATAAATGCTTGATAAATTTTAAAAAATTAAGATAACATTCTGCTATCATGTACACTATCCAGTTAACTTTTTTGTTCAATGTAAAGTTCAATGGAAAAGGGATTCCCTTTAAATGGGGAATATCTCCAAGTGCTCCTGTTTGGGGCTAACTTTGTGTTAATTGCATCAAGATCTTTTGATATTATTGGGTTTTTTTTTCCCTCCTCAAGGTATTGGGGTTAAGTGACTTGCCCAGAGTCATACAGCTGTTAAGTGTCTCAGGTCAATTTTAAACTCAGGTTCCCCTGGCTTCAGGACTGGTGTTCTCCATCTAGCTACCCCTACATCAAGCTCTTAATGAGATAAATGCCCACCCAACCAAGTTTGGCCCATGATCCTCACAGCAAATAGCAATGCTTATTATTCACTTTTCCTGGATTACTTCTTTATAGTGAACATATACTCTCCTGTATCATTTTTGAGTTATAGATCTAAAATGACATTATGGATAAATCATGTCTTATCCCTGTGTTTGTAAATTTTTTGAGGGCAAGAAATATGTTGTTTTCATCTTTGTATCTTTAAGACTATGTGTATTATATGTGCTTGAAGTGAAGAATTTAGAATTGGAAAGGGCCGTTTTAGAGTCCTTCCTCATCTTATCCAAAGTCACAAAGTAAGTCAGAAGCAAAGTTAGGACTAGAAAATTTGATTCTTAGCCTATTGTCTTCCAATCTGGTCACATTTATGACCAAATAGTTGAGGCAAGTTGAGTAACCAAGTACCCATGGTAGGAGAGATGGGTGAAGGAAAACAAGGTGTGTGTGTGATTTAATTGATGAAGGCAGGAGAACAGATGGATAGACCAGCAGTTTGGGGAATGTTGGAAAGGGTCAAGTTTCAAGGCTTGAAAGAATTGATAAATTGGGGTATCTAGATGGCGCAGTGGACCTGAGTTCAAATTTGATCTCAGACAAGTAACACTTCCTGGCTATGTGATCCGGGGCAAGTCACTTAACCCTAATTGCCTCAGGAAAAAAAAAAAGAATTGATAAGTCATTTCTCACTCTGGGTTTTCTCTGTACTAGTCAGAGCCATTTTCTCACCTCCATAGAGGTGGCTTCTCCCTATCCCTGCTTGGATTGCAGTGATTTTTCTGCTCTGAAAGATCTCTAGGAAGCAAAGGAGGGAGAAGAGAGAAGGATTCTCTTCCTATAATTCCTTTTTCTCCTTTTCTTATTCTTGTCTAAAGGAAATTCTTCCTCAACTCTAATTTAAATCCTTCCACCTACAATTTAAAATCCATGATCTTCTTTCTGAGACGCAGTTCACAAATATGGATCTGAACAGGTGTTCAGAAGACTTGCATTTCTGTTTTAGATTTACCTACAAGCTATGTGATTTTGGTCAATTCCCTTTTTTTCCCCCTGAGTCTCAGTTTCCTCACCTATAAAATGAAGATCACAATATTTTATTGTCTGACAGAATTGTGAGCGACAATAATGACTGGGATTGTGCTTTGTGAAGTTTGAAATGCTTACAAATGAAAGCTATTGCTTCCTGATAACCATAATTGGCGTTCATTACACACTTAGCACGTTCCTGAAAACCCACTCTCATGCTGAGTGGGCTCGCCCTATTCTACAAAGCTGGGATGGGTGGGGGAGGAGAGAGGAAGTCCAGGGGAAACCCTGAAATCCCCCAGGCTCCTGATCCCATCTTGCGGTGTCTAACCGTCTCAGGACAGACTTCCTGCCTTATTAGCTCATATTAAAAGCTGGGGCCTGCTTGGCTGAGGCCTGGAGGAGCAGCCCCCTCCTCTCACTCTGGGAGACCAGTTCCTTTCTACTCCCTGCTTCCTTAGGGGATGATTAATTAGACTGGTCCTGCCCCCCATTTTTGGGGAGCGCACTGCTTCAGAAAGCAGGAGGCTGAAATCTCCCCCAAAGAACTCAGAAAGACAGAGACTCCACAAGCATTTATTAAGCACTTAGGAGGCAATGTAGTAAATGGAAAGCACCCTGGCTCTAAAATCAGAAGCCCTGAGTTCTAGTTCTGACATTGATGATCTCTAGGATCTGAGGAAAACCACTTAATCTCTAAGTCTCAGTTTCCTCATCTGTAAAACGAGGAAGTGGACTAGGTGACCTTTGAGATCCCTGATCCTACCATGTGCCCAATCTGGGCAAGAGTTGAGCAGATGGAAATCAGAGCTTTGGGGTCAGTGTCCAAGAGATCCAGACAGGTGACCTCTCCATCACCTGATCCACACCATTCTTACCAGAGGAAGAGAAGCCGTTTTTCTTTGTTCACTTTGTCCCTCTGAAGGGGAGGGATACCCTATCCTTGTATTAAGCAGGTTCTCTGTTGGGTCCCTTCCTAGAATGGTCATGGAGGCAGCTATTGGAGGCCGAACTAGGGAAAGAGTCAACTGTTTCATTTTACTGATGAGGAAACTGAGTCCCAGAGATATGAAAAAACTTTTACCTGGGGAAGCCTGTGTATGTGAAGTTGTGGGGTTGGGTTAAACCATGGGGATAGGAAGAAGCCCCCATTCTCATAACAATACCCAGTTCCCTTGAAGCTCTTAGCCTGATAATAGGGTCAAAAATTCAGAACTATATGCAACCTCTAAGGCCAGACCTCCTTTTATAGTTGAGGAAAAGTAAAGCCCAGGAATATTAAATGACTTGCTCAAGGTCACACTTCTACTGAATGTCAAGTGAGATTCAAACTCAATGTTTCTGAGTCTAGAGCTCCTGCATCCTGCTTTTTTGAGGAATCCCCAGGTACAGTCTCATTCTGCACTCTCCTTCAGTCTCACCCATCATGTTCCTTCCCTTCTCACCAGGATGACATTTCCCCAATAGAAAAGGAAGAGTTGCCATCTTTGGAACGGAAGCAGCCGGGATGGGGAGCTCCTCTGGCTAGGGTTTTTGGGCAATGGTGGCAGCAAGAAAGGTTGCCCAGCCACAGAAAAGTCTTTCATGAAATCCAGATCTGTGCAAATTGCCTTCTCACAATTCCACTCGTATTTCATGATTGGAGAGTTTGAGCATGGAAAGAAATGGTTTCAGATTTGTTCAGGGTTGAGTTGAAGCAAAAAGAGAGAGTTATTGGAGGGGCCAGGGCCAAGGAAGACTATGGGATTGATATGGAGTCTGAGGAAGGATAGGCAGATGTGGAATTAGGGGAGTAATATTGGGGTAGGAGGACAACATATTCCACATGATATAGTGGGAACACTACCAGATCTGGAATCAAAGGCTGTGAGTTCGAATCATTGCTACCTATGTGACCATAGACAGATTACTTTCTTCCTCTGGGACTCAGTTTCCTTATCTGTAAAATGTGGGGGTCCTTGACCTCTAAAATTTCTTCTTTACTTTTGATATCTTCTGTTCACTTCTGATATTTTGCCAAATCTGAGTAAATATCTGGTCACATAGACAACAAAGGAATTTTTCTGTTAGATGAAGCCCCTTCTAATGAAATCCTTTGATTCAATGGAGCTCACAATCCTCTTCCTTACTCTCTATTTCCACAACTTAGGACTTCCACTCAAAAGGCCTCTCATTCCATAGCACTAACAGAGGTCTTGTTTTCAGGGTACAACTGCTCTAGTCCCAATGGGACTCCTGGAAATCTGATCCTTGTCCTGCTAACAGGAAAGGACTTAGGGAGAAGGGTCTCCATGGTTGGTCCATGGGGTGGCTGTGGCTGGAGCTTTGTCAGTGGGAGATTGAGAGTCATTTCCAGGTGTCTCAGAGTCCATGTAAACTGAAGCAATCATGAGTTCTGTGATAAGGGGTCAGGGGGAAACAAGGCTCAGTTCCTCAGCCCAACTTCCATGATCTTTCAACTGCATGGCTGGTAGCCTCTAACTGGAAGGGTGCTCCTAGGAGCGAGAGTCAGGGATTCTTGACTGAGGAAATAAGTAGGATCTTCAGGTGTGGAGTTAGGAGAGGAGTGACATGGAACAGGTGACAGGCCAGGACAGACACCCAGAGCTCAGAAAACAAGAAAGGGGGAGCTTATTTTTTTCTCCCCTTTGATCTGATATTTCTTGTGCAGCATAATAAATATGGAAATACGTTTAAAAGAATTGCACATGTTTAACCTATATTGGATTATTTGCTGTCTAGGGGAGGAGGGGAAGCAGGGAGAAAAATTTGGAACACAAGATTTTGCAAGGGTGGATGTTGAAAACAATCTTTGCATGTATTTTGAAAAATAAAAAGCTGTTATAATAAAAAACGTTTTTAAAAAGGGGGAGCTTTTATCTCCACCCCAAGAGGAGGGGCTACTTTGGACCCCACCCAAGGCCTCCATCCTCCCCCATCTCCTGTGTGAGGATATAAAAGCCTTTATCCTAGCCTCCTTAGGATGGAAGAGGAGAACAAGAGATGAGAGGTGAGTTCTTGGGCCCCTGATCTCTTCAAGGACAAGCTGGAGGAAGAAGTTCCAGAGGCAATTTGTTGTACTTTGGCTTTGACAACAGGAAGATCCCAGTTCAGATACACAGAGATCTATGAACTGTGTGCACTTGGGGAAATCACAAACTCTCTGAGCCTCAATTTGCCCATCCTCAAAATGAGAATAATAGTAGCACTCACTTCATGCAACTGAATGAAGATCAAATGAGATACCAGGTGTCTTAAAAATCTTAAAGTGCTATATAAAGACAGGCTAAAATATAGGAGGGGGGTCAGGGTGGAGGGAAGGATCCCTAGGTTCTAATCTTGGTTGTACTACTAATTAGTCAGGGGAAAATTGATTGTCACTTCCCCATTCTGAGCCTCATTTTCTGACTTTGTAAAATGGGGCCAGGATTGGGAGTCGGGAGAGTAGATTGGATTAGGAGATCTTTCAGCTGTCTTCTAGATCTAAAGTCTTGTGATGATTCTGTGGCAATGCTTCTTCACCTCCACAGGAAATATCTAATCCAGCTTCTGGGGGATGGGATGGGGCTCTCTTACAGAAATGAAGCTGTTCCTGCCCCTCACAGGGCTCCTGATGGCATTGATCCTGCCCCCATTGTTAGTGGACACCTTTCCTGGTAACTGACAGAATGGGGGGGGGAAGGATTCAGTGAGGAGGGAGAGGGGAAGGAGGTCCCAGGCAGAGGAGCCTTAGGAAGGGGAGAGGAAGGAGGTCCCAGGCAGAGGAACCTTAAGGAGAAAGGTGGTCCCAGACAGAGGAACCTTGGGGGGGGAGAGAGGGGAAGGAGGTCCCAGGCAGAGAAACCTTAAGGAGAAAGGTGGTCCCAGACAGAGGAGCCTTGGTGGGGGGGGAGAGGGGAAGGAGGTCCCAGGCAGAGGAATCTTAAGAAGAAAGGTGGTCCTAGACAGAAGAGCCTTAAGTGGGGAAAGGGAAATGAAGTCCTAGACAGAGGTGTCTTAAGGGGGAAAGAGGTCCTAGAGAGAGAAGCTTTGGGGGAGAAAGGGAAGGAGATCCTAGGCTGAGGAGCCTTAGGGAAGGAGAGGGAAACGAAGTCCTAGACAGAGGTGTCTTAAGTGGGAAAGAGGTCCTAGAGAGTGAAGCTTGGGGTGGGGAAGGGGAAGGAGGTCCCAGGCGGAGGTATCTTAAGTAGAGAAAGGGGAAGGAAGTCCCAGGCAGAGGTGCCGTATAAGGGGGGTGGTCAGAGACCTCAATGATTTTCCCCTTCCCCAGGCTTTTTAGGGTGGGGAATGAAAGGGTGATGGGGTCCCAAGTGGGAGCAGAGAGCCGAATCTCCCCACTAGGACAGAGGCTTGGGGTTGGCGGCATTTCTTGGACAGGGTCTGATGTGCCGTCTGATTCCCTTTTCTCTCTGGATGTTGGGCAGCTGACACTGGGGAGGTAGACAGCTCTGTGGTGCAGAACAGCATGGAGGAGGCCAAGAAATTGGTGGACAAAGCTTACAAGGAGAAACGAGAAAGGTGGGCACTGAGCTCCAGAGGAGCGCGTCCTACAGGGAGAGCCGATTAAGGGGGGAGGGTTCCAAGCCTAGAGATCAGTTAGAGATCTTGTTTTCTGAGTCACTAAAAGTTGGAAGCAGGGGATGCGGGTCCAGGGTTCCTCTGGGTTATCCTTTGCCTCAAGCCAGCTTGTCCCCTAGCCTAGCTGGAAGATGATCCAATCCTAGTGCAAACATCTCAGAGAAGTCTCCACCTAATGATCTAAGGGCATAGTTGGAAGCAGCCAGGTATCGTGAAGTATCTGATTTGGACTCCAAGGATCTGGATTCAAATCTGCCTCTGCCAATTATTACCTGTGTGCTTGTCTGATCTTGTACAAGTATCTTAATTTCTCTGGCCTGCTTCTTCAGAAAACAAGGGGTCCTGCTGGATGACCCCTAAAATCCTGACTAGTGCTCAGTCTATGATCTTATCATACCCCCGCTTCCCAGAGAGTTGGCAAGTGAGGGAGGCTCTTCTTTCTACTTTCCCCTCCTTCACCCCAATTTCTCCCTCTTTTTCTCCTCTATTTTGAGCAGAATTAAGCAGAAAATGAGGACGGGCACAGCAAGTGCCAGGGATCTCATGTCCTTTTTCAAGCAGCCAGTGGCAGGGACCCGGATAGCTTCTAGAGCCGCCGATTACCTGCACGTAGCCTTGAATCTCCTGGAGAAGAAGCTCCAGCCACGGCACCGGCGCCGGGGACCCTTCAACATCACAGGTATTTCCCTGCACCAGCCTCACTGACTCAGAACTCCCAGGACTTTGCTGTCTTGGATTCTGATCCCATCCCTAGCTCATAGTTGTAGTTGTACGGGGAGGGGAGGGCCCGGAGAAGGGACGCCGCACCTCAGCATTTCCCACAGCCATTCCCTGTCATTTCAGATGTGCTGACCCCTCCCCAGCTGGAGTTCCTGTCCAAAGCCAGTGGCTGCGCCTACCAGGATGTAGGAGTCAAATGTGAGAATAAGGACAACTACCGGACCATCACAGGAGAATGCAACAACAGGTGGGAGACCAGAGCTTGCCAGTCAAGACTTCCTTCTGTCCCACCTCTGCTCCTCTCTCCCTGCAACGGGAGACACGAAAGCCCTGGGTCCTACTCAATGATGGAGACCTGAGCTGCCTGGACTTCCTCTTCCCTCTCTCAGCCCCCCTAAGCTGCCTCTGTTCATCTTCCAGGAGGAGACCCACCTTAGGAGCATCTAATAGGGCCTTCGTACGCTGGTTGCCTGCTGAATATGAGGATGGGGTCTCTCTCCCCTTTGGGTGGACAAAGGGGACAAAGAGAAATGGCTTCCCTGTTCCTCTGGTAAGAATTGGGTGGCTGATGGAGATGGCGTCTGGTGCTTGTTTTTTGTAACCTCCTTCCCATAGCCCCCAAGCCCAAGTGTAGAGCACCCAGCTTCTCATCTTATGGAGATGTTTATACTGATGGGACCCCCAGACCTTGAGAATGGGGAGTGCTGTGGGGCTTTCAGGTCATAGATGGGGAGGATTTACCTCCTTTCATTGCTTCTTCTCATTCTAATACTCCGTTACCTTCTCATTTCCAAACTCCTTCTCTCTCCTTTCCCTCTCTGTCTTTCACACTAACACCTTTGCCCTTTCTATCCTTTCCCTGTCTTCCCTCTCCTACCTCCTCTGCCATCTTTTTTTTCATCCTCAACTCCAGGCCCGAGAAGTCTCCAACCAAATTGTCCGTTTTCCCAATGAGAAGCTGACACAAGACCAGGAAAGGGCTCTCATGTTCATGCAGTGGGGTCAATTCATTGACCATGATTTGGACCTCACCCCTGAGCCTGCCCTGACTGAGAACTGTGAACACACCTGTGAACAGCAACCATCCTGCTTCCCCCTCAAGGTACCAGCCTGGGAAATGGGAAGCTCAGGGGGTGGGAAAGAATATTTAGAGGCCTTCTAGAACAGGGGCTCTTAATCTGGGTTTCACAGCTTAAGGTTCCTCTGGATAAATTTCAAGGGCTCTATGAACTTAGATGAGAAGAAAATTCACACCTTTATTTTCATTGACCTCTAGCTGAAAGTTAGCATTTCCTTCAATTATTTAAAAATATTATTCTGATAATTGTGGAAATATGTATAGAAGAATTGCACATGTTTAATATATATTGGATTACTTGCTATCTAGGGGAGGGAGTTGGAGGAAGGGAGAGGAAAAAATTTTGGACCACAAGGTTTTACAAGGATGAATGTTGAAAATTATCTATGCATATGTTTTTGTTTGTTTTTATTAAATCTTTTTATTTTTGAAACAATAAACAAAACCATGCATGGATAATTTTCAACATTCACCCTTGCAAAACCTTGTGTTCCAAATTTGTTTAAAATATGTGCTGTTCTTCTATACACATTATCACAATGATCATTATGCATATGTTTTGAAAATAAAACACTTTAATGAAAAAGTACCTTTAAAAATGTTATTCTGAGAAGGGGTCCATAAACTGCCAGAGGGGTCCATGACACACAAAAACCTTCAGAACCTTTAATTTAGACCAAATCTCACACTTACAAATGAAAAAACTGAGACTTGTAGAGTTTTAAGTTATTAGCCAAGGTCAGTAAATGCTAGAATTTGAAACCTGTTCACCTGATTCCAAATATCTTCTTTTTTCCTGGTGCCATTCAACCTCTTTTCCTATATTTCTTTTCTTCTCTGTGGGAATAAGAGGAAAGGGAAAAAAAGAGAATCTGAAATTGAAGATAGGTTTCCAAATAGCCGCTCTCCATAATAACTTCCCATTTCTACTAATGGAGGGGCCTTTCTGTTCTTCCCTGTATCTTTCTTTTTATTAAATTCTTCCCCCAGGAAGGAGATATGAATATGTAAATATAAAGGAGATGTAAATAGATAAAATATAAATATAAAAACCTTAATCTAGAAAATATCAGAGATATGTCTTAGCTTAGAGAGATGACCTTATTGGATGTAGAAAGAATGGCCTTTTGGTCTCATCCATCCTCCTTCTGCCCCATCTCCTCAAGGCCTGCTCTGATCCTCTGAGGAGTGACAGGATTGTGTGTGTGTGTATTGGGGGGGGGTACACAGAACAAGAGGGAGGAGAGATGGGGGATGTTAAAGGAGTGTTTCCTTCCAGCTATGGATAACCAGGCCTTAGTGTCAATTAGACCCCTCTCCCTGGAGGGAACAGGTGAAAAACTGCTTGGAGGAGGTGAGAAACCAACATGGTCATGATTTATAGCAGATTATGAACTCCTTGAGGGCAGGGACTATTTAATTTTTGGTTTTGTATTTTCATGCTGGGCACAGTGCCTGGCACAGAACGGTTGCTTAATAAATCTTGTTGATTATTGCTTGATTAATTGAGGACCAAGAGAAGGTAGCCTCTGGAAGAGTCTCAGGCTAGCCGTGACTTTCTACTCCTCAGATCCCACCCAATGACCCCCGGATCCACAACAGGAGCGACTGCATCCCCTTCTTTCGTTCGTGCCCGGCCTGTACAAAAGGCAACATCACCATCCGCAACCAGATCAACTCCCTCACCTCCTTCCTGGATGCCAGCATGGTGTATGGCAGTGAGGATCTCCTGGCTCTGCGCCTCCGGGACAATTCCAGCCAGCAAGGACTCCTGGCTGTGAACGATAAACACAAGGACAATGGACGGGCCCTCCTGCCCTTTGACATGCTCCATGAAGACCCTTGTCTGCTCACCAACCGTTCTGCTAAAATCAAGTGTTTCTTGGCAGGTCAGTGGGTCATCCAAGGGGGTGGAGGGTGAGATGGAGATGCTTTCCACCCACTGTTCTAGAGATGCTACCCCCAAAGGTCATCTTCACAGAATGTGTTTATCTGTAGGAACATCATTGTTATAGACAATCTGTAGTTTTCCATTTTCCAACTTGATATTGCATGTTTGCTTCTCCTTCGTGACTAAAAGAATTGCAGAGATGCTGAAGGATGGCACCAGGTAGACACTAATTTCCCAATTATAGGGAGCCCAGTGGCTGGAGTCAGGAAAATTCTCTGTCCTTAGACACTTACTAGTTGTATGACCCTGGTTAAGTCACCCCATCCCGGTTACCTCAGTTTCCTCATTTGCAAAATGAGCTGGAGAAGGAAATGGTAACCCATTCCAACATCTTAGCCAAGAAAACCCCAAATGGGATCAGGAAGAGTTGAACCCGACTGAAATGAATGAATAACATCAGCATATTTTAATCTGGTGCTGGTGGAATTTAGGATGTTGCCGGACCCATGTAACCATATTTAACATCTCTAACCTAAAGGATATTGAATATAGAGTGAGAGGTTCAAATTTCAGTTTTGCCACTTTACTACCTGTGCAACCTCGAGCTTCTCTAGATCTGTTTCCTGTTCTAGAAAATTTGGGCTAGTTCACTTCTGAAGTCCCTGTCAGCAATAAATCTATGATATATGGCCATGAGGTTGGATGTAGAAGCCACGCATCTTACCTCCATCCAGCTTCCCACTATCATTCCCAAAACAAGCTGCTGAAACTAAAGGTGGTTGTGCAGATGGCTGAAAATTCATATGAATGGCAATTTCAGGTTCACAAGGACTTTGGATACATTATTCTATTTGATTCTCATAACTCTTAGAGGGAGGCTCTAAAATATTATTCTCCTTTTCTAGACAAGGAAATTGAGTCTCAGAAAGATTTCCTGATTTGCCCATGATTCTGCTCCTAGTTAAGGATCAGATCCAGGTCTTCCCTTATTCCTAGACTACTTTTCTTTCTTCGATTCCACCTATCCATAGAGCATCTACTGTAGAAGAAGTACTTGTCTGGCCATCAAAAGAGACTTTTGGCTGAGACTTAGCTTTTTTTTTTTTTTCCTGAGGCAATTGGGGTTAAATGACTTGCCCAGGGTCACACAGCCAGGAAGTGTTAAGTGTTTGAAGTTGGATTTGAACTCAGGTCCTCCTGACTTCAGCTGCCCCGAGACTTAGCTTTTAAGTCTAATTGTGAATCTAAGACATTAACCCATGAACAGATACTTAAGTGTGCAAGGCAATGAAAGAATGCCAGAAGTGCGTATAGACAATAGGTAACAAGGGGGGAGATGAGGCTTCTGGGGGATCTCACAGGATGGGTAGATTTGGTAGAGAGAGAGATGGGATACTGCATTCCAGGTATAAGGCCCCAAAAGAGGGAGGAAAATATGTATCTGAGGAAAAATGGTTTTTTTCTATGTTGGTAGGACTAGAAATGTGAGCAGGTCCATAGGACTTAGAGATCATCTAATTTAACCCCTCCATTTTCTAGATGAGAAAACTGAGGTCCAAAGAGGTGACTGACAGGAGATTAGCAAGTGGGGGAGTTGGATCCTATTAAATCATAGATAGAATCCTTGAATGTCAAAACTAGGGGAAAAAAAACACCTTAGAAATCTTCTAATCTAATCTCCCCATTTTACAGAGGAGGAAACTGAGATCCTTGTAGGAAAGGGCCATACCACCAGAGCAATCCCTCAGGAATTGGGTTACAAATGCTCTCCTGGTTTCTTAAACTCCCAGGTAGATATCAATTTCTTGACCGAAATTCTTGGTTTCCCCAGGAGACAGCAGGTCCAGTGAGATGCCTGAGCTGACATCCATGCACACCCTCTTTCTTCGGGAGCACAACCGGTTGGCTATATTGCTGAAGCGTTTGAACCCCCAGTGGGATGGGGAGAAGCTGTACCAGGAAGCACGGAAGATTGTTGGGGCTCTCATCCAGGTAGGAATTTCTGGGACCTGCTAGAACTTAAAGGGAACTTGATTCAAGCTTGAGCAAGCCACTCCTCAGTGCCTCCCCATGTCACATTAGAAGCCATTCCTTGACAGATCCAGTTCAATCTAAATCAACAAAGATTTATTTAAGTACCTGCTGTATGTAGAGCACTACTCTACTTACAGATGTGGGGAGATATGTGCTAAACACCTGTGAAGATAAAAGCTGAAAGAGCTAGCATTCCCTTCCTCAAGATGCTGGGTCAAGTACAAGCCCAATAAAAATTCATATGTGATTAGTTCTTTAGAAGGAGTGCTCAGAAGCTAACTGTACAAATATATATATTGGATTTAACTATACTTTAACATATTTAACACCCCCTGCCATCTGAGGGAGGGGGTAAAGGGAAGGAGGGGAAAGTTGGAACAGAAGGTTTTGCAACGGTCAGTGTTGAAAAATTACCCATACATATGTTTTGTAAATAAAAAGCTATAATAATAATAATTTAAAAAAGAAGAGATGCTCAAAGGGGCATCCAGGTGGGGCAGTGGATAGAGCACCAGCCCTGAAGTCAGGAGGACCTGAGTTCAAATCTGGTCTCCAACACTTAACACTTCCTGGGCAAATCACTTCACCCCAATTGCCTCAGCAAAAGAAGAAGAAGAAGAAGAAGAAAGAAGAAGAAGGAGAAGAAGTGCTCAAAATACTACTGTTAACAAACACTCTCCTGATTTCTTAAACTCAGATAGATATTATTGAGAAAGTGTCTGTCCTGAAAAGAGTTCACTGAATCTATAGTCATCAGTATTGAGAAGTTATAAGCATCTCCTGAAGGACAGGAGATGTTGGAAGGGGAGACTGCAGGAGGAGAAGGGTTGAGGGGGAAATAATTTGTTTATCTTTTAGATCATCACCTACCGAGACTACCTCCCCCTGGTACTGGGGCCAGCGGCCCTGAAGAAATACTTGCCTACTTATCGGGGCTACAATGAGTCGGTGGATCCACGTATTGCCAATGTCTTCACCAATGCCTTCCGCTATGGCCACACCCTCATCCAGCCCTTTATGTTCCGCCTGAATGATCAGTACCGTCCTGCTGGGCCCAACCCTAGAGTCCCACTTAGTGAAGTCTTCTTTGCCAGCTGGAGGGTCGTGAAGGAAGGTAAGCAAGTTTCCTGGACCCTCCACTATGGGAGGGAGGGTAAAGGACAATGGGATTATACAATCTAGAAGGAAACTTAGAGACCATTAATCCCATTCTTTCATTTTGTGGATGAGGAAAATGAGATCTGGAAAAGTTAGATATTCAAGGTGGATCACACAGGAAGTAGGGTAGCATTAGGACCCAAGTTGGAGAAGGAAATAATAAAGCACTGAAGTATCTTTGCCAAGAAAACCCCAAATGGGGTCATGAAGAGTCAAACATGACTGAAATGATTGAGCAGCACCCCTAAGTTCCAAGTTTAGTGATTCCTACTGTTGTGCTTTAAAAAAATGATACTCATTTGATAGGGTAGGAGAAAGAGAAAAAAGATTCAACAGGAATGAGACTGGGTCATATATCTCAGAATTAGACCCAGAATAGATTTTGAGAGAGCCTCCAGTCCAACCTCCTCATTTTTCAGGGGTTGTTGAGTCTTTCAGACAAGTGGGACTCATTATGACCATTTGGGATTTTCTTGGCAGAGATACTGGGATGGTTTGCCATTTCCTTCTCCAGCTCATTTTTACAGATGAGGAAACTGAGGCAAATTGGGCAAAGTAACTTGCTTAGGGTCACAGGGTCACACAGTAAGTGTCTGAGGTGGATTTGAATTCAGGAAGATGAGTCTTTTTGACTGCAGGCATGGTGTTCTGTGTGTTATGTACTCTTGGTTGAACTAGAAGACTTTTAAAGTCCCCTTCAAATTGATGCTATTGTTTCTAAGCTATGTTCTATAGAGTCCTGATGGTTCATTACAATATAAATGGGGTTATTTAGAACCCCATTAGGTTCCAATCAGAACATTTGGATGATGCTGATATTTTCTGCTCTAATACAGCATAAAAGAGTACAATCTGGCCAATGAGGGCCCAGTTCTAAGGCGTTTTCACAGGGTGCTTGTCTTATGCAATCACCCACGTGCATGTCTGGTAAGTCTGTTACTGGAAGTGTGTGATAACATAGAATTCAGGGACCTGCTTTAGAACATATGCTGATATTTTGTGACATGTTCCTGTATGCTTGTTACATGGTGAAGAAGAGCCTTTTAATTGACTTTTGAGCAGAGGATTTATTGTTTTCTCTCTCTGGCTGAATCCCTGGAAAAAAGGACAAAATGTTGGAAACCTCCAGGTAGGAAGAGAAGCTCAGCCTTTTATCTGCCTGCCCAGACCACCTGTCTATCTGGAGGCTAACAACATTTCATCTTCCTCACTGGAACATAGCCCGAGAGAAAGAACCGTATTTTTAATGAATGACTTGCAAGTACATAGTTCCAACTTAGCAGCCAATCAGAAGGCTCTTCTTGACCACACAGTAACCAATTACAGAACACCTGTACATGCTCTCAAGTGGAGAGCCAGGTTCCCCTATTTCATGTCATTAAGAACTTTCAGAAGCAAATGGGGATGGAGCATGGTGTACGTGCTCCTGAGAACCGGACCTTCATTGGCCAGACCCCCATAATAACATTGAATATGAAGTTATGTGCTTATCACAAACACTTAGGATCTCAGATTTAGAAAAGACTTGGGGGATGATTTAGTCCAACCTCTTCCAATAGAGGCTCTTCCCCCTTCATTTGTGCTCTTCAGGCAGAGGTTGGATGATCACTCTTTAGGGATTTTTGTAGAGGGGTCTCTCAGTCAAGTAGAAGGCTTTGAGATCCCTTCTCAAGACCTTCTAAGTTTCTGTGAAGCAGTTAGTAGCAGAGCTAGAATTTAAATCTTGTTCTTCTAGCTCCAAATCTAATGGCCTTTTAAAAACAATATCGTGGGGGCAGCTAGGTGCTGCAGTGGATAGAGCACCAGTCCTGAAGTCAGGAGGACCTGAGTTCAAATGTGTTCTCAGACACTTCTAGCTGTGTGATTCTGGGCAAGTCACTTAACCCAAATTGCCTCAGCCAAAAAACCTTCCAAAAACCAAAACCAAAACCAAAAAAACCAAAAAAAGCCCCCAATATCTTGCCTTTTCTCTCTTTTTGGACCATAGCATCAATTTCATTGGGATAAGAAACTCCTCTTGAGGGACTCCCTCTACCAATGCCGGTTAACTCCTACTTTTCAACTTTTATCAGTGTTGTTTGGGGCATTAACCAGGGTCAAATAGCCAGTATGTCAGAAGTGAAACATATCCTGAGTTCCTGGCTCTGAGACCACTGTGCCATGCTTCTTATTACTTATGAAAATCAATGTAATTTTCTCTATTTTGCTCTGGAGTGTGACCAAATCTATCCAATCCAAAATACTTATTGAGCACTCACTAATATGTAAGACACTGTGCTATGCACCAGGCATGCAAAGACAAAAGGAAAATCAGTCCTTGTCCTTGAAAAGCTTACATTCTTTTGGGGAAATAAAACATGCAACTAGAAGTTAAATACAAGATAATTTGGTGAGGGAGAAAGCACTAGATGAACAGATCAGTAAAATTAGTTTTTGTTGTTTTTTCAAAGTAGTCTAGCAAAAATTTCCTACGAGAAACAGTATGTGAACTGAACAGTCCCTTTGAATATTAACATATGTCAATATGTCAATAGTCTAAAACTATTCTCTTGCTTAATTAACTTGGAAAACACTATTTACAGACCTTTTCTTTCTAGGGTATCAGTGTGTTTTCATTCAGAAGGTAGCAGGGAATCTGGAGTCTTGGGTTTGAACTTCACCTCTACCACTTTGTGTAACTACACACTCTGTACTTTGGGGAAACCACTTAGCTTTTCTGAGCTTCAGTTTCCTCATCTCTAAAATTAGTGAAGTTCTTAATTTTTGTGTATCATGGACCCCTTTGGCAGTCTGATAAAACGTATTAATTCCTTCTCAGAAAAATATTTCAAGTGCATAAAATAAAATACATGGGATTACAAAGGAAATCAATTATATTGAAATATAGTTATCTAAATATTAAGAAAAAAATCACTAGTTCACAGAGCCCAGGTTAAGAACTCCTATACTAGAGAATCTCTCAGGTCCTTTCTAGGATCCTCTCTCTGGTCCCAGGATCTTCCAATAAGCACATATTTATTAAGTATGTTCACTGATTGAAACTGTGGGGGGGGGGGGGGGGGGAAAGGGGATATGTAGAATAGGAAATTAATTGCTAAAAAAAATATGAGACATGGTTCTGGTTCTTGGTCAAGGAGCTTAGAATCTAGTTGTTGAGATGGCACAGACCCTGGAAAAGATAGATAGTCAATGCTAAATTATAGTGGAGTCTTGCAAACAATGAGGGAGTTGAAGGAGTTCAGCAGAGGACACGGTCACTTTGGGCTGGGGTGACATGTTAGGAAAAAAAAACTGGCTATGTCCGCTTAGTAACTCCTCTGTAAGTTTCAGTGAATCTGGATTTTTGGGGATGCTAAATCATGATCCTGTGATATGTTCTTTCACACTAGGAGCTAAGGTTATATCTTGATCTTACAATTCCCAGGGGGCATTGACCCAATTCTCCGAGGCCTCATGGCCACCCCAGCCAAACTGAACAGACAGAATCAAATTGTGGTGGATGAAATCCGGGATAAGTTATTTAAACAGGTCATGAGGATTGGCCTGGACTTACCTGCTCTCAACATGCAACGTAGTAGAGACCATGGCCTCCCAGGTGAGAGAACTTGCCCCATATCATTCCTTTAGTTACTATTCCATCTTCATCCCTATCCCTATTCCCATCTCATCCATATTCTTGTCTCCATCTCATTTCCATCTCCAAATTCATCTCTTTCCTCAAATCCATCCTTATTTTCACATTGATTCAAACCTTCAACCCCGACTCTATCTCATATCCACCCCTGCCACCAATGGCATCAGGAACACTGCTAAGAAAATCTATGAAATGGTTAAGGTAAACTTCAAGGCCCTCTTTTTGCTCCCTGTGGCACATCATCTCCCTCTGCCCTTCAGGTACCTCTTTCTATCTCTTTCTCTCTCCTTATCAAAACCTGCTCTTGGGAAAGAGTCTGATATTAATCAATTATACCTTAGTCTAAATAAGTTTCTTTTACTGGGCTATTGACCTGTTAAGTCTTCTTTTTATCCTCTTAAAGGAATCTCAGGGAATCTCTGTTCCTTGGTACTTTATCAAGAACTAGAAATACATTTTGGGAGGCAGAAAAGGCTGAGCCTATTACTCTTGCAATTACCTCCTATAGGTGATCCAAATGGTAAAGTCAAGTCCAAACTATATCATCTAGTAATAGCCAACATTTATATATTACCTTAAAATTTGTGAAGCATTTTCTAATCTTTATCTCATTTTATCTGCAAAACAACTCAGAAGACAGGCACTATTATTATAGTTGAGAAAACTAAAGCAGACAGATATTAAGTGCTTAGGGTCACACATATCTGGTAATGAGGGCAGAATGGGAGGCCACATTCTGAATTCTGGTCCAGATCTCTATCCATGTACCATCTAGTTCTCTAGAAAAGAGAATTTCAGCACTTGTTCATCCTTGGGTCTTAAGGCACAGACATACAATAGCTGTTTTATTGTTTCAGTGATGTATGGCTCTTTGTGACCCTATTTGGGCTTTTCTTGGCAAAAAATACTGGAGTGGTTTTCCATTTCCTTCTCTACCTCATTTTACAGATGAGGAAACCGAGACAAACAGGGTTAAGGGATTTGTCCAGAGTCTCACTGTCATTAAATGTCTGAGGCCAGATTTGAACTAAGGAAGATGAGCCCTGAGTTCAAGCCCAGTGCTTTATCCCACTTAGCCACTTAGTTACCCAATGATATGTGAAGGAATAATGGAGGACCCTCAAATAGAGAGAGTAAGTCATTCATAGTCACTCACACATCATGGGTAAGTGTAATTTAGAGTGTGATGCTAGAGTAAGGATAAATAGTACCCAAGTCTCCCAGTCTTTCTCCTTTCAGAAAGCCCAGATGGCCCAGGGAGCCACACTAACTCTTTACCTGGGTACATGCAGTACCCAAACAAAGAACATCAAGTTCCCCTAAAAGAAAAAGAGCTTACTTCAAATGAAAACAAACACTAAGGTCAGTCCTTAGTACCTGGGTACATGCAGTACCCAAACAAAGAACATCAAGTTCCCCTAAAAGAAAAAGAGCTTACTTCAAATGAAAACAAACACTAAGGTCAGTCCTGAAAGACAAGAAATCCCCAAGGGGCAGTTTGAGAGGAAAAGAAAAAGGGGCAATCTCTCCAATTTCCTCTAGGACCCTGGATTGGATTTAGAGCTAGAAGGTTCTCAGAAGTTTTCTAGACCTACTACAGTTTGCAAAACTAGTGGATTTTTTTTTGTCAGTTTTTACAAAATCCTCCACCTCTTCATTTTGCAAAAGAAGAAACCTGGGTGGCCATTTAGTCAATCACACAGTTACATCATTTAAAACTTAAGTCATCTGACTCCAAATTCAACATCAGTCTAAGTGTATTTATGTGAAACTCAAGAAAATTGATTATTAATGTTGTTATTTTTTACCAATCAGTTGAGGCTACCTTCTTTTTTTTTCTGATTCTATTCCATTTCCTCCACCGCATCCCCCACCTCTGCTTCTCTGAGTCACCACTCTACTGATTGGTTTCTTTCCCTTCCTCCAGAATATAGGTTGGGGGTGTATAAAGATATGCTGTTAGTAGAGAAGACAGGCAGTAGTCATATTAAAACTCTAGATGCTTCTCTTAAAAAGGTCTTTATTCACTAATAGGCCTGTGCTCCCCAAGATGGGCCAAGGGAGCATTCTCTGGCTTAACTTTCACCAATCCATCTTTAGCTCTCTTGAAATATCTGTCCTTTTCCACTCTGGTTCCCTAACTCTATTGACCTAATAAAGAGTGGGTTAATGGGGAAAAATACATAGAGCTTTACTATGTAGTTAAAGAAGAAATAGTAAACATTAAAGCAAAATCCATTTGGAGTCTGAGAATTTGGTTTCAAATTCTGACTCCTGACATTTCCTTTTTCCATGAATTTGGGTGAGGTATTTCTCTAAATCTCATTTTCACTTTATATAATGAAATGACTGGATTTGGTTATCCAAGTTCCTTTCCAACTCTCCATCCTATGGGCCCAAACACTGAGAAGTCTTTCTGAGCATGGAAAATGCCTCTTCTCTCTGTATCTTTATGATAGAGAAAGCTGGGGTAGTGAGAACATAACATGTCCTATGTGGTCTTTTTTGATAGGACTTGGGGGTTGACCTGCTTAGGAACCGGAACAGGTTCTCTTCCTAAGAAGCCCAAGTAAGGTTCTCTAGGCTTGGGATGGGAGCCAGAGAGAAGGTTGTGGAGCAAGGGAGAGCCAGGTTCCAGTACTGCCCGGGATATTTGTTAATTATGTGACTCTAGGCAACTCATTCTGACTTTCAATTTCCACATCTGAATTAGGATTAAAGAATACCTTTATACCAATGAAAATGTTTCACAAACCTGGAAGTACTTTACAAATGTGAGCTATTCAACCCTTTTTGTAGTGGCAAGGAACTTAGAAACTGATGGATGCCCACCAGTTGGGGAATGGATGAATAAGTTATGGTATGTGATGTAATGGAATATTATTGTTCTGTAAGAAACAACCAACAGGACGATTTCAGAGAGATCTGGAGAGACTTACAGGAACTGATGCTAAGTGAAGTGAGTAGAACAAAGAGAATATTGTACATGGTAACAAGAAGATTATGTGATGGTTAATTCTGATGGACGTGACTTGTGATGGTGAGATCCAGCCTCATTCAGAGAGAGAACTACAGAGACTGAATGTGGATCAAAGCATAGTATTCTCACTTTTGTTGTGTTGTTTACTTGCTTGTTTTTTTCACTAATTTTTCCTCCTTTTGATCTGATTTTTCTCGTGCAGCCTGATAAATATGGAAATATATTTAGAAGAATTGCAAAATAAAAAAAATGTGAGCTATCACTACACACTGCTTGCATAGTAAATCCTACTATTTTCTTAGCTATCTTTTCCATTGTATTCTCTGTCCCCTCCCCTTCTCTCCCTACAACAGGATACAATGCCTGGAGAAGGTTTTGTGGGCTCCCTCAACCCAAAACAGAAGGTGAGCTTACCACAGTGCTGAAGAACGCTGTTCTGGCCAAGAAATTGATGACTCAGTATGGTACTCCTGACAACATTGACATCTGGATGGGGGGCGTGGCAGAACCCCTGGAGCCCAGTGGTAGGGTGGGACCCCTCCTGGCCTGTCTCATCGGGACCCAATTCAAAAAACTCCGAGATGGAGACCGGTGAGGAAACTGGATATGTAAGGAGAGACTTTGGGTTAGAACCCACGATGGAGCTGGGGCAGAATGGGGATAAGAGACCTGGGCTTAAAGCTGGGAACTGTCACCCTCTTACTGTGTGTGATTGTGATCAGGTCACTGACTCTCTCTGATCCTCAGTAACCCTTTCTCTGCAAAATGGGGGAAATCATCCGGACTCTAACAATTCAGTTTTGTGCTGAGGTTGGTAACTTCACAAGGATGGAAAAGTCTTGAGCTCCTTAAAAACCAAAGGTTCTGTATTCCTGACTTTTAGAGCCGGACTGTGGTGTAGTGCCGAGTGAAGTCCTAGAAAACTGAGTCTGAGGGTCAGCAGGGGTTAATGGATAAGATTTTACCCTAAGAATGATATGGGTCCAAATTCTGCCTCATTACTTACTAGTTATGTGATCCTGTGCAAGTTATTTTACTTGTGGCTTACTGTTTCCTCATCTGTAAAATGAGGGGGTTGGACGTAATGGTCTTTTAAGATCTATTCCAGCTCTAAATATATGATCTCATGATTTGTATATAGGGATCTTCCTGAACTGGGAATGAGGGAAGCTACTTTCCTCTCTGATAAAGGACCTGCTAGGCAGCATGTCAGACCGGGACAAAAAGGATGCTTTCTAGAGACAGACTCTCGTTATTTTGGGTTCTGCTTTGGTCTTCCCCGACCTTGCTCTGACTTGTCAGCCGGGTCTCCCTGGACCAAACTGTCCATGTAGGGAGGGGAATGGAGGGCTGAGATAGGGTGAGCCCTTGTTCGGGGCAGAGTGGGGTAAGGAGTCGAGTTAGAGCTCCAGGCTCCTTCAGCACCGCGGCACTTTCTTCTCATCCCCGACAGGTTTTATTGGGAGAGTGCAGGGGTTTTCAGCACACAGCAGCGCCAGGCACTGGCCACCATTAGCCTCTCCCGCGTCATCTGTGACAACACGGGCATCACCTCGGTGCCTAGGAATATCTTCAAGGCCAATCAGTTTCCCAGAGATTTTGTCAACTGCAACATGATTCCTCGGATGGACCTGTCGGCGTGGAGAAACAAGGCGGACTAGTTGGACAGGTAGATACGTCTGGGAGGAAGGGAGAGTTTAGGCTCGGAGGAGATGCTTTCAATGCCCTCCATGTCCACCTTTTCCTGCAAGGTACAAACCTGGTCTGGAAGGACGAAAGTGCTGGTAGCGTCCACATGGAGTTTGTGTGAAGGAGCGTGTGGGGTCTTAGTATTCTGCAATTAAATATTATCTTTGCATATATCCAGCTCACCTCTGCCCTTTCCATCCGGTTTGTGTAATTATGGACTTGAAAAACATAACCCTGTGTGTAAACTAAGAGTAAGTGACAGAAGGTTTGAGCAAAATCCTTACTACATGGATTTTGTGACATCTATTTTGGCTGCTTAGAAACTAGGTTTTAGGTATGATTGTTGTTATTTTTGCTTTATTCAAGTATGGTAGGTTCTGGGCTTTATTCTGGCTAGATATGGTGTAGATAGTTTCTGAGAGGAGGTGGATGGGCAAGGTCAGGTTTTCAAGCTCACTGGCTGCTTTCTCACCCAATTTTTTTTTATTATGAATGCAACAGTTGTCAGCCAACACAAACATTTCAATGTGCAAAGAATGAAAAAAGAAGACTATATGAAATGACATGCTTCTTTTAATTAGACTTTTGTTTTATTTTTTTAAGTTTTACCCACTTCTGACATTTGTTTTTTTCATAGGAATCTGTCCTGAGCCTCTTCCCATTAGGGAATCAAGGAAGTCTAAGAGGGAATCTCCTGACTCTAGCTGAAATCATCAGGCATCACATCCTGATCAGGCTAAGGCTCCAGGACCCAAGACCAAAGAAGGATTTGGCAGTGGCTTCCCTGGCTATTAGGAAGGGAAATTATTTTCCTCCTTTGACCTGAATGTCCAGGCTGAAATTGTCCCAGGTCTGCAGCCTGCTCCGGGGGCAATTCTTCCTCTTGAACCAAGAAGCAAGGGTCTCTGTCAGGAATAGGAACCTGGGACAACTTTTCTCCTGACTGAGATACACCATCTGCTTCTATTATCAATAAAGTACTTCTGATAGGAGGGCTGGTGTGAACTTGTCTGTTAAAAGGGCTACAGGGGATAGGGCTGGAGCCTCTGAAAAGAAAGTCCACTGGCCTTAGGAAGACCACGATTGGCTCTAGAGGTTTACCTGAAACATCAGAATGGGAAAAGAATATTGATAGACCCTATTGGCCAAGAGCAAGAAGGGCTGGTTTGGTAGCCTAAATGAGAGGGTTTGTAGAAGCCCTGTGGCCAATTCAGGCAAAGGGGAAATTCTCTGCCAAGAATTGCTGTTACCAAATAGTTATATATAACTGCAAGGACTATCCTTATTATGAATCAAATTTCTAACATATATGCATATTTACATTTATACAAAACAATATTCATAAGAAAGACCTTTATTCCACTGTGGGATCTTTTTGTTTACAAGCTTATTCCCCTGACCTATAGAATCGTAGTAAAGAACATTGGACTAAACATGGGAAAATCTAGCTTCTTCTGACACAGCCTAGCTGTGTTCATTCTGGGGAAGTTACTTTATTTCTCAGTGAACCACTTTCCTCACCAAATCTCAAATTCTATTATAAAGCAGAAATCAGAAAACCTATCTGGCACTAGTTTGAAAAGTCAATCAGTGGGACAAACTAGGGAACCAGATATAGAAGCAATCAAACACAAGTTTAATAAACTCAGGAACATGTCACCGGGAGAATGACCTGTGATATATATAGCTTTGTATAAATTAGATTTAGATAATCATTTTACACCATTTACAACAGTAGATTCCAAATGGATACATGGCATACATCAATTAATAAACATTTATTAAGCATGGTGAAAGGACCACCCAAATTTTAACTGCTTCAATACTTTCCATAATACTTGGGCTGTGTTTCAATATGTCTTCTTTTATATATGTGTGGATATACATATATCTATATCTATATCTATACGTATATATGGTTTAATTTTTCAGAATTACATAACTTCAAGGACTATCCTTATTATGAATCAAATTTCTATATATGCATATTTACATTTATACAAAGCAATATTCATAAGAAAGACCTTTATTCCACTGTGGGATCTTTTTGTTTACAAGCTTATTCCCCTGACCTATAGAATCGAAGTCAGCATTTCATATTTAGAATTTTAAGAGGGTAGGGAATAAGCATTAGGGCCTTTAATAGGCTTTTGATTCCTTATTCTAGAGAATAACCTAAAGCTATGCTCTTGGCACTTATTGGATAATTGGCATGTATCTTGTGTTACTTATTCCTTGCTTTTTGCTTTCATCCCTGTGACTAGTAAAGAAAGTTTCTCCCATTTTTTCCAATAATTTTATATGTTAAACGTCCACTTGGTCCAGTTGGTCATATAGTACTTGAAATCATAGATAAGACAGAACCTTGATGACTCCCTTGTTAGCAAACCTAAAGTAAACCAAGAAGTATTTCACTGTTTAATTCCCATCCCTTCCAATTACTGACTATATCTAAAGATCCAAAATTTAGATTTGAAAGTTGAGCTAACAGACAACACTTTCTCCATCTATTCTTGAAATCCTTGAAAAAGAGAAAGCATCTCTAATATGCATCAATCTGAGATTTTGCCTATATAAAAAGAGAACTTTGTGAAGGCATCTTTTAGAATTGGCATACCACCAGCTCAGTTTGAATTTGAATTTGAATTTGGAGGAATGCAGCATCTTAATCCCATTCCTTCAGGCATACTCTAGTTGGACACAGAATTGTTTTAATCAAAATTTTTATACATGTAAATCTTGTATGGAGGTTATTTTTCCCTTTCCCTAGTGTAGATCCTGGGTTACTATATCGTCACTCATTTGAAGTCTTTGCCATTAGAGGAAGGAATTCAAATGGAAGATAAACTGATCGTCTCACCCTAATTTTAAAGCTCTTTCTTTGAATTTAAGAAGCCCTTCTTCTTATTGCTAAATTAAGAGTTCCTAATTTAAATGCCTGTGGTATAACAAACACTGCATTATGTTCTAGGGATAAAGAAACAAAGTCAAAACCATTCCTGTAATTGAGGTGCTTACAATCTGGGGAAGAAATCTGTACATAAATAGGTATTTATAAAAATGGCATAAGATCTATAGGGCTGGGGCAAAGGAGCAGGCATTAGTGGGTAGGGGACAAGGAAAGGCTTTGTGTAGAAAGTGACTTGAACTGAGTCTTGTGGGAAATCAGAGACTTCTTTACTAAAAAAGGGAGTGTTATAGGCTGGTACCAGGCATTGCAAAATCACAGAGATGGGAGGTGAAGTGTGCATAAGGAAAAGCAAGAAGAAAAGTTTGGTTGGATCATAATGTTTGAGAAGGGAAATAATGTATAAGAAATCCAGCAAGATAAATTGTATCTATGATGCGAAGGAATTTAAATGCCAGGCAGGAGTTTACATTTGATCCTAGAGGTAGTAAATAGTAGGGCAAGTAGGTGACATCACAGTACATAGAGAGCTAGACCTAGAGTTGGGAAGGCTCTACTTCCTGAGTTCAAATCCAATCATAAACACTAGTTGTGTGACTCTGGGCAAGTAACTTTATTTTATTTGCCTCAGTTTCCTCATTTGTTAAATAAGCTGGAGAAGGAAATGGCAAATCGCTTTAGCATCTCTGCCAAGAAAACCCCAAATGGGTTAAAAAAAATCAGACTATTGAAAAACAACTAACTAAACAAAAAAATAGAGAGAGGTGGAAAAATAGTTATGAGAGGTTAAAGGAATTTCATAATTCTTGATCTGAGAATTGGAACAATCAGGGGTGGCAGAAAGAGTAAGAATGTAATTATTCCTTGTGTGCAGCTAGTTAGAGTGGAGGAGTAGGTCGTGGGAGTTGAGGAGATTAAGGAACTGTAAAGGTAGGATATTTGAGGAAACAGCAACAGCAAATATAAAAGGTCATATCATAAAAGAATCAGAAGAACATAGAAGGAACTGTCTTTCATATCTGTGGTTAGATGAAGAATTCTTAACTAAGCAAGGAGAGAATAGATCATATAAAATAAAATAGACAATGTAAATTACATAAAAGCAAAAGACTTGGAGAACATTCAGCAACAAAATTAGTGCAGCTAGGTCAAGAAGACTAGTCAACAACTGGCAAAAATATTTGTTTCAAATGTCTCTGATAAAAGTTTGGCATCCCAAGGTATTCTCTGATCTACAAGAATGAAATGATAAAATTACACACACACACACACACACACACACACACACACACACACACAACACGCACACACACACATACACACACATACACACACACGCACACATACAAGACTTTTTCTTGGTAGATTTCAGGCAGTGGGTTGCTATAAGCTTAGGATGTTGCCTATAGTGTCAGAGGTAGTTGCTGGTCAGTTTTTCTTGTTTTTCTTTGTTTCAAGAGAAGTTTCAGTGGTATGGGAAGTATTTTGAGAAATGATTGTGTTGTAAAAAGGAAAAATATCTTATTTTAAAAAATATTATTTTATTTTTTCCCAACTAGATGTAAAGACATTTTTTAGCATTCATTTTTGTGAGATTTCAGGTTCTGAATTTTTCTTGCTCCTACTCTTCCTTTTTTCCTCAAATGGTAAACAATTTGATATCAGTCATATATGCACAATCATGTAAAACATTTCTATAATGATCACAATGGTGAACGAAGAAACAGACCAAAAGAAAAAAACTGGAAAAAATAAAGTAAGTCTAAAAATATGCTTTGATCTATATTTCAGAGTCCCTCAGTTCTTTACCTGAATATAGGTAGCATTTTCTATCGTGAGTCCTTTGTAATTGTCTTGGATCACTGTATTGCTGAGAAGAGCTAAGTCATTCATAGTTGATGATCACACAATATTGCTGTTACTGTGTATAATATTTTCCTGGTTCTGTTTATTTCACTTTATAAAAGTTCATGCAAATCAGAAAAGTACCTTTTAAGGGAGAAACAAAACAAAGGAAAAAAAACCCAGTCTAGTACAAAGTAAGTACTTAAATGCTTGTTAACTGACTGACAGAATCACAAGACATGGATTTTATTCCTCTCTTTTAAAAATTTTGCACTTAATAGTATTTTAATTTTCTCCAACTACTTGTAAAGATAGTTTTTAGCATTCATTTTGGTAAGATTTTGAATTCCAAATTTTTTTTCCCTATGAATATTTCCTGGGTGTGTTTTGGCAGGAAGGCTTTCAAATATTTTATATTCTGTACAGTTATTTTAAATGGATTTTTCTCTTTCTATCTCTTGCTGCTGGATTTTGTTGATAATATATAGAACTGCTAATGATTTATGTAGATTTTTTATATCCTGCAACTTTGCTAAAATTGTCTATTGTTTAAATAGTTTTTAGTTGATTCTCTAGAATTTTTAAGTATACTATCATATCATCTGCAAAGAATGATAGCTTTGTGGCCTATTCTAATTCCTTCAATTTCTTCTCTTTTTGCTGAAGCTAACATTTCTAGTACAATTTTGAATAATAGTAGTAATAATGGCATCCTTGTTTCACCCTTGATCTTATTTACATTACATATAATGCTTGCTAATAATTTTAGATATATGCTGCTTATGATTTTTTATTAAAGCTTTTTATTTACAAAATATATGCTTGGGTAATTTTTCAACATTGACCCTTGCAAAACTTTCTTTTCCAATTTTTTCCCTCCTTCCCCAACCCCCCTTCCCTAGATGACAGGTAGTCCGATACATGTTAAATGTTAAAATACACGAACTGATGCTGAGTGAAATGAGCAGGACCAGGAGATCATTATATACTTCAACAACAATACTAGATGATGACCAGTTCTGATGGATCAGGCCATCCTCAGCAACGAGATCAACCAAATCATTTCTAATGGAGCAGTAATGAACTGAACTAGCTATGCCCAGAAAAGAACTCTGGAGATGACTAAAAACCATTACATTGAATTCCCAATCCCTATATTTATACACATGCATTTTTGATTTCCTTCAAAGCTAATTGTAAATAATTAGAGTCTGATTCTTTGTACAGCAAAATAATGTTTTGGTCATGTATTATTGTGTATCTAAGTTATATTTTAATATATTTAACATCTACTGGTCATCCTGCCATTTAGGGGAGGGGTGGGGGAGTAAGAGGTGAAAAAATTGGAACAAGAAGGTTTGACAATTGTTAATGCTGTAAAGTTACCCATGTATATATCCTGTAAATAAAAGGCTATTAAATTAAAAAAAAATGTTAAAATACATGTTAAATCCAATATATATATATATATATATATATATATATATATATATATATACATATTTATACAGTTGCTGCACAAGAAAAATTGGATCTAGAAAGAAAAAAACCTGAGAAGGAAAACAAAATACAAGCAAACATCAACAGAAAGCATGAAAATGCTATGTTGTGGCCCACATTCAGTTCCCACAGGCCTCTCTCTGCATGTATATGGCTTTTTTCATCATTGAATAATTGGAACTGGTTTGAATAATCTTATTGTTGAAGAGAGCCACGTCCATCAGAATTGATTGTCATATAGTCTTGTTGTTGCTGTGTATAGTGATCTCCTGGTTCTGCTCATTTCACTTAACATCAGTTTATGTAAGTCTCTTCAAGCCTTTCTGAAATCATCTTGCTGGTCATTTCTTACAGAACAATAATATTCCATAACATTCATACAACATAAGTTATTCAGCCATTCTCCAACTGATGGGCATCCACTCAGTTTCCAGTTTCTAGCCACTACAAAGAGGGCTGTCACAAACATTTTTGCACATGTGGTCCTTTTCCCTCCTTTAAGATCTCTTTGGGATATAAGCCCAGTAGAAACACTGCTGGATCAAAGAGTATGCCAGTGTAATGGCCTATAACAGCACAGTTTGATAACTTTTTGAACATAGTTCCAAATTGCTCTCCAGAATAGTTGAATCCATTCACAGTTCCACCAACAATATATCAGTGTCCCAGTTTTCCCACATCTCTTCCAACATTTGTCATTATCTTTTCCTGTCATCCTAGCCAATCTGACAGGTGTGTAGTGGTATCTCAGAGGTGTCTTAATTTGCATTTCTCTGATCAATAGTGATTTGGAGCACCTTTTCATACAACTAGAAATAGTTTCAATTTCTTAATCTGGAAATTGTTCATATTCTTTGACTATTTTATCATTGGAGAATGGCTTGAATTCTTAAAAATTTGAGTCAATTCTCTTTATATTTTAGAAATGAGGCCTTTATCAGAACCTTTGAATGTAAAAATGTTTTCCCAGTTTATTGTTTCCCTTCTAATCTTGGTCTGCATTAGTTTTGTTTGTATAAAACTTTTTAACTTAATATAATCAAAATGATCTATTTTGTGATCAATAATGATCTCTAGTTACAATTTGGTTACAAATTCCTTCCTCAATTCACAAATATGAGAGGTAAACTATCCTATATTCTTCTAATTTATTTATAATATCATTCTTTATGTCTAGATTATGAACTCATTTAGACCTTATCTTGGTATACGGTGTTAGATGTGGGTCAATGCCTAGTTTCAGCCACACTAGTTTCCAATTTTCCCAGCAGTTTTTGTCAAATAGTGAGTTCTTATCCCAAAAGCTGGGATCTTTGAGTTTGTCAAACACTAGGTTAATATAGTCATTGACTATTTAGTCCTGTGAATCTAATCTATTCCACTGATCAACTACTCTGTTTCTTAGCCAGTACCAAATGGTTTTGATGACCGCTGCTTTATAATATAGTTTTAGATCTGGTACAGCTAGGCCACCTTCATTTGCTTTTTTTTTTCCATTAATTCCCTTGAAATTCTTGACCTTTTGTTCTTCCAGATGAATTTTATTGTTTTTTTTAGAACAACAAAATAGTTTCTTGGGAGTTTGATTGATATAGCAATAAATAAATAGATTAGTTTAGGTAGTATTGTCATCTTTATTATATTCCCTTGACCTATCCAAGTGCTGTTTATAATTTTAAGGAAAACTCCCTTTATTCCCATGCTCTCTAGTATTTTTAATAAGCATGGATGCTATATTTTATCAAAGGCATTTTCTGCATCTATTGAGATAATCATATGATTTTTATTACTTTTGTTATTGATATGGTCAATTATGCTGATAATTTTTCTAATATTGAAGTACCCCTGCATTCTTAGCATAAATCCCACCTGGTCATAATGAATTATCCTGGTAATAAATTGATGCAATTTCTTTGCTAATATTTTGTTTAAATTTTTGCATCAATATTCATTAGAGAAATTGTTTTATAATTTTCTTTCTCTGCTTTAGCTCTTCCTGATTTAGATATCAACACTTAGTTGTCATAAAAGGAACTTGGCAGGACTCCTTTTCCTATTTTTCCAAATAATTTATATAGTATTGGAATTGTTTTTTTAAATGTTTGGTAGAATTCACTTGTAAATCCATCTGGCCCTATAGATTTTTTCTTAATTCATTATGGCATGTTCAATTCCTTTTTCTAAAATAGAGTTATTTAAACATTTTATTTCCTTTTCTGTTAGTCTGGACAATATATATTTTCATCAGTATACATTAATTTCACTTAGATTGTCAAACTGATTGGCATATAATTGGGCAAAATAGATCCAAATTACTGCTTTAATTTCTTCTTCATTGGTGATTAATTCATTTTTCCATTTTTGATATTGGTGATTTGGTTTTCTTTCTTTTTTTTTTAAATCAAATTGACAAAAGGTTTATCTATTTTATTGTGCTTTTCCCATTAAACCAACTCTTATTTGAGGATTTTTAACTTATCCTTTCCCTAGACTTTTTAGTTACAGGTTCAGTTCATTGATCTCTCTTTTATACTTATTTTACTCATGTAATTATTTAGAAATATAAATTTTTCCTAAGAACTATCTTGGCTGAATTCCATAGATTATGGCAGTTGTCTCATTTTTCTAATTATCTGTGATGAAATGATTGATTGTTTCTATGATTTGTTGTTTGACTTACTCATTCTTTAGGATTAGATTATTTAGTTTTCAATTAAATTTTAGACTATGTTTCCAAGACCTTTTATTACACATAATTTTTATTGCATTATGATCGGAAAAAGGATATTTCTGCTTTTCTCCATTTTATTGTGAAGTTTTTGTACCCTAATATATGGTTAATTTTTGTATAGATGCCATATACTCCTGAGTAAAAGGTATATTCTTTTCTATCCCCATTCAATTTTCTCAATGTCTATTGTATCTCACTTTTCTAAAATTCTATTCATTTCCTTACCTTTTTTTCCTCTTTCATTTTGTAGTTAGCTTTATCTAGTTCTGGGAGGAGGAGGTTACAGAGTCCCCTAGATAAGTTTTATTATCTATTTCTTCATGTAATTCACTTTACTGCTCATAATTTGTTCATTATACCACTTGATGGATCTATGTTTAATATTGATATTACTGCATTGTCTATGGTACTTTTAGCAAGATGTAGTTTCCTTTCTTATCTCTTTTAATCAAATCTATTTTTGCTTTTGTTTTGTCTGAGATCAGGATTGATACCCTGTTTGTTTTTGTTTGTTTGTTTTTACTTCATCTGAAGCATAATATATTTTGCTCCAGCCTTTTACCTTTACTCTGTGTCTATGTCTCAGTTTCAAATGTACTTCTTGAAAGCAACATATTGTAGGTTTCTGTTTTTTAATCCACTTTGCTATCTGCTTCCATTTTATGGGAGAGTTCATCCCATTCCCATTCACAGTTATGATTATTAAATATCTATTTCCCTCCATCCTATTTTCTCTCCTATTTATACTTTTAAAAAACTCTCCTTTCATCTGTCTTTCCCCACTTCTGTTTTGCTTCTGACCACCCCCTCCCTCAACCTGCCCTTCCTTCTATCACTCCCCCTTACTTTTCTTTCCTCTTTCTCTTCTTACTTCTCTGTAAGGAAAAATAAATTTCTTTATCCAACTGAGTATGTTTCTTATTTTCTCTCTGACTCAAATCCAATGAGATTGAAGAATGCTTATGCTGTATAAGGTCTTTTGTGCTTGTTCTTTTGTGCTTCTTCATGTGGCATAATTTGCCCCATTTTGCCTCCCCTTTTCTCCCAGTACAAACCTTTTTCTATCCCTTAAATTTTTTTGTATCATCACATCAAAGTCAACTTATAGTCACACCCTCTATGTATACCTCTTCTAACTGTCCTAAAAAAGATATAGTTCTCAAGAGTTACAGATATCAACTTCCTATATAGGTATGTAACCTTTGAATAATATTTTTTTCCTTTCCTCTTTACTTTTTAAGGCTTCTCTTGAATCTTGCATTTGAAGATCAAATTTTCTGTTCAGTTCTGGTCTTTTCATTGGGAAAGTTTGAAAGTCACCTATTTCATTGACTATCCATCTTTGACCCTGAAAAATTATGCTTAATTTTTCTGAGTAGTTGATTTATGACTGTTAACATAAAATCCTTTACCTTCTGGAATATCATATTCCAAACCTTTACAGTAGAAGCTGCTAAATCCTGTTTTACTGTGGCTTCTTGGGATTTGAATTATTTCATTCTGGTTGCCTGCATTATTTTCTCTTTAATTTGATAATTCTGGAATTTCTCTACAATATTCCTTGGAGTTTTCATTTTGGAATCTCTTTCAGGAGTGATTCATAGACTCTTTTAATGACTACTTTTATCTTCTGATTCTGGGATATTAGGGCAATTTTCCTTGATGATTTCTTGAAATGTGTTATCTAGGTTCTGTTTTTGATTATGATTTTCAGGTCATCCAATAATTCTTAAATTCCTTTTTTGTGGATCTTTTTTTCCTCCTAAGTCAGGATTTTTTTTTCTTTTTTTCATTCTTTTGATTTTGTTTGACTGATTAGCTTCCACTTGCCCAATTCTAATTTTTAAGGAATTATTTTCCTCAAAAATTATTTTCCATTTTGCCAATTCTATTTTTGAAAGGAATTGTTTTCTTCAGTGAACTCCATCCCCTCCTCCCCCAATTTAACCAATTCTCTTTTTTGAGGAATTGTTTTCTTCAGGCAATTTTAAATATTCCTTTTCCAAGCTATTAACTCCTCCCACCATAATTCTCTGGTATAACTCTCATTCCTCCCCCCCCCCCATTTTTCTTCTACCTCTCTTAATTGATTTTTAGAATTCTTTTTGAGCTCTTCCAAGAGGGCTTTTTGAATTTGGGACCAATTCATATTTTTATTTAAGGCTTTGCATATTGGCATTTTGCTATTGCTGTTCTCTTCTGAGTTTGTGTTTTGATCTTTCTTGTCACCACAGTAGCTTTCTATGGTCAGAATTCTTTTGTTTTTTTCCTCATTTTTAAAAGTTGAGCTCTTCTCCTAGAGTCCAGGTTTCTTATGCTATGAGACAGAGGTCTGGTCACTGGTTTTTCAAGCTGGGGTCTGAGGTGCTGGTGGCTACACAGGGGTAGCCCAAACTACTTTCACCTGTTGTACCAGGGTTTCAAGGATGACAATTTCCCTTCTGTGCTGGGGCTAGAAGTCTCATAGCTGGCCTGCTATGTCACTGGCCTGCTGAGGTAGGTAACAAGGGGCCTCAGTTGCTTCTCTGTACTGTGGCTAATCACCTCCCATTGGCTTGCCCTCACCACACCTGTGCTGAACCAAGCTCATATTTTACCCAAGTATAAACTATTAAGTTACCTTAAATTTATTTCATTCTGTCTTTTTATGGGTTCTGTCACTCCAAAAACTATTTAGAGGCTTGATTTAACATTGTTTCCAAGAGAAACTGGGGAGAATTAAGGCAACTTCCCAGCCATCTTTACTCCACCCTGTCCCTTATTAGTAACTAGCTATATGTCTCTAAGAAAGTCACTTCAATTTTGTGTCTCAGTTTCCTTGTCTAAAAAAAAAATGAAGATTAACACTTGCAACACTTACCTACCTGGGTTGTTATGAGAAGAGGACAAGGTATGTTCAGAGCTGCTTTCCCTAAACCTGCTCATCATAACAAGGCTGGATGTGGATAAGACAGGTCCTTAGACTTTGGGAAAATTTATCATTGCTGTTAGATCAACCTGTTGGAACTGTTTAGAGCATTTCCATGGAAATAAAAAGCTAATCTCTCCAGTGACCTGTAAACTGGAGTAGGTGATGTCAGCTTCCAACCACTATGAGACTTTGTAGAGGGATAGATGATTTAGGGATGTGACAGGATAAACATAAGTATTAGCTTACTTATTCTCCCAAAGCCTGGTTTCTTTCAGTCTCAACTGTGTTTTCCAGGGATGGGGCTTAGGTTCCAAATTTATTTTTCTGGCTACAGGGCTACCTCCTTTCCCTTCACCTCCATTGACTTTTAAGGAGGGAAATTCAGCTTTGGAAGTTGTCATATATGAAAGGAGTAAATAGAATATTTATGGTGTTCAAATTCAACACTTTACAGGTCATGGGGAGAAGCAGAATAGTCCCCCAGACAGGGTGAATCTAATAATCCTTCCTTCCTTGAGGTCCCTCAAAGGTTTCCATAGCCTAAGAAGGAAAAATAGTACTGACACACACAATATGGCTCCTTTCTCTTTCTATTCAATGGCATATTCTCCATTACTAAATGGGAATGGGGGAGGGGAGGCAGATGGCATGTTGGGATGTGTAGCTGAGTTGGCACTAGCAAGGGTATTTATTCTGGGCTCCCCCTTATCCCTATTTACAGGTCTATAGATTTCAAGGGCTCTGTAAACTTGGATCAGAAAATAAAATAGTTTTACTAATATTTGATTTTTTGGTAATCCTTTTGTTGGTCATTTGTTTTTAACTCTTTGTGACCCCATTTGGGGTTTTCTTGGCAAAGATACTTACTATTTCCTTCTCCAGCTCATTTTACAGATAAAGAAACTGAGGCAAGCAGAGTTTGACTTGCCCAGAGTTACCCAGCAGCTGTCTGAGGCCAAATTCGAACATAGACCCAAAACTCTATCCACTGTACCACTTTTTTTGGTGATCCTATATATTATTCTGGAAAGCTGTCCATAGGCTTCACTAGACAGTTAAAGGAATCCATGATTTCCCAAAGCTCAAGACCCCCTATTGTTTCCTTCAAAATAGTCCGGTTAGCTTTCTTAGAGGCCTATCTCTCTCCTTGGTCCTGAGAGCTCTTGCCACTAGTCCTTTGTCTCTTCCAGCTTCTGCCTCTAGCTCCCTCTGAAGGAGCTTCTAGTGGGCTTCTGTGTCTGGCTCTGAGAGCTTCTTGCTTATATGCGGTGTGCTGAATATACTCCAATCATTACATCACTAGGAAACCATTATTTGTTGTAGGATTAAATCAATGCTAAACTAGATTTAACTACTGTCTCCTCATTCCTCTTATTTAGCATCTTGTAAGAATCCTAACAACTCTGCCCAATTCTCTCTTGCCAGAGACCCTGAGCCCTCTGCCAATAGGTAGAACTTTGAACCTGGAATCAGGAAGACCTGAGTTCAAATTCCATTTGAAACATTCACTAGCTGGGTGACTATGGACAAGTCACTTAAACAGCTCTCATCCTCAATTTCTTCATCTGTAAAAGGAGGAAATTAATTTTTATCTGTTATTGTGAGGCTCAAATGAGATAATATGTACAAAGCACATTGTGAAACTCTAAGTGGTATATAAACACTGGCTATAGTTATACTCTATGTCTCTGAATTCTTTATAAAAGAAAATTAATGCCTTTTGTCTGAACACCACTGGGTTTTTTTTTTTTTTAATAATTCTATCTCCTCCCCAAGTTCCCTTAGCTGAACTTTCCCTTGTTAATGAGAAAAAAAGTTAACAAAACAGTGACCATTTTGAACAATATTTATATGCAGCATTCTTCCCTGGAAATTCTCAGGTTCTTCTGAACACAAAATATTCCTGATCTGTGAGAATTTCACTCTTTATTAAGCTTATTCCAGAGAATTTCTTTGCCTTTGCTTTGGGATGCATAATTGCACTGTTGAAATCAGTTTCAATCAGTCCTTTGATTAAGAAATACTTATAGATCAACCACTATAAAAGGATGAATTTAAACCCCTTTCCTTGCCCTAGAAGAGTGCATGGTCTTTCCAGGGAGATAAGAAAAGTACAGAAGAAAGATGCCCAAGCAAGTAAAGGAAAAGATGACTAAAAGAGAGACTTTAATCACTGAAGAGAATCCAGACTACTAACAGTGCCAGGGAAAGCTTCATGAGGAAATAGCTTGAATTGGTAGGTTGAAAATAGACTTGGGTTGGTTTGAAGGACAAACAGGATTTTGATAGATAGGAAAAGCAGGAGGAGACATGGTGCTCAGGGGCCTGGGGACAGGAAGTGTTAGGCACATTCTATCAAAAAACATCAACAGGTTTAGCTGGATCAGAGGCACCATTTGGGGAATACTGGGAGAAAAGATTGGAAAGATAGTTTAAGACCAGGGCAGGGTCTCAAATACCAGTCTAAAGAGTCAGGTTTAACTTCCTGAAGTAGAACCATGAAAAGGAGGGCACTTCTTACTGGCACTTGACAAACTTGAGAAGTTTGATGTCTTATTGTTGGTATTTCCTTAATTTCTCTTAGCGATCCAGGGGCAAAGGTCCAGCTTCTCAATCTCTGAGCAGTTCACAAAGTCTTGAGGGTATTTGTTGGCCTTGAATGCATTGATGGGGACTTTTGTGATGTGGGTGTTTTCACAGACAATGAAAGAAAAGGAGACTTTTTTCAGGGCTGCTTGCTGCTGTGGGGTGAACACTCCAGGTTTCTTCCAAAAGAACCTACAGGGGAGGAAAAAAAGGTGTCCAAATGTCACTCCCCATGACCCCCAGGACCACCCAGGGAGCCTTTGAACAGCCAGGGATCTTATAATGGCTTAGATCAATTTGTTCCTGAACAAGAATCCTCTCTACAACATAACCAAATAGCAGTCACTGAGCTTCTGCTTTGAAGACCTTCAGAGAGGATGAACTCACTATTTGCCAAGGGAAGCCCATTTCACTCTGGAATATTGAACATCAAGTCAATATTTATTTCTTTGCAACTTCTACCTATTTCTATTAAAAGCAGGGCAATCTCTCTTCTACATAAACAAACCTTCAAAGACATGAAAGATTTCGGTTGTGGTCCACAAGCTTGCCTATTGTATATAATAATGGATTAGAATTCACTCAACCTCAGAAACACCCACTAGCCAGTGGATCCATGTGCTTGGATGGGTGCTAATTTGGAAGCCAGAAGGCTGCTGCATAAAGAAGAGATGTTAATAATGGGTCTTAAGTAAAAGATTATGACAGATTCTTCCTTGATAGGGGGTGCATGTATTGTGTGTGTGTGAGTGTGTGTAACTTGAGGATGGGGCAGGGAGGGAGAGAATTTAGAAACCAGTCTGAGAATATCTTTCCTTTACTAGGTTCTCTCCTTTTTCCATCTTGTGGGGTGTCATCAAGGAAAATAAAAATGAAAGGGAGGGAAGTACTTTTATTACTAATCCTATCAAGGATAAAAAAAATTCTACCCTTATATCAGGAAAATATAGTCACAGAATGTTGAAGTTGGAAGAAACCTCAGAATTCAAGACCCCATAATTTATAGAAGAGGAAAGTGTGACCCAGCAAAAGAAAGAGATTTGTCCAATGTGATAGCTGGTTAGTAGAAGTACTAGAACCCAGATCTCAAGATTTTTAGTTCTGTTTTATTTCTGCTATTCCATATTGTCCCTTGATAATATCAATATCACTTCTACCATTCCTTCTATCTCATTTTTTTTAAGCTTGAGGGCACTCACCTGTCTCCATCTCTGATCTTTCTGAATTGCTTCCCCAGGATACAGCTCAAGAGGGGTCCAACTCTGCCCCCTCGCACAAAGGGCTCAGCAACGGCTCCAATCCACAGGTCAATGTTGTCTGGGGTTCCATAAAGATCCATAAACTTTTGAGCCAGCTTCCGATTGTTCCCCAACACAACACTCAATTCTTCTACTGTCTTAGGCTGTGAGAGGCCACAGAAGCGTCTCCATGAATTATACCCTGGGGATTGGATTTAGGGGGAAGATAGAGAGTTGATCAATCAACAAGTGTCTATTAAGTTCTTACCATGGGCCAGCTACTGTGCTAAGCACTGGGGATAGGTCTTTATAAATGTTTATTAATTGATTCCAAATTCTATCAGCACTCTAACTTTGATACTCTGACACAGAATCTTAGTTGCTTATAATTATTGCGCTACACACGGTCCTCACTAAGATGCTACCTAGAATAAGAGTACTTTGTTGTTGGATCATGTCCAATTCTTCATGATTTATTTGGCATTTTCTTGGCAGAATACTGCAGTGGTTTGCCATTTTCTTCTCCATCTCATTTTACAGATGAAGAAATTGAGGCAGTTAGGGTTAAGTGACTTGCCCAGAGTCACACAGCTAGTAAGTGTCTGAGGCCAGAGCAGCTGAAAAAAACTTTTCCTCCCTTCTCACCCTACCCCTGCTCTCCTTTCCTAAGATCTTCCTCATCCTTCTTAATCATTTTAAATTTGGTTTCCTATTGGTATTTCCAGATAATAACAGTTAGTGCTTTCTTGTTATATGCAGTTTATTAAAAATATATAGAGACTATTACAAGAAGCAGTCATGGTGTAGTAAATAGAAAGCTGGCCTCAAAGCCAGGAAAACCTGAGTTCAAGTTCAGTTCTCACACATACTAGCTGTGTGATTCAGAGCACATCACTTAATTCCCAGTGTTTTAGTCAACTTTTGAAACTCTCTGGTGAAGAATTTCCCTCTATTGGTAGTGAATGGCACATTCTTTGCAACTCAGAAAGTTGACTAAAACACTGGGGTTAAGTCCTCTGAGGGCTTAACTGATCCCTGCTTTGATAAAAGTTAGACATTAAAACATATATCTGTGTACCAGAAAGGAGTGGAAGAGCATAGGATCTTGGAGCTTAAAGAAGCCACACTCATCTAATCCAATCTGGTCAGCAATATTGTTTTAATAATAACTTCAAAATTGCCTTCTCAATGGTGATAGTAGGGGGTAGGGAGGGAGGAAGGGAGAAAATCTGGAACTTAAAAGTTTTAAAAACAAATGTTGATTTTTTTATATATGGGGAAAAATAAAATATTAAATAGGAAAAAAATATAAACAATTTTGAGCAACTAAGTCATTTTGACTATTATAAATATCCAAATTAACTATAAAGCATATATGAAGGATCTATCTGCTTCCAAAGAAAGAACTGGCATATAGAAGTATTTATAAAATAATTATGTGTATATACAGATATACACATATCTATATATGTGTACATATATATATGTGTGTATACACACATACATATATATGTATATTTGTGTGTAATGGTAGCCATCTCTGAGGCAGAGTTGGGGAAAAAGAAAAAAGGGAAGGGGATAGAAAATTAATAATAACTTTGTTGTATATTTAAAAAAATAGCAAGTTGTGCATAATGAATTTGTGGTTTCATGTTCAATAATCTTTTTTTTTATTGTCCTGTGTATTGGAAATACTTACTTTAGTCATAAACTTAAAAAAACACAATGTGACCTCATGTTAAACCGATACGCAGACTAGTCTAAGGATTTGTGAAATGGGGGAAGTGAACTGAACCCCAGTAGCCTCCTGTGATTTTAAGATGGCCTGAATTCCCATTGATCTTGGTGTAAGGAATCTTCAGGAATCCTATATAAAAGCAGCGGTTGTCTGATTATAGGCTCTACATTCAGGCCTCTCTTACCTGGCAGCCCGTGGTCCCTCCCTCTCTGCAAGTTGATAGCAGCCAAGTCAAACCCGTGGATTTTCTGAGTTGGCTGGAAAAGCTTGTCTCGCAACTCACTGCTCATCATTTTGTTTTGCTTCAACTGCTTGGAGGGCTTGACCAGCATGCCACGGACAAAGGGATCAATTCCGCCTGTAATGATACAGCCAGAAACATGACACTCCCTGAAGCCTAAGACACTGGAGGTACAAAGGAAAACAAACCAGAAAAGGTTTGTGGAGAAAGGAAGATCTTCACTATGTCTTGATGTTCACACATTATGGATTGAAAAATGTGTATTTTGACCTCTGGTTGTTCCGACCACCAGATAGTTTGTTACCTCTTTCTCCATTACTAGCTGCCTTGAGTCACCATCCAATCATTGATAATATAGATAGGAGAAGAACCCTTAACTGTGATCCTCGAGAAACATTTTGGATCTTGGGCGAAAGATTCTTGATATACTACCAGATGCAGAATAGCCCAGTGGAGAACATGCTGGCCTTATAAATAGGAAGACCTTGCCCCTAATACTAATTAGCTGTGGGATAATGACTAAGTCACTCTTTGGGCCTCAGCTATCTTGCCTGTAAAATGATAGGATTGGACTAAAGGGCCTTAAGGTCTCTTGATACTTTACATCTGTGATCTCATGATCCCATGACTTCATCCTGGGAATGATGGGATAATAAGGGAAGAGCAGTGACTCTTGATAACACAACAAAGATCCAGAGCTCTATCTTAAAAGTTATTTTCCAAACCTTAGAATTATTGTCACAGAATTGCTGAATATGAGATCCAAAGAGAGACATTTTTTTTGTTGTTGTTGTTCAGTTATTTCAGTCATGTCCAACTCTTCATGACCCCATCTGGCTGCCCCCAAGAAGGAACCTAGTCTTCCTCTAATCCAATGCCCTCATTTTATAGAGGAGGAACTTGAAAGAGAAAGTGCCTTTAAAAAGAACAAAGAACAAGGCAAATGCATGATTCATTATTTCCCTAAGGTTGGCCATAAAATTGTAGGACTTTTAACTGATGAAGCTGTAAGTGCTGGTCTGAAGCTATGGACTATTCCTAGAAGAAAGAAAGATTGGGGAAATTGGAAAGCAAAACAATATTATCTATATAGTGCTTTAAGATTTGTAAAGTACTTTACATACATGATCACATTCAATTCTCCACAACAATAGGTGAAGAAACTGAGACTTAGAGTGCTAAAGGGACTTACTGTATAAAGGCATACAGCTCAGAAATGTCCAAGGCGGAATGTGAAATCAAGTATTCTTGCCTCCAGATCCAGTACTCCATACTATACAAAACAAACTGTTTACATGCTGAAAATTGCCTTAAAATTTATTTTTTTGATGGGTAAATAAGTTCACATTGAATATCTCAGCAGGGAAAAACATCACTAGCACTGAATTTTTTATCATAGAAAGGTGTTATATCATTTGGATTTTGTGGAATATATTTTGTGAAGCATTAATGAAGTCATTGCTTATAGGATCTTCCTATAGTACCAGAGAAATCTGAGATATGTAAATTTGGGAATAATCAAGTCAGCTACCATTGAATCCCTTAGTGTTGGGAAGTCTAGCGAAAGTTAGAGCAAGTAGGAGAGGAAAGCAGTGGAGGTAAAGGGAGTGATGGAAAGACCTGGTAGCTCTCCTGATAGACACTTACCATCTTTCACTATCCTCCAGTTATTGAAGAAGAGAGTATTCAGAGGAAGCTTTGCTTCAGAGCCTGAGGGTTCATAATGTTCATCCAATCGGTAGATAAAAGATGGGACCTCAGTATGACCGAATCTAAAGGCCAAGGTGAAGACATTGGCAATGCGAGGATCCTCTGATTCATCATAACCTTGGTACTCTGGAAGCTCCTTCTCCAGCTCCTCTCCCAGCACTAAAGGCAGGTAATGTTCAAAAGTGATAACCTAGGAGAAAAGGGTCAAAGAAAACAGGTGACAGAGGGCTGATATCTTTCTTAGAGAAGAAATCTTTGACTAAGCTACTAGTCTGTCTCTGAACAGAGTGTGTGGTTGGTGATGGTGAATAGAAATTTTCTGTTTTTTTTTTTCTTTATTAAAGCTTTTTCTTTTTCAAAACATATGCATGGATAATTCTTCAATATTAACCCTTACAAAACCTTATGATACAATCCCCCCCTTCCCTCACAACCTCCCCTAAATGGCAAATAGTCCACCATATGTTAAACATTTCTGTTTCTTTTTTTAAGACACAACAAAAAGGCTGGGTTTTCCATGGACCATAGAGAAGTAACATATGGAATAGATATTCCTGTTTTTAGGTCCTGCCTCTGTCACATTTAACCCTTCATTGCTCTAGGACATAATTGTTAAGGAAGGTGCAGACCTGTATTGTTAGAAGGAATTTCCTAAACCAATGAAATCACTTGTCTCTAACTCTTTTCCATAGTTGGAGAATATTTGAGTTGGATCAGACCTCAAAGAGAAATCCAGTTCAACAAGTTGAAAAAGAGTTTCTGCTCTCAAGGAGCTCACATTCCATTTGGTGGGAATGGGCAGTGGTAGTAGTGGATATACATTTAAATAGATAAGTCTATGCACAATAAGTTGAGAACAGAAAGAACCCTAATAACTAAGGCTTTCAGGAAGATTTAAGGATTCTGATCAATGCATTCACCAATTATGATTCCAGAGACTAGTAATGAACCATTATTCACCTCTTAGCAACTAAGGATTTCAGGAGTGTCTTCTAGTTCAAGATGGCATATTTTTGGGGGATATTTGTAATGCAACTATTAAACACCCCCATTTTATAGAGGACAAAGCAGAACCAGAGAGATTAAGGTTCTCACAGCTGGGAAGTAGAACTCGGAAAAATTTGAGTGATAGAACACAAAGATGATTCTGGGATGTTACAAACATGGTATTTTATTGGAGACTAGAAAGTTGAATGATGAAAGAGGAGATAGGACAGTGACAAAATTAGAAATAAAAGGAATAAAGTAGGAAAGGGAAATATAGCAAAGGAAAATGGAGATAAAGAAAAGAGGAAGAAGAGATGCGGTGCTGAACTGAGAAGAGAAGTACATGTCCAGGAAGACTAGAGCAAAGGGAAGCATAAACACACTAATGTATGGTTGATGGAATTGTGGATTGGTCCAATCATTCAGGAAAGCAATTGGGAACAATGTCTGAAAAGTCAACAAATCATGTGTATTCTTTGACCCAGTGATGACACTACTAGGTCTGTATTCCAGAGAACTCAAAGAAAGAAGAAAAAGGACCAATGTGTATAAAATTATTTATAAAAACTCTTTTTGTGACAGTGAAGATCTAGAAAATAAGAGGATGCTTATCAGCTATTGAAGGGAATGTAATTGCTTTTGTGCTCTAAGAACTAGCAAAAGGGATGATTTCAGAGAAATCTGGGAAGGTTTGTAAAAACTCTTGCAGAGTGAAGTGAGCAGAACCAACAGAAAAAAAGGTAGGATAACAACAATATTGCAAAGATAAAAAACTTTGAAAGACTTAAGAAGCCTGATCAAAGCAATCACCAACTGTGATTCCAGAGGATAAATGATGAACCATACTACACACATTACCCACATCTTGTCAGAGGCAATGGATTCAACATTCAGAATAAGAGTTATATTTAAGACATGACCAATATAGGAATTGACTATACATATTTATTACAAAGTTTTTGTTTTTTCTTTTCCTTTTTCCTCAACTGGGGGGAGGGGAATAGGAGAAAGAGAAAATAAATGTTTATTAATTGAAAGTTAAATAAAATAAAAATTATATTTAAAAAGACAATAGCAGAGCAGATGTGAGTATGCCTTCTTCTTTCTCACCTGTGTGATTGCACCCACAATTTTCCGGGTTTCTTGATAGATTTTTTCTCCATCCCAATGAGGGTTGAGCTTCTTCAACTCTCTAGCTAACCGGTTGTGCTCCCGTACAAAAAGGATGTGGAAGATTGCCAGCAAAAGATGTTCATTGACCCGGGAATCACCTAGGGACACCAAATAATACTACATTCCTCAGATCAGTAGATGGTATAGGGAGAAGGGAGGGAGGCAGGAGCAACAAAGGGAATCACTTTAGGATCTTGGATCTTATCACATGCGACTTACTTCCAGGTCATTTCAGTGCAATTCTATTTGATTTGTTTTATGGACTAAGTGTGTGAAGCAGTAGGAAATATAAAGACAAAAAACCATAAAACCCATCAGTTTCTATCTTTGAGGAGATTATATACTACTGGGGTGATGGTGGTGGATATATAACATGCACACAGATAAATAACTACAAAATGAGAGGGAGACACACACAGAGAAAGATAAAGAGAAAAAGAGAGAAAAAGAGTGAAGGAAGGAGGGAGAGGGAGAGAGACATAAAGAGAGAAACAGAGAGAGAAAGAGAAAGAGAGAAAGACAAGACACAGAAAGAGAAGCTGGGAGGGAGGGAGAGAGAAAGGAAGAGAGAGACAGACAGAGACACAGAGAGAAAAAAGAGAGAGACAGAGACAGAGAGAGAGTGAGAGGAAAACAGAGAAGGGGGGAGGTGGGAGAGAAGAAGAGAGACAGAGACAGAGAGAAACAGAGAGAAAAGGAGAGAGACACATAGAGACAGACAGACAGAAAAACACAGCAAGTCAGAGAGAAAGAGAGAGAGAGGAAAGAGAGACCAAGAGACATACCTAGAGAAAGACAGAGACAGAGAAACAGAGAAAAAGGAAGAGAGGAAGTGACAGAGATAGAGAGAAAGAGAGAGAGACACAGAAAAAGACACACACACACAGAGAAAGAGACAGAGAAAGAAATAGAAAAAGAGAGAAAGAGAGAGAAAGGTAGAGAAAGAAAAAAAAAAGAGGGAGAGAGAGAAGTAGAGAGAGAACAATAACTATGGGAATAAGGAAAAGCCTCTAGTAGGGAGTTGCACCTAAATTATGCTTTGAAAGAAGGAAATATGTATTTATTATGTGCCAGGTACTAATACACGTATCTCATTTACCTAACATTTTCTAGTTGAGGAAACTGAAGCAGATCAAGGTTAAACAATTTGCCTAGGCTCACACAGCTAGTAAGTGTCTGAAGTTGATTCTTCTAGGACAGTAGGGGATTCTAAGAGTCAGAGGTGAAAAGAGGGAGATGATTCCAGGTATAGGCACTACTTGTGCAGATGTGATTTCTTACATACCTAATGGCTAATAGGCCAGTGTGAGTAGAAAGGAGAGTGACAAGAGAGAATATAATGAAATAAGACTATGAAATATAAAGATTGTTAGCAGCTAGATGGTGAAGGACTTTATATATCAAGATGTTGTAGTTTTATTTTGTAGGATTTTGTAACTTATTCTAAAGGACCATTTTTGAGCAGGGTAGTGATATGATCATTTCTGTTTTAGAAATACTGCTTAGGCAGTTGTGTGGCGAGTAGACTGGAAAGGGGGGAAACTAAAAGCATGGGAACCTTTTAAAAGACTATTATAAGAATGTAGCTTCGAGGCAATAAAGGCCTGGATTAATTTCTTTCTTATCTCATCTTCTTCTTTTCTAACTCTGGGACATCTTGTGCAGTAGGTATTCCAGATATCCTACTAGGTAATCCACAGAAAGTCTCTCAGCCTGCCTCAATTAGGCCCTTATCTCTAAATCTCTCATGGACACATCCAAACACATTTCTCTGCTTTTTTTTTAGCTATTAGATCTATATTCTTCTAGAGTCTCTCATCATGATTCTTCCCCAGTTTTTATTTGGGGCCTTGTGACTCTTAAGACAATTGTTGACCTTATCTATCACTTATTAATAGCATTGAGAGTTAGTGAGGTACATACATAAAGAAAGTGTGACATAATGGTTAGGGTATTAAACCTGGTATCATTAAGACCTGCTTCAGATACTTATTAACTGTGAGACCTTGGGCAAAATACTTAATTTCTCTATGTTTTAATTTTCTCATTTGCAAATAGAGGGTTGGATTTGATAGTTCCAATTTCCTTGAAAGATCTGGTTTATAGATAGACCTTAAGTTTTCTTCTTGCTCCAGTTCTGTGACTACTCCAAAGGCCAACTGGGCATTTGACCAGTGCCTGTGGGTTAATCTGTCCTATTTCCATTTTCCCTGGATATACGTGAGAAGGTAACAGTAGGGGGCTTTTCTCCTCCTAAAAAGTGCCTTGTGGCATCATGGGAATTTTCTTGGTCTGTTTTCTGGATGTTAGACTGCCCCATTTCTTGTCCTTGCATTACCCCTTACAATGTCCTCCCCCTCCTTTCTCTTGGCCATCATTCTCTACTTCTCAGTAGGTGTAGCAGACCATATGTCCTAGATTTTCCAGGATAGTCCCAATTTCAAGAAAAAAAAATATACTTATAGTGGAATTTTGCAAGAAGTATCTATCTTTTATCAGATAAAGGGCCCTAATTTTTGATTTGGAAAATATGGGCACTATATCAACGAGACTTACCAGCCAAGAAGCAAGGGACCCCAGCAGTAACATTGATGAATTTACAAGGACTCGGGTTCTTGTTGTCAAAGGGCAGGAAAGCCAATCCATCATCAGAGAACTCCTCATTGACTGCCATCAGACCCAGGGGGCTGCTTGTGTTCCGGAGTTTTTCGGCCAGGAGTGGTTCAGGTCCATAGACCATGCTGGCATCCAGGAAGGAAGTCAGGGCATTGATTTGCTCTCGAGTCAGTGAGTTGAAGGGATGTGTAGGGCAAACAAAACCAGCCCGGAAGAAGGGCATACAGAGTCCTTGTTTCTTCAGCTTGGGATCGCCAGGTGGGAACTAATGCAGATAGTAGGAAATACCTTAGTAGCTTTGGCAAGACTGGGCCCACCCCATCCTTTCAGCAGCCCTCACCTCCAGAGTTAGACATGATAAAATCATGTGGATTTTGTATATATTGTAAGTTATATGGTCACCTCTCTCTAAAGAAGGCTCCTTGAGCTTACAGGTCAATCTTGCCTTACATTCACAATGCTAAGCATAGTACTTGTCACATAGTAATGATTTATTGACTGATTTAGCTCATTTAGGAATTTTATCTTTAAGATCAAGTTTACTAAAACCTAATGACCACAATTTACATTAGTGGTCCCACATATACAATAGTGAACTTGGTTGATGTGTTGATTAGTTTTTTTCTGAAACTCTTTTTTTTTTTTTCTTTCTGTTCTTTATTCTAAAGGATGGCTCTTTGGGAGGTGAGGTCTTGGAACATGAAGGTGACATTAAAACAAAAGATATCTCTAAAATATTCATAAATTATATCAGCATTCTAGAATTCAGGTATACAAATGAAGGGACAGCTGATAATTCCTATGGCACAGAGATTCCCATTTTTTAATGTAAAGGAGTTGTTTTTCATAGGGGAAAGGGGAAATGTGGGTAAATATAAAGAACTTTGGTTTTCAAGGCAAAAGACTCCAGAATTCAAGTATTAGATCTTCTACTTATTAGCTGTGTGACTTTAGACAAATGATCTGTGTGAGATGAGGTCACATAGGGTCACACAACCCTTCCATTGACCTATAAGGTGAGAAGCTTGAACTCAGTGAGTGAATATCAAGCTATTTTTGTGATTCTGTTATTCTTTCCCTGAACATTTGTGTTCACTGTGGGAAAGAGGGAAGAGGACAGGAGGGATTGGACTAAAAGGAAGCCCTGAAAAGGATGAGGGAATTTGGCAGAAACAAGGAAAGGGGACACTATTCTCAGCTAGAATGCCTTTCCTGCAATCCTAGCAAACTCCACAGAGGTGGGAAATGGCAATCACAAAATTTTAGGATCAAAAGGAATTCAATAGTGCTCTAGTACAAACCATACCTCCAAAGGAATTCCTATTACAACAACTTAGAGAAAGGGGTCATTCAATTTTCTCTTGAATATGTCTAATGGAGACGCAGGGATGGGAAGAATCTACCACCTCCCCTGCCCTTTTAGGGAGCAACTTTACTTGTTACCATTTCTTTATATTGAATCTTCTTTGGCTTGATTTGGAGTAGCTAATGGGCCTGAAGTCAGGAAGGCCTGGGTTCAAGTGTGACCTCAGATATTTATTAAGTATATGACCTTGAGCAAGTCATTTAATTCTGTGTGCCTCAGTTTCCTCATCAGTAAAATGAGCTGGAGAAAGAAATGGAAAACCACTCCAATATCTTTGTCAGGAAAACTCCAAATGGAATCATGAAGAAACAGATATGACTGAATAACAGTAACAACAATTTTGCTTCTTTGTAACTTCTATCCATTGCTACACTATCCAAGTTGAACAAGATTCTACTTAATATGATAGTCCTTCAAATAATAAGAGGTAGCATTTAAAAAACACTTTAAAGTTTGCAAAATACTTATGTGACCCTCACAACAGTCTTGGAAAGTAGATGCTATTATTATTTCCATTTTAAAGATGAGGAAACTAAGACACAGAGAGGGTAAGTCCCACAGGTCTCACAGGTAAATATCTGGGGCACAATCTGAACGCAGATCTCCCTGATGCTATCTAGTTGCTTCAATTACATGAAGGGAAAGGAGGAAAGGAAAAAAAAACCCTAAGATCCTATTATATGCCAGGTACTATAAAAAGCTAATCATGTTTTTAAACAAATATTATCTCATAAAAAATAAAAACAAATATTATCTTGTTTGATCCTCACAACAACCTCGGGAAGTAGGTGCTGTTATGTCCATTTTACAATTGAGAAAAATGAAGCAAATGGGAATGAAGTGACTTGCCGAGTTAGTAATTGTCTAAGATTGGATTTCAACTCAGGTCTTCTAGACTCCAGACCTAGAATTCTTCCCCATGAAGACAGCCCTCGGTTTCCTTTTGAGTCTACTCTTCTATAGTTCCTTCAGCTTATATGGCACAGCCCCATAGCCCTTTTCCATCCTGGTTGCCCAATTCTTGGCACCTTGCTGATGACCAGAGGTTGTGTTGGGGGTAATGACTTAGAATCAGGAAGACATTCAAGTCCTGCCTTAGATATTAGTGGTATCTAGTCAGGATCTAGTCACATGGTCTTGGTGATTCCCCATTCCCTCATTTAGGAAACAAGGCTAATACTGGCACCTGCTTCACAGTGGCATTGTGATATTCAAATGAGACAATACATGTAGAGTGTGTGGTAAGCTATAAAGAGTTCTATAAATGCAAGTCATCATCATCATTATTGTTATTATTATTATATCATCATTTTTATCAGTTTCCTTCCTATGCCATAGTGCCTGGTATTCCTGTGGCAAAGCACAGCATCACTACCATTCCTTATTCTTGACATGGCTACAGAATTTTATTATTTTTATTGCATGTTTATTCCTTCCCTATACCTGCTCTTCTCTTAATGAAGCCCACTAAGACTCTCTAGATGCTTACATGAATAAAATAGAGAAAGAGAAGATAAATAAATTGGACATGCAATTAAAAAAACTAGAAAAAGAACAAATTAACGCCCCCAATTAAATACCATATTAGAAATTCTGAAAATCAAAGGAGAGATTAATAGAATTGAAAGTATGAAACATGCTAGAAAAAGCTTAAATATCTATTTGGATGCTGATCTAGTCTTTGCCCACATTCTGCTAACCTAGTACTTTATGTTCTACTTTTGCTGGCTCTGAGACTATATTAACCAAGGTCATTCTATCATAAGAAAGGAAAGCATTCAAAGTCAAAGCTAAGGGAAGGTAATCCCACAAAAAGCCTACCATGATGGGGAAACAGTTGTCTTCTTGGATGCAGTGTTCGTCACATTGCTCTTTGGTGTGCTCACTAACCATCAGCTCTGTATCTGGAGCAAAGTCGAGGTCATGGTCTACCCACTGTCCCCATTGCATGAGGATCAATGACCAGGATGGATCAAAATCATCCTCATTCAAATAGCTGGCTATCTGATTGGACACATCTCGGACCTAGAAAGAGTAAGATGGGAGGACATGACAAGAAGTGAAGTGAATGAGCTGGTTTGAGGAGGAAGGAAAGAACTGTGGAGTGAGGCTGCTCTGGAACCAGGCATGTGGTGCATGGAGTGCCAAAGATATGAACAGTTCTGGGTGAGGGGGAAAGGCTGTGACTGAGGGGGTGACAACTCCTCAGCAAGGCAAATGGACAGAACCTCTAGGAAAACAACATACAATGAATTCAGGGTTCAGGACCAGTGTGAGAGTGATCAGGATGGTAGGGAGAGACAATCTGTTGTGTGGATTCTAGCTGTACCTAGCTGGGCAGCTTCCTCTACCAGACTTAGTTGGAGGAGATGATTGTGGTCTTTGCTTCCACCTACTGGAGCTTTAGGAAAATTTACCAAGAATTAAGTTTAAGTGGCAATCATTTACTCCATCTCAACATCCTTTTCCAGTTCTTCCTTATCTATTCAGTTCTATCTCTTTTTCTTATCTTCCTTCTCCATCTGTGAAAATGAATTCTCCTCCTTACCAACGGGAGAAGGAAGCCGTTCCTTTTCTTCCCAGGAGTCCACCCGTAAGGCTGAGAAATTCCATCTTCATATTCTGCCGGCAGCCATCGGGCCAATGCTCTATTTGAGGAGCCTAATGTTGAGTCCTTTCTGAGATGGAGGAAAGAACAGAGTTCTACCTTCATCCAGGTCCTAATAGCCTCAGATAGACCTGTTATGCAGTAGAGGGGTTTAGGAAGGTAGGGGTGGCAATTTATAGGGTACTATAAAATAGGATCTTGTTAGGAATAGCAATTCACAGAGTTATATGTGGAACTTCTTGTCCCTGAAGCAAGTAGTGGTGGGGTTATTGTGGAAAGTGGGTAAGAGTAGTTCATTAGGGAGGATAAAATGGTGCATGTTTCTGTAATGATAAAGGGCTCCCTCTACCATGGAAGGAGGAGACTGAGAGAGTGAGGGAGAATTGCTTCAGGAAGAGGTTACAGGATATAGTGGGGGACAGGATATGGCCCAGGCAGGGGAAGAGTTGGGGCCAAGATTCATGGAGCATAAAGTAAAAGTAAAAGGAACCTTTGAGTCCACTGAGTTTGAACTCCTCCTTTTATATAGTTCCAGAGAAATCAAATAGATTATCCAAGATCACACAAGTAGTAAATGGTACAGCAAAGATTAAAATGCATATTGTGGTAAAGTGGTAAAGCAAAGATCTGAATTCAGGTTCTTTGTCTCCAAAACTGGCATTCTTTCTACTACACTATGCTACCTGAACCTGCCAGTTTTCCTGAGTGCAGGGGGAAGAAGTGATGTCTGAATTGTGAGCACAAGAGGTGGGCCAGGAAAAGCACAAAGGGTGAGTCCCTGGATAGTTCTATAGGTTTCCTCTATGTTTTCTGCCCTGGAACACAGATCTGATGGTCCTACTTTAGTTATGTTTTAGCAACGAGAACTCTAACTGCAGAGAACTGTTAATTGTGAGGATAATTCAGAATCTGAGTCCTGACTCTATTTACTAGTTGTGTGAAATGGGACTTCTTTTTATCTAAAAAGAAATACTTCTTAATTGTCCAGCACATAATATATAATATTGCCTAATATAATAACATCTCACTTTGGAGGAAACAGAATGGTACATGGAGTCATAATCACTATTACCTGTGTAACCTTAGGCAAGTTAATTAAGCTATCAGGATCTTAATTTTCTCATCGATTAAAGAAAAGAGTTGTTATGATTTCTAAGGCATCTGCCAACTCTAGATATATGAGCCTATAGTTGGCCACAAGTGATGAATTTTTTTCAGCTACAGCAATACATGCTGAGTTTCTACAAAGATGTGATGGTGTGGTAATATATTCTGGTAGCAGATGTACCCACAATAAAATCAGGTATCTTTTTTTTTTTTTAAGTAATCAGGGTTAAGTTATGCTCAGGGTTATACAGCCAGTATCTGAGGGTGTATTTGAACTCAGTTCTTCTTGATTCCAAAACCAATGTTCTATCTATCAATGTCCCTCTACTCTTCCTTCCTTTCTTCCTTCCTCTTTCTTTCTTTCTTTCTTTCTTTCTTTCTTTCTTTCCTTCTTTCTTTCTTTCTTTCTTTCTTTCTTTCTTTCTTTCTTTCTTTCTTTCTTTCTTTCTTCTTCTTCTTTCTTTCTTTCTTTCTTTTTCTTTTCTTTCCTTCCTTTCTTTTTTCTTGCAATTGAGATTAAGTAACTTGCCTAGGGTTACACTGCTAGCAAATGTCTAAAGATGGATTTGAACTCATAGTAGGGATCTTAATAAATAAGATTTCAGAGAATTTCAGAGAAGTCAGAAATAAATAAACATCATCTCATATATCCTATCCTATCCTACAATCAGATGCAGTGGAAAGATCCCTGGTGTCAATAGAACTGAATTTAGAATGATGGCTTGATCTCTCTCTGCCTCAATTTTTTCATCCATATAGGAGATAATAATGCTTGCATTTAGCCTGGCAAAATAGATAGAGAACTGGCATAAAATCCAGGAAGATTGGGTTCCTGTCTTGCCTCTAATACGGATTGACTTTGTCAGTGTAGCCTTCCTAAGATGAGTTCTAGAAGTTCAGAGATCATGTGACCTGCACTGATAGAGCTCCCTGGAACAATAAACTCATAGATTCAGCTGCAGAAATGGTGTCACCTACTTTGGCAAAAAAAAAAAAAATCCATCCTTCCTTCCCCCTAATTGCAAGAGTTGTTGTGAGCAACAAATAAGAAAATCTAAATGAAAGTACCATGTAAATGTCAGTCACTATTCCCATCTAGGGGTGGGAAAATGGAGCCTTGAGCGTCATTTTCCTTTAAGCTGTGGGTTATTTTAGAATGGAACTGGGGATCCCTTTGCCATTGTGGAGATACTTTGAATATTGCAATTCTGTCATTGGGTTGTGAATGACTTTGTAACCCCATTTGGGCTTTCTTGGAAGAGATACTATACTGGTTTGCCATTTCTTTTTCCACTCACTTTACAGATGAGGAAACTGAGGTAAACTGAGTTAAGTGACTTGCCTAGGGTCACCCAGCTAGTAAATGTCTGAGGTCAGATTTCTACTCAGATCTTCCTGACCCCAGACCTGGCACTCTATCCATTGTGTCATCTAGCTGCCTAAAATATAGCAACTCTGAGTGAGAAAAGGGAAAAAGTCTAGTCCCTGGCTGGAAGGTGGAGGGGTCAATAGAGGGTAAATGGGTTATGAGGAAGGGTAGCATAGGTATCTTTCTGTTTTGGGGAGGAGCACCTTTCCCCTGAATCCCCATTCACCTGTTGTTGCATTCTCCAGTAATGGTCCTATATGTGCTGTTCCATTCACACTTCATTGGTCGCATCACCATGTTACAGCCCACCTCCTTAGAAAGCATAATCAGTTCCAGGCTGGGTCCTGCAAATGAAAAAAGCTTTCAGAAGCTCTGAAGGTCTGCCCCTCTTAATATTCTGAGATTGGATTATTATATTAGACTGTTGTTTACAATTCTGATTGATTATACAAGTCTGACTTGGATACTATGTAAGCTATTAAATGTTTAACAGCCCACAATCTAGGGGAAAAAAGTATATCTGACATTTGTCTAAGTTCAATCTGTTATTAATGTTTCTCCATCATTTTCTTAAATTTAGACAACCAACAAAACAAGAAATCAAGCCCTGATTTGTAGCATTCAACTCTCAAATTGGTTTCAGTTGGCTCCATACACTGTCCTGGAAAGGAAACATTCCTGGGGTCTGCTGATTTCCTGGAAAGTCTTCTCTATCTTCTTCCACACATGCAGGCAGTGGAAGACAGTGATTTAAGAAGGTCAGGGTTGATGGCTCCAGATATCTATCTATTCCACACAGACTTTTGTCACAAGATCTAAAGTTCCATAAACTCTAGATTGATTTATCAAGTCACTCTTCCAGACCATCAGGGAAGTTAAGTATACCTCACTGTGAATGAGATAATTTCTTTCTTAACACCTACCTGAGGTTGGCTGTTCAGGGGATGAGAGACTGATGATTTGAGAGATGACAGATGGGTAGGAGAATATGGGAAAGGAAGGTCTTAGGTGAATGGCTTTGTAGAGCCACAGAGTACTAGCATAAGAAATCTAGGCAAGAAGTCAGGAAGCTAGTTCCCTTTCCTTTCTGATATTGTTCAAGTCTTTCCCTGGCATTAAAAATGAAGGAAGGCAAGGAAAGTTGGTAATATAGGAGGAATAAGCATAATGCAATGGAAGGAGCATACTCTGGAATCAGAAGACGTGCTTTCTACCTGTATGATCTTAGACAATTTACTCAAAGTTGTTCCTCAGCTAGGTGCCACGGTAGATAAAGGGCTGGATTTAGGCATATCTGAGCTCAATCTAGCCTCAGACACTTTCTAACTGTGTGATTCTGGGCAAGTCACTTCTGTCTGCCTCAGTTTCTTCAGCTGTAAATGGGAATAATAACAGCACCTATTGCTCAGGATTGTTGTGATTATCAGATGAAAGGAAATTTGTAAAATGCTTACTTACCACAGTGCCAGCAACAAATGGATTTTTAATAAATTCTTGTACTATGTACTCTCCCTTCCCCATCCATAAAATGAAGAAGTTTGGTTTATTTGGCTTCTGAAACCCTTCTAACTAAAGAGCAATGAAACTAATCTTATGAGGTTGAAACCTGGACTCCCCCTCACATACCCATGTATCTTAGAAACCCTTGATCCTGCCTATTTCTCCATTCCTCTTTCAGAATTACTCAGAAATTTTTTTAAAAATAGAATCCAAGATATTGAGTGACAGGCTATCTTTTATCTACTGGGCATTTTTTCTAAAAATACCCTAACCTTTCAATTTAGTCATAAAACAAAAACAAACAAAAATGAACAAAACAAAGTGAAATAAAAACTAAAAAAAAAAACCCACCTCTTTTTTCTCTTTCCAATTTGGTCTTAAAAAAAATTTAAGCATGTATTAAAATCAAACTTTGTCTATTTAACAAAGGTCTTTTTGGCGGCGGGGGGGGGGGGAGATTAAATCTTATCAAAACCATGAATTTCTTTTTTTTTTTAAATAATAGCTGTTCATTTTCAAAATATATGCAGATAGTTTTCAACATTCAGCCTTGCAAAATTTTCTCCCTTCCTTCCCCTTACCCCCTCCCATAGACAGTAAACAATCCATGTTAAACATGTAAAGCCATGAATTTTTTAACCATTTAAGGTGCCTATGGTGGAAAAAAAATACCACATTTTAAAATGCAAATGTATAACCAATACTATCAGCATTGAAGATCTAAAGATCTCAAGAGTTTTCTTGTAGACTAATGTATCCTGTTTGAAATTTAATTCTTCAGAAAAATTAAATAATTCCTACATTGTACCATTTAACTCCCACCATTCACCTTCTTTATTCAAAAGACTGGAGAAAGCAGAAAAAGAGGAAAATGAGGAAAGAAAGCACCAACTGTTATTTACAGGGAATGGACTCCCCACAGTTAAAGCAAAGAAATGATCTTCTAATGGCATTTTTATGACATTTTGAAGGGAAAATAGGGTACTTTTCTCTGGATGAATCATCTTCTCAGATCCTCTTTGGAAAAAAATAAATTTCACTTATTAGGATAGAAAGTAGGCCTATGATTTCATTGGTTTAGAAAACTCCCTTTAGCAATGTAGGATAGCACCTTCCCTGAAACATGATGTCTTAGGCAGAAGTCTGGGATGCTGAAATATTAAATGATTTGGGCAGATTCACACATGTAGTACATGTCAGAGAACTTCTTGACTGTGAAACCAATTATCTATCCAAGATGCCTCTCCCCTCCAACAAAACAATCTAAATTAATCTCTATCAATCTCTAGCTATAGTAGATTTAAATGTCTTCCATTATGGATCTTTCTGCATTAGCAGACATAGGGAGGAATCATATCCCCTGATTGAACCTCAGCTTCCCTCTTCTCAGTAAAAAAAAAAGGGTAGAGATTGAACTAGATGATTCCTGAGGTTCACTGCATCTGAAGCCCAGTTATTTTAAAGATCCATCTGCTTTTAACCTATGGTTCTAATAAGGTGAAACTGAAATGTGAAGTGGAAAAGTATATTTCTATTTATTCATTCATTCAATATCAGTTGAATGGATAATATAGGAAGAATACTTTGGGGGTGGAATCAATATCAAGTTTTGTTTTTATAAGAAGGGCCCTCCTACCTTCTCTCCTCCCCTCCCGGGGAATATTGGGACTTTGGGGTTACTGTACCTGTGACATTATTACTGGCCACCAAGTTCATGTGTTCTTTCTGTTCTAGAAGCTTGATGCATCCATCCCATACCTGGGCCTTGCGCAAGACTTCCCGAGTATGGCCTTTGGCTTGTTTGAAGATTTTGGACAGCTGGAGAGGAGTGGGAATGCGCTCAATGACCATCTTCACTCTACAAGGAGAAAAGATGATTGACCATCAGTTAGGAGGAAAGGTCCAGTGGCATCCTGCCCAAGGGAGCTGGGATTGCTCTACTCATCATGGATAAGGTTATAAGCTGTTGTGTAGATGCTTGCTACACAAGAGGGTCTGGTTTCTTGTACTCCTGGATCTTTTTTTGGGAACTTTACTCTCTTCCTTATTAGCTATCAATGTGACCTCTGTGAGCCATGATGAAATGCATCATTTGGCAGTTTATACCAGAGCTTATTTAAATAAGCATGGGCAACTCTGGAATCAGGAGGATCTGAGTTCAAATTCAGCCTAAGACATCTGACACTTACTAGCTGTGTGACCTTGAGCAAATCACTTAACCCCAATTGTCTGACAAAAAATAAAAGAAAGAATGAATGAAGAAAGAAAGGAAAGAATGAAAAAGAAGGATTGAAGAAAGAAAAGGGAAAAAGAAAAGAAGGAAGGAAGGAAGTGAGGGAGGGAGGGAAAGAGGGAGGGAGGGAGAAAGGAAAGAAAGAAAGGAGGGAGGGAGGGAGGAAGGAAAAAAGGAAGGAAGGGAGGGAGGGAAGGAAAGAGGGAGGAAGGAAGGGAGGAAGGAAGGAAGAGAGGAAGGAAGGGCGGAAGGAAGGAAGGGAGGAAGGAAGGGAGGAAGGAAGAAAGGGAGGGAGGAAGGAGGGAAGGAAGGAGGAAGGAAGAAAGGGTGGAAGGTAAGGAAGAGAGGGAAGGAGGGAAGAAGGAAGGGAGGGAGGGAGGAAGGAAGGAAGGAAGGAAGGGAAGAAGGAAAGGAGGGAAGGAGGAAGAAATAGAGGGAGGGAGGAAGGAAGGAAGGGAGAATGGAAGGGAGGGAGGGAGGAAGAAAGGAAGGAGGATGGAAGAGAGGGAAGGAGGAAGGAAAGGAGGAAGGAAGGAGGGAGGGAAGGAAGGAAGGAACGAGGGAAGAAAAAGAAACATTTGTTTCAGGTATGTTCTGTGAGCTTCAGTTTCCTCAACTATAATATAAAATTATAGGGATGTATAATTTCTGTCCCTAATAGAGGTTGTGACCTCTAGAGGACATACACAAAGTGTTGTGAAAAAGATACTTTAGTGGTCCAACTTCTGATTTTAGCATTAGGGAAAAACTAACACTTTATCTTGGAAAGGATACATTTTTGTGTACATGGCCCTTCATAGTAGGTTACTAAATAAATGTTTAGCTTTTAAAGTCTTATACAATCTGACTCCAACCTACTTTCTAGACTCAGGAGATATTATTCACTTTTCTTCACTCTGCAACTCAGTTCATCTGGTCTTGTCTCTTACCTCATGCATGACACTTTACTTCTCTTTAAGGTTCTTTTTGTTGTTGTTTAGTAATTTTTTCAATCATATCTGATTCTTTGTGACAAAAGACTGGAGAAAGCAGAAAATGAGGAAAATAAGGAAAGAAAGCACCAACTGTGGGTTTTCTTGGCAAACATACTGGAGTGATTTGCCATTTCCTTTTCTTTTACAGATGAGGAAACTGAGGTCCAAGGTCACATAGCTAGTAAGTGTCTAAGACCAGATTTGAACTCAGATCTTCTGACTCTTGGCCTGGTATCTGACTGTGCTACAACTCCAAAATATATAAAAGTGTCTTCCTTCAACACTTGGCCCAAAACCCACCTTTTACAAGATGTTTTTTGCAGTACTCCCTGCCTCCAACCATGATCTTCCCTCTGAGATTACTTTACATCTACACTGCATATCCCTATATGAGGATAATTGGTTGCAGGCTTAATTTCTCCATTACAATGTGAGTTCCTTAACAGCAAAGACTGTGTTTTTGCTTTTCTTTGTTTTTTAAAAAATTAATTCATTTTTTAAAAATGAAGATCCTCACTGTGCCTAATGGGCAACCAAACTGTGCTTAAATTTTTACCCAACAATATTATTACTACATCTGTATCCCAAAGGAATCATAAAAAAGGGGAAAGGACTTACATATGCAAAAAATATTTATAGCAGCCCCTTTCCTGGTGACAAAATATTGGAAAATGAGGAGATACCCATCAATTGGAGAATGAAGTTATAGTATATGAGTGTTACAGAATACTATTGAACAATAAGAAATGATGAAAAGGAAGATTTCAGAAAAACCTGGAAAGACTTGTACTAGCTGATGAAAAGTGAAATGAGCAGAACCAGGAAAACTTTTTATACATCATCAGTAACGTTATTTGATGACCAGTTCAGCAACACAATGATCTAAGACAAGTACAAAGGACTCATGAAGGAAAATGTTATCCATAATCACATAAAGAACTCATATACTCTGAATGAAGATTGAAGCATATTTTTTTTCATTTATTTTATTTTCTTGTTTTTTTCTTTTGATCTGTTTTTTCACAACTGTGACTAATATAGAAATGTTTTATATGTTTATAAATTACATTAAATTACCTGCTATCTTCAGAAGAAGGGAGGGAAAGGAAGGAGAAAGAAAAATTTGGAATTCAAAATCTTATAAACATGAATGCTAAAAGTTTTCATGACTTTTATCTGGGAAAAAAATTTAAATGAAGATCCTCGTCTGCCTCTCTCTTTCCTTTTCCATCCCAACCATCACTTCATAAACAAGAAAAACAAACTGGGACAAACATGTGTAGCCCAGAAAAACAAATGTCTGCATTGTTCATGTCCAAAAACATGTCTTAATTTGTACTCTGAATCTATCAATATATTTCTCTCAGGAGGTGGGAAACCTATTCCATCATGAATCCTCTAGAACAGTGGTTGGCTATGTCATTTAGAGTTCCCAAGACTTCAGAGTTGATTATTATTGTATAAATTATCCTTCTGTTTTTTTTCACTTCACTTGATATCAATCCATACAAGTTTTCCTAGATTTTTCTGAAACCATTTCCCCTTTCTTTGTATCATAAATGCTTAGAATAGGTCCTAGCACATATTAAGTACTTTATGACAAGGTTAAGGATAAAGATTTTTTTTCTCCTGGCTAGTGGGGTTTTTTATTGCTTCTGTTTTTTTTTTTTCAGTGTGATCCTATATGAGGAAAGTAAATTTGAAGTCCCATGGTATGGGGTGGGAGCACAGCCTCTGCTCCTAACCCATCTCATGTTTCTGAAGTAGAAAGGATCCTTTCTGAAAACTGATGCTCTGTTTATTCTATTTCCTACATTTTCTCTCTTTCCTTTCATTTTCCCCAGATCACATACACCACCTTGTGTTCATCTTTATTCACACATCTGGAACACTTGATATACAAAAACTGACTTATTTCGATTAGGGATAACCTTAAAACCAGGAGTATTTAGGTATGGTATCAATCTAATGTACAGAAGGATTCTGAGAGAGATATTTTTCTTGGAGAGTTTTAGAAACAGAACAGAAAAACACAATGCACTTCTCATAGGTATAATTCTGCCTTAGGGCAGAGGGATGTCAAACATCACCTTCACACTCAAGGATGGGCAGGCTGAGCCAGATTAAAATATAATTGGAAAATATTTGACAAAACAAACAAAAATGCAATAAAACAGAAAATGTTACATTCAAGAACTAAGTCAATATTTGGATGTTTACGTATGGTTTAGTGGCCCCATTTCTGTTTGAGCTTGACATCATTGTGAACTGGATGACCTTTCAAAGAATCTGGAAGACTTGCCAATGTTTGTGATGTTTACTTTTGACAGCCATTCATCCTAGTGAAGTCCTCCTCACCTTTATTAGACTACAACCACAGTCTCCCAGTTAGTCTACTTTCTTTAATCTTCCCACTCTAATCCCTTCTGGCCACAACTGTCAAAGTGATTTTCTCTAACTATTATTTTCTTCCTGGCCAGTCAAACACTAAAGTGTTCTGATTTGAAATCTGGTTGTGTACTTCCTACTCAATAAATTACAGTAGCTCCTTATTACCTCCAGGAGTAAATGCAAACTTTTTTCTCTAACATTTGAAACCCCAATCTATCTTTCCAGCCTTATTACCATTGCTCACTTTCATATTGTCCTATCAAACTGGCTTTCTTACTATTCCTCACATAATATTGCATCTCCTATATCTGTATTAATGAATTGGCTGTATCCTACCCCTTTCCCTCTCCCTTATTTGGAATTCATTCCTTCATTTCTGCCTCTAGAAATCTCTGGCTTTCTTTAAGACTCAGCTCAAGATCAAGTCTTCCTAAACAGCTAGTGTCCCCCCTAATTACTTTCTAAAATTGTGCGTATTGGTTTATGTATACGCTGTCTCTCCCAATAGAATGTAAGTTCCTTGAGGGAAAGGTCTATTTCACTTTTAGTTTTGGATTGCTAACTTCTAGAGGGGCATATGGTAGATATTCTATAAATTTACTGAATATTGAGTATCATACTGCTGTTCAATGAACAGTCAAGGATGATATATATATATATATATATATATGCTGTCAAATGGTGAAGAAGATTACCTGCTGTCCCCCTCCCCCATCCCTGCTCACTTACTTGTTTCGGCCAGCCAGGAAGGCCTTATCAACTTGGCTCTTGGCCTCCTTCACAACTTTATGGATGACTTCTGCCTTGCTGCTGTTTTCTTAGGGGATGTGATAGGGAAAAGAGAGAGAATATTAGTTGTGATTCTGTAAGATCTGCAGCACATAATTCTACCATTTCCCCCTCCACCATTAAGATTCAGAATTAATCTGACTGAATGAGAATTTATGGGTTTAAAAATAACAGAGGGCCAGGCAAGAGAACCCAAGGAAACTGAGGATGGTGGATCACTTGGGACTTCTAAGCTTCAGTTGAGCCAAAACTGGTTGAGTGTCTACACCAAGATAAATATGGTTATCCCCTTTCCCCCCTAGCACAATAGATTGCCTAAACCAGCCCAGGAGCTAGTTAACGCTTTCTTGGAGATCAGTAGTGGGATCAGATCCATGAGTAATTGGAAACTGTTTAGTTTTTATCTTTATATTTTCAAGCATCAAGTATAATACCTGGTATAGTGTAGGAAGATAATTTTCAACATTCATTTTTGTAAAAATTTTTCTTCGTCCCTTACCTCCCTCCTTCTCTAAGATGGCAAGCAAAATGAAATAGGTTAAATATGTGCAATTTTCAAAACATATTTCCATATTTGTCATGCTGCACAAAGAAAAAACAGATCAAAAGGAAAAAACCACGAGAAAGAAAAAAAAACAAGCAACAAACAACAACGATAAAAAGGTAAAAATATTCTTTGATTCACATTCAGTCACCATTAGTTCTCTCTCTGGATGCAATTGGCATTTTCCATCCTACATCTATTGGGATTGCCTTGAACCACTATATTGTTGACAACAGCCACGTCCATCACAGTTGATCATCTCTTAATATTGCTGTTACTGTGTACAATGTTCAGCTCCCTCCATTCAGCATCAGTTCATGTAAGTCTTTCCAGGCTTTTCTGAAATCAGCCTGCTCATCATTTCTTATAGAACAATAATATTCCATTACATTAATATAACATAACTTATCCAGCCATTCCCCAACTGATGGACATCTACTCAATTTTCAATTTTCTTTCCACTACAAACATTTTCATACGTGTGGGTCCTTTCCTCTCTTTTATGATCTCTTTGGAGTATAGACCCAGAGATAAAATGGTGTGCACAGTTTTATAGCCCCTTGGATATAGCTCTAATTTGTTCTCAGGAATGATTGGATCATTTCATAACTCCACCAAGAAGGGCATGTATATTCTTAAAGAAGATATTTACCATTGGCTGCAGATTTAGTAGGCTGAGGTAAGGTCTGTGAAGATTCAATAGATTGGATCAAGTTCAGTGATGCCAGGAGTCCAGCAAAGAAGAGAAACAGCTTCATCTCTGAAATGAAAACCCCCACAATTCAACAAGGATTACCATTGCCAACCCTACTTGAGTCCTTCTGAGAGACTCTAAACACCCAAAAGAATCTGGCAAAGCAGAAAAAGACCAGAACATGGGAAAGGGAAAAGGAAAAAGTTCAGAGGAACACTAAAATGTCACTCCATTTTCTATCCTGCTTGGTTTCAACTCCATGGAACAAGATGACCCTAAGTCAGGTACTTCTTGGTGTCCCATCATCCTCCCCATTCCTGTTTTCATTACTCCTTTTGTCCCTTTAGATTGTAAACTTCTTAAGGGCAGAGACTATCTTTCTTTTTAATAATTTCATCCCTGCACTTATCATAGTATCTGACATATAGAAGGTACTTTATAAATACTTTTTGAATTTGGGTAATAATAATAATAGCTAGTATTTATGCACAGTGTCTCAAAGTACTTAAATGTATTAAGACTTGAGACACCCTGTATAGTTTTAAAATTTGCAAAAGCACTTTAGAAATATCTTATTCTCATAACAACCCCAGGAAGTAGGCACTATTACTATCTTCATTTTAAAGATGAAAAAAAATTAGGTAAAGAGAGGTTAAATGATTAACCCTGTATTACAAAAGCAGGTAAGTTTCTAGGGTTGGAGCTGAAATAAGGTTTTCTTGACTGCCAAGTCCATTGTTGTCTCCAGGTACCATCTAGCAATCTAATTTAGATTAGACGTAGAACTGGGTCATCTAGGCCAACCCATTCATTTTACAGATGTGGAAACTGAGGCTCAACACAGTTGTAACAAAACAGAGATTTGAATCCAGATCATCTGATTTCAAATACATTGATCTTTACACTAAAAGAGGGTGAAATATTTGGGGACAGTCCAAAAAAATCTACAATCATTCATCATCTTCATTTTTTTAAAAAAAATAACTTTTTATTGCCAGAACCCATGCCAGGGTAATTTTTTTTTTTACAATATTATCCCTTGCACTCACTTCTGTTCCGATTTTTTCCCTCCCTCTCTCCATCCCCTCCCCCAGATGGCAAGCAGTCCTATACATGTTAAATATGTTATAGTATATCTTAGATACAATATATGTGTGCAGAACCGAACAGTTCTCTTGTTGCTCAGGGAGAATTGGATTCAGAAGGTAAAAATAACCCGGGAAGAAAAACAAAAATGCAAACAGTTTACATTCATTTCCCAGTGTTCTTTCTTTGGGTGTACATCATCTTCATTATTATACCAGCTGACATTTATATAGTCCTTTAAATTTCACAAAATCCTTTACAGACATTTTAAAATTTTAATCCTCACAACAACCCTGTAATGTAAATGCTACTGGTACTATTATTTTTATTTTATAAATGGGGAAACTGAGACTAGGAGATCAGGAGACATTAATCAATTTGCTCAGGCCATCAAAGTAGCTAGTTTCTAAGGGCAAATTAGAATGCAGATCTTCCTGATTTCAAAACCATCCTTCTAATCATTAGACCACATTTTCTTTCAACAAGTTCCTCCATGTTTTTTTAATTAACACCAGCTATGTTCTAAGTACCTAATGGAAAGACTTGAAGAGAAGTAAGATACAGTTCTTCTCAAGAAAATCATCCTCCAGTTGTGAGACAGGGCATAGAAAGGGGTAACCAATACTATTGGTACATGGCAAGTGCCAAATGGATCCAGATACCATTTCCATGGTGGTTGCATCAGCTTGCTCACTCTCCCAGTTACTCTCTCACATGGCTTCCATCAATGTTTATTATTTATTTTTTCCCCTCATCATTATCTCTTAATATCAACTTCTATATTCCCCATAAGGTCTTCCCCAGCAGCATCCTTACCATTCCCTTAGATTTCTTGGTGTCACAGAGTATGTTATATCCTCTACCTTCTGACTAGGGCACATACCCCTAAAGATTTGCAGAGGTGTTTACTAGCAGAGACAGTAAGGGCTGGTGTTTTTCAGATTACCTTCTTTACTCCCATTATGTGGTTGTTTTCAGAGAAATCAATTATTATCTCTTTGAAATAGCACTCTTCTCCTTATGCTTCCTATCCATTATGGCTTCCTACTATTGGGTCTTTGGGGGCAAGTATTTGAGTATTCCAAAGTCTTTACTCTCTATCGATCAAGAGCTTCTATTTCTGAGAAGATCCTTGCAGAATATCATGCCTTGAGTTTATATTGGAGTCAGAGAAACTGAATCTGATTTTTTTCTACTACCCATTGTATGGCTTTGAACAAATAACTTACTATTTTTCTGTTTCAGTTTCCTCTTCTATGAAATGAAGGTATTGACTTCATGACTTTCAAGGCTCCTTTAACTCAATTCCACAAACTAATTAAGTGAACTTTTAAAAAAACATATTTCCATATTAGTCATGTTGTGAAAGAAAAATCAGAATAAGAGAGGAAAATTACGAGAAAGAAAAAGCAAAAAAACAAAACAAAAAAAGTGAAAATAGTATGCTTTTATCTGTATTCTGTATCCATACTTCTCTCTCTGGATGTGGATGGCAATTTCTATCCAATTGTCTTGGATAATTGTATTGCTGAGAAGAGCTAATTCCATCACAGTTGATCATTATACAGTCTTGCTGATAGTGTATAATGTTATGGTTCTGCTAAGTGTGAACTTTGTCTAATATTCACCTTTTTGTATGTATGATTTATTTATATGTATCTCACCACTAGAGTGGAAACTTATTGAGAGAAGATACTTTCTTATATTTCCTTGTGTCACTCACAGCAATAATTTACCATGTAGTTAGTCAACTTTCCTGGAAAGTCTTGTTGAGAGGTAACAGAGGGTAGTGGCTAGAGAACTGGACTCTGAGTCAGGAAGGTTCAAGTCCTAGTAACTCAGTCACATACTGGCTGTGTGACCCTGGGCAAATAATTTAATTTGTTGGCATCTCATGCATCTTATGCATTTCTCTAAGATTTTAAGTTGTGGCAGAGAAGAATCCTGATTTGCATTAATAGAGAGAGTTTCCTATATCAAAGAAATCACAGATCAGTGTCAATAGAGACTTTGTTTAAGGCATGAATTTAAGGGACATGAAGACAAAAAATATCAAATAGTCCCTCAGGGATACTAGGGGACTGGGAGGGAAGGCATGAAACTTAGCAAGTAAATATAAAGTACAAACAAAATGATACAAACTATTTGGAAGATGAGGGAAGATCATGAACAACTGGGACCACTAAAATGGCCCCAAAAGGCCAAAGAACAAGATTGTTAGAAAACTACTCAGGGGAGGTCAGATTAGGAAAGGGGATTAAGACCCTAGGAATGTCTACACTAGAATGTTACTATTTGTGGGTGGGCAAAAAGAAGATTTGGTATATATACTGGTAGCTTAGTGGAAAAAGACATAAATTACTTGAACTCTGTGCTCTACCACTTATTACTTGTACAGCCTTAGGCAAATCACACTTCTCTTGGCTTCATTTTTCTCATCTGTAAAATGAAGCAGTCAGACTAGATGACTTCTGAAATAATAGCTCAGAATTTTTGAAAATGGGGATCTCTCTTTAATGTCCACTTCATGGACTTTCATATGATAATTGTACTATCCATATGTGCTGTTAGAAGAAACACAAAATGGCAAAGAGTTCCTAGAGATTCTTTATTTTTGAAATGGTTCTGTATTAATTGGTTAGTAATCTAGCTGATTGATATTCAAATGCCTGGAACTCCCAGTAAGGAAACCCCCTCTATTATAGTAGATCAGCCTGAATCTGCAACTTACTATCTTAGAGAGTTTGCCTGAACATCGAAAGGTGAAATAATTTGCTCAGAGTCAAACAGCTCAGTATGGATCAGACGTAGCCTCAGAATCAAATTGGAGTTTGATTAATAATTATCACCAATTTTTAAAACATGATTTTGGCTTTTCTTCTCTGATCCTCTTCCTTGAGGAAGTAAAATTAATTCCATCTTCTGCCTTTTGCACACATTGCCAAAGTCCATTTTTGTTTATAATTTTTAGGTAGATAGCTGGAAGATCTGAGTTCAAACAAATACATACTAGCTGTACATCTTTGTCTGCTTTAGTTTCTTGATCTGTAAAAAGGGAAAAATAATAGCAAAAACTCCTCTCAGTTTTTCCCCTCTCTTGAAACTCCATGAGACTCTCCACTGAATCTGTTGCATTAGAGGTAAATTTGTTTGTTTAGGTTTTTTTTTTTTGAAAAAAATTAAGCATCTTTGAGGGTATAGGACAAAGAGAAGACCAATTGGATACAAGCTTATAATTCTATAAATTAATGAAGACTCTGTGCAGAGGATGAAATTTAGAGATGCAAGGTTGTTCAGTCATTTTTTTAGTCATGTATGACTCTTTGTGACCTCACTTGGGGTTTTCTTGGCAAAGATGGTTCGCCATTTCCTTCTCCAAATCATTTTACAATTGAGGAAACTGAGGCAGGGTTAAGTGACTTGCCTAGGGTCACACAGCCAGGAAGTGTCTGACTAGATTTGAACTCAGGTGCTCCTGACTTCAGGTCCAGCTTTCTATCCTCTGTGCCACCTAGCCGTCTTATGTTGTTCAGTCATATCTGACTCTTTGTGACCCTGTATAGAGTTTTCTTGGCAAATATTAAAGTGATTTACCATTTTAATAGCCTTTTATTTACAGGTTATATGTATGGGTAACTTTACAGCATATTCAATTGCCAAACCTCTTATTCCAATTTTTCCCCTCCTTCCCCCCACCCTAAGTATACATGACCAAACCGTTATTTTGCTGTACAAAAAGAATCGGACTCTGAAATGTTGTACAATTAGCCTGTGAAGGAAATCCAAAATGCAGGTGGGCAAAAATATAGGGATTGGGAATTCAATGTAATGGTTTTCAGTCATCTCCCAGAATTCTTTCGCTGGGCATAGCTGGTTCAGTTCATTACTGCTCCATTGGAACTGATTTGGTTCATCTCATTGCTGAGGATGGCCAGGTCCATCAAAATTGGTCATCATCTAGTATTGTTGTTGAAGTATATAATGATCTCTTGGCCCTGCTCATTTCACTCAGCATCAGTTAGTGTAAGTCTCTCCAGGCTTTTCTGAAATCATCCTGTTGGTCATTTCTTACAGAACAATAATATTCCATAATATTCATATACCACAATTTATTCAGCCATTCTCCAACTGATGGGCATCCATCTTAGTTTTTAAGAGAGCTGCCACAAACATTCATGCACATACAGGTCCCTTTCCCTTCTTTATGATCTCTTTGGGATATAAACCCAGTAGAAACACTGCTGGGTCAAAGGGTATGCACATTTTGATAACTTTTTGAGCATAGTTCCAAATCGCTCTCCAGAATGGTTGGATATATTCACAATTCCACCAACAATGTCTCAGTGTCCCTGTTTTCCCACATCCCCTCCAACATTCCACATTATCTTTCCCTGTCATTCTAGCCAATCTGACAGGTGTATAGTGGTATCTCAGAGTGATTGACCATTTCTTTCTCCAGTGAATTAAGGCAGAGTTTAAATGACTTCCCTAGAATCACACAGCTAGTGAGTGGCTGAGGTTGAATTTGAACTCAGGGCTTCCTGATTCTAGAGCCAGCACTCTGTCCACCAAGTCACCTAGCTGCCTTATTTTATGTAAAGCACTTTGTAAACTTTAAAGCATTAAATAAATGTCAGCTATTGCTATTATTATAGGACAGCCAATAGTAGACAGAGCACTAGGCCTGGAGTCAGAAGGATTTATCTTCCTGTGTTCAAATCTAACCTCATTCACTGGTTAGCTGTTTGATCCTGGGCAAGTCACTTAATTCTGCCTGCCTCAGTTTTCTCATCTGTAAAATGAACTGGAGAAGGAAATGGCAAGGCACTCCAGTATCTCTATCAAGAAAACCCTAAATGAAGTCACAATGAGTTAGACATTACCCCAAAAATGCAATAATTGCTACATTATTTTATATCCAGTGGCCTTTCAGACATTAACTATGCTCCTTTTTTGTTTTAAATATTGAATCCATAATCATTGTGATCAGCATAGCATCACGGGACAAGGGAAAGACTTTGGAGTATTTGGGTTTGGCTATAAATCCCAGTTTTGCTACCACTATCTATATAGTTCTGGATAAGTCTGTGGGATTCAGTTTCCTCATCTGTACAAAGATGGAGTTGGATTAAATGACATCTGAAGTCCCTTCTAATGCTACATCTATGATCATTTGCCAAAGCATTTGGGGTGCCTTAGAAGAAAAATGTGGCCTGGGGGATAAGATCATAGCCAGCTTCTGAATCTTCCACACCAAGATCAGCAAGACAACATTTGAGAACAGAAGACGGAGAAATCACCCATTCCCAGGCCATGCCCCAGGATTCAGATGGTGAGTTAAAGGGTCAGGTTCCCCAGGTTCCTGGAGCAGTGACTCAATGGGAAAGAAATCTGATAAATTACAAATGACCAGAGAGGAGCTAAACACAAGAGATCCAGCAGAATCCTTCCCTGATCCCAAACTGAAGGAGATTACCAAAGAATACTGGAATATACTGAAAGAAAATACAAACCAAGATCCTCATGGCCTGATCTGTTATGACAGAGGGAAATATGTCTCATACTGGACAAGAAATTCAAGAACAAAAAAATGAGTATAACAAGAAGTAAAGTGTTTATATAACCCTACTATGCTAGAAATTATTCTCTAGCCTCGGTCACAGGGTCTGGGACTTCTAATGGTTTGTTAAAAAAAAAACAAACAAACAAACAAAAAAACAAAAAGCAAAACAAAACACAATATGACTCAACAGAGCTGAATAGGCCAAATCAATGTGACCCAGTTTGGAACTCAAAACTGGCTGATCATATATGCTCATTGGAGACCAGCTGTGAACAGAAAGCTTCAAACATAGTTCCTGAAAGAAACTGACTGCATTCCCTGTGGACAATCAGTCCTGCCATGTATAGCTCTTGCCAGCAGCCATTCACTCCAAAAAAAGAAAAATCCTACCTGCCTTGCATTCAGATCCTCAAAAAATAAAACAGTATATGGCTTCTATTTTCTTGGAATCAGGAGAATCACTAACTAGCTGTGGAACTTTAGGCAAGTCATTACCAAGTTTCAATTTCCTTCATCTATAAATGAAAAATTTAGATTAGATTGTCTCTAAAGTCCTTTCCAGTTCTAAAATACTCTATGAGATAAGTCTCAGGTTCATGAACCCCTTCATCACTGCTTTCTCTCTTCTAACCATAGTGGAAAGGAGTTCTTACGGTGATCAGAAAATCTCACCCAAGAAACTGCCAGATCAGGGCAAATCCATCACCTCACTGAGAAACCATAGGGAAATATCATTAGCATCATTGAAGAAACTAGAAGAAGTTATCATTGATAGACTTACTTGCTGGCTGCTGTGGGCTCCTCAGGCCACCAGGGTGCTTGCTGTGCTCAAGGAAGCAAGACTTTTATACCTTCTGGGGAAAGGGTAGTTGGTCTGGCTTGGAGGAGCAGCTGAGGTTCAACAGGAAACACCCAGTGACTCTGGGCAGATGCAAGAGGAAATGTGCCAGATTGTTAGTGATTAGTTGATGCAATATTATTGACTCTGACAGAAGCAATTCATTGGAGTAGCATGTTCAAGGTTAAATACACAGACATTCCTATCCTTACTCAAGGAAGGAATGGCTTAATTCAGAGCCTACATGATGCCATTCCCCCCCCCACTTTCTCCAAATAGTGAATTGCTTTACCAGCTCTATTATTGTATATTATTTGATAATCATAGTCATTATTTTATCTTCCTTCCTCTCAGCTTTTACTTATCTCCTTGGCTTTACTAAACATGTTGCACAACCCAATGGATTGTCCTTCTGCCACTGAAATACTGAAACTAGTGAAAGGCAATGGGAAGAACCCCACACTGAAAAACAGGACACTTGGGACTGGAGTCCCTCTTCTATCATTGACTTGCACAAATCACTTATTTATTCAGAACTTTAGTTTCCTTCTTTGCCAAATGAAAGAGTTCAGTATGGTATCATAGCTCAACCGATGGAAGAAACTGTAAAAACAACCTAATAAAACCCTTTTATTTTGCCAGATAAAGAAACTGAGATCTAGATAAGTGAAATAATTTTCATTAGGTCACACAGTAAATATTAGAAGCAGAATTTAAAAACTCAGACAGAGCCATTGACTTTAGAACCTATGGTCTTTCCATTCGGTTATGGGGTCTGACCCAATTCTAACATCCTATAACTCTATGACTTCTATAGATTGATCCAATTCAAAATTGAGTTTCTTGGATACTAAATATGGTCGCCATGGGTATGCTGTACACAGCATCCCAAACATAGTTCTTATGCACCAGTCAGCATGGCTTAAGCAACTCTATTTTAAAATTGTAATTTTTCCTTTTGCTTGTAGTATCTAAGTGCCCTTGCTCTCTCCCTCTTTTTTCATGCAAAATGTATACTCCTGTCACCAGGATGATGTTGTTCAGAAATTAAAGTCAGGCTAACATAAGGAACATTTACATAACCCTGGCAAAATACTTCAGTTCATCTGCCTCAGTTTGTGTCTTATAGCAGGGCAAATCAATCTAGACATTGTGTAAACATCTGAACCTTTATAGATATTCTGACTCCTCTCTAAAGTGATGTGTTTCATTTTATTTTATTTTTTTTCCTATCATCAATGCATATAAGACCCATCAATTATTTCAGGGAAGAAGTCTCTTTAAAAACAGTATTTTCTAAATTGGTCAGCTATTTTTGAAAAAAATAGAAAATGTGAGCAATCTTGCCTGAGAAATAGAGTTGGTTGGGTTTTTTTTTTTTGCCCATAATACCTATAACTTTTGAAATTCTAGGTTTTGGGGTAGCTAGGTGGTGCAGTAGATAGAGCACTAGCCCTGAAGTCAGGAGAACCTGAGTTTAAACCTGGCCTCAAATACTTAACACTTCCTAACTGTGTGATCTTGGGCAAGTTACTTAACCCCAATTGCCTTAGCAAAAAAATAAAAAATAATAATAAAATAAAATTCAACTTATCAAGTTGTATTATGGAGAATGATAAAAAGGTTCTCTCTAGTAATAAAATTATGTTCAGATTCATCTCATAAGCTTTTGTATAAAAAATCCTCACCAACAAGCTTTGGATCACATTATATTTCTGCAAGAAGCAAGATCTTTTTAAGAAGACAGGGAATGGGTCAAAGGGAATGGAGGAATTTCAGCATCTTTTCATTTTCCTCAGTATGAATTTTTCCATATGTCTCTGAATGTGGATACTTGTCCTCCTGTAATTTCTCATCCATGGGTTTTATAAATGTATAAGTCTTGGATTTAATCCTATGTGGTCTATTCTTAGATAGATTAGAGTTGGGGTGGGTACTCAATGTCCACTGGATTTTGAGGATAATGGATTGTGGAAGATAGGTGAGAGGCAAGATAGAGGTGGGGAATTAAACTGTTCTGACCACAAGAATTCAAGATAGTTTGGACACGTATATCTTTGAGTTTGATCTTTACTTAAAGAGTGGGGGAGAGAGAGCAGGGGAGAGCATTACCTGCCAATGGATATTCTTGTCTTTTTTGTTTTGGGTTCATAAAAGGCACATACCTGGAGGCTATTGTGATGAATATATAAATAGCCTATTACTAATATTAAGAATTTCTTGAGCACTTAAATCTATTTGCTGACATAGTGCCATTAACTATTTATCATGGGATTAGAGGATCACAGATAGAGAATTGAAAGAACATTAGAAATTATCTGCTCTAACCTCATCATTCAACAAAGGGGGAAGTTGTACCCTAGAGAAGTGAAGGAGAAGTCATAAGATCATGGATGTTAGAGGCTGAGTCTAATCCCTTTAGTCTACTTATGAGGAGGCTGAGACCTAGAATAGTCAAGTGATTGCCCAGAGTTACAAAGCTAATAAGTGTTTGAGGTCAAATGATGAATCTGGGTCTTCCAGATTCCAAGTTCAGTGCTCTAACCGTCATAATTATTATTATGCCTCTAATAATTTGTCTAAGATAAGGATTCTTGACATTTTTGTGGGTATCATAGACTTCTTTGGCAATCAATTAGGTGACGCCAATAGACTCTTCCTCAAAATAAATTTTTTTCATGATTAAAGGAAATGCTAAATTTTAATTAGAGGCTAGTGAAAATAAAGATTATTTTTTCCCACCCAAGTTTACAGACCCTCTAAAATCTGTCCAAAAACCTTTAGAGGTCCATGTTACTAAGGATAATAATTTCTCATCTACAATTATAAATCATCTATACTTGTCAATCAGCCAATCACAATCACAAAGATTTGCTTAGTATTAATAAATCCTTCTAGTAAGAGAATGATGACGCTGATGAATCTAGGAAAAGATGTTGTTTGTTATATGTTTTTGTGCAAATGATTTTGAAGGTAGGTGCCTCTCTAAAAGACCCAAGGGAAGGACCATTTGGAGTTGGTCTATGTTAACAGGTTGGTATATGTCACTTTTCATAGCCTTACCATATCCTTTGATTGGGTAGAAGCAGTGACTGGTACAAAGTGTTCTAAGAGGAAGAAAGCATTGAGGGGTTTAAGGCAAGGAAAGAAATAGATGCAGGTCATGGCTTGCCTCACCTATTGTAGACACCAAAGAATAGGAAGCCAGAGACTCTTCTAGTCTGTGGAGATTGGAGGCGAGAAGCAGGTCTTTGGAGAAGTTTGAACTAGAAAAAGTTCTACACATCAGTGGGATTGAGTCATTCTTCCTTGTGTCTCTATGTGTATGTACATGTCCATTCTTCTCTGTGTATATCTATTTATATGTTTATACATATATCTACATACACACATATACGTACCTACACACACACACACATATATACTCATACTCATCCATTCTTTTATACCTATAAATAAATATACACACACTTATACATACACATACATATGTATATATGTATATACACATATATCTTAAACTTTATCTTCCTATAATAAATTATTGTTAGCCTTATGGTTAAATCATTTGCCAAATTTTATAATTTCTGCCTCTAAAACATCTTACTTTTGTTCCTTCTTTTTTCATTCACTTTTGTTTAGGTTTTTGTCTCCTCCTACCTGGACTATTGCAATGACTTCCTAATTGGTCTACTTGATGCAAGTCTCTTCCCATTCTTCCTCCACACAACTCCCTTACGTACAGGTCTGACTACATCAGTCCGCTATTCAATAAACTTCAGTGGTTCCCTTTTGCTTCTATAAGCAAATATAAACTCTTGGGGAAAAGAACTTTTAGAGTTCTTTACAACTTGTGCTAACCAGTTTTTTCAGCTTCATTACTTCTCTTTCTGCTCTATGGTTCAACCCAAATTGGCCTTCTCTCTGTTGCTCACTCATGATACTCACATTCTGACTCATTGTCTTTTCATTGGCCACCACCCATGTCTGTGTAAATCCCTACATCCATGTCTGCGTAAATCCCTACATCCCCTTTTCTTTTCATACCTGCTTCCAGAACCTGTGTAGGGCATTTGCCATATCCCCTTCTACTAAGAAAATTCCTTTCATTTCTGAATTCATGTTTACAGTCAGGGTTCAGTATTAAGGAAGATTCACCACTAAGAAAAGATATATACTCATCCTTATCACATTTTTTAGTTCATCATATTCCATCACAGAGAAAATCACTTAAAGTTTAGATTGAGATCATGCTAGGTTCTTTCCCAAATGGGAGGAGAAGATAATTTCTCCCTATGGAATAGAAAAATATTCAATGTACAATGTAAATCAGGTATAGGACATGAAAGAATACACTGTCCAAAGAACTCCGTCCCAGTTCTTGTCTTCTGGCAAGATAGGTTAAGGATTGAATTTATCCTTCCAACCATTAACTTCTCTAAGAAATGTAATAGTTACTAGAGGCTTATCCTCAAGTGCAACTGGCACCAAAGATGTATCAGGAGTCCCCAACCCCTCAAAATCACAAGATTTCCTCTAAGATTGTCCAATAACTTAGATTCAGAAAAGAAACAGAAAAAAGGCAAGTAGGAGTCCTAGATTCTGATTCAGGCTTCCCTACGAGCACATGGACTAAGCATTTCAGGCAAACTCATCTTTCTGAGTTCAAATCTGTCTTCAAACACTTTATTAACTGTATAATCTTGGGCAAATCACTTAACCCTATTTGCCACAGTTTCCTCCTTTGAAAAATGATGCGAAGTAAATAACAATTCCAGTATTTCTGTCAAGAAAACCCCAAATAGAATCATAAAGAATCAGACATGACTGAACACAACTGAACAACAAAGTTCTTTCCACTTTAGTATCCAAATCCAATGGATTTTTTGTTTTGTTTTAATTATTTTTATGTGGTTTTGGTATTCTGCAGAGCATTTCCATTTGTTGGATTTTTTCCTCTTTGACTTCAGATATACTCTTTTATTTTTTAAACATTCTTTTTTTCTCCTATCCTTCTAACTATCCTGCTGTATTCTTTACTGGCTCTGAATCCCTCTTTCAGTTTTCTTGACAGAGGTATTCATCCAGTCTGTTCCAATTCTTCTCTTCTCTCTCTCTTTTTTTTTTTACTCTTTCTATCTGAGCAAACTTATTCTCTCCCATGACTTCAACTACCACTTCTAAATAAATTGCTTCTATATCTATATCTTCAGTCCTGATATCTCTTTCAAGCTCTATACCTACATCTTCAACTGTCTAAAAAACATCTCTACCTGGCTGTCCCATTAGTACCTCAAACTCAATACTTCTAAAATCAACCATATTATGTTTATCTCTAAACCTTCTCCTCATTCTGACATTGCTATTTATATCAGTCACCACCATTCATCCATTCCCTCATGTTTGAGAAGTTGATGTAATCTCTGATTGATTCTTTTCTCTTACCTGATATGTCACTAGTTACATAGAACAAGTCTTCTTAATTTTGTCTCACAATTATTTTTGTATTTTCCCCCTCCTCTTTGTTTCTACCTTTATCTCATTGTATAATCCCTCATTACATCTGTCTGACTTATTATGAGTTTTCTAATAGCTCTTTTTTCCTTTATTCTTTCCCCACCACAAACCAATTTTCAGTCTATTGTTAAACATGCAGATGTTGCATGGATGATAGATTTAGAGCTGGAAGGGGTGTGAGCAATCAATTAAATCAAGTCTCTCATTTTATAGATGAGGAAACTGAGAGCCAGAAACCTTAAGTAACTCGAATAAGTTTATTCATTTAGTAGAGCTGGGATTCAGAGTCAGGTATTCTGGTTCTAAATTTCTTACTTTTTTAATACCAAGTTGCACGTGATTCTGCTTAAAAATCTTCACTGACTTTTGCCCATCATTTGGGAAATAGCTAAATAAGTCATAGTATGTGAATGTAATGAAATATTATTGTTTTTATAAGAAATGATGAGTAGGCTGATTACAGAAGCCTGGAGAGGTTTACAGGAACTGCTGCTAAGTGAAGTTAGCAGAACCAGGGGAATATTGTGCACAGTAATGGCAAGATTATGTAATGATCAACTGTGATGGACTTTTCAACAATGTGGTGATTCAAGGCAATTCCAATAGACTTACAACGGAAAATGCCATCTATATCCTGAGAGAACCATGAAAACTAAATGTGGACTGAAGCATGATATTTTCATCTTTTTTGTTTGTTTTTTCCTTTTTTTGTGTTTTTTCCCCCTTTTGGTCTGATTTTTCTCGCAAAGCATGACAGATATAAAAATATGTTTCAAATAATTACATATATTTAATTTAATTGCTTGCTATCTTGGAGAGAGGGGAGCTAAGAGAGGGAGGGATAAAACTTTGGAACACAAAGTTTTTCAAAAATGAGTGTTGAAAACTATCTTGATATGTATTTGGGGGAAAAATGTAGAATAAAGTTTAAATTCCTTTGTCTAAAATTCAAAGTCATCTAAAATTTGGTGCTATTCAAACTTTCCAAATTTACTTTGCATTATTTATTCCTGTCCACACATTACCCCTAGCTAATCTGGATCTCTCTCTGGTCCCTGAACATGCCCTCAGGTTCCCTATCTACCTCTGTTCCATTGTTCATAGTTCTCCATATGAAGATTAGATGATCTTTAAGATCCTTTCTAGCTTTAATGATCTGTAATACTATGAATTGAATACCTTGTTTCTTCTTTTTTTTGCCTTTTAAGTATCTATCTATTCTGTGAAATCTAACTTCTCCAGGAAGCTTTCTTTGATCCAGACTATCACTAATAATGTTTTCTGTTGGACTTCATATTATACTTTTATAATACTAGCTTCAATAGCCTCCCCTATAAAGATTGCAGGTATTTTTACTTAGACATCTTAAACTAAGTAAAATATCTTACTTAAAGTAAGATACTCTAGCTATCTTAAAGAGGCAATGGACTCTTGAAAGTTTGATAGTTTGATACTCTGGAGGGTTGTCTTTTTTTTCCCTCTTGTGGCTGAAGGGAGGCTAAATGAGATTCATAAAGAAAGAGCATGAAGAAAACTACTTTCCTTGAAAAAAAATTCTTAAGCTTTTATCTGGCAAAGAAGCATTAAAGAATTCTTAAAAGACTTTGCTCAGCAACGAGATCAACCAAATCATTTCTAATGGAGCAGTAATGAACTGAACTAGCTATGCCCAGAAAAATAACTCTGGGAGATGACTAAAAACCATTACATTAAATTCCCAATCCCTATATTTATGCACACATGCATTTCTGATTTCCTTCACAAGCTAATTGTACAATAATTCAGAGTCTGATTCTTTTTGTACAGCAAAATAATGTTTTGGTCATGTATACTTATTGTGTATCTAAGTTATATTATAATATATTTAACATCTACTGGTCATCCTGCCATCTAGGGGAGGGGGTGGGGGGGGTAAGAGGTGAAAAATTGGAACAAGAGGTTTGGCAATTGTTAATGCTGTAAAGTTACCCATGTATATATCCTGTAAATAAAAGGCTATTAAATAAAAAAAAAAAAAAAGACTTTGGCTGCCATCTTTAAAAAGTTGAATGGAGGGACTGAGTTCTAGAAGTGAAGAGAACTTGAGTAATATTTAATAGCTAATTCTGGCTGTTATCTTTCTCATAGCTGAAATATTGTTAATAATTATTCATTTTTATTTTATTATTTATTTTATATTATTATTTATTATTACACTGCTAATTAATTGTATAGCCAATAATTTGCTGTTTACCTAATCGAGGATATGAGGGGTTTATATGTAGAGAAAGATAATTATTTATGGGAGAGAGGCTTCTTCAGTCTATTAAATAAATCTATTTAATAAATTGTAGTAACAATAAATTAATTAGTGAGTTTGCAATCTTAATAATTAATAGGGAATTATACAAACATTTGTTAATTACTTCAGAACCTAGAATGATGAAAATGAATAAAGAAAAGAGACTATTGCCAGAAAGAGAAAAGAGTTATATCAGTAATCCTAAAACCCTTTTTATATTTTGTTTTGCTTTTCCCTAATTCATTTTAATGAATATATTTTCTCATTGATGTGGTCATTTTCTATAAGGATGCAAATTTCAACCTATCCATGCTTTCTCATTTTTTGAGACTCATGTCCATGTTCTTCCATAAATATTCCATATGAAGTGGCATCTTTGCAGATGCCAGTATAATTGGTACAAAACTGTTGTATCTGTTCTCTCTTTTTCTTCTTTTATCCTTAAAATAATAGCTTTTTATTTTTCAAAATACACACAAAGATAGTTTTCAACATTCAGTCTTGAAAAACCTTGTGTTCCATATTTTTCGATCTCTTTCTCCCCTCTCCTCTCTAGTCAGCAAATTATCCAATAGAAGTTAAACATGTGCAATTCTTCTAGACATATTTCCACATTTATCATGCTACACAAGAAAAATCAGATCAAAAAGGAAAAAATGAGAAAGAAAACAAAATGCAAGCAAATGACAATAAAAAGGTGCAAATACTCTGTTGTGATCCACACTCAGTCCTCTTTCTGGATGCAAATGGTTCTCTCCATCACAAGTGCATTGGAATTGGCCTGAATCCCTCGTTGTTAAAAAGAGCCAAGTCTATCAGTTGATTATCATATAATGTTATTGCTGTGTACAATGTTCTCTTGGTTCTTTTTACTTCTTTACTACTAGCGTTATTACTACTTTATCACTAGCATCAGTTCATGTAAGTTTCCCCAGGCTTCTCTGAAATCAAGGTGATCGTTTCTTATAGAAAAATAATATTCCAGTACATTCATATACCACAACTTATTCAGCCATTCTCCAATTGATGGGCAATCACTCAGTTTCCAGTTCCTTGACATTATACAAAGAGTTGCTACAAATATTTTTGCACACGTGGGTCTTTTCCTCTTTTTCATGATCTCTTTGGGACACAGACCCAGTAGAAACACTGCTGGATCAAAAGGTATACAGTGTTTTATAGCCCTTTGGGCATAGTTTGAAATTATTCTCCAGAATGGTTGGATCAGTTCACAATTCTACCAACAATGTATTAGTATCCCAGTTTCCCCACATTCCCTCCAATGTTTGTCATTATCTTTTTCTGTCATCTTAGCCTTCTCTGTCTCTCTTTCTCTTCTATTCTATCCATTCCTTGTTTCCAAACCACAAGGAAGAAGGGAAGGGAATAAACACCATATATTTGCCAGGCACTGTGCTAAATACTTTACAATTATTATCTCATTTGAGTCTTACAACAATTCTGAGAGGTAGGTGATATTATTATCACCATTTCAGAGTAGAAGAAACTTAAAGGAGGGATAAAATGACTTACCCAAAGTCACACAACTAGTACGTGTCCAAGGTCTTCCTAATTACAGGCCCAGTGCTTCATCCATCATGACATTTTGCTGCCTCACAAATGCATAAAAGCAATTTTCTAGAGTTTATTTACAAAAGAGAAAATATAATTACTAATTTAATAATCCAAATAGAATAATCAAACAGAAAAAAAACCTGCTGAAATAACTACTTAAATAAAGTTTTAGCTTTCACAGCACTGAAACTTCCAAAGCTGTTTTTTTCTAGATATAGTTTTCAGGCTTCACTTGACCCATCATCTTCTCTTGACCAGGTGCCACAGCCTTCTGGTCCCTCATGGCCCTAGAAAAGAATCCCTTCTTAGATTAGATCACCACTGGACAAATTTGAGAGTCATTTATCTGGTACTCCTTGGTCTATTTAAAAATCCCTACTTAGCTCCCAGAATAAATTTGGTTAGAGCTCCCTTTCACCATACCTGAGGGATCAGGAAAGTCTTATCTAATGCTAATAACTTAAGCTTCTATTTTATTTTAGTGAATTCATCCCACTGTTAATGGCCAGTCACTAGTGCTCCTATTGCATTTAACCAAAGAACATCTATTAGCTTTTACAAAGGGATATTTTCTTCAATGCCATAGCAGGAACAGAAGTACAAATATTTCTCCTCTAGCACTTGAGAGCACACCTCATACCACCTTAGTCCCTGGAGAGAGTATATTCAAAGTTAAAGGCAGTTCCTGCACAGAATTCACCTTAATCAGATTCTCTTCTAAATGTGGTGTAACTGTTGGATGGATCTTCAGCTGGGTCATTCATCAGGGCCTCAGTGTTGGTTGCAAAATCAGGTAGGAACTCTAGCTTCCTGATCCTTGCCAGCTTGCCAGAGTGACATTTGAAAACTCACAAGTTCACCGCTGTCTTCAGTATTGCATTCCCTAAACACAGGATGGTGCAAATGCAAAGAGACAAAGAACAGAGGCTTTCATTCACTCCCAGTCAGATGTTGGTCTTGGAAGGAGAGGGCCCGTGGCCTCCCCACTTTCTATTACCAGAAAGCATCCAGGAAGCAAAAGAGGCAGACAAAGAACCAGATACTGGCTGACAGGTTGGTGCTTTTTGAATTCTCCTAGTTCTGGCTGTGTGGCAGTCTGTCTTTTCATCAATTGCTTCGCTATCTGGGATGAGAAACAGGAAGTCTGTGTATATTCCAAATCAGGGAGCTGGGCACTGGAATCCCTCATCATGCTTTTCTGAAAGCAGGCTCCCCAGTCCCTGTCATGTGGGGGCTTGCTTTAATCAAGAATGCTGTGTCTCAGCATCCCAAATTATCCCTCTTCTCCCTACCTCCTGATTACATCTAGCTTGCTCTTACCCAGCCAGTAAGCCTCCTGATAGCACGATAAGCTTTGTAGTTGATTCATCCCCGTTCCTATTTAATCACTGATAATATCGCTTCTCTCTTCTCTTTTTTCCTTTCTTCTTCTTGTCTCTCTTCTCCTCTCTATTTCTTCCACTCAATCTGATTAATATAAAAATCAAGGAAACAGAGAACAGCTAAAGATAGGTCATTTTCTCCTTTTTCAGATACTGTGACAATCAATTCCTCAATGTCCTCAAAAACATGTTGCTTACAACAAGATTATGTTATAATCAATTCTTATGGACATGGCCCTTTTCAGCAGTGAGGTGATTCAGGCCAATTCCAATAGTGGATGGAGAGAGAGCCATCTTCATCCAGAGAGTGGTTGATGGGAACTGAGTGTGGATCAAAACATAGTATTTTCACCTTTTTTCTTGTTGTTAGCTTGCTTTTTTTTCCTCATTTTTTCCCTTTTTGATCTGATTTTTCTTGTGCAGCATGATAAATATGGAAATATGTATAGAAAATTGTACATGTTTAACATATATTGGATTACTGTCTAGGGGAGAGGGTGGAGGGAAGGGAGGAAGAAAAATTTGGAATATAAGATTTTTCAAGGATGAATGTTGAAAACTATCTTTGCATATATTTTGAAACTAAAAAGCTATTTTTTTAAAAAAAAGAATTAAATCTTGGCAGAATTTTTGAAAAAAAAAACCATATTGCTTCTACTATAAACCTTCTCAGTATATCCTTGATCTAATAATCACTAATATTTATATAGTACTTACTATGTTCTAAGTGCTGTGTTAAGCACTTTTCAGTTATTATCTCGTTTGATTGTCATAACAACCCTGGGAGGTTTTTTTTTATAGATAGAGAAACAATTTTATAGATGGAGAAACTAAGGAACTAAGGTTAAGGGATTTGCCCATTTGCCCATAGCTAATAAATGCCTCAGGTTGAATTTGAACTCGTCTTCCTTACACCAAACCCAACATTCTATCCACTTTGTCACTAGTAATAGAGTGACTACTCTAGGCTAATTCTTTCCATTTTAAGCTGTTTTTCCATTTTGGTCCTCCTCAGTGCTACCTCCATTTCTTCATGGAATATATTAAAAACTTTGATGTTAGAATCCAAATGTGGTAAGTCCATTGACATTGACAGAGAAGAGCTTGTTGTAAAAAATTCTTTACATATGTTTTCCTTTTTTTGGGGGGGGGGTGTAGTAGTGGATCTGTTTGTTGTGCATCCTTTTCCTACATAAATTTAGGATGTGGCAAAGAAACACTAGCGTTAGACTCGGAGGACTCAAGTTCAAATTCTGCGTCTGCCACTTACTAATTGTGTGATGAGTAATTCATACAATTTTTCAGTGCTTTTTTGCATACTTTCTGATATGCCCTGTCCTCACGTCCTCCACTCATTTATTACCTCTACCACTTAGAATCCTTAATTTCTTCCAAAGCTCAGTTCAAATACTTTTTCCATAAGGCCTTTCTTAGACTTATCAATTGCTAGAGCTTCCACCATACAAATTACCTTGCATTTATTTTATATATATGCACTTAGCTTCCTATAGATATAAATGTTTCTGATTCATAGTAGTCTGTTAATAAATAATTGTATATATCTTTTCCTGGGTCTAAATTTTGGTCATCTGTAAAGTGATCATTTAGACAACATGACTTCAGCAATCCCTTTGTCTCTAAATGTACGATCCTATGATTTTACTTGCTTGAGTCTTTCACTATGCTTTCTGCAAAAAAGTTTTCTATTGTTTTTGCTTCAAATAATTTTCTGTCATCCTCCTTTGTAAGACTGTATACATAAGTCAGAATTTTAAATGATATTGCCCTTGGCTATCAAATCTTTTACCCCGGTTTTACTATAATTTATAATACAATATATGTATAATAGAAAGCAAAATGATTTTTGAGGAATGTCAGACTTTTGAAGAGGGATGATATGAGAATTTAACCAAGTTTGAGAGTGGTTGTTTTTAATAAGAAATATCTTTAAAAGAAAGATGAAACAGAATTTTCACCTGGTCAAAAAATAAAGTGATCTCCAAAGCATGGTTTTTTAATTCATTAATTTAATTGGTTAACTAATTATTAGAGCTAATTTTTATTTTGGCACTTAAAGTGGGCAATGGTATCTGACTCTTTTGTCCTTTTTCAGCCATAGGAAAAATATCAAGCTTATTTTGCAAAATTTCCAGTTCATTTCAAGGCCTTCTTTACTAGTCCTTTTTCAGGCTTAACCTGCTCATTCCACTTGACCAACTTTTTCTTATTTGCTTAGAACTCATGTCCTCTCCGAATACCAAACAAATAAATCTTTTGTATTTGTACATCTGAGGATGTGTCTGTGACAATATTTACTCTTTTTTCAACGTTGATTAACTTCTTGGGATTCTATAGTGGTTTGTGAGGAGGTACCAGGATGTTCTGTTTTAACAAGTCTCTGACTTGTGAACTCTATGGGTGCAGGTCCCAGAAAACTAATAGAAAGGTGTTAGTAAACAAAAGTTGTCCCAGAAGTCAAGAAGAAATTTCCTTTTTGAGCAAGAAAGATATGTAGAAGAGAAAAGAAAAATGCTTGGGATGGTTTAAGGGTAATTCCATCAGAAGCTAATTGAATAGGAGACAGTAAGGTACAATGATCCCCATCATGAAAAAACCTGCATTCAAATCCTATTTCTGATGCTACTGGTGTGATCATGGACAAATCATCTATCCTCCACAACACTTAGTTTTCTTATCTATAAAATGAAAGATTTGGAACTCAGAATTTTTAAAATGAATATTAAAATTTTTTAAAAAAATTAATGAGAATCTATGTACAAAATATTATAGCAGAATTTTTTATAGTGCCAAAGAATTAGAAACTGAGGGAATATCCATCAATTGGGGAATGGTGGAACAAATTATGTTATATATTATATGATGAAATGCTATTTGCTGCAAGAAATTATAAAATAAATAATTTCAGAAAATCTGGGAAGACTTTTTTGAACTGATGTAAAGAGAAATGAGCAGAACTAGAATAGTTTATTATACAATAATAACAATATTTTAAAAGACTTAGTAACTCTAATTAACATACATTTGCCATAGTTCCAAAGGATTCATGATGAAACATACCATCTATATAGAGAACTGATGAACTCAGAGTACAGATTAAAGCATTTTTCTTCTCTTTCTCACTTTTTTTAGGGTAGGGGTAGTGGGAAAGAGATGTCTAGATGTGGACATTTGTTTTGAATACATATTTATAATGGACTACAATTTTCTTGCTTTCTCTTTAGGTGGGAGAGCAGAATGGGGAGAGAGAGGAGGAGAGTTTGGAATTTAAATAAGATAAAATTTAAAAGTTAATGAGAACCATTATCTCAAGACCTTTTGTTTTGTGGGGGTTTCTTTATCAATATTTATATCATGTTAGAATTTAAGATGTTTTAATATTATTGTGAAAATACTTTTGATTTCAAGGCTTCCCAGACCACACACTGAGAACTGCTGACCTAAGGAATATAGAAAGAGAATAATTTCCTCACTGGATACAGCTTCCAACTCTAAAACACAAAGAAAATGAAAGGTAACTAAGAATGATCAGTGGCAAAAATGTATCGTTGTGCAAAGGATCTAGGATGCATCTCTCTCTCTCTCTCTCTTTCTCTCTCTCTTTCCCCCCCTCCTCTCCTTTCCTCTCCTCCCTCCCTTTTTCTTTCTCCCTCTCTTTCTCTTTCTTTCTACTTGTGTCTTTCTTTATGTGTCTCCTTCTCTCCTTTTTCTTCTTTCTTTTCCCCTCCTTTTTCCTCTTAGCTATTATTTCCTCTTTTGTCTGTTTCTAATGTCCCACTAACAGTTATTTCTTCCCAATGTATCTTCCCTTTTCCTCCTACTCATTCATATCTACAATGATTAAGAAACACTTCCTCCCTCCTACAACCAAACAATTTAAAGATAATCTTGCTATTTCTTCTCTTGGGGTAGAAGGAAGTGAGGGTGTGTGACAAGGCTGAAAAAAGGATCAGATCTCTAAACCCATGTATTTTTGACAGACTCAGAGACAGAGTTGGAGAAAGGGTCAACTAGGGAGATGAAAGCCAAATATAATTATATGTTATAGTAATAACAGGATTTAAATTAAACCCTTTAGACTTATTGCTATTATTATTACATTCCAAATTCTGCCTATGAAGGCTAAAGGAAAAGGGCTTGGGTCAATTTAGAGCCAATGGAGAGCTGGGGAGAAAGAGATTGACTATGGAGGACTTTTCTTTAGTGTTTGAGGTGAGAGCTCCTCTCCAAAGGATTTCTGGGTTCCCAGATGTTCCCCAAACTCGACTTGCTACTTTCTGCCTCCTTATATTTCCATTGGCTGTATCTGCCCCTATCTCCCAACCGTGGAGTATACACTTCTTCATACCTATCTTTCAAGATCCTTATCTACTCTGAAATTCAGCTGAGGTGCCACATCTTCAGGGAGCCCCTTTGTAAATAACAGTATTTATATAGTGCTTTAAGGTTTACAAAGCACTTTAGAAATATTTCATTATATTCTAATCACAACTTTGGGAGGCATGTGCTGTTATTATCCCCATTTTACAGATGAGGAAACTGAAACAGTGGTTACGTGACTTACCCAGTGTAAGTTTTTTTAGACTAAAGTCTTCCTGATTTTAGGTTGGAGACTCTATCCACCTGTTAAGAGTGTTCTCCTTCTTATCTGATTTTTCTAGAGCATTTGTCTGAATCTCCTCTTTGCCCCCATCTTCTCATCTATATACAGATTATATTTCTCCCCAGCCATCCCTAAATCTGACTTTTCATCGTATTATAGAATGTAAGCTCCAGGGCAGGGTTTGTACCATTTTAAAAAATCTTTGCATCCCCAATGCCCAAAGTAGTTTGAATATAGTAGGAACTACTATGTGCTTGCATAGTATGTTGGTTACATAAGTGTTAGCTGAATTTACTTGTTTTGAGAGGAATTCATAGAAAAGACACATGTAGTTCCCAGTTTCCATTTATGCACACACCTATATGCAAATATACATGACAATGACATGACTAATGTCGTGTCTCAGGAAGTGAGACACTCAGTTTCTGAGTGTCTGAACTAAAGGTTCATAACTCTGAAACACAAATTGAGCTCAATATTCTTAGAAAGGAATTGCTCTCTTTTTATCATATATTTTGATTTTTTACACTTGTACCTCAGACTCCCAGGGAAAATGATAGTGTTTAGATCTGTCTCCTGTCTCCAGTGTTCCCAAAAGGGCTAGTAGGGTAAAGGAGATATAGGACATCCATTTATTTCTTCAACACAAAAGAAATGCCAAAAGCAAGATGCCAAAGCAGTCATTGTCAAAGATTTTAAACACGAGACAGGAATTATGTTTTCTCAAGAGAGGCATACTTAAACCCTAGAACATAAATAAGATGAAAGGCAACTAAGACTGATCAGAGCAAAAATTATCCTTGAGCTATTTGGGATCCAGGGTGGAAAGCTCTCTCCCTCTTCTCCCTCCCTCCTACTTTATTCTGTCCACCTTCCCCCAGAGTGTAGGCAGTTCATTTAGTTCTCATTTCCCATTACTGTTTAATATCTGCTTCTTATTTTTCTTTTTTTCTCTATTTTTAATATCTCACTAACCTTTTTTCTTACCAACATTTCTTCATTTTTCATTCTGTTCAAAGCTGAAGCATAAATCATAAAATATCATTAAAATCTTAGAATGATTAAACATCAAAGAAATGAATTGTTTCTTTTTCTAAATTCAGTTTTAGAAATTTTTTTCTGTTCCAAATTCCTTTTTTCCCTTGGTCACTGAGAAAATCAGAAAAAGAAACTTGCTTACAAACAAACTCCCACATTAACCATTCCCCAAAGGAAAAAAAATATGCTTCAATCTAAACCTTAAATCCATCAACTCTTTCTCAGGAGGTAGAAATCATTTCAACTTCATTTTTGCTCCATGATAGCCAACAATTCTTTCAAGAGTCCTTAAGTCAGGGCTTAAGTTCATCCTGCTCCTCCGAGAAATGCTCTATTGGATGTGGGGTATGTATCACATGATAGGGATGGTACCATCTGGGGAACCCAGGAACCTCTGACTTCTCAGACTCATGGGACTATCTCTAAGGATGAAAGTGTTTACCTCAGGACTCCTTCATGATGCTTGTATCCAGGAAAGAAGCATGAAGTAGAAGAGACAATCAGGTTTTTGAGATCTAATCTTGAGCTCAACATGGTCAAAGGGCAGCCTTGCATGACTAGTTTGCCACTTCTGTCCAGGTTGGGGCTAGGGATTCATCTTTCTCCAACCTTGCATGTTCCAAAAATTTAAGAAAAATAAAGAGAGAGACAGACAAACAGAGACAGAGGAAGACAGACAGAGAGCAGAGCAGTGAGAAATACCCACAGAAAGTCTAACAAAGACAGAAAAGAGACAGAAACAAAGAGATAGGAGCAGAAGCAGAGAGACATACGCAGAAAGACTAAGAGAGAGAGAGATACAGGGACCGACAGAAAGGGATAAAGAAGAGACAGAGAGAAAGACACCGAGAGATAGAGGGGAGAGAGACACACATAGAGAGACAGACAGAGGAGAGAGAGAGAAGGAGAGAGAGAAAGATAGAGAGATTCAGAGAGAGACAGAGATGGAGACACACAGAGAGAGACAGGGACCAACAGAGACAAAGAAGAGACAGAGAGACAGGAGTGGAGAGAGACAGAGAGACAGAGACAGAAAGACACAGAGAGACACAGAGAGAGAGGGAAGAGAGAGACACATAAAGAGAGACAGAGACAGAGACAGAAAGACACAGACACACAGAGATAGAGGGAAGAGAGAGACACACAGAGAGAGAGAGAGAGAGAGAGAGAGAGAGAGAGAGAGAGAGAGGAGAGGGAGAGAGAGAGGAGTGGGAGAGAGAGAGGAGAAAGAGAGAAAGAGAGAGAGAGAGAAGGAGAGAGAAGGAGAGAGAGAAGGAGAGAGAAGGAGAGAGAGAAGGAGAGAGAGAGAGAAAGAGAGAGAGAGAAGGAGAGAGAGAGAGAGATGGAGACACAGAGAGAGAAGCTGGGGGGAGGTGGGGAAGTGACTATTGAATGGATATCTCTTCCTGAGTTAGTGGTCTCACCTTTTAATGCAGACATTCTTTACTGTAAACATAGGACCCAGGAACTAAATAAGGATATTGTTTCTTCATTTTAAAACAACAAAGTCCTTCAGCAATGAGACACTTGTGGTAGGCTGGAAGCAGCCAGAACAGCTCAGCAAGTATTCTTTGGGATGATCCCTTCAGTTACATTCCCATATATGTTTCCATTGTACGAATTTGACAATAGCATGCTCTATAAATTGGTGTACTTCAATACAACTATATACATATGTGTATATACACATGTGTGTCTAAGCATACACATTCATTTTATATATGCAATATATATATATATATATATATATATATATATATGTGTGTGTGTAGTATTGTAGTAGTAAAAGTACTATATTAGAAGCTAGCAGCTGAGATTTCTAGTCCTGGTCCTGTCATTTACTAGCTTTGTGAAAGTTAGGTAAATGACTCTTTCTTTTATAGAAAAGGGGGATGTGAATATAACAAAACCTACCTATTGGAGGAGATGAAGTGGAGTAATTAGTTCCAATGCTAATCTTTCTCTATTCAGAAAAAAAAGGAAGAAACAACAAGCTAAGAGGCTCTTATCATTCTTTTGCTAGAGAAGTGAAGAACTATGGGTGTGGAATGTTGCAAACACTCTCAGATTGTTTACTGTTTATCGTCTCATTGGGTAGATGAAGGATAGAGAGAGCAAGAAATGGCTGTGATAGAAAATCAAGAATTTTCTACCTATCTAATCCCTACTTTAATGTTTTTAGGAGAAGGAAGAAATTTTCTGTTCTACTATCATTCCTCTAGCCACCTAAACGCAAAACCTCAGTCAGTCTTGCTTCTCTCTACTCCATATTCATATAATCACCTAGGTTTGTTTCTTCACATCTCTTACCTCTCCTTCCATTCCCATTGCTATCTCCATAGCTTGTTTTCACTACAAGCTTGCATGTTTTAACTGGTCTTTCATTTCCTATTCTGTTTCTTCTAGCTCATCATCTTTACTCCAGCTTCCTAAACTGTGGTTCACAACCCCACATGGGGTCTTGTATTTGAATATGAGGGTCATTAACTTATGATTTATTATCAGTAAATGTTTGATTTGTATATCTGTTTTATATATCTATATACCCAGAGTCATGTAAAAAAATTCTCTGGCAAAAAGGGGTTTCAAGTGGAAAAAGTTTGAGAAGCCATGCTCTTATATGGTATTTTCCTAAACACTATTTTGCATATATTATCACTTCTCTACCTCTATCTTTTGTTTAAAATTCTTCATGAGTTCCACAATGTCTACAGGATGAAATCCAAACATTTTAGGTATTCAGTGTCTTCCACAAAAATCTCTCCCCCTTTTCATCCTGTCCCTTTCTAATAACAGCCCTTTTCAAATCTCTTTCAACTGATTAGATCTAGTCATTGTTCCCTGAGTCTTCCAAAGTTATTCTTGCCTCCATGATTTTGTTCTGCCATTCCCCAACCTCATCCTCTTCTAGATGAAATGTTGTCCCTCTTCACTAGCTCAAGACTTACATTATTCTTTAAGGTTCATTTCCTCCAGGAAGATTTCCTCAACTGTCCTGGGTATTGGTGACCACTCCTTCCTCTAAATTCCACTATCATTTATTGCCTGTCCCGTCTCCCTCCCTTCCTTCCTTCCTTCCTTCCTTCCTTCCTTCCTTCCTTCCTTCCTTCCTTCCTTCCTCCCTTCCTTTTCCTTCCTCCCTTCCTTTTCCTTCCTTCCTTCCTTCCTTCCTTCCTTCCTTCCTTCCTCCCTCCCTCCCTCTGTCCCTTCTTTCTTTCTTTCTTTATTTCTCTCTTTCTTTCTTTCTTTCTTCATACATGCTACTTCATCATTTATTCATATCTTTGTTCTGTTTTTCCAAGTATGCTGAAAACTCTTCAAAGGTACAGATCATGTTTTATACTACTTTAAACCATCAGTGCACATTGCATCGTTATTGATGTTTGTTACTGCTGGTGGTGGTGGTGGAGAAGGAAAAAGAGGATAAAGAGGAAGAGGAAAAGAAGGAGGAGGAAGGAGGAGGAGAAAGAGGGAGAAGAGAAGGGGGGAGGAGAGAGGGTGGAAGAGGAGGAAAATGAGGAAGAGGAAGAGGGAAGAAGAAGAAAAAGGAGAAAAAAGGGGAAGCAGAAGGAGGAAGAGGAAGAGGAGGGAAAAGAGAAGGAGAGGGAGGAGAAGAAGAAAGAGGAAGAGGAGAGAGAGGAGAAGGAAGAAAATGAGAAGGAGAAAGAGGAGGACAAGAAAGAGAAGGAGAAAGAGGAAAAGAAAAAAGAGGAGAGAAGGAAGAGGAAAAAGAAAAAAAAAGGACCAGAGGATGAGGAAAAGAAAAAAGAGGAGGAGAAGGAGGAGGGGAAAAGAAAGAAGAGGAGGAAGAGAAGGAAGAAAAAGAGAAAAGGGATAAGAACAAAGAAGACAAGGACAAGGAGGCTGAGGAGGGTGAGAAGAAGAAAGAGGAGGAAGAGACTATGAAAAATGGGAGGAGGAGGGAAGAAGAAGGACAAGAAAGAAGAAGAAGAGGAAAGAAGGCCCATTGAAGACACTCTTAGAAGACATTTTATGAAGTTCTTGAGATGCTGTAGCTATGCAAAATAGAAACAAAAGCTTCAGTTCTGTTTTATAATTATTGACTTAAAACTCTTTAACACAGATGAGCTGTGTAGGAGATAACACAGAAAGCCAGAGAAAGGTGAGGGTCATATAAAGCCCTTGATAGTAGGGATTTTTTTTCATTCTTTCATGCCCAGCACTCAGCTTATAGTTGGTTGTTAAACACAACTCCTTATTGATTAATTGATCAGAAACTTCATTAGGTCATAGCTTGGAAGACATTGCATTAGTGACCCTTTTGTAACCCCAAGGTGACAGGATGACAGATATTTCCTGGATGACCCAGAAACTTCAATTGCTTCAGAACCTATCATTTCCCCCCTAATCTCAGACAGTCACATTCTTAGGTCTTTATAATGGATCAAAGTCCTAGTCCCAACCATGATCTTGGGGAAAGCATTCCAGGAAGCCAATTCCCTGCTGACTAACCTCCATATTTCAGTTACCGTTGAGTCCAGGATGTGTTCTAAAATTGAACTTACTGTAAATGGCTGAATTATCATTTCTTTTGGGCTGAATGCCAAGGGTCCCACCCTCCTCGTCTTTGTGCCAAAAGACAAACTGATGTTTTGTGAACTTGTTGGAATGGGGTGAGGCACTAATATGCTTCCGCCTCTCTCCACTCCCTTCCACACAACATGGAGTCAATGAATTGTTAAATTGGAAGGGACCTTAGATGGGCTTATAGATTTAGAACAAGAGAGCATCTTAGAGACCATTTAATCCATCAAGGAAACTGAGGACTAGAGACTAAAATTGCTTGTCCGTGGTCACACCAATGGGAGGTGACAGATTAGAATTTGAACCCAAGTTTTAAAGTAGAGCCAATTTCCTTCCCCTTACACCATATTGCCTCTTGTCTTCTAGACCAGTTCTTAGCATGAATGTGACTAGTAGTAGCCCTTCATTCTCATAGCTATGGGAGGGAAGAGGTTTTGAGGAATTCTTGCATGAAAACATGATCAGTCCTTGTTCTTCATCTTGAGATATGAGAACTTGCCATGGAAATTCATCAAGTTCTTCATTATACATTCAGTTTTATTCCTTGATCTCTCAGGAATCCTCAGTACATGCTGCATAGACAAATAATAATGGCTCCTGAGAAAGGTCCAGAAAATGGTGACAGTGATACTACCATCTCATATGACAGTATAGTGATTTATGGTTTATAAAAATGTTTCACCGACTTCTCATTTGAACCTCATAATAGCTTTAGCTTTAGCTTTAGCATATAAGGTGGTTATGGTCATCCCGGATTTGTAGATGAGAAAACCAACATTTTGACAAATGATTTAGCTAAAGGACATACAAGTAGTAAATGCCAGAGTCAAGACTAAAATCCTTATTTTCCAATGTTAACTTGAATGATCTCTCTTCTTTAACTTTGCCTCTCTGGGGAAGTTGATCTTCTCTGTTAGCTCAGAACTTATTTCCAAGATTGGAAAATGTCTTGAAATCACTAGCTTCAAGTAACTTGAGATATTTATACAATCTAGAAATAGTTATATTTATGTGATGGTTTATACAAATTATAATTGTTATTTATATTTTAGATAAACTTATATACTAAGGCAGCTAGGCGACACAGTGGATAGAACACTGGACCTGGAGTCAGATAGACTTTTTTTCTGGAGTTCAAATATGGCCATAAGCACTTACTATGTGATCCTGGGTAAGCCACTTAATCTAGTTTGGTTCAGTTTCCTCATCTATAAAATGAACTAAAGAAGAAAAGGGCAAACCATTTCAATATCTTTGCTAAAAAAAACTCCAAATGGGGCCATGAAAAATCAGACACAACTAAAAAATGACTGCACAGCACTATATTCTTGAATACTTCCACAATTTGTTAGTATGGTTGTGCAGCTCTTCAATTCAGCAGATGGTTTTAGAAAGGACATTTTTTTTTTAGTCTAGAATGTCAAAATCCTTCTAATAACACTGATTATCACCTGCTCTGTACCTCATAGTCTTCAAGAATTGCCTGGGGGTGGGGCAGTGGATAGAGCACCAGCCCTGAGTTCAAATCTGGTCTCTGACACTTAACACTTCCTAACTGTGTGACCCTGGGCAAGTCACTTAACTCCAATTGCAACTTCGCAAAAAATAAATAAATAAAAATAATTACCTGGGGAAGCTAAGGAGTAATTTTTTGAAAATTACCATGGCCTAAGTATCCATCCATAGCCAACCTGGTGCTAAGCTTCTTTCTCAAAAAATTTAACTTGTTTCCTCCTCATATTATTATTCCTCCTTCACTTAGAATTGGTCACTGGATCATAATCAAAGTGTTTCCATCTTGGTTCCATTAGCACAACTTTTGAGAACCCAGAGTTGTCTCCATGGCACTAAGTCACCAGAGAAGGATTTCAGTGGAAGACGCATATGTGTTTGTGTGTATAAGTATAACTATAAATGTTTCTGTGTGTATATGTATAGAACACATACACATGAATAAATATATTAATGTGTTTTATGTATACATATATGTGTATACATATAATCTCAGGACCATATATGCATGAATATATATATATATATATATATATATATATACTTGTGAATGTATGTTTAAGGACTGCCCATATTATGAGGAAGACTTTAGAGCAAAATATACATTGTATTATACATATACATATGTGCACATACGTATATACACACACAGAGGAAGATTTTAGGCCAGCCAATACAGGTTGGTATTTTCTTGGTAATTTATAGTCTATACTTCTTGAAACACTGGGGGGTTAATGACTTGTCAGGATCACACGATGAGTCAGAAGTGCTATTTGAACCCAGTTTCCATTACTTGGAGGCTGACTTTCTATCCACTGTGGCACACTGCCTCTCAAATACAGGTGTTCCCAAAGTCTTGGCAATTCTGTTATTAGTTTGAATGCTGCACTAAGACTTTGGGGACACCTGTATGTTTATCCAAAACATAGACTGTGACTTTATGATATAGTAATAATTATATCATGCTGTACTTTTCTCACAACAATCTGAGGTCAGTAGAAAAAGGGCAGCTAGGTGGCTAAGTGGATAGAACTCCAGGCCTATAATGAAGAAACTCCTCTTTCTGAGTTTAAATTTAGCTTCAGACACTTATTGATTGTGTGATCCTGGGCAAATCAATTAACCCTGTTTGCCTTAGTTTCCTCATCTGTAAAAATGAGATGGAGAAGGAAATGGCAAACCATACTAATATCTTTGGTAAGAAAAGTCCAAATGGGGTCATGAAGAATTGGGCACAACTGAACATCTGAAGGCAGTACAAACATTATTAAGATGAGAAGGAAAATGGAAGTCTTCCTTTTCCATTAGATAGATTCCTGTCTCCATCACTAAATGATATAATGTTCTTGAATGGATGCATAAGCTGTGGGTAGGGTAGTATATTTTCTAATCAGAAAGAAAGGAAGAAGATGGGGATGAATTCAAAATGTATCTGATCTGGAGATGTGTCTGGAGATGTCCTGGAAAGTACACTAATGTCTGGGAGGGTTTGCTACAACCAAAGCAACTCTATCAGATCTCAGAGTTATTCTGGAGGTGAAGCCCCATTCTCGAGGGGGGAAGGAGTGGAAAGGATGATTTGGAGTAGAGAATGAAAAGCAGAGCTTCATGTAGAAGGAGATCTGTAGAGTTGTGCCCAGAAATATGTGTTTGGCATTAGTGTTGAACATTTTTATCAATGACTTGGATAAAGACATAGATATTGTAACGTCAGATTTGCATGTTTATGAGACAAAGCCAAAAGGGATAATTAGCAAATTGAATGGCAGTCAGGCTATAAAAGATGGCTATTGGGATGTTATGGTAGTTTTTCTTAGGGTACTGACATGATGGGAAGAGAAGGGGGTTTCCTTACCTTGCCAGTTCTTCAGTCTCATCCTCTGCCTTAGACAGTCTCCCCACTGGCATTTATTCATCATGACATTTTCCTAACTCATTGCTTTAACACATATCTATTCCTCCCCATCAGCCTTGTCTCCTTCTAGGAGTTTGGGGGTAGATGGTCAGCTATGCTTAGGGACATGGGCCAGACTCTGGATCTTCCCAGAAAAGATTGTTTTCTCTGTATGACTGCACCTGTCAGGAAACCCTATCCTGAAAACCTCGGCTACACCCTTTCCCTAAGCAATCCAAATTTCATAGAAGTCTAGGATTTCTTTCTCCCCTTGCTACCATAACTAAATAATGATGTAGGCTCTCTCTCTACTATGGGATGGTATCTTGGGGATTTCTTCCTCTAGCAGAATCTGATTTCAAGGGTCAGTAATAATTGGTGTGTAAGAAAGATTAGAGAAACAAAGAATCAAGAAAGTGTGACAAATGTAAAGAGTTGAATTTTTAAATTTAAGACTTGATTGGCTTTGGCCAAGTCATTTTGCCACTCTATCTGGTTGGTTTCTCCATTTTTAAAATGGGAGTGAGTGGTGGGAGATGGTTTAGGTTAGAATTCAGAAGGTTTTAACTTGGGGAATCTGTCAATTTAGTTTTTACAAATATGTTTTTTTTTATTATTTCAGTCTGTTTTCCTTTGAAATCTTATGTATTTGGTTTCAGATATGTACTATAATGTTTGACTCTGGGCAAGTCATTTAACCGTATTACCTTTCAAAAAAAATCTTATGCATTTTATTTATTTTTAAAATAGTATTTTTTCTAATTACATGTAAAGATATATCTAAACGTTCATTTGAAAATTTAGAGTTTCAAATTTTCTCTCTCCCTCACTTCTATCCCCTTCCTAAGATAGGAAGCAATTTGACTTAGGTTATATATATATATATATATATATATATATATATATATATATATGGAAAACATATTTCCAAATTGGTCATGTTGTGAAAAAAAAGCAGACCAATAGGAAAAAAAGACCCAAAAAAGAAATAACATGAAAATAGTATGCCCTTAATCTGTATTCAGACTCTATTGATGCTTCCCTAGATGTAAAAAGCAATTTTTCTTGTGAGACCTTCAGAATTGTCTTGGATCATTATATTACTTGAAATAGCTAAGAGATTCATATTTGATCATCATACAATGTTGCTTTTACTATGTATAATGTTCTCTTACCTCTACTCATTTCACTTTGTATCAGTTCACTTAAGTCTTTCCAGGTTTTTCTGAAGTCTGTCTGATCATCATCTCTTACAGCACAAAAGTATTCCATTATATTCATATACTACAACTTGGTCAAACATTCCCCAATTGATGGCCATCCTCTCAGTTTCCAATTCTTTGCCACCACAGAGGTGTTATAAATGTTTTTTTTTTTTTTTACAATAGGTCTTTTTACCTTTTAAAACATTTCTTTGGAATACAGGCCTAGTATGTGATTTATATATTTTATTTGATGCATTTAAAAGCACTATTTTAAGGAGTCCATAAGATTTACTATATCCTCAAAAAGGTCCAAGATAAAAAAAAACATGTTGAGAATCCCTAGACGACATGATTTCTAAGAACCCTCTTTTCTCTGTGTCTATGACCTATGAAACCCAACTTATTCCTGTGTATACAACTGCATCCTGAGAGATTGTTCCTTGAATGAATTAAATGTGGCATTTCCTGGTTTGGGTTTTTTTTTTTTTTTTTTTTTTTTTTGATCTAATTCAACTGTAGATTTCCTTATTATTTTTGTTCTGTAATTTTTTTCCAAAGCAACCTGAAAAGGAAACACCTATTTGTAATCTAATGTTGGATCATAATGAATTGAAGGAAATAAAAAGATCATCCGGGAAAGACACTTGCACTATACCAGCCTGATATATACTCCTTTCTTAGGGCAGACTTTTTAGAATCCTTGGATCCTTTTGAAGCTTGACTTTCCAGTGGCCTGCTTATAAATATTTAACAATAGGCTGTCTGAAGGGGAAAATCATAGGACACTTTCAAGTTTAGTCTGCATTACTAACATTTTCTCCATCTTTTCCATAAGTCTAGGCAAGCAATAAAATAATACATCAAGCTCTGATATGTATGTAGTTTTCTAATTTGAGTGTCAATGCTCACATTGAAAATTTAACAATCAGCTTTCTAAAGCTAAGTGTAAGTGGCTCTACCATATCCCTCCCTCTTTTTGTATTTCCTCTGGATACTATCGATTCTCTCCTTTAATATTCCTCAGAGCTCTCTATCTGATTTCTTCTTGGCTCCTTCATTCCTTATCATGTATTAGACTTTCTTTCTGGTGTACTCAGGTCCCTTCTTCCCAACCCCCACCTTCAAGTATCATATAAGTATAATGTAAATTCTTTCAGGACAAGGACTATTTTGTTACTATAATTATGTCCCTAAGCAACAAATCAAGCACTTTGTTCACAGTAAGGTTTAATAAATATTTGGAGATTGTTAAATCCTGGAAGTGTAGTATACTTTCTTCTGCAAGTACAGGAAAGGCTAAAGTTTTTCTTAAAAATGAAATTTAATTCTTATCTAACACCAATCCATTTTCTATCTTTTCTTATTTTTATTTTTCCAGGGGTAGGGGAAACAACAGGGTTGAGTGACTTGCCCAAGTTCACATAGCTAATAAGTGTCTGTGACTATATTTGAACTCAAGTCCTCCCAACTACACAGCTAGTGCTCTATCCACTGAGCTACCTAGCTGCCCCCTTATTTTCTACCTCTTAAAAGCCATGTGTTTTTATTGACATTTTTTGTTTTTACATCACATTTATTTCTTAATTTCTCTTCCCGGTTATCCACTCAGTAATCCATCCCTGAGAACAAGAGCAAAAAAGGAAAAGAAAAAAAAGTCAACAAAATAAACCAACTTCTTGTGTATGCAACATTCTACTTCCATATCCCTCTACTTCTACAATCAATGGAGTAATGTATTTTCTCTTTTTTAGAATCAGGCTTATACCTTCTAATTAGATAGGATTCAGTTTCAGGTTTTACTCCTTCTGTTTATATGTGTATTTATTGGGCACAGGGTTTTCCTGTTCTGCTTACTTCACTTGGTGTCATTTCCCACATTTTTTTATGCTTCTTCGAATTCTTCATTAGTCATTTCTTACAAGAAAGCTTCTTAACTATATAGGTCATGGCTCCGCGCTGGGTTGTGTAAATGAATGTGGGGATCAAGAAAAACTTGGTGATAGTAAAAGACATCAGATATTCTGCCAAGATTTAATTCTTTAGTCTGGAGAGAATTACATGAACTGATGCTAAGTGAAGTGAGTAGAACCAAGAGAACATTGTACACAGCAACAAGAAGAGTACGCAGTGATCAACTGTGTGTGCTCTTTTCAACAATGAGATGATTCAGACCAATTCTAATAGATTTGTAATGGAGAGAGCCATGTGCATCCAGAGAGAGGACTGTGGGGACTGAATGTGGATCACAACATTTCCACTTTTTTGTTGTTATTTACTTGCTTTTTGTTTTCTTTCTCATTTTTTTTTTCCTTTTTGAGCTGATATTTCTTGTGCCATATGATAAATCTGAAAATATGTATAGAAAAATTGTATATGTCTAACCTCTATTGGATTACTTGCTATCTAGGAGAGGGGATGAAGGAAAGGAGGGAGAAAATTTTGGAACACAAGGTTTTTCAAGGGTGAATGTTGAAAATAGCTTTGCATATATTTTGAAAATAATTTTTTAATTTTTTAAAAAAAGATTGAATTCTTTAGTAGAAATAAACAAGCACATCCATCTCATTAATATGCAAATTTGCTTTTGCCGTGAATAAATAGCAAAATTATATATATATGTATATATATATATATATACCAAAGAATTGTTTTAAAATAAATTTCTTTTTTTTTAATAGCCTTTTATTTACAGGATTTATACATGGGTAACTTTACAGCATTAACAATTGCCAAACCTCTTGTTCCAATTTTTCACCTCTTACCCCCCCACCCCCTCCCCTAGATGGCAGGATGACCAGTAGATGTTAAATATATTAAAATATAACTTAGATACACAATAAGTATACATGACCAAAACGTTATTTTGCTGTACAAAAAGAATCAGACTCTGAAATATTGTACAATTAGCTTGTGAAGGAAATCAAAAATGCAGGTGTGCATAAATATAGGGATTGGGAATTCAATGTAATGGTTTTTAGTCATCTCCCAGAGTTCTTTTTCTGGGCATAGCTAGTTCAGTTCATTACTGCTCCATTAGAAATGATTTGGTTGATCTCGTTGCTGAGGATGGCCTGGTCCATCAGAACTGGTCATCATATAGTATTGTTGTTGAAGTATATAATGATCTCCTGGTCCTGCTCATTTCACTCAGCATCAGTTCGTGTAAGTCTCTCCAGGCCTTTCTGAAATCATCCTGTTGGTCATTTCTTACAGAACAGTAATATTCCATAATATTCATATACCACAATTTATTCAGCCATTCTCCAACTGATGGACATCCATTCAGTTTCCAGTTTTTAGCCACTACAAAAAGGGCTGCCACAAACATTCGTGCACATACAGGTCCCTTTCCCTTCTTTATAATCTCTTTGGGATATAATCCCAGTAGTAACACTGCTGGATCAAAGGGTATGCACAGTTTGATAACTTTTTGAGCATAGTTCCAAACTACTCTCCAAAATGGTTGGATTCGTTCACAACTCCACCAACAATGCATCAATGTCCCAGTTTTCCCGCATCCCCTCCAACAATCATCATTATTTTTTCCTGTCATCTTAGCCAATCTGACAGGTGTGTAGTGGTATCTTAGAGTTGTCTTAATTTGCATTTCTCTGATAAAATAAATTTCTTATCATAAAAGAGGGAAAAATTTTTGTAGCAGCAAGGAACTAGAAATTGAATGGATGCTCATCAGCTAGGGAATGGTTGAATAAGTTATGATATATTAATGTAATGGAATACTGTTGTTCTGTAAGAAATGATGAACAGGCTGATTTCAGAAAAGCCTGGAAAGACTTATATAAACTGAACTGAGTGAAGTGAGCAAAATCAAGAGAACATTATACACAGTAACAAGAGGATTATGTGATGATCAATTGTAGTGGACCTGACTCTCCTCAACAATGCAGTGATTTAAAGTAATTCCAATAGGCTTGGGATGGAAAATGTCATTAGTACCTAGAGAGAGAAGTATGGAGACTGAATGTGGATCAATGCATAGTATTTTCACCTTTGTTTGCTTATTTGTTTTTTCTTTCTCATGGTTTTTCCTTTTTGGTCTGATTTTCTTGTACAACAAATACAAAAAAAAAAAAGCAAAATTTCTTTGTTATCAATAAATGTTTGATTTGTATACCTATTTTATATGCCCATATTCCTGGGATCATGTAAAATTTCTCAGACAAAAAAGAGTAGTGAGTGGGGAAAAATTAAGGATCCCTGCCTTAGAGCACAGTAATATTCTATTATATATATGAACCACCATTTATTTATCTGTTCTTCAGTTATTAGATGTCTACTTTGTTTCTGGTTCAGAAAGTCTACTTTCTTCAGAGATTTTTGTGATGTCTAAAAAAAGTGCTAGAAAATATCTGAAGCGCAGTTTGACACCATATAAAGAATGATATCGAGACTATAGAAACAGTAAAAAGAATCTGCTGTCAGTCCTTAATCCCTTTTTTCAAGCCTCCTACAATATGTATTCAAAGAATTTATCAAATTCAACGAATCATCTACAATTAAGGATAGAAACCAAAATCTAATTCAGCCTCCTCTTCAGAACAAGGATCTCTTTCACAGCACCTTAGATAGATAGTCATCTTTTTGAGGTAAGCCTATCCCATTGTTTTAATTCTTAATGATGATGATAGCATTTACAGAGTTCTTTAAATTTTGAAAAACACTGTACCTGTGGAATCTCATTCAAGATGCTCATAACAACTCTATTCTATTCTATTATTATGCCTTTTTACAAATGAGAAAACTGAGATTGAGAGAGTCTGAGAAACTTGCCCATCTATACAAAGTCTTGAAGTGGGGATTTCATCTTGCACCTTCCTGATACCAAGTCCAGCACTCTTACTGCTTCTTTATCTTGCTGCCTAAAATATTTTTCCTTACATTGAGCCAAAATACATCCCTTTGATTTCCTTTCATTGGAGTTCAGTATTTCCCTTTGTGGAGTTTATAGGACAAGTCCTGCTTCTATGAAACAGCCCTTCAAATATTTGAAAATAGCCATCAATTCTCCTCAAATCTTAGATCCCTTCCCCTGTCCCCTCCCCAAAATCCTCTTTGCTTACTCTGACTCCTGACTTAAAATGTTTTCATTTTCTCTGTCCATTCCTTCTCTATTGCCTTCAGATTCAGTACTCTTTGTGCTATAACCACCACTGCTACCTCAAATTACCTTGAAGGTGCTCACTCTTGAGTTGTATTCCTGACTAATATTAGTCAAAATTAGTTTCTGCTAGTAAAACACTAACCACTCCTTTCTCCTGTCTGCCACTACAAATCATTCGATTTGGTTGGTTCAATTCCATGGCATGACAAGGTGAGCTTACTTTACTAAGCTGAGAACATACCTCTCATCTCTGTCCCCCTTGACCTTGACCATGAACCTAGAAACCTAGAAACCTGAATGATTATTCAGCTTTTGAGAGGTGCTGGAAATCACAGAGCGAGACATTTGGAAGAATTGAGGATTTGGGGATGGGCATCAACACTGTGTAGCATATTATTATCAATATAACTCAGACAAAAGAATTATTATAAAATATATTATTCAGGAAAAATATAACTGGAAAAGAAAGTAGACCAACAGGATTAAGTCATTGCCTAGGGTCACACAACTAGGAAGTATCTATCTCTGGTCCTCTTTACTCCAGAGTCACTCTATTTACTGTGCCACCTAACTTCCTTTATAGACATATATAAAGGACTATTAAATTATATATATATATAATGTGTTCATATGTGTATACAATGTTCCAATGAATTGTAACTCATTTAATTCATATTAAAATGGTCCTTTCAAACAAATAAGGTCTACTTGCAGCTAAGATTTTATGGAAAACTATTTGGCAGGTAAAATTTGACCTGTTAATAAAAATACATGTAAAAACCAGGAGGCCAAACACCCTCTCTTTCTAAGAGGACTTAGTTCTGGGTTCAGAGAGACTAGATTCAGTGTTGGAGGACTCTGAACTTCAAAAGAAGAAAATGCCTTTTTTTTTTTACTCTCTGGCTTAGTATATACTCTCATCCCAGAGTGGTAGAAAAACTAAAGAAAATCTTTTTAAGTTTAGGAATGGCTCAATCTATGAGTTCCTCTAGAAGGGATTAAAAATTTTCCTTCAACTAACTTACTTAACATCCGAAATTGGTCAAGCATTTAATTTCCTTCTCCACAAAAATAAATCTCAAATTAAAATTTCTCTCCAAGGTTAGGAACACATCCATCTTTGTAATAGCATTGTCACCTGCACTCCCGAAAAGAAATACAAAGCAGGAGCCAGTCTCATGTTCACTCAGAAAAGGACAAATGCTGCTTCAGAAAGAAGTAATAAAATCACTGGAGGAATCTAGTTGGTACTTCTTTACTGGAGGTCTTCAAGCATATGCAAGATATGGAATATATTTCACTCATATTGTTAGAGAGAATTTTGTTCTTTAATGGGATGGAATATAGATGACCACTGAAATTTCTTCAGTCAATTGATAATGAAGAAGCATTGAACTAGTTATTGGAGATATGAAAGATAAAAATAAAAAAAAGTCCTTGATCTTAGGGACCTCACAGTCTAACAACAACGACAAAAACAGCATGTCTATGTATAGGGACTGGATCTAACATTTCATTGAGACTGAGAAACCCAAATGAGGAAAGTCCCTCTTCCAATGTAGGTTGATGGTGCTTTCTCTTCAACTTGTAGTTTTAGAGAATTTCCTTAATCATTGATTTGGTAAATGAAATACTCTCACTTACTATATTCTCCAATATTTTATGGCAGTATCTCAGTGAGTAGGGTGCTCAATTTGGAGTCAAAAAGATTTGAATTCAAATCTTGCCTCAAACACTAGCTGTGAGACCCCAGCCAAATTATTTAACTCAGATCCAGCTTCCTCATCTCTAAAATGAGAAGAATAATAGAACTGACCTCCCAGATTCTACTGTTAAGAAATAAATAAAACAGTGTGTGAGAGGCAGAACTTATTGGTAAAACCAGATTTTTCTAGCCTCCAAGTTAGTTCCCTCTCCCCTAAACCACATTGCTTCTCATATATCAAGCATTATTACAAAATATGTCATGAAACCTGACAAGATTCTGGGTAGATGTGTGTGCTGAAGAGATTGTGTGGGGATAGAGGGTAATCTCAACTAGCTTCAGGTAGAATTTTTATTTGTTCAAGTAAAGTCAAAGAGAAACAAGATTGGCCTTGGGCAAAACTGTGAAGTGGATAAAACAGGTCATTACCTCCCTTCCCTTCTATTTTTGCATTCTTTCCTGCTTGGATACTCTAAGAAGATTATCGTTTAAAAAAAAAAAAAAAGTAGCTAAAATTGTGTCTTTCCCACCTGCCAGGTTTCAGGGATGGAAAATTTGCAATCTTTGTGAGTAGAAGAATAATGATGCTTTTTTGGTGGCGGGGGTGGGGGGGGGTGGGGGGGTGAAGGGAAATCAAAAGAGGTGGTTTGGGAGCAAAAATAAATAGATGATGAGTGGTGTTAAGTGGATGGACAGGAAAAAAAGGATAAAGATTGAGAAATGGCCATAAGACTGTGCAACTGTGGCAACATTGGTGACTTGGGAAATTGTGGTTTCAGTTGAGTGATGAAGTGGGAAACCAAATTATGGAGATTTTCAAAGAACAAGGGGAAAGGATGTGAAGGCAATGCCTATAGACAACTTTTTTTAAAAATGAGTTCAGCTAAAAAAAAAAAAAGAAAAGATAAAGGACAATAATTTGTGAGAATGATAGGATCTAGTGAGGATAATCAGTGAACACAAAATGCTAGTCATCAGTGTAACGTTGACATTAGGAACTAGTCTATACTAAAAAAAACAAAAAACAAAAAAAAAAAAACTTGTAAAGGATAAGAAAGACATGTTAAGAGGAATATTCCTTCCAAGCTGATGGTGCAATGCACGTAACCTCAACTAGCTTCAGGTAGAATTTTTATTTGTTCTGATAGTGTCAAAGGAAAACAAGACGGATCCTGGCAAAACTGTGAAGTGGATGAAGCAAACATCACCTCCCTATCCTTCTTTCTCTGCACCCTTTCCTCCCTATCTTCTTTAAGGTGAAACTGATAGTAAAAAGTATCTAAATTGTATTTTTTATTCAAAATTATTAAATTTTTATTTATAATTTATTAAAATTTTTTTGAGATTTAAGCACAATTTTTTTTCTTTTTTTTAAATAGCTTTTTATTTTTCCAAATACATACATTCACCTTTGCAAAACTTTGTGAGAAACATAGAATTTTAGAGTCGGTAGGGAATCTTATAAAGGGGACTCCAGTTCAAATTCTATCTCTGTTTGCATGTCATTGGGCAAATCTTAAATTCTCAGAATCTATTTTGGCAAAATGAAAATGGTGACCTTGCCTTTCTTCTGACTCTAAGCCAGAGCTTTCCAAACTCACATTGGTATAGTCAGACACACTGTATCTTGGCCCATGGTTTTATCCATTGTATTATCTAGCTTCTTCTTCTTCAAGGACAGCAAAGTGTCCAAGTTCATGGCCCTACCTCCTAATCCCCTTTAGGCAGGAATTAAACTCTGTTTTAAAGAGGAGTGGGCAAGATCCCCAAGATACTTATGAAAATCCTTTCTCAAGCCAAACTTAGATAAACTCATGTGGGCATTCACACATAACCTATATAGGTAACACACATTTCCCCTATCCCTCCATTCAATTAATGGTCTCAAAGGTTCCTCATATCCCCAAATTCATGATCTTATACTCTCTTGATTCTTGTAAACATAGAAATGTCAATGAAGGCCTACCAATACTGGAGACAAGGACAACATCTAGCAAAGTAGTCCAGGAACAGCTGCAGGTTTGCGACAAAGAAGCCTCCAGAAATTAAAATCACTCGACATTTAATTGGTCTATACTCAGTAAAGGTGCACTGTTAACTGGACAATTAGGAGGATTTACATGGACTGATGCTAAGTGAAGTGAGCAGAACCAGGAGAACACTGTACACAGTAACAAGATTATGTGATGATCAACTGTAATGGACTTGGTTCTTTTCAGCACTGAGGTGATTGACGACATTTCCAATAGACTCGTGATGTAAAGTGCCATCCACATCCAGAGAGAGAACCATGGATAATGAATGCACAGTATTTTTACCTTTGTGTTGTTTGTTAGCTTGTTCCCCTCCCCCCCTTTCTTGTGTTTTTCCCTTTTGATCTGATTTTTCTTGAGCAGCATGATGAATACAGAAATATATTAAGAAGAAGTGTATATGTTTAACTGATATTGGATTGCTTGCTATCTTGGGGAAGGGGGAGAGGGAGAAAAATTTGGAACACAAAATTTTGCAAAAGTCAAAGCTGAAAACTAACTGCATGTATTTGGAAAAGTAAAATACTATTAAAATAAAAAATAGAGAGACAAATAACAAGAAAATCAGGAGCCTTGCAGAAAACAAACTGTTTGTGTCCCTATAAGGCTTAAATATTAGCATTTCAGTTATATTTTACTATTAGTGACAAGTTACTGAATCCTGTTCTATTTATTCTTTCTTGCTTAACATTTCCTTTTCTCTATAAAAATAAGTTACTTATTTCATACCTGATTATATCTATATGCTGAGTATCTTTGTTTTTTTTTTTAATTTCCCAACTTCTTGCAAAAATCCTAGACTTTGAGCCCATAACCAGTTAATAACTAGAACTCTGTTAGTAGCATCTTTTACTGAAATAACCAGTATGGGAGGGAAGAGCCAACAAATGAGGCAATTAGGGGAATCTTACTTCCTCTTTTGATAAATCAGGCATATTTTGATGGAAAGAAAGTACAGGAATTGGCATAGGTCAATAATCCCTGTGGCCTTGGCTAGATGGTGTCAAAATACCCACTGTACTAGATTTATAAAAAAGGATTTGACATTTAAGTTTTTGAAAAGATGACAGCTTCTTGTGAATAATTCTGTCTTCTCAGTTGTATCTTTCTAGATATTCAATACATGCGAAATGTTGGCAACATGGCAACATGAAAGTATATTTCACAACTCCTCTGTAAATACACATTTGGTAGACTTGGCCACTTGTTCAATATTTCTTTAAAGACATATTATTTAATAGAATTCACCTTGGGGAGATTTTTTATTGCATTTTGGATCTTTGCCATTTCACAGGTTCAAATAATAGTTACATCCCATAAATTCAATCTATTATCAGCTTTTATTATTGCTCTGTGAAGGGACATCTGTTCAGGAATTATTTATACAAACTTTTAATATGTTTATCATGCAGCCTAAAAATAGTTTCCTTTTATTATATATATGTATATATATATATATATATATATATATATATATATATATATATATAGTAGGCCACAGACTTTAAAAAATATTATACAAATTTTTGTTTAAATATTTTTTGTATTGTTGTTGTCCATTTCCCCCAAGTTATTCATTAATACTGATATTCTAAAGGTGTTAATTGCTCTAAATCTGTTACCTTTTGATTTGTTTGACTTTTGAATTTGTGACTTTCTTAACATACAGAACCATAGTGGACCCTTGATAATTTTGTGCTCAATGTGTCTTGCACCGAGGTGACCCATTTATTTGTAAGTGTCACATTCATACATTGGTTCAATTTTGTTTTTACTATTGTTATTTCTTTATTTTCATATTTTTGTTGGAGTTTAGATAGAAATTATTCTGAGACAAGTTGCTATTACTCTTTATTCTTTCATTATTATTCTTTTACATTCAATATTTTGTGGACTATTGTATAGGGAGATAAAATTACAGGGCTCTTGTAAATAAGAGTAAGTTTATTTTCTGAAGACTTGTTGAAAGCATCTTAGGGACAATTCCAGTAGAAGACTGGTTGTTGAATTATTATTGTAAATATAAGCATTCCTAGCTTAGAGAGAAAACTATTTAAACTAGCATAGTCTCTCCCCACCTCTACTCTTTCAGACATATCTCTTCCCCAAGACAATTTGAGATAATCTTTATAAGAATCTTAAAGAAAAAATTAATACATATATAAAAATACAGCTTTCTGTGTAAATATTCCAGAAGAATAGTCAATAGTAATAACAGCTTAATCTTTAACTAAAACTACTCTATTCCTTCCTTGATCACACCCCTCAAAAACTGAAAGGGATTTGTCCTATGATCAATTCTCTATTGGGTCAAAGCACCATCATTGCAGAAAATAGTGAAATAATAGCCCTATTTAGAAAATAGTCCTTCATAATCCTATCAAAAGTTTTAACTAGAAAAGATATTTCTATTTCTACTTTAGCTTTTATTTTTAATTTTTTAAATTTACTTTTTATTTTTATATACATTTATAAACTGTACCTACTTCCTACTCCCACTTAATAAAAGATAGTCCTGATTGCAAATGTGCATCATCCAGTAAAACAAATTCCCAAATTATCTGTCTAAAAACAACTTTCTTTTTCTCTGTATTTCAAATTCTCTGGAAGAATGGGAATATTATGTTTCAGCATCAGTCTTCTGGACTCGTGGTTTGTCACTGCATAGATCAGAGTTCTAAAAGCCTTTCAAAGTTGTTTTCTCTATGATGTTATTATATATATAATATTATATTGTATATATTATTGTCATTATATAAGTTCTAGTTCTGCTTACTCTGATCTGCATACATTCATAGATTCCCAAACTTGTCCCTAAGAAATTTTAGTCAATGAGCAGTTATTGAACTCTTACCAGGCACTGTGCTAATCAGGGAATACAAAAAAAAATTACCAAAACTTTATCGTTACATTCAAGGAACTCATATTCTAATGGTGTGTGTGTGTGTGTGTGTGTGTGTGTGTGTGTGTGTGTTTTCAAGATTCATTTGTCCATTTCAGATAAGAATGAGATTCATTTGATGCTTACATTGTACTCTCCATGCTATGGGTCCACCTATCTTGCCCAGACTGGAAATACTAATGGTCAAGGTTTCACCATTTACTGGCTTGGGAGCTTAGTTCTGTCTATCTGTGACCTAGATTGGATCACTGCTCCCTCTGCAACTTCATTCTTGACCCCAGAGGTTCCTCATTCATGCCATGGAAAACTCACTGCCACTCAGAACTCCTGAGCTCAAGAAATCTGCCATCCTCAGCCTTCCTAGTATCAGTTATTACAAGTTTGTGGATTTGTGCCTCCATGCTTATTTTATGCTCGTCAAGCACTCTAATTGTGAGAAATATCAAGTTCCATACCTTTCTTTCTCTTCTGAAATAAACCCAAGAAAGTTGTATAGAATAGAGATTAATGGGTTCTTTTATAATCCTTTTTTTTGTTCTTGGTATAAGCCAACATCCACGGTTGATGACGTTTGTCAACTTTATATTTTTTTTTAAAGTAAACTATGAGGACAGGCTTGTTTTCACTGCCTGAGTAGGATGTGTAATATGTCTAAGATTGCCCAACCCATAGATCCAGCTCACCAACTTCCATCTGTTCCCAAGGGGATCTAAGAATATTCTTTGAGTTGTGATAAAATTAACTCAGAAACCATCTTGAAGTATTATTGATCAATGACATTATGAAAGGGAAGGACATCTATCCTCACTCCAATTAATCACAGAAGGCACAGATACCTCAGGTAAATCAAGAAAACAAAAGTGAAGGGGGGATGAATTAGTCCTTAATCAATTTGAAAGGATCACAGGAACTGTGAATCACTGCATAAAAGCTAAGGCTGCCACATAAGAAGTTATCTTGTGATTGCTTGAGAATTATTCACTTTCCACTGTGACCAAAATTCTTGGAAGGAGAATTCAGTATGGATTTTGAGTGATTGTAAATGTCAAAACTTTACCTGCAGGGTTTGGGATCTACCTGTACAAAGCAACATAGGGAGCTGGATTAAGAAGGATTCTAGAACCTAGGAGGCATCAGCTATTACAAAGTATAGAGGGCTGAACCAGGGCTAGAATGATCGACCTTTGACTCCACATCTTTTCATTTAAATTCTGAGGTCCAGAGCTGAGGCAATGGACACATACAGAGAAAAACACAAACCTCCTCCTTATCATCTAGTCTTTTATTGCATTATTCCTTAGATACCTCATAGAAGTGGCGTGATTGAGAGTTTCTTTGGAGTTTTATCTTACAATATTCAATAAACTATGAGCTCATAAAAAGTTCTATCTTGCCTTTGTCATAGAGGGTCAGATGGAACTGGGAAATTTTTTATATATAAGGTAAGAACAGAGATCATGAATTTCTATATAATTGTTCAATATATATTATTTTGTAAGAAATGACCAGCAGGATGAATACAGAGAGGCTTGGAGAGACTTACATGAACTGATGCTGAGTGAAATGAGCAGAACCAGGGGATCATTATATACTTCAACAACGATACTGTATGAGGATGTAGTCTGATGGAAGTGGATATCTTCGATGAAGAGAAGATCTAACTCAGCTACACCCAGAGAAGCAACACTGGGAAATGAGTGTGAACTGTTTGCATACTTGTTTTTCTTCCCAGGTTATTTTTACCTTCTGAATCCAATTCTCCTGTGCAACAAGAGAACTGTTTGGTTCTGCACACATATATTGTATCTAGGATATAATGTAACATATTTAACATGTATAAGACTGCTTGCCATCTCAGGGAGGGAGTGGAGGGAGGGAAGGGAAAAGTCAGAACAGAAGTGAGTCCAAGGGATAATGTTGTAAAAAATTACCCAGGCATACGTTGTCAATAAAAAGTTATTTAAAAAAATAATTGTTCAATATAAAGCCATATTTTTATTATCCCTAAAATCTAGGGCCTACATTGATACTGAACTTGGGTTGGCGAAAGTTTCCTCCTTGCCAAAAAATCTGAAGCAGCAATTTGCCATGGTAAGTGGATAAGTTTCCTTCTTTGGTCAATTAAATAATAAAGTAACAATATACTTTTCTGTATGCTTACAGCAAACAGAACCCAAACTGGGTCTAGACTATGCTACCAAAGGAGTATCGCATATTACCTGGGATACTTGCTCAATGTAGCCCTAGCTTATGCCAGGTCTATCACATGTTGGGACTCATTGGGCTATTGCCACTTTTTCCCCCTATTTGTTTGCTTACTTATTTTATTTTGTTTTGAGCAGGGATACCTCAATGACACTTCCCCCACATTATGGGGGAAAGAATGCTCATTGTGGATTGTGTGTATGTGGATTTTGGAACAGAAGAGTATTTCCTTTCCATCTAATTTTTTTTGGCTGTTTTAACAAAAAAAATTATTTCTGATTCTAATTTATAATTTTTCCTCCATTGAAATTGCTTTCTTTCACCCAGTTTTTTAAATATCTTTTAAAATCATAAATTTTAATTTTATTTCATCATGGAAATTTCCTCATTCAAAATCTATCTGCTATATTTCATAAGATACAAATGCTTTGTACTTACAACTACTCTAGGTTATTAATATGATAAACCAAGTGTTAATGATAAGGCTCCTTTGCCCATTGTGCTTCCATGCTCAATATTGCTTTCTTATTCATATGCTAATTGTTTGCATGTACTGTGCAGCTATTATTTGTGTGCATGATTCTGTGTCTATTGCTTTGTGGTAGTATGTATTTGCATAAATATTCCATTGTTTCTATCTGTTTCATGTCATTACATTGGGTTATTTGCTTTTTTATTATTTGTTTTAAAATGCAAATAATAATAGGAGAAAATGGAAGCTGAAAATTTTTTTAAAAGGTTCATATTGCAAAGAAAATAAACGCATAGGGGCAGCTAGGTGTCCCAGTGGATAGAGCACTTAACGCTTCCTAGCTGTGTGACCCTGGGCAAGTCACTTAACCCTAACTGCCTCAGCCAAAAAAATGCATAATCTATCAATAAGCCACAGGAATAAAAATCATGTCATTGTAAGACCAGTGAAAAGGGCTGTAAAAGACTTAGAGATATAGTATTAGCAAGCTCAAACTAGGGTCTACTATTCAATCTTTTATATATGTGACATAATTCATGGAAATCATATATTTAGAGCTCAAAGAGACATTCATCATTCATCAAATCTAACCGTCTCATTTTATAGATAAAGAAAGAAGTTAAATGACTGTTCTAGGTCATAAAGCCAGTAAGTATATATCTGAATATATTGAATCCAAATCTCCTGATTCCAAGATTAACATTCAATTCATAATGCCATGCTTCCTCTCAAATGTTGCCTACTGATGAAAGTCTTATACTACCAAGCATCCCACCTTGCATATAGTAGACAATAAATAATTGTGGAATTGAAAAAAAAGAAAGTTTTATTATATCAACTAGAGTAATATTCTTTCAAATGAAGGCTGTAGACAATGCTAAATTTGTTTTGTTTGGTTATGTATATTTGTCATAAAGGTTTTGTTTTCTTCTACTGCCCCCATTCCATAAGAAATAAAAAGAATGGAAGTAGAAGAGAGAGAAAATTTATTTTTGTTCATTTTTAAAAGGTTATGAGGTTGGAATGGATTTCCAAAAGGTTGAATATGCTTTGAGGCAACAGGATTAGTATTTGCATTTAAGTGGAAGACCTTACTCCAAAAGAATGTAAGCTCCTTTAGGACAGGGACTGCTATATTTTTGACTTTGTGTCTGGCTCAAATCAGGGTCCTAGAAAACATTTTTTGAATTGAAAAACAAAAATCAAAGTGGAGGCTTTGCAAAAAAACAAACAAACAAAAAAATGAAAGAAACAATCTGTAACCAGCCAATACAAGGCTGGGAAGATGAATTGCATCCTGCTTTCCCAGGAACAGCTAATTGTGGAGTTCATCTCCAAACTAATAAACCCCAAACACTCCTCAACTATGGCCCCCTCCCTCTGCTGAGCTAAAGCTCAACCTTTCTCTTTGCAGGTTGAGCATTAGACCCTCTAGGAAGTTATAAACTAATGGCCACCAGATCACCCAAAATAGCATTTACACTGATACTATTGTGAAAATCCCATACCTTCACAGGAGTATGCACTTCCCTTCTCTCAGATCACCTTAGGGATAAAACAAGTAGAGGGTGAGTCCTGAAGTCTGAGGGAAATGGCCAGTAAATAGGGACTTATTTCCCCCTTTTTTCATTCTTGGCAAGACAATTAGAGTTATACAGGAGGAGTAAGCATGGTTGGCTCATGATCTCCAAAAAATATCTCATTACATCACCTTTTCCCTCACACTCACTTTTCTTCTAAACGTCCTTGTTACTTGGAGGGTACTACTATTTTTCCAGTCACTCAGTTTCCTAATCTCATTGTCCACTTCTCCATTCTCCCTTGCCCTAAATCAAAGTTTCTTAAACTCCCTTCTCTTTAATCACTGAGCTACCACCTCTGATTCCTTCCTACCTTTCTGGTCTTCTTATACTTTACTCCACCTTCACACCACATGATCCAGCCACCACTGACCTTCCTGTTGTTCCTCCCACAAGAATCTCCATCTTCTAATTCTTCTCCTTGACACTGGGCTATCTACCATGTCTGGAATGCTCTCCTTTCCACCTCTGCCTCTTGGCTTCTCTGATTTCAGCTCAAATTATACCTCCTGCAGGAAGCTTTTCTCAGTCCCCAGTACTGCCAGTGCTTTCCCTCTGAGGTCACTTTCCATTTGCACCGAATATGGCTTGTGTATATATATTTATTTACATGTTATCTCTCTTACTAGAATAAGGGTTCCTTCAAAGCAGGGACTGTTTTTCCCTTTTTGTATCATATTTAGCACAACACCTGGTACACAGGTGCTTAATAAATGATTGTGTCAAAAATGATGGTCGATGGGTCAGGAGATTAAAAAACGATCCCAAGACTCTGAAGAAGTTGAAAGGTCTTCCTTGATGGTAGACTGGATGGCTTATGTGGTTCTGAGCCTGGGAAGAATTCTTTACAACAGATGCTCTGAAGGGAGGTTGAAAGAACACTGTCTTCCTCAGTCTGGGACTTAGAAAAAACATTATTGGATACCTGTAAAAAGTAGTCAAGTTTACCTGGATTAATTTATCAAGAATATATGTAGCCAAATGACAAAAAGTAATCTATAAGGTTAGGGCAATATATTTCAAATTCATTTTTAGTGTCCAGATGGAAGAAGAATATTTTACTTTTTCTCATCATGACCAAAGTAAATTGAAATAGTAACTTATTTGATTCCATTTTTGCTATTATTATTGCTTTTAAGTTTTGTGGGAAAAAGCAGAGGACCTGACTCTGTAAGAATGTAAGCTTTTTGAGGTCAGGGACTGCTATGTTTTTGTCTTTGTATTTAACAATATAACAAGTCTTGGTAAACATTTATTAAATTGAAAAAAAAAAAGTGCGGGCTTTGCAAAAAAAAAAAAAAAAAAAAAAAAAAAAGGTAAAAAGTATATGATCAACCAATCCAAGGTTGAGAAGATGAATGGCATCCTACCTTCCCAGAAATAGCTAATTGTGGGGTTTGTCTCCAATCTAATACACAAATTGTCCTCCAAACACTCTGATTATTCCTCCTTTCTCTTTTGGGAAAATTCTCAACCTTCACTCTTCCAGGCTGAGCATTAACCCCTCTGAGTAGTTAAAACCTAAAGGTCATCAGAGTACCCACAACAGATTGAGAAAGGCGCTATTGTGAAAATCCCATCCCTTCAAAAGGATATCCATCTTCTCTCTTCCTAGGTCACCTTAGGGATGAAACAAAGTGCCCCACATAGGATGAATTTCAGAGCGAAAGGGGTCCTCAGATAAAGTCATTTTTTATCAGATGAGGGTGGTGGTTCATTGGAACTTAATCAAGGTCACGTTGGTAAGATGAAGTTCTATTAACAATTTTCACTGACCAAGAAATCTGGGAGGTTCTCTGTTCACCTTCTTCTTTACCCCAATCAAAAGAATATGTAAAACTTACTGGGTTTTCAAAGCAACTAATTCCAACTGCTGCTTCAATGAGAAACATGCCACCTGTATGGCATCAAATGTACCTGGAAAAATAACTAGTTTTTTGAAGGTCTTCTTCAGCTGTTTCTGTATCTTTGAAGTTTCTCAAGTCACTGCTAGAAGACTTTCAACATGAGCAGGAAAAATAAAGTGTTGGGAGGGTTTAAGAGATGGCAAACCAAAGACCAGACAATGAGGAAACCAGGATTTCTTTGAAATAACAAAATCCAAGGTTTTGGGACCCAAGCCAAATAGATAAGAAAGGAGAAAAACTGGATGCAGAGATACCTGTCAGAAGGTTGAGGAAAAAAAAAAAAAAAACATTATAAATAATTGAAATAAGAGTGTTAGTAGTTGTGGTAAAAAGTAGGAAGGAAGTTAGAAAAGATCTTGTGGATTTATGGGACTTGACAACTAATTGGATATTTGAATCAAGGGAGACAATTGTCATAAATGATTGAATTTTCAAGCTGGTGAATTTTCAAGACTTGGAGATAGAGTTGATGATGATCAACAACTAGGGAGTAGATTTTGAAGGAAAGTTAATGGGATAAATTTGTACATGTTAAATTTGAAGTGTTGGCAGGAAATCCAAGTAGAAATATCCAGCAGACAATTAGAAATGCAAAACTTGGAGCTCACAGAAGGTGAAACCTGGATATAGAGAAATATGCATAATTTTGAATAGAGGTTGGTCTCTAAAGCATTAGGAAGCTTCTTTCTTTGTGAAGGTGGGATACTATGAATGAGGAATGCTATATATAGTTGAACTTGACTGAGGTAGTATTTATCTAATCTTGAAGCACTAACTCAATGCTAGAAATACTTTGTTTCCTGTTCTGCACTCAGGCATTTGGGTTTAGACTATATTCCTTACTAGGGGAGCTTGCTTTTTATATGGGGGTGGCTTGATTTTCTCACACTCTTTGGTTTCTAAAATCTCTCATCTCCCTATGGACAAATGATTTAAAATTTAGATTTACAATTTTTCCCAAAAAGAGGGAGTAAAAGGGTACTCAATGAACATTATATGAATCAGATACAAGAGAGATAATTTATTCCCGTATAAACAAGAAACACTAAATATAAATGACTGACAAGTGTGCATTAACAAAACAGAATTCAGTAACTTATCTCATAACTATTGTTAGAAGCTATTGAAAACCTAATACTTATATTTCATCAGAACATAAAGCAGATTGCAAGCATGGTAATAATGCATTTTAAATTTTGCTGTGTTTCTGCACTGTCCAAATAACTTCTGGCATGTTTGTTGATAATAAATGTCAAGGCTTGGGACAGTCTTCTTGTTGGCAGCTTTCCATTCTGATGAAGAAACATTGCTTTCTGCTAACTTACTTTTGTCATTGCCACAAGTGACAGCTCCTCTCATTGGAGCTAGTGTCTCTAACCCTTCCAAATTCACATTCTATGCCTATTCCCACCCTCCCCAACTCTGTGCATTGGAGAATGAAAACCAAGAGAGAATTATTTATAACATGAGAAAGTGGCAAGAAAGGTAAGAGATTGAGGCAAAAGCTATTTCTATTGCAGCACCCAATCCTCTGCCACTGTCACAGGGAGAGGAGGACCCAAAGGAATACTCAGGATTGACCATGTCATATTAAAACACATTCAGCACTGAATTACCACATGGCTGGAACACCCACTTTCCGCTGCCCGCCAGAGCTTCCACATGGTTACCTAGATTTAGTAATAGCAATTTTGATCATAGGGATGGAGAAAGAGAGGAAAGAGATGGGTCTCTGCTATAGTTAATTCTCTTAAATTGCTTTTTTTTTTTTTTTTTCTTATTCTTTGCTTTAAAAGAAAACTCCCTGGATAAAGGAATAGACATATGCAGAAACAAAATGCTGTAAAAACAAAACATATTGTACTTAAAAAAAGAAAAAGCATACACAACTTATGGGTCTTGAGAGCTGAAAGATTGATTCAGTATCTTGCCCATTTGGACATAGTATGTGTCAAAGGCCTTTCTTGTACTCTGGTCTTCCTGACTCCAAGGCCTGCCTTCCAATGATTCCACCAAGTGGTCCCCCTTCAGAACTCACTTAGTATGGGTCTAATGACAGATCAAAAAGAATATAATGGTAGTAAAAAAAATTGTTTTAGTGTGTATTTTTCCTTTGTTACTGAAGCTGTAAAAAAAAAAAAAATATGGTTGTTTTCCAGTAGGGAAATCTTGTTTTAGAGTGTATTTTTCCTTTGTTATTGAAGCTGTAAAAAATATATATCTATATGGTTGTTTTCCAGTAGGGAGTACGTTCCAGTCCACTGAAACACTAACACTGAATAATACTTTGCTGGCTTTTAATAAATCAAAGCTTCCAGACTTGATAGATCAATCACCAAGAACTAACTTAGACCCTGAAAGAATCTGGTTTTAAAAGAATACAATCTCATGTCACTTCCTCTCAAGCTTTGCTGATAGCTTCCTTGTTTTTCCTTTCTTGCATGGTGAATAAATACACAACATTGCTGAGTGAGTCTCTTGTTAAATTTTCCAAGAACATTTTCCCCTGTCTTGGTGTATGTCATCACCTGGCCCTCTTGGGAAGAATGCCTCATTTGTTCAAGGAATCAAGTGGATGAAAAACCAGATTGAGAATTTCAAAATTGTTCCAAATGTTTTAGTGACAGGAATAATACATAAAATTTCAAACTACAGGCAGCCTGTATCCCATACTAATCCTACTAAGACAAGTGAATTAGCTGTTATTTGGGGAACTAGATGTTCTGGACAAGATGGGTCCCAGAACCAGGAAGACAAAAACCTTTCTTTCATAAAAAAGAGTTGAATAGACCTTTGGAAAAGCTACTTTTGGCAATCTTACTATTTGTGCTTTGTTTGCATTAGGATATGACAGCTGTAAAGAATCTTAGAGATTATCTAGTCCAACCTCTGTATTTTTCATAGATGAGGAAATTAGAGCCCAGGGAAATTAATTGATTTGTTCCAGGTCATATGGAGGGCATAGCTGAAAGCTGAACCTGAGGTTCTCTGTTTCTTGATTGAAGACTAATTTATTCTTCTATGTTGTCTCCCTCCCAATGGGTTTTATCCAAACTTACCACTCACCACAAGATGTTTCAGCCATATTGTACTCTCTGGGAGCAGCAGGTAAAGTGGAAAAAGAAATGCAATTGGATTTTGATGCCTAACAACAGTCCTGGTTCTACCTTCCCTTTCAATTACAATATATCTTGGGAAGAGCACAGGATTAAAATTAGAGAACCTGGCTTCAAATCCAAGCCCCTTATTTTATGGTGATTCCCATATCAATCAGTTAACCTCTGTTTTATTCTTTAATCCCTAATTACATTCCTATAAGTTTTCTTTATTATTGTTTCCCTCTCATTCCTCACATTAATTACCCTGAACTTATTTTGTATATAATTTGAATTTACTTGTCTGTATACATTTCTTCCCCCTCCCCCAATGACATGTAAGTTCCTTAAAAACAAAATAAACTAAGACACATTTATTTTTTCATGCAATTGGAAAATACTAATTGTTAATGGCTAGGTCAAACCAATGTAGTAAAAATGATAATGGACTAAATTAATTTATATATTTAGTGTTGTGTCAAATTCTCAAACGTATTTTATAGACTTAAAAAAAGATGATGAAATTCATGTGAATGAACAAAAGATCAAGATTCTCAAGAATGATCATGAAAAAAAAGTGGAAAAAGAAGGAGCTCTATCAGTACCAAATTCAAATGACAGCAATAATCATTAAAAATATTTGGTACTGGTTTAAAAAGTAGAAAGGTAGATCAGTAAAACAGATTAGGGAAACAACATGCAGAAGCAAAGTTACATAGTAGCTTGATGTTTGATAAGTCTCAAAGGCTTCCTGAAGAAAGAACTCACAAAAACTGCTGGGAAAACTGTATAACAATTTGGCAGAAATTAGTTTTAGATCAACATCTCAAATTGTTGAGGTATAGATTGAATGTTGAGGTGTAGACCAAATGTTGAGGTCTAGATTTGGGGTACCTAAATGAAATTAGGGTTTAGTTAAGGTCTAGTGGCAGATTTGGGGTACAGGAAGTCAAACAAAGCTCCCCTGCAACCCCCTTGGATTGCAAGTCCCCAATAAAAGCATTTATTAGCCCGAGAGCTAGATTGATAAAAGAGGTTTATTACTGAGTTTGGAAGTAAGAGATAGGTGAAGGTAGAGATAAGGAGGGCACTGGACAGAGGGTCCTCACATGGCTGGCATGTTTGGAATCTCTGCAAAGAGGGGTTCCCAGCGTGGCCCTTTTAAGTCAGAGACTTAGCTCGAGGGGCTTTTGGGTGTAGCCCCAAAGTTGGCTCAGATCCGGGTGGGGCTGGGACAGGTCCGGATCTTCTATTGGAATTCAAAGGGACCAGGATTTGTGAGTCAAAGGGTAATTTACATTAACTAGGGGGGGTTGGGAATCAAAGATTGGAATCTTTCCCACATCATTCCCCCCTCAAGCAGTTGGAACTTAAATTCATTTAAGGAAAAAGACATGGGGCAAAGTCTGTTATTGAGACAGAATTGAAGATTTTTTCCTTCCAGGATTTTCCAAGTTCAGGGGTCCCCTCTTCATCCCCCTCTCAAGCAGTCACCTCCAAAGTCATATGGGAAAAGGGGCACTGATCTCCTCTTAACTGCTTCAAGCTGGCAAAGGCCATAGAGATTTGGGGTTTCATGCCAGGAGGTGAGGTGTGAGGTGTGGGATTTGGGGATGGCAGCAGGGCATTTAAAGGGTGTTTGTCCTGGTCAGTTGTTCCCAGTCAGTTGTCCCATGTTCTCCAGGCTGAAGAGCAGTTGCGAGTCCAAAGATTGAAGCCCAGATCTTGGGGGCAAGTTAAAACCGGGGTGTCATCCAGGGTGGAGATGCAGCAGAAAATGCATCAGGCTGCCTGTAAGAATGTTGATAGCCCATTTAACAAGGAGAAGTAGGAGAAAATGCTGGGAGCAAAAGATTATTTGTCTATAGTAAAAAGTGTTAAGTAGCCTAGAGTTTAGCCCTTTCACTCCTAATTTCCAGGAAAACCAATTTCTCCTGAGGTTGGTATTAAAGGGTGTGGACTAAGAAGTCAGGGTAGGCAAGAGGCCTTGATATCTAGTCAAGATAAGAATGCAATTTAAGCTCTTAGAAATCTTTTAACTGTGCTGCCTTTCTTTTAAAAAGAGTTGGTTCCTCAATAAGCAAAGATCCTGAGCCTTCCCCCCACTTTCCCCACTCTTATGGGGGAGGGGTAGAAGGGGACAGAGGGAGTGCAAAGTATCAGCACTGCCAACCCAGCTTACCGGCCCCTGAGGTGTTGGGATTGTCCTGGGATAAAAGGGAAAACAGGGCCAGACCCCAATTTCCTACCGGGGAGCAGGACGCCGGGGACCAATTCAGCCCCTGTGGTGTGATGCAGTTTCTCCAGTATTCCTCCTGCTCGAACTCAGGACAGAGACTGGGGTCTCCTCAGACAGTTTCCGGGATACCTACAGGCCTAAGTCTGGGAGAGATTTGTATTAAAAGGCGCTTCTGCTCCGAGTATTTTTGAGGAGGCAGAAGTTGCCCTATGAAGAAAAGAGCTGAGAGTCTCAGATTGGAGGTAAAGGGAAACCAACAAAGAGTGGTTGGCAGCAGAGTGGAAGAAACATGAGTTTTGGACCCCGGAGGTGGGTGGGTCCTAGGTTTCATTAGGTTCAGTTTCTCAGCTTTAAAAGAGACAAGTGTGCTGAGTGTGTTTTGGCTCGAAGCTTTTGCCTGAGGGCACAAGTGTTAATCAGTCCCAGGATTAGAAAGAAAAAAAAGCACTTTAAAGGATGGACTTGTCCGGAGAGAGATTGGAATTCAGCTAATCTATTCAGAATTCAGGTGTTGAGATTAAGGCATTTTTCTCAAGCCCAGTGTTTGTCTCTGCATTAAGTGACAGTTTAAAATCTCCAGGGATGGGGGAGGGAAGCCAATTCATTGCGAAACCTGAAGATTTTCCCGTTCTATAACATAACCTTCCTAGACGTCTCTAGAAGGTGTCACAAAGGGCCTCCTTTCCAGAAGGCCGTTTGCCAAAGAAAAACCAGGATTTTGTCCCCACAGCATCCCGCAGGCGACTAATTCCTTGAAAGACTCCCGGAGCCTGGCAGCAAGCTCAAATTAGCTCGAGACTTTGAGCCGCCCCACCCCCCCTCGTTGTAGAAGGGTGATGTGGTGGATTTGCCTCAGTGGAAACCTCCTAAGAGGGCCACCAGCATTGAGGGAAAGGTAGCAAAGAAGTGTAGTAGGAGTGGGTGTGATCTCCATTTCAATAGCTCCTCACTTAACTCTAGACAGTATGCATATTCTATAGCCCCCAGGTTCCCTAAACCGTAGTATCTCAAGGAATGGGGGAGGGAAAACAGGGTACAAGTCTAGAGAGCTTGAGAAAAGAAGAGGAAAGACAGACTTCTTTGCTAAAGGTGTTTACCGAATTCTTAAATGGCTTCAGTTTCTCCCATTAACTCATTTCTTGCTGCAGTCAAGGAATGAGGGGAAAAAAGAAAAAAAAAAAAAAAAAGCCATCTTCAAAAGAATTTAATTTGCCTTAACCTGGAATTTTATTCCCCAGCCATCATTCCAAAGGTTTTTCTTGAAGCTGCAATCTGGCCAGGGTTGGAGCCCAGAAAAAAACCTTTTAATTGTTGGCAGGGACATAGAACGCCAATCCAGAAAATAGAACAGAGTGTGCTAAGAGCAAAAGGTTTTAGGACTGAGAAAATTAGGAGCAAAAGAGTTCCCACCTGTAGGGTTAGGTAGGAAAGAGGAAGAGACAGACCTAGACTGGTTTACCTAAGTTATCTCTCCACAAGCAGCTGAAAAAAGGTTTTAAATGGTGCCCTAAGGCTAAGGAAAAAAGCCAAGAGCAGTTTAAAATGCACTGTCTTTGTAGACAGCCCCCATGCAAAAGCTTAATTCTGAGGCTTCTACAGTTAATAGGCTGTGTTGGGAGGGGGCATTGCTCTAACACAGGATGACCAAATAAGGCAAAGCGAGTCCCGTTTAAAATGTATGGGACAAGCATGCTTCCTGAGGACTGGAAGCTGCGGCTTTAGGAGCCAGGTAAAGGTCTGGGAGTGGTGCGGCTCACTTGTCCAGATTGCCAGCAAAGTTCTGTTTTAAAAGTTTATAACCTTTCTGGAGATTTTTAAGATTGAGTCCCCAATCTCCCCACTGTACAGTAACCCCAAGAAGGGGACAGGATAGGAGCATTTAAATGGCAGGTTGCCAAGCCACATGGGAGAGTCTGAAACAGGCCTCGAGTTCTACACTCCCCACTCCATGGAAAAAAGGGGGAGAAAAGGCCAGAGTGAGGAAGAGATGCCATCTTACCCAGCGCAGTGCGTCCCAAATGGCGAGGGCTCCTCTGGTGATTCCACGTTGGAACTTGGACGGGGCAGCTCATCTAAGCCCCCAAATCTTGCTGGGAGAGCAAGACCTGAAGGAGAGACCCCTTACCGCTGTCCAAGGAGTAGCAGCCGTGGGCAGAGACATTCTCTAAAGTCGCCCCAATTCAGTGACCTTTCTCCTCATGGCTAAAGCCTGACCATTAGAAACTCCATTGCATTTAACAGTGGATTGGGAGAAGGGCTCAAACATGGCTCCTCTTGGGTTTCTCCGGTTATCTCCCCAGAACAGATCAAAGAGAGCACTGGCCTGGGACCCCTGAGAAGGGTGGGGTCCCCAGAACGGCCATGTGTCTCCTTGGTCTGGGGGGGGGGGGGGGGTTAAAGAGACACTTCCTCTCGTGTCTCGAGTCCCTGCCTGAGAGCAGGGCTTTCTAGTGATGGAAAAAGATTAGAAATGCATTGAGATGCAAAGGAAGGGCCTTTGTCTCTCAAAAGGATTTGGACTGAGGGAGTTTCCTCAATTAAAGAAGATGCTCCAGGAAAGATTTTAGAGGCAGGGGAATGTCTAGATTGTGGACAGGTAAAACTTTTAGTTTTCCAAATCCTTGCAGCCTCTCTCATATCTCTTAGAGACAGAGAGCCGACAAAAGAAGCCTTTTGTCAAACCGCAGCAATTCCTCAAGAATTGTGCCAGAGCTTAGAGCTCCCACCGACGACCCAAGCCCGACCCAAGGGCGTTGGGTGTCCACTGCAAGATTAGAAAAGAAAAAAGTCTTTTACCTTGTCCGGAGTTCCAGATTGCCTGGTAAGAATTGAAGCCTTTTCACCTGAAATGCAAGTAGGGTGAGACGGAATGCAGATATTCTCCCCACTACCTTAGAGATAGAGTGAGACAAAGAAGGAACATAGATTCTTCCCAGAATACTGCCTGACAGCTCAAAATCCAGATTGGTTCTGAGTGCCCTGAAAAGATTGGGGTTCGGTTTGGTCAACAAATTATCTAGCTTCCGGTGTTCGTTTTGTCAGGGAACCAAATGTTGAGGTATGGATCGAATGTTGAGGTGTAGACCAAATGTTGAGGTCTAGATTTGGGGTACCTAAATGAAATTAGGGTTTAGTTAAGGTCTAGTGGCAGGTTTGGGGTACAGGAAGTCAAACAAAGCTCCCCTGCAACCCCCTTGGATTGCGAGTCCCCAATAAAAGCAATTATTAGCCCGAGAGCTAGATTGATAAAAGAGGTTTATTATTGAGTTTGGAAGTAAGAGATAGGTGAAGGTAGAGATAAGGAGGGCACTGGACAGAGGGTCCGGTAGACAGAGAGTCCTCACATGGCTGGCATGTTTGGAATCTCTGCAAAGAGGGGTTCCCAGCCTGGCCCTTTTATAGTAGGAGACTTAGCTCGAGGGGCTTTTGGGTGTAGCCCCAAAGTTGGCTCAGATCCGGATGGGGCTGGGACAGGTCCGGATCTTCTATTGGAATTCAAAGGGTAATTTACATTAACTAGGGGGAGTTGGGAATCAAAGATTGGAATCTTTCCCGCATCACAACCACTGTGCTGTTTTATGATTATTATCTCATTTGAGAGTTATAACAACACGGATAAGTAGGTGCTATTCTTATCCTCATTTTACAGGTGAGGAAATTGAGGCAAACAGACTGACGTCACACAATTAATAAGTGATGGAGGCAGGATTTAAATTCAGATCTTGCCACCAGGCCCAGTAGGCCCACGGATAAATTACTGATGGAGCTATGAATTATCGCAGCCATTCTGAAAGCAGTATAGAAGTATTCCAGAAAGTTTTCAAACTCTGCATCCTCTTTGACCTCGCTGCACAGTATCGGGCTTCTACTGCAAAGAAATCAAAGAGGAAAAAAAATCTAGATGTGCAAAAACATTTACAGCAGCTTTGTCACGGTAGTGGGAACTTAAGGAGATGATCTCGGGGGGAAAGGCTTAACAAACTGCACTAGAATAGCACTGTGCGCCGTAAGGAATGATGAAACGGACTTTTCAGGGGAAACTGGGAAAACGCATAGGAACTGATTTAGCGGGAAGTGAGCGGAAGGAGGAGAAAAATTCTTATTCTCAGTGGTAAGAGCGTCATAGAGAAGAAGAGCTTTGAAAGACTTGGGAACTCTGCAGAAGAACGCAAACTCCTCGGGACAGAAAGGTAAGCAACATAAATGCAGAAAGAGAGATGTAACGGATCTATTTGAGGACACAGCTAACAGGAGGATTTATTTTGCTGGGTGAAGCAGCTGCGCACAAGTTATAGGTAACGCAAATTTGGGCCCCCTGAGATTTACGGGGGCTCTTACAGACCCCCCCCCCCCCTGCCGAGACTCCAGTTGGCGCTCCCCAGCCGGGCTTGCAGACGCCTGCCTCGCGAGTCAGTTAGAGGGAGTTCCAGAGCGCGGATGACGTCATCGCCCCGCCCTGCGCCGGGCTTCTCCCGGCGTGCCCCGTTGCCCGGGTAACCGAGGGCGCGCGCGCGCGCGCGTTCCCCTCGCGCAGGCGCAGCAAAGCCGCGGCCATGGCGGACTCGGGCTGGAGCACCGACACCGGGGAGGCCGTGTATCGCTCGCGGGACCCCGTGCGCAACTTTCGGCTCCGGTACCGGCTCCCCCTCGCCCCTTGCCTCCCCCTCTGCCTCTCTTCCTGTTAATAGGCGCCTCCCAGGCCGCCCGCCCTGCTCCCCTCCTCCCGCAGCACCCGTGGCGCGTCCGCGGGTGGGGAAGCCCCGGGTTCGAGTTCTGCCCGCTGCGCCTCCGCGGCCTGGGGCGCGTCGTTTGCCCCGTCAGCGTCAGCGCCCTTTTGTAACGCGGGGAGGCGGGGCTCCAGCCCACGAGGTCCCTTTCAGCCCGCGTGCTAACCGGGCCTGGTGTTTCGCAGGACATCGTCATCCGTCGCGATGCTGATAGTAATAATCGCCAACTTTAATAATAACTTATCCCGCGCTTCCTGCGCGTCAGGCACTTGCTAAGTAAAAAATTGCCAATTTTCATCTCATTTGGCCCGCAAGGACAACCCCGGGGGGGCGGGTCCCTTTATCACCCCTCTTTTACAAGTGGGGAAACTGAGGCAGGGTTTTTTTTTTTTTTTTTTTTAAATAAAATGACTCGCCCGAGGTCACAGAGCTGGCAAGTTCCGAGGCTGGATTTGGACTTCGGTAAGACCGGATGCAGTCTCTCAGTCTGACCCGGTTATTAATCGTTGTACATTAGTCAAACAGCGAAGTCGGGGCGCCTTTAACCCAGCAGCATCAGCCAGCATGCGCTAGTATTGTGATTAGTTGTTGGGATTTGGGGGGTATTGGCAGCAGGTGGGATTCGAGGTCTGAGAGTAACCATTCCCGTCTCCCTAAAGAGCCCTCTGCAGAACAAGCCGGTTTTCAGTTTGTCTAATTAGAAGTTGGCACCCAGAGAAAAGGAACGTGGGATAAAGGGCTCCTTGAAATGAGTGTGAGACTCCTTCTAGCTTTAAGCCCTGAAATAAAGTCCGTTTTCTTCATTTGGGGGTGGGGGGGATAGGTGGGAAATGCCCACAGTGACTGCCAGGCGGAGTCTAGAATGCAGCTGTCCAAAGTCTGAGCCACATTCTGGAGTCAGGAGATTCCAATGGGGCGCCGCTGTAGGAACGCTAACCATTCTTCCCCTTTGAGCCTCAGCTTCCTTTGCAAAATGACGTGGTTGGTCTAGATCTCTGAGCCCCCTCTCCCGGTTCTTACCTTCTGTAGTCACATGGTTCCCATCTCATGTTCTCTGGGGCTCACTGTAGGTCTATTCCTTCTCTGAGACCTGAATCGTTCTTCCTCAGACCTAATCAGAGACGCACTTTCTTCTCACGGAGGTAGCTTCCTTCAGGTTGCTTTCCACCAGGATTCCTGAATCACAGACTTTGCTTTAACTCTTTACTTCTGCCCTCCCTCCCAGCAAAGTCTTGCCTTCCCTAGCTGCCCACTCCCATTGATGGTACTCCAGTCATTGTGTTTTTTGTACTAAGTTTTTCTCTCTATTTTTCTCTTTATCAGAGTTCATCTCCAGAGAGTCTCCTCATGTAACCTCCTCCTCTACCAGTCTGCTCCCCAGCTAGTAAATGACCTTATCAACCTGGGCACCTTTAACCCACCAACATCAGCCAGTATGTATTAATATTATGATTTAATTGCGTGGGAATTTGGGGAGGGTATTGGCAGTAGGTGGGATTTGAGGTCTGAGAGTAACCATTCCTGTCTACCTTCCTCCTACTTTCCAGGAAGGGAACCTGAGTTCTTGAATTCTCTGTTCTTGTCCTGGACTCCTGAGGACTTTATACCTTTGAGGAGGTTGGCTGCTCTGCTTCCCCAAAGAGAATTTGAGCAGGGAGAGGAAAGGGGAAATATATTCTTTACCAAAAGAGTTCTGAATGGGTTCTAGTTCTATAAGTTCTACATAGTTCTAGGTGCTTATACCCTAATCTAATCAGTCAGTATACATTTATTATCAATTGCCCATTCATTGATTAAGGCAGTCAAACTGAAAACTGTTAGACTTAGCTTAAAAAAGTCAAGGTCTCCCTCTTCATCCAGGGCCATCTCCAGTCCTCCTGATCTCTATCTGTCCCCTGGACCCAGATGGTTCTGAAGGGAAAAGTGACCTTGCACACCCTCCCTCACTTAAATCCAACTCACTTGCATGTTATGGCATCTCCTCCCTGATGTCATGGTCCTTTTCAAGAAGGGAGGACCAACAACAATTAAGTATCAACTACTGTCTGCCAGGCATTGTGCTAAGCATGGGGGATACAAGAAAAACAAAAGTGAGAGTCTCTGCTCTCAAGGAGTTCACAGTCTAATAAGAAACAACATGAAAACAACAGACAAGCTACACACAGGCTAATTTGGAGATAATCAGTGGGAAGGCCCTAGAATTAAGGGGCTTGGGGAAAGACCTCCTGTAGAAAGTTGGATTTCAATGGAGACTTAAAAGAAGCCAGGAGACAGAGATGACCAGCAGTGACACTGCCTGGAGACAGGAGGAGCAGTAACAGCAGGGAGGCCAGGGATGCTGGATTGAAGTCTCTCCGTCAGGGTGGAAGGTGGAAGAAGATTGGAGAGGTGGGAGAGGGGCAATTGAGGAGGACATCAGAACAGAGGATCTTCTGTACCACCACTCTAGAACCTGTCAGAGCACATGTTGCTGCCTACTTATGGTCCTTTCTAGTCTCTCTTGTGGAATGATGGATTGCCCATTCCTGAGAATGAATGTTCTCATCTACAAATTATCTGCCTTACAGAGCAGTTACGATCAAATGTTAAAAGTGGCAGTTAATATTCTCTTTGTTCCACAAAATCCATTTAACCAGTAACATAAATACATTTAACCACCATTCTAAACATTGTTTCTGTGGGGAAACCTGTCTAAAGTTACCACTTGAGACAAAAAGGAGAACCTCCATTTCTACAAGGGGGACTTCCCCAAGTCCCCCAAACACTGTTGGAGAGTAAATGTGCTGTATGACTAGAGATTCAGAACTAGAAGGGACTTTAAGGCAATCTTGCCCAACTTTCTCATTTTACAAATGGGAAAACTGAGGCCTATGTTACTGGTTAAATGGATTTTGTGGAACAAAGAGAATATTAACTGCTACTTTTAACATTTCTATAGAAAAGTGAGTGCCAGTTTCCAAATAATTAACTTCTAGATTATTAACAATTGGGGACTGCCTATGTAATTCACCCTTTTGAGTCAGGTACACATCTGAAAATTTCATTGGCCAAAGAATGGAGGAGAAACACTATAATTAGACTCTTGCTTTCTTATTTCTTTTATAAAAATTCCCCAAGGGAGGAGGAAGCACAAATGGTGAAGTGGAAAGAACTTTGGATTTGGAGTCGCAGGCCCTGACTTCTGTGTCTGGCTCTCCTCTTTACTACCTTCTCTTGGCCTTATCTATCAAGTAAAGGAATTAGACTAGATGAGGGGTTCTGAACTTTAAAAAGTACACAAACTTTAAAAAATATTTTGATAACTATTTCAATTAAATTTATCTCCCTTGTAATCTTTTGTATTTACTTGATGCATTTAAAAATATTCTGAGAAATTAGGTCCATAGACTTCACTAAATTGCCCGAGAAGTTCTTAACACAAGAAAGGTTAAGAATCCCTTAATGAGGTGATAAAGGATTCTTCAGCTCTAAATATGATTCTTTAACTTCTACCTTCTTGTATCCCTCCTTTTACCCTTTCCTCTTCTCCTCTCCCCTCCTCTCCCCAGATGAGTGTCTTAGACATTTTTGAGCTGTTGTCTTTGAGGAAATTTTTATCTTTGAAAAAGGTTAAAATAAATTGGATTGGATTCTTTTTAGAAATAATTGCTGTGCCATCCCTCAGCTCCTTTTCGGTACCTTCTTTCTGGACGTACTGTGATGCTTTTTCAGGGATTTTAGCTCTGGGCTTGATCTCATAAGCTCAAGGGGCTGGGATTCTCCAGCAAAAAGGAGCAATTTGAGGAGGGCCAAGATGGTGGCGTTTAGCACTCATCATTGCAGTTTATCTCCGGTTGTCAGATTTGAGCAAAAACTTGGGGAGTGAGGAGCAGGAGGGAAGCTCCTGTTCCCAGGGGTATTGCTAAGTCATGGTCTGTTGAGAGTCTTGCAGGAGAATAAGAACACGGGCTCAGCTGCCCTCTCCAGAAGTGGAAGAGGGGAAGCAGGGGGGCTTCTTTGCTTATCTTGCAGGTGAGCATTTGAGAAAGGGAGAGGATGAAGAAGAAGTGGTGATTGGTTGGCAGGAGAAACTCTTTAGTCAGGTAAGTCTCTGGCTTCCATTTCTCCCAGTCCCTCTTCATAGCCATGACAGCTGACTGTCTACAGAGGCAGCCATTGCTGTCTGTGACTTCTAGTCCAACCCATACACAAGGACATCCCACAAGTGGCTGGCTAGCCTTTGCTTGGAGACCTTTCTTCCTCCCAAGGCCCCTCCTCCATTGGCACAGCCCTCATTGGGAGGAAGTTTTTCCTGACATCCAGCCTAAGTTTGCTTTTTGGGACTTCCACCCATTTGTTCCTGGCCATGTCCAGTTGAAAAAGCCTAGTCCTTTTTCCATAAGTGCTTGAGAATGTTCTGAATCTTCTCTTCTTCAGGCTAAATTTGCCCAGTTCCTTCTATTTAACCTCACATGAGGTTCCTTGTTTTTCCTTTTCCTTTTCTTTCTCATTGTCTCCATAGGAAGGAGAGTGAAAAGCAGAGAAACTTGTATTTCCTTCCCTCATCAGTACTTCTGATGAAGTTGCTCTGATGAGCAGCTGCAAGAGAAGAGCAGATAAAGAGGAAACTCAAAAGTTTTCACTCAATCCAAGTTTGGGGATGATCTGAGATTTTAGACATCTATACCTTGTCCTCCATTCTTTTTTATTTTTAACAAAAAAATATATCCAAGTTTTATTGATGCCTTTTGTTTTTACCTCACATTTATCTCCCAGAGAGAAGCAGCATGGTATAGTGGATAGAGGGCTAGTCCTAGATTCAGGAAGACCTGAGTGCAAGCCCTGCCTCTGACACATCCTGGCTGTGTGATCTTGGGCAAGTCACTCAGACCCTGTTCCCTTTCCCAGCAGAATGCCCCCATCTGACAAAAATCAAAAAATGAAGGAAAAGAAAAGTTCTTCAGTAAAACTGACCATCACATCAGTCGTGTCTGGCAATGTATGCACTATTCCACCTATCTCTGCAAGAAGGCAGATTCATTATCTTCAGCTCTTCTCACTACCCATATTTAATCATTATAAGCATTTGTACAATAATTATATATGGTTCACTTTTGGCCTTTTGTTCTTTCTGTTGATATGGTTATAGTCATTGTGTATATTGTTCTCTTGGTTCAACTTAATTTTAATCCTCATACTTTTCTGAATTCCCCCTATCCATCACTTCATATGTCAAAAATAGCATTCTATAACATCCACTCCAGGGATTTCAGCCTTATTTAGGCAGCAGCAAATATCTTTCTCCTCCCCAAAATAATATAATTCTAAAATATTAAGACTATTTCACATTATCAGGGTCTCAGAGATGAAAGGAAAATGAGAACATTGAGGGGGAAAGGAGGATATTTGATCAACTAAGTATATGACTGACTACGAAGTTCCAAATACCATGCAGCACAATTTGTTTAGCCATTCCCTTATTCTTGGACACCTGTATTGTTTCCATCTCTTTGCCCTCCCTCCCCCCAAAAAATTCTGCTTTGAATATCTTGGTGTAAATGATACTTTCTTCCTTTGTGTTCCTTGGAGTTTTTACCTAGCATCAAGTACTCTGCAGCAAAAGATATATTTATCTTAGTAACCATTTCAAGAATAATCCTAATTGTTTTTGCAATTGGGACCAATTTACATTTGCTCTGCCTGTAATGTATTAGGTGTACTTGTCTTTCAGCAGCAACATTATTTCTGTTCTATTCATATTTTTTAGCCTGAATAACTGAGAATTGACAATGTAAATGTACCCAGCAGAATAAATTCTGTGGGATCAATTTGGGTGAGAAACAACATGAACTTCATTTGAGGGTTTTCTCAAGGGATGCTTGTTCTCTTTCTCCTGCGCTGGAAGTTTGAGGTGGACTTGTACCAGAATGAGTCAGCCTGTCAAACCCCATTGGATCATCAGTATCGCCAGGAGATCTTAAAGCTAGAGGCTTCTGGTGGCAGGAGAAATCGCCGCATCTTTACCTACACTGATTCTGATCGCTACACCAACTTGGAGGAGGTACATTCTTCATTTTGCTTTCTCTGAACTTGCCTCCCCTTCTCCTTTCCTTTGTCCTGGGTGGAGATCTCAAACCTGGAGGGACATGACGTGCTCCTGTTCTGCCCGCTGTGATGTACTTGACTAGAGCCTGTTGTCTCCTCCTCTGGGCTGGCAGCCACAGGACCCCCATTTGCAAGGGGATGGCTACTGCTCCTCTTCCCTAGTAATGCTGATCCTGCGTCTAGAGGTTTCGGGGGAACCAATAAAAAGGCCCAAGTGTGGAAGTCCGTCAGACGTTCAGCTTTTCTCTCGACTGTTGAGTCAGCATTGTGTTTGGGCATTTAAAAGAGCAGTCCAGAAGAGCTGGGTTGCTCTGTCTAGTCCGCAGTTTACAACCGATGTCCATGCCCTGAATTTGTGTTAAGTGTGTCTGTGCTTGTTAGCATGTTGTGTGGGGATTTTTTTTCATTTATTGTGTGTGTGTGTGTGTGTGTGTGTGTACACATGTTGTGTGCAGGTGTATGTGTGTGCATGAGTGCACTGTGTGCAATGTGCATGTGTGTGTATGTGCATGTGTATGCACATGTTGCTTTGTGCATGTATAGGTGTGTGCATGTGTGTGTAGTGTGCACGTGCACATGTGTGTTGTGTGCACGAGTACACATGTTGCTGTGTGCATGAGTGCACATGTTGCTGCATGCATGTGTGCTCATGAGTGTACTGTATGCTGTTCACACTGTGCATGTGTGTGATGCACTGTGTATGCATGTGCACATGTGTGTTCATTCACTGTGCGTGTGTACACACATGTGTGTGCATGTGTCCACTGTGTGTTACATATGTGTGCTGTATGCGCGCATGTGCGTGCCTGTGTTCTTTCTCTCAACTGAGACTACAATCTCCAGCCCAGGAACCACATCTTTTGCTTTTCCTTTTATCAACATGAGTAATAGCCATATGGTTCTTAATTCACAAAGCATCTTTCTCACAATTGTCCCAGGAGGCAAAGAGTTATTTTTATATTATGAGAGAGGAAACTGAGGCTCATTGAAAATGAGATTAAGTGACCTGACACTTGCCCCCCCGGACTAGTATGTGGCAAAGCTAGAACTCCATCTCAGCTCTGACCCAAATCCAGTGCTCTTTCCCATCTGCCATATATCTGGGGGTGTCAGATGGAGTGCTCTGTACACAGTAGGTGTTGAGTAAATGCTGTTGGTTGAATCAAATACCATCTCTAGGATAGCAGTGAAGTAGGGCATGAATTGTCTTGTGTGGATCCTGCATATTTTCTTCATGAAAACCAAATTAAAATTTGGATAATGTTCAATATTTGCACCTGGACACTCTCAGGAGGTTTTTATCCTTAGATGACTTTCTCCATTTTCTAATGAAACAGTGTGTTAACTGGGTAATTTCTAGTTGGCATGTGCTCAGAGAATGCAAACTGATTATAATATCAGCATAGTCCAAGCTTGGTTAAGAGGGCTCCAGGGTTGCCTTCCTTATGAGGCAAGATGAAGCCCAAGAGAGATCACTTGTGGATCCCCTGGGCCATCTCTGTAGGTGGTTGTGGGGTGGTTGCTTTCTAGATGCAGGTCCAGGGATTGGGAACAGAAACAAGAACATTCCCTTGGTCACTCAGCCTGAAGTCATCATGTGTAGATGAAGGACATACGACTGTTCTCTTTTCCCAGCACTCTCAGAAAATGACCACCTCGGACAGCGAGGTGCCCTCCTTCTTGGTTGAGCGGATGGCGAATGTCAGGCGTCGCCGTCAGGATCGACGAGGGCTGTGAGTGCAAGCGGGTGCCGGAGGGACATGGGCTCACTTGCCCCCCTCTTCCTTTATCTTCCTGAGTCTAATGAAATAAGAGGAGGGGACTACCCTGCTGCCCTGAGCAGACCAAGTCTAGATTAGCCTATTCCCTCCTGAGGCCCACATTTTAGGAAGTCCTTCCTTTAGCTGTGAGGTGAAGCATCAGACCCAACAACAGCAGCCAGGGAGGCAGAGGGTCTGGAGGTCATTTCATAATGGACTTGGTTAAAGGAACAGGAAATGTTTAACTTAGAGAAGAAAGGACTTAGAGTGGGCCATAAGAGCTTTCTGTGAAGTAATTGAAAATGTCACATAGAAGAGAGACTATATTTATTCTGTTTGTCCACACAAAGAGTAGAAATATCAAAAAGTAGCTCTAGGCTCAATGGCAGAAAGAAACAGAGTTGTCCTAAAGTAGAAGGGGTAGCCCTTTCCAGCTTTCTAGGACTAGGGAGATTAGTGTTTGTGTGACGTCTCCCTCAGGGAAGGTGGTATCCTCAAGTCCCGAATCATCACCTGGGAACCATCAGAAGAATTCATTAGAAGCAACCATGTCATCAACACCCCGCTTCAGACCATGTACATCATGGCGGATCTGGGACCCTATGGAAAGTGAGTAAGACCTCTGACCACACTGCCCAGATCCCTGCCCTCTCCTTCCTTATCCTATAATCTTTGTCTTTGTCATTGTTGTAAGTAGTGGGATATACCCTTACCTTTCTGTTTTGTTTTGGAAGATCATGCATTGTAGTAGTAAAAGTTAGACTCCAAGAGAGAAAGGGAATTACCCTCACCTGTCCCCAGACCTTCCAATGTCCTACCCCTCTATCCTTGGTGCTGCTGTTAGCCTCCTAAGCATGAGTCCTAATTTCCTGATCTCTAGGCTTGGTCAGAGGGATTATGAGCAAGTGCTCTGTACTCTGAAAGTGGACAGCAATGGAGTGATCACAGTGAAACCAGATTTCACAGACAACAGGGGACCTTACAGGTGAGGAAAAATGGAAGGGCTGTTGAAGAGAGTTTTAGTGGACTAAAATCTTTTTCCTTCTCTTCATTTTTTGATGCCAAAAGCTGATATTTTACGGTCTAATTCCTTTCTGATGTTCACTTTTTAGAGGCTCTACTTTTAATGGAATAGCCTGCCTCAGGGGCATTAACTAGAGCAGGATTTCAAAAAACCTTTTTTATTATTCATTTATCAACCTTAAGATTTCAATAGACAATATGGAAAAGAAGACTATATATGAAACTGTGACATTCTGTGATAGTATTTTTGAGTAAATATTATGTTTAACACAGTAATAAACAACAAACTGTCCTACTTCTCTGTGTCTCTTGAATTTCTTTCCTTGGAGCAGTTTTATTTCAAAGAATGGATGAAATTAAGCTGACAGTCAGATCTTGTTCCCTAAATTGTCACCTGACAACCAACCATATATATTTAACCCTTTGGAAAATGCAAATTAAGCTACTAGGTACTTGCTCTCTTTTTGCCTCTTTACTTCAGCCCTTCCCCCCCACTCCTCCAGCTGTTCCAGGCAAACACACTAGATCAGAGCTAAGAAATCACATCTGCTTTGTCCAGACTTAATGTCTTTGCTCTGACTTTTCTTCATTGTGTGATCTGAGCAGAATTGTAACTGAAGGGGAGAAGCAGGAGCTGTGGAAGTACACAATTAAGAATGTATCCTCCCCTGCACAGCGAGAGGAAGAAGAACGGGAGCAGCGTGTGTTCAAGGATGTAAGGCCCCTGTTCCCACAGCTCTCTAGGGTGGGCCTCAGACACTGGGAGTTGAGGCTGTGTCCAAGGGTGGGGCCAGTATTTTTTCTCCTTCCCAGTTGTTGGAAAGTAAGATTGAGCCAGAGAATTAGGGCCAAATGTGTGGTTAGCTAGTTTTCCCTTCCTTCCCCCTTGGTTATTTCTTATTACTTTACTGGTCAGAGCTAAGAGCCAGAGACAAAAGGAGGAAAGGGGATAAGCTTCTGTTTTTTGGCTTTGTTTCTTCAGCTCTATGGCCGGCACAAGGAGTACCTCAGCAGTCTAGTGGGTTCTGATTTTGAGATGGTGAGTAGCCTACTTCCTTGTAGTACAACTAATTGCATAAATTCAGAGCAGGATGACTATGACTTATCAAGTGTATGCTTGTCACACCTGAGCATTTTTCTTTCAAGTGCCAGGAAATGGGAAGTGATGTCAGCACCATTGAAGGGCAGCTCCTTGACTGTTAACAAAAAACAGGTTAAGTTGTCTGTATTGGGATCTTTTCATTCTCTGTCCAGAAGCCTTGCTTCTAAGCCTGGCTACATGGAAGAATAGAAAGGGTTTTGAGTTAGAAGATCTGGGATTAAATCTCACTACTTTTACTTACTCCCTGCATATGCATTCCTTAATGAAGGAAACTGAGACCCACAGTGACCAAAGGCATACCAAGGAATTGTGAAATAAAAGTAGGTGGACTAGAGAATTGCTGAGTTCTTTTCTGGCTGTGAATCCTAAATCTAAGTCTACAGGAGTGGACAGTTTTCTCGTGGGTCTGATCCACTGCAGATTTCCTGCCCACTGCTATCCAAGAAAAACAGGATGCTTGTGTGCTTTATTCTCCATTGTACCTTAACGGGCATCTGCTATTGCTCTCATTGACTGGTTTTTATTAGTCTACCACATCTCTTTTATCTCTTTGACTGGCCTTCTCTGCTTTTTTCCCCCCCACTTGCCAGAGATAAGAGAACAGTACATTAGTAAGAGGTAGTAGTCACCGTCCTCCCTCTCCTCCCCCCAGGTCCTGATACCTGGGATCAGGTGGTAGTTCTAAGTTTGTATCTGTGATACCCGCAAGTGGGAGCCTGATTATTGGACAACATTTTCTAGGACTTTCCAATCTTTTCTCCACTCTCTTAGGCTGTTCCTGGCTCCCTGCGGCTCTTTGTTAATGGAGAGGTGGGTAAGTATCTTGATAGTATATGGTAGAGCAGAGAGACTACTAGATTTGGAGCCAGGAGAGCCCTGGGTTTGATCGTCACCCCCTTCACTTGGTCATTCTGTGACCATGAAAGTAAGTCCTTGTGCCTCAGCTGCCTCATCTCTAAAATGGGGACAGGAATCCCTAGAGCAGTCATCTTGTGCTGTTGTTATGAGGATACCCTGTGATGTTTTCCCAAGTCTTAAAACTTTGCATGAATCTTCTGTGATCATTATGTGGTCCTTCATGCTTAGGCAACACTTGACATTGTGGGTGAGCCACCATACCCTAAGAATCGCTGTGATGGTCAGTGGTGCTGCTTTTCTGGGGCACTCCCTGGGCTAAAGCATTAGGTCTGTTTGTTAACCTGAAGAGTTGCTTGTGATTAGGACCATAGTGCAGACCTGCTGATTTCCCTCTTGGGGGGAGGTATATAACATGCTGAAATAATTCCCTGAGGTCCCTCTTCACTGTTAACTTTCTTTTCAGTTTCAGCCCAAGGCTATGAATATGACAATCTTTATGTGCATTTCTTTGTGGAGTTGCCTGAATGTAAGTAATGCTGTAATCTCCAAAGAAGGTACTTAACCAGTTTATGGCATGGTTTTCCATTGGGAAAGACTCATGTTACCACTTAATTCAAAATACAGACAGAATAGGTGCTGGTATGTACTTTCCCTTCCCTTTGTCTTTAGATGTGATAAGAGCTTTTAGACTAAGCCCATTGTTGAGCTCACTGCCCCTTGGAGCCAGTGGCTTGGGGCAGATAAGAGTGTCTAATGACTCCTTTCATGTCCTCTTCCCTTTTTTCAAAGTGACTATTTAATAACATAAATCTGAGCAGGAAATTTGCCAGAAAGTATAGGTCTATTCAAACTTCTTGAGGATAAAATCTTTGCATCTTTAGGCAGTGAGGGGGTACAGTGAGTAGAATGTTGGACTTGGAGCCAGGAAATCTGAAGTTCAGATGCAGACTCAGACATTTACTAGCTGTGTGACATTTAGCAAGTCATTTTAATCTGTCTCAGTTTCCTCACCTGTAAAATGGAGGTGATAATAGCACCTACCTCCCAGGTTGTTGTAAGGATAAATTAAGATAATATCGGTAAAATACTCTACAAACCTTAAGGTCCTATATAAATGCTAGTTACTATTATTATCATCGTTATCCCTGCACCTGGCACTGTTCCCAGAACATAGTAGCTGAACTGAGTTAGGACCCAAAGAGTTCCTTTGGCTTTATCCCAGGCTTCCATTGAGAGCTGTCACGATTCTTCCAGGTGCTTTGTCTTCCTCTAGGCTACTTCACTGTGTTCTGAAGGTTCTAGGGAACTAATTGCTTTCTGGTCTTTGGTTCCTAGACTGGTCAAGTCCATCATATCAGCAGCTGTCGGGAGTAACGCAGACTTGTGTTACCAAGTCAGTGGGAATGGTAAGAAGAAAGAAAAGGGCCAGTCTTTGGACCCCTGCTGAATATCTGCTTTGGGGACTGCAACTTCCTTCCTTTATCAGGCAGACATATAGCACAGGGATGTGTGCAGAGCTGAGTCATAGGCTCTTGACCATGTGTCCATAGTGAGCCCCAGTTATGTGACAGGCCTTGTACTGGGGGACCCAAAGGACCAAAAGGACTAAGGACCAAAAATGAAATCATTAGTGGCCATAGTTTGTATAGGAGGCTCTTACCCTCTGCGTCTGTGTCACTGTATCACTGGGTGCCAGCTTTAGGCAAGTGACTGGTTATGGTGGAGACGGTCCCAGGGAGGCTGCTGCTGTGCTCTGTGGGACCTCGTGTGACCTGATGGTGAACCTTTTGTCCCTCCAGGACGAAGTGGCGTACTTCTCTTACCCTTTCACATTTGAGGCTTCGTTCTTCCATGACACTGAAGCTCTTGGTAAGTTGGTCATGGGCCTGTGGGTTTAGAGCTGGCGAGGACCACCATGGTCATCGGCCCTTTATTTTCAGATGAAGAAACTGAGACCCCGGTAGGGCGAAGCCCTGCCCAGCGCCACACAGGGTGTGCATGTCAGAGTCAGGACTTGAACTGGAGTCCTCTGACGCCAGTAGCCTAGTTCTTTGCAGTGTGGCACACTTCCTTGCCTCCTGAACTAGGGTCAGTCCTGGCAATCACAGAGTCCCATTCTTGTTTGCTTATGTGCCCCAGAGGATCTCTCTCAGTGGCCTGTGCTGTACTTGGAAGTCATCTCACTGGATTTCTGGCAGAGATATCGGGTGGAAGGTTATGGGTCTATAGTACTGCCCACAGCACCAGGTAAGTTCACCCATCCTAGAACTGGAGGTTTTCCAAAGAGTAATTCTGTTTCTGGGCTTAAGGTGCTTTAATTAGGAGTTGAAAGACATTTGAATTCTGACTATTTCATGGTTTACTAAAGTTCTCAGTGATTTTTACTTCTTCATTTAGGACTACTGGATGTAGCTCTAACTTCCTCAGCTTCGTTGGAATTCTTAAGTGCCTCTGCTAAAATTCCTTGGTTTTAGGGCCTCGAGAAAGGAGGCAGCTCTTATTTTGAAAATCCACTCAAGAACTTACTAGTTCAAATGTTTGCATGACTCCTGGCAAGGTATATATTAGAGCTGTTCTTTTTGATTCAGTGATCTGATTGGATGTTCTTACTGTCCTTTTGGCAAAATAGGGTCTCATACCATTACAGCCTCAACATGGAGGCCAGTGGAATTGGGAACTCTGGCAGAACTGAGGAGATTTTTCATTGGGGGCTCACTGGAATTGGAAGACCTATCATATGTGCGAATACCAGGGACCTTCAAGGTGAGTTTTTCCCTGGCTAGGTCCAAGGAAATGGACCCTATACTGGGAACTTATTTTTCTGTAGGAAATGAAATATGGGGCAAAATCCATATTCACTTGTCCATGCCTCTGGCATTAGAGATGATTCCCTTTCTTCCCCTGATCAATATTATCTGTAGTGTCATGGGTTCTAGGATGCCTCAGATAAGATGTAAGTGTGCTACCAACTTAAGAAAATAGAAAACTCCCTTCTTCCTCCCTCTTCCCTAAATGCTGCTGGTCTAAGATAGGAAAAAAAAGGGAGTTTTTAACAGGAAGCCAGCCATCTGTGTTGGGCATTTTGTTCTTTGGTGAAATTGAAGCTATTCCTAAAACTAGGAATTCAGAGTCTACCTTTAGCTGAAGATGACTGCTGGTAGAGGTAATGTAAAGCAGTTAGCTCATTGATCCTCTTCTGCACCTGTTCTCTAGGGGGACCGTCTGAGCCGCTTTGGGTTCCGAAGTAAGACAACAGGCAGTGTTACTTTTCGCTTTAACTGCCTCCAGCAGTCCATGTAAGTAGCCTTGGCCTGGATGCCTTGCTGTTCACGTGTGCAGAGGGTCCAGACTCTACTGACCATCCCTGGTGCTTCCATTTAACAGGGCCTTTTTGGAGTCTAGCTCCACTTGGAAGAAGATGCAGAGTGTGCTGGAAGGCATAGGAAGATTCAGTCAGCAAAACAACATTTTTAATGTGCTAGGTAGGTTTCTCCCTCATGCTGGCTTCCTACACAAGCCTGTTCTTCCCTAGTCAGGCAAGGTAACCCCTTTTCTGTCGCTTTTTCAGAGGCCTTCCAGCGAGCCCGACGTCGCATGCAGGAGGCTCAGGTAAACCTCCCTGAGGATCTGGTGAGCTCCTGAGCATTGTAGCCTCCAACCAGCAGCAGCCTCAGCCACAGTGCTTTCTCTGATGCCATGGACCATCATCCACTGCACCCCAACAACCAATAACAGACACTCAGATCCTCCAAAACCATGGACTGCCCTGAGGCTTATGTTCAGCCTTCCTTCTGGGTCTGGATCCTGATACAGCAAATTCCAGCAAGGCCAGAGCTTATTGGATGAGGGCCGCATGGGCAGAGGGACTTTGTGGCAGGCTTGGTCCCTTCAGGGAGCCCTGGGCTGGCCTGCTCTGCAGCAGGCAGGGCATCAGATCAGGGCCTGAGATATCTGATGACTTTACAACGTCACAAGGGAATCCAGAAAAGAAGGAGAGGTAAAATGATTCAGGGATTTTTTCACCATCAGAGTTCTGGCTCTCTCAAAACCATCTTTTTTTTACTTTTGCCTCAGGCAAATTGTGTGTGGTGGTGGGCAGATATGGGAGGGTATCTGTGATGGTGTGTGTGTGCACTCACAAGCTTCTGGGTAGGGGCTGAGTATGGCTCTGTGATGAGGAGCATTTGTATCTGGGGGTTTGCATGTATGTATGGACAAGAGTGTGCCCAGCCTGACCTAACTCATATACATTATTGAATGCTGTGGTTTTGCTTTTAGATTTTAAACATATAACTTGCTTTTACACCATCTCTTGTCTTGCCTGATTTTCCATCCAGGTTACTGGCACACTCATGTTCTCTCAGAACTATGTGAAATGGTGAGCCAGCTTTGCTTAAGAGATGATAACTTCTTTTTCCTTTCATACCCAGTATTTATCCTATTCTTCAGAGAATCTCTCAGTGTGGGCTTGTTGCTCAGTTAGGGAGCCTATAGGTAAAAAAGGTACAGCTCTCTTTCACTGAGAAATAGGGAAATTCCACAGCAGCAACCATCTGTAATGTTCTTGGCCTTCAACCACTTTTTTTCTGGTCGAATCAGCCCATTAGTCATAGAAAATAAGACATTCTGCACTTTTTCCAAGGATAAGTGATTGGCCATATCACCTTAACTGAAGGCTGTGCATAGCTAATGTCTCACACATAGAGCACTTAAATTCTGTCTTGCTTTCCCCCTTCCTTTTCTCCCTTCTGAACTTATTCCCTCTCTTCCCTTCGACCCCTCCTGGATTGTGAGAATGTCCTTCCCCAAGCACACAAATAGTGACAATTGTGCTTTTAGCAGTGCTTTATTGACAGAAGCAGGATGTAATTGGCTCACTGGCCAAGAACAGATTTTAGCCCCAGAGTAGGGATCTTGCAGGAATCTGGCACTGTGAGATGTCTGACTCTTGGAGATCTAGAAAAAGAGACTTTTGTACTTTAGGGCCAGGGAACCCACTGTCAACTCCATCTCTGGCCTGGGACGTCAAGATTTCTGCAAGTCCAGGATCCATAGCCATTAATCTTAGCATGACTTCCCAGGCCCATGCATCTGGGAACCTGGGGTAAAAGCTAGATACCAGAAGGCAGCAACTAATGGTACCCAGGGAACTCATACTGCCAATCCTGAGCAGTAAGCTTGGCTCTGAGAGTGAAGCCAGTGAAAGCATCAGCAAGAAGTGGGACTATATGGAGAAAGGGCTGCTCCTCCTGGATGCTTCTGACTGCCCTGTCCCCAAGGAAGGAGCCTTGGACAGACTTCTGTGGGAATAAGCAGAAATGATTGAAAATGTAGTCAGCCAACGAATCTGGAAATGAGGCAGTCTGAGTGTCTGACTTTCACCCAAATCCTAGATCTTGGAGTTGACCAACAGCAGCCCCAGTGGTCATCCCCTAGGAGAAAATCTCCTATTCATTCAGAGTGTGACCCTCAGTCCTTTCCCTCCTCCAGAAGCCTGGGGACTCTGCTCACTAGCAGAGAGGAAGAGTCCAAACTCTTTTTACCTGCACGGTCCTCATCTGCCTCTCCAGGCTGAGAGGTTCAGCTGGGGGATACTCGCACAATTCACAAAATCCCTTGGGTAGGTATTGGCCCTGAAGATGCGCTGGGGGATAGTGTTAATGCCGCTGTTGTCACAGATAATCCGAGATAAGGAGACTGTGCTCAAGGCCTGGCGCTGGCTCTCGGTGAAGACACCTTGGTTCTCCCACCAGAACCTTCAAAGAAAGTGGTTCTGGTCAGGTGAGGTGGAAGGGAACAACCACACAAAATCCCAAAGGCATAATTAGCAGCAGGGATGGAGGTGGGAAATTTGTTCTTGGATGGAAGGCCCACCTAAGGGCCAGAATTGCCATTTGGGCTTGCCCTGGTCTTTCTGGTTCAAAAGAAATGAGGCCCATCAATTGCTTTCATTCCTCTCTCTAATTTTTGGGTGAGAGTTTTGGTGTTCTCTTCTTCCTTTAGTGTGTGTTTTTTTTGGCTGAGGCAATTGGGATGAAGTGACTTGCCTAGGGTCACACAGCCAGGAATGGTAAGTGTCTGAGGTCAGATGTGAACTCAGGTCCTCCTGACTTCAGAGCTGGTGCCCTATCCACTACGTCACCTAATTTTCCCCTCTTCCTTCCTTTAAACAAAGAGCACTCACCTGTCTCCATCTCTTGCCCTTCTAAACTGATTCTCAAAAATACAGGCCAAGAGAGGTCCTACTCTGCCCCCAGGCAAAAGGGGCTCAGCAACGGCTCCAATCCAGATGTCAATGTTGTCAGGAGTCCCATACAGACGCATGAACTTGGTTGCCAGATTGGTGTTATTCAGAACCGCGGCAAGTTGGGCCAAATTTTGAGGTTGGGAAAGCCCACAGAAGCGCCTCCAAGCATTGTATCCTAGAAGCAAGAAGGAAATAGTTCCAGTCCCACCTCTTTATCTCCCACCAAGCTTCACTCTCAGAGAGAAGTGAATCTTCCAACTCTGGGCTTGAATACAGAGTTCCCTGCCTTCCAGTACTGATTTCACTATTCTGGGAAAGCACAGCCACCTTGCACAAGTCTGCTAGTCTCGTTAAATTCTATGCAATTAGCATGCACAAATTTGAACACCTGCTTATGTAATCACAATGTATATGATTATGTTCACCTGACCCATAGCTGTGTGCCTAATGACCATTATGCTGCAAGGTAATTGGACATAAAGAATAATGTAGATGAGAAGAGTCAAAAAGTTTTGCAACTCTAGAATCACAGACTTAAGAATGCAAGAGATTTATTTGATGCAATATCCTAATTTTTATTACCGGAAGACTGTAGGCTTGCCCACAGTTACACATACTGGCAGAGCTAACCTATAAAAGCAGGTCCTCTAGTACCAGATCACTTTCCCCACACTGTATCAAGCTATGGATATCTCTGTTGATACAAATTGAATCTAAGAACTTCATCTCTCAAGGGTCAAAGCCCAGCAGAGCCCACTCAGGAAAGGAGTTGGCTTGGCCAGGCTTGGATCCAGTGTTCATCTTGGGCAACTGCCTGAATGCATGAACCTGGGAACAAGATTACTATATGGGCTACAGCTGTGTCCCTAAAAAACAAAAGAATGAAGCCCTGACTGACCAGAGGAGACTACAGAGACTACAAGAATGGAGATTAGAAAAATTGTGAGAGGAGGGGAAGCTGGAAGGAGCAGGAAACAACAGAGGTCCCCTCCCAAGTCTTTAGCTCAAGAGGACCCAAGCAGCTACCTCTCTCCATTTCTCCAACATAGGCCACCAATAAGATGAATGGAGAACATCCTCCCCTCCCTCCTTTCTCTATCTCTTTGTCTTTTTCTCTTTGTCTCTGTCTGCTTGTCTCTCTTTCCCTCCCTTCCTCCCCCCCTTCTTTCCTTCCTCACAGGATGGGATGCTGGAGCTCAGTAAGCTATCCCAATGTCATTAATGGCCAAAGGTTTGACCCACTATTTTCTCTATCCCCTGTGCATTTTGGAAAGAATTATGGATCAAGCCCCTTGATAAAATGCTTTAAGCAGCCTGAGTTAGGAAGTACTGAAGGTCAAGTAGAACATTGCTGGTAAGTAGAATGGAGATCTGAGGGGAGAACTTTTGCCTGAGCTAACCCAGATGCCAAAGCCTCTCCTGCCCTGTGATTGCCTTTTGAATCCCAATATGAACATAAGGATGGTCTAGTCCTCTTACCTGGGAGACCATGGTCCCGGCTGCGTTGCATGTTGAGAGCGGCCAAGTCCAGCCCAATGCGCCTAAACTGTCTGAATAACTTGTCCCTGAGTTCATCCACCAGTATTTCATTTTGGCGGTTCAGTTTGGCTGGATTGGCTATGAGGCCTCGGAGAATGGGGTCGATTCCACCTGGGAGAGACCAAGAACCGAATGGAACTGATGTTTACCCCTGGGGGTAGCAGTGTGAAGAGGGACCTCAGTAGGATCTGTAGCCATGGTAACCTAAAAACCTCACTCATCATTGGTCTAGCAATACTTAGCCTCCATAGAAAAGAAAACTTTCATGGGGGATGGGGGTGCGGTGGTTAGCCAGTGGAGGGCAATGGTACATGCCCCACCGATGTTCAGGGAAACCTTGTCTGTTCTCTCAGAAGAAGTCTGCATGATCCATTGAATCTTGCCCATTCCCATCTGCCCCCTTGAGCAGAAATCTCTAATAATCCAAGCCAATAATCACAATTACCTTCATTTACAACCCTCCAGCTGGCAAAAAAGACAGTGCTAAGAGGGACTCGAGAATTGGGTCCCAAGGACTGGTACTGGTTGCCCAAGCGGAACATGAAGGGCTGGATCAGTGTGTGACCAAAACGGAAGGCCAAAGTGAAGACGTTAGCGACACGAGGATCCACTTGAGGAGAGTAGCCCTTGTAGGGACCCAGAGTTCTGGCAGCCCTAGCCTCTCCCAGAACCAGGGGGAGGAAGTCTCTGTAGGTTATGATCTAGAAGAGAAAACAACCAAAGGAATAATCTTCCATTTCCTATACCCTGAATTCATTTGTTCATGCGTTCAGTGTTTTTCATTCAGCAAGCATTTAAAAGCCTACTGTGTACATCTGAGTCACTAAATACTAGGAATAGAAAAACACAAATGAAACTGTCCCTGGCTTCAAAAAGCTTATACTCTTAGAAGGAAACAGTGTGTACACTGATAAGCAAATAACAAATATTTATATACAAAATAAATGCAAAAAAATATCCTGAGGGGATCAGTGAGAGAGCACCTGAACAGAACCTTGAAGGAGGTAGGGATGCTAAGAGATAGACATTGAGTGAGAGAATTCCTAGGAGGAATGGGGAGTTAACAGAACTTCAACAGGGAAGGGGCAGGGTCACACCCATATTTGGGGAATATTATTTTGGCAATAGTGTGCAGAATGGATCGGAGAGTGGGGAAACTTAAAGCCAAGGATGTCAATTAAGAAGCATGGCATTGTCAAAGGTAACAAGAAAGGAAAATGACAAGTGTGGAAGGAACTGTGAGAAAACAGACACATTGTGTGAATTGGTACAGTCATTCTGGAAAACACTTTGGAACTGTGTTCTTAAGTCATTAAACTGCATACTTTTGACTCAGTGATACCAATACCAAGCTTATTCCCCAAGAAGATCAAAGAAAGGAGAAAAAGACACATATTAAAAAATACATAGCAGTTCTTTTTATGGTGGTAAGGAAATGGTAACTAAAGGGGATATCCATGATTGAATAACTAAACATAATTGAGTATAATTGAATACCATTGTGCCATAAAAAATGACAAATAGGATAGTTTCAAAACAAAATGGGAAGACTTGTATGAACTGATATAAAATGAAGCAGAGCCAGGTTAATAATTTGTACAACAAAACTGTGAAGACAACTTTGGAAGTTTTAAGAACACTTTTCAGTGCAATGACCAACCACACTTATAGAGGGCTGATGATGAAGAATACTATTCACCTCCTCACAGAGAAATGCAAAAGGAGACATACATTTTTGGATATGGTCAATCAGGAATTGATTATATAAATTAGTTTTGTTTTTTTTTTCTTTTCCATGATGGGGAAGGGAAGTGACAGCAAAATTTAATGCTTATTAACTTTTTTTTAAAGTAAAATAAAAGTTACATTAAAATGAATGGCACTGAGGTCTTGAACTGATTGACTGTATATTATAATGTCCTTGACAGAAATGAGGAAAGTGGCAAGAAGAGTGGAATTTAGAAAGATTTAAACAATTTGAACTATTCTTTTTCCCATTTGTATAGCACTTTTTTTTTTTCAAAGTAATCTCCACACCTATAATCAATTGCTTATTTCCAAACCTGGGAAAGATTTATTATCTTCCATGGGGAAGAGATCACATAGTGAAATTAAGAGCAAGTATGAATCTAGGACTCAAGGTTTTCTGTCTCCTAATACAAGATTTTTGTACTACTTTTACCATTTGTACCCAATTAGGTGGTTACATGTATTCCATTATAAGTCCTTTCCAGGCTATAAAAGAGTTCTGTTACCTCTGTTTTGAATCAACTTGGCTTCTCACCCTGGGAATGATGGTGGTCACTCAGCAGTACTTACCTGGACAATGGCTCCAATAATCTTCCGAGCCTCCTGGTACAGTCTCTCTCCACTCCACTGAGGATTTAGTCGTTTCAACTCCCTAGCCAGCCGATTGTGCTCCCGCACAAAGACAGTATGGATTGCTGTTAGTTTTGGGGTTTCACTTGCTCGACTGTCACCTTTGAAAATCCCAAATTCAAATAACCATCAGACCCCTCCCAAGAACATTCACTGCCCAATGGAGGCCCTTTGTTTAGACCTGGAACTTTCTCTGTGATCTCAGGCAAACTCCTATCTCTCTGAGACTATTTCTCCAGCTAAATAGTGAGATTCTTTCCATCAAACCCTGGGGGTCTGAAAGGAGAGAGTAGATTTCTAAGGGCAAGTTTACACCCAATGAGCTCAGAGCTGGGTCCTAAGAGATTCAACAAGTGTTTGGGTCTGTGTATTCATGCAAAATCTAATAGTCTAGATTCTGGAAGAGAAATCTTCATGTAACTTGTGAGAATGACTAGGGCTTAGGTGCACAATTAGGAGAAATTGTAATGAAAATGGGCATGAATGAGTTTTGAAGCCTTGACTCTTGACTGTGAAGTCCCAGTGAATTATAATTTGCCTCCAATTGCTATACAATAGTCTTAGGCTTTTCTTAAACTTGTAACTTGATGTCTTCATTCTGTATTCTTCAGTAACAAGGGCAAAAAACAGAGATGAACAAAAATAAATATATAGTCCATATCTTTGTACAGATGGAAAAGGGCATGAATGAGTCACAGATTAGTATGTTTGTTCCTTAAAATTTTTTTTGCTGTGAAATGGGACTATTTTTATAACTAAATTCTAGGGACAATAGTCATAATTTAGCAGACATACAGCACTTCAGTAAATGTGTACATTTTTTCTCTGGCAGGGACATTATTCTCTGTCCGTTTAGCCATAACATATGCAAAATAAAGAGTTACATAGCATTAAGAATGTGAAAGTATCTCATCCAATCCTCTGTTTTATATATGAGGAAAATGAATTTCCCAAGCTCATATAGGAAAATACAGTGCCAGGATTTGCCCCCACATTCCCTGACTCCAGACCCAGAGTTCTTTCTGACACACCATACTTGTTTTTATATATCATACTGCATCTCAAAACCATCAAAAATTTGAGTGACATAACTGGAACCTGTAGGATAACCACATTGATAAAGAGCATGCATTTTTTCTCTGTGGCCCTAAAAGTCTGGCAACTCCTTACAAGAATTGTTCCCAAGCCCTTCCTCCTAAATCCATGTGCCTGACCTGCCAGGAAACAGGGAATTTGAGCATTTCGATTGGTGAGCTTGCAAAAATCTTCCTCTAGGTTGTCAAAAGGCAGAAGTTCCCTCCCATTGTCTTGGAATCGTGTGTTGACAGCCATCAGCCCCAGTTGATTGGATGTGTTCCTGAGTCGGGCGGCAAGGGCATCTTCACTACCATATACCATGCTGGCATCCACAAAGGAGGTAAGTGCATTGATCTGATTGAGGACACAATTCCTCTTGGCACAGGCAGGTACAGAGCGGGCAAAAGGGATACAGTCCCTCCTATTAGTAATCCGAGGGTCATTTGGTGGGATCTGTAGAAAGAAGAAGGTGGATAGGACTAGAGTCTGCCTTCACTCCCAACAGAGGATTCCATTCTCTCTGTTGTCTGCCTTAAGAACCCAGCTTAAAATTTAGCTCCTCTAAGATGACTGTCCTTACTAACTCAATTTTATTACTCTTCTCGAAGAACATTAGAACCAGAAGTTAAATCCAGTCCAACCCTTTCGTTTTAAAGAAAACTTAAAGCTAGAGAGATGAAATGACTTAGTAGTGGGGTTCCAAGATGCAAGATTTGTTAGATGTGGAGATGGGAAAGTTCTGGGTTCAAATCCTGTCTCTGACACTTGACTATGACTCTTGGCAAAATTTTTTTCTGAGCCTTAGGTTCTTTATATGTAAAATGGGATTGATGATGCCTGTTGTAGTTCATTCTCTCTCTTTCTCTGTCTTTCTTCTTTGTTTCTCTCTATCTCTTTCATCTCTCTGTCTCTCTCTCTAATTTTGCCTATATGGATAAATTGTTAATCCTGAAGATTCATCTTCTTAGTTCAGATCTGACCTCAGATACTAACTGTGACCCTGAGTAAGTCACTTAATTCTGTTTATCTCAAGTTTCCTTATCTGTAAAATAAACTGGAAAAGGAAATGTTAAACCAATTCAGTATCTCTGCCAAGAATATCCCAAATGGGGTCGCACAACCCAAATGACTATACTACAAAATATTTTATTTGTTGTTTTGCATTAGGCTGTGAAATCCTTGAGAACTAGGACTATTTCTTGCTGTTCTTTGTATCCCTAGCATACAATAGGTGTTTAATAAATGGCTGTTGAGTTGAGCTGCTTCCACCTCTAAAAATCTTGTATTTCCCATAAAATCCTATTTAAGCTACACCTTTTCTATGAAGTTTTTTGATATCTTCCAGCTACTATTGCTCCCCACCCCCCAATTTATTTATTTTGTATTTTATTTTCTATATACTCAATTATGTATGTTTATGTTGATATATTTTATATTAACTATATTTCTCCTTGAGGCTAGGGATACTCTCATTTTTATATCTCTCTGATTGTACTCTCATTGTATAGTGCTTAGCATGGTTTCTGGCACTGAGTTGAATGATTATAAATTGAGTGACTGAATGGATCATAGACTGTGTTAAATTATTCCTTCCCTGTTCCACTTTTTTCTCTTGTCTCCCAAACCAGACTATAAACTCTTTCAGAGAAAAGGCTATGCCTTATTTTTTTTTTTTTTTTTTTTTTTTTTTAGCAACCCCAGCTCTGTAAAGGCCTCATATAGTATTCACCACAAAAGTGTCAATAGCTAGGCCCTACATTGTATTATCTCTTTTTCCTCAAGAGTCATACCTGGATAGGGAAACAAGGAATTATCCGGGCACAGCTCCTCTCACAGTCAATCCCCCTGGTGAAAGCCACCCTGGCTAGAGACTCTGGGCTGAAATCCAAGTCATGATCAATGAACTGACCCCACTGCATGAACATGAGTGCCCTCTCCTGGTCCAAGGTGACCCTTCCCTCAGGAAAGCGGACAATCTGGTTGGAGACATCTCGGACCTGGGACAGAAAAGATCGAGTTAGTGCAATGGAGTTGATGATTTATCCAGAGTCTCCCAAAGGGAGACCTATTTAAGGGAGGACCTATGTGAAGTACAGAAAACTGGATTCCTTGATCTTGAGTTCATGAATCTCCAGTCTTTTCCTTGACCCCAGAGCTATAACCAGAGTAAAGCAAGTAGGGTGAAGTCCTATATGTGTGTCTGAATTTAGAGGATACCACGTTGGTCCCAAAGCGATAGGGATAATTAGTACTACCAATACTTGGGGTTCAGGAATGAATACTGTTTGCCCACAGCCCTCTTCCCTTTTGAACTCCCCTCTCTAGGGTCTGAGAAAGTTAAAACTTGGCTTCCCTCTTCAGCTCCAACACTCTAGATACTTCCATAAATCCAAAGCCTTAAGGGGGACAAGGATGCTGTTGATGAGAAAGATAAACAGGTAGGTGAAAAGATATGTTGCTGTTCTCATTCTTAGCAAGAATAAGTATTTAAAATAGGAAGCTATTGTTTAGGGCAGCTGAGTGAAAAGAGTGCTGGGCCTGAAGTCAGCAAGATTCACTTTCCTGAGTTTAAATATTGCTTCACACAATTACTAGCTCTATGACCCTGGACAAATCATTTAACTCTGTTAACCTATTTCCTCTTCTGTAAAATGAATTGGAGGAGGAAATGCCAAGCACTCAAGTGTCTTTGCCAAGAAAACTCCAAATAGGGTCATGAAGGGTCAGACAAGACTGAAAAATAAGGCCCAACAACATTGTCCTGTTTCTCTCTTTCCTTTCACAGCTGATTTCAGAAAAAATCATCTCTGTCCCTGGATCTCTGAATTACTAACACCAATCCTCATTTTTCTTGACCTCTTAATGACATTGTGGGTCACTCATGCATACTCACTCTTCTCTTAGCTTTTGGTTCCTCCTAGTCCATCTCTAGCATGTTTTATCATTCCTTTTTAACATCCTCTGCCGAGTCCCCCTAATCCTAGCTATAACTTGAGGCTCTATTTCTCTATACCTGCTTTCATTGTGACCTCATCAGCCACCTTCCCTTATCATTTCCTTTGCCCGTGACTTCCAGATCTTCCCATCTAGTTCCAATCCCTCTCCCAAGTTCTAGACTTGCATCACCAGGATGGGTGGAAGACATCACCAACTGCGGGATACCCCACTGGCATGTTAGATGCTGCTGATTACTTTCTCACCTATGTCACTAAATCTAAAATATAAGCTCCTTGAGGAAAGGGACTTTTTCATTTTCGACTTTACATACATAATGCTAGTAAGTAGTTCATAAATGCTTATTGAATCCAAATGAATTTGATTAGTTTGCATTATATTAGAATCAAAACTACTAGATAAGCCACAGGGTTAAGCCCATTTCTACTATGTCCTAGGAGGTCTGTCTTCCCGACTTTAAAGTGAATTTTTTTTTTTTTTTGCCTCTTACCACAAAATTTTTAATTATCAGCTGTGCTCACCACTCTCCTCTTTCAGGAAGCAGCTTCTTTTCACTATATTTTGCATTCCTTTCTGTCTCTACCTCCCCTCTACTCTTGTCTTGGAGATAAAGTCTTTTTAGTCATTGTCCTTAACACCATAGGCCAACAGACACCAGAGATTCCCATACTCATCCACTCCAAGCTCAAACATTTCATAGTTGTATGACCCTGAGCAAATCACTTAAGCTCTCCCAGCCTCAGTGTCATCATCTATAATATGGGGATAATAATATCACCTGTCTTCAAGCGTTATTGAGAGACTCCAATGAGATAATATTTATACAAAAAAGGCATTTTGCCAACTTCAAAGCCCTCTATAAATGCTGGCTATTATTGTATTGCTAGACTGGGCTCTGAAGGGGGAAAGAAAAGAGGAAATAAATGGAGTAGAATCCTTTTCCTGGCCCTGAACCTACCAGGTGTTTAGGAAAAGAAGTTAAGTCTTGCAGGGCTAACAAAGCTTTAGCTGCCCTTCAGCCTTACCAGTGGGAGAATGAAGCCATTCCTCCTCCCTCCAGGAGTCCAACCAAAAGGGAGAGAGAATCTGTCCTCATATTCTGCAGGTAGCAATCGGGCCAACGGTTGGTTAGATGCTCCCAACAAAGTATTCCTCCTGGAAACAATAATGTATGTATATATGCATGCATGCATGCCCATGTAACCAAATATATGTCCATGTAGGTGTGTTTATATGTGTATGCATGTATGTGTTTATGTATGTATTTTGAATGGACAAGTGATCAAGAGGGAAAGAGAGGAAGAGAAAAGATGAAAGGTCAGAAAGAGAGTCAGGATCTTTTTACCAATAATATGGGAAAAGAGAGTTCTTAGGGAAAGAATACATAAAGCGTTTGTTAAGTATTATTTACTATGCAATAAGCTATGTGCTAAGTGCTTTGCAATTTTTTATCTCTTTTAATCCTTATAATAACTCTGGGAGATAAATGCTGTTATTATCCCCATTTTACAGATGAGGAAACTGAGGCAAAAAAAGTTAATTGACTAGCCCAGGGTCACATAGTCAAGAAGTGTCTAAGGTCACATTTGAATTCAGGTCTTCCAGGCTCAATGCTTTGTGTACTATGATGCCACCTAGCTGCTCCATATAATAAAATATATCAAGACCATCCTTGCCCTGGAGAAGCTTCCAGTCTAATAGATCCAAAGGGGAACGGGAAAAGCTCTTGAGAGAGCAGTCCCTGCCAGTCCCTCCCCTCCCTTACCTGTTATTACATTTCCCAGTAATGGTGCGGAATCTATTGTCTTGATCACATTTCACTTCTTTCTCCTGAGAGGCACAACCACTGATGTTGGACAGCAGGTCCAGCTGGGATGGGGTCAGCACATCTGGGAAGGACAGGGAGAAGAGGGGCTGAAGGGAAGGGAGACTATTTCCTTCTTTCCCACCCAATCAATCTTTTCTTTAGTTCCCCCAATACCAGCCTCAACTTCTTGAGACTCCTGGCTCTAGACTTCACATTGAGGTAATGGATGGGGAAAGCCCATGGAACTCCAAGAGGGGAGAGGAGAGGTTGGACTAGACCAGGGCAGAACCTGTAAGGTTGAAGGCTCCAGGGTACTGGGGCTGAAGTTTCTCCTCCAGCAGATTCAGGGCCACATGCATGTACTCAGCAGCTTTTATAGTCATTCTGGTCCCAGCTGCTGGCCGCTTAAAGTAGGCTAGGAGGTCCATGGGGTTCGCAGTTCCACTCTGAAGTCTCCGCTTTACGCTATGGCAGAGAATGAGGGAGGGGATAAACATTTTTTTAAATAATCATAGATTTTTATTTTTCAAAATACATGCAAAGATAGTTTTCAACATTCACTCTTGCAAAATCTTTTATTCCAAATTTTTCTTTTTCCCTTCCCTAGACAGTGAGTAATCTAATACAGGTTAAATGTGAGAAAAATCAGATCAAAAGAGAAAAAATGAGAAAGAAAAAAGCAAGCAAGCAAACAACAAGAGAGGTGAACATGTGCTCCACGTTCAATCCCCATAGTCCTCTCTCTGGATGCAAAAGGCTCTGTCCATCACAAGTCTATTGGGATTGCTCTGAATCATTTCATTGATGAAAAGAGCCAAGTGTATCACAGGGAGAATAAACATTTGTTCTGTGCCAAGTGCTTTACAGCTAAATCCCCACAATCACTAGAGTGAGGAGGTATTATTATTATCCTCATTCTGTAGTTGAGGAAACTGAGGCAGGTTTGTCTCATTTAATTCTTACAACAACCCTGGGAGATAAGTGCTATTATTATCCCCATTTTACAGATGAGGAAACTGAGGCCAAAAAAAGTTAGTTGATTGACCCAGGGTCATATAACCAAGAAGTATCTAAGGTTAAACATATGAATTCAGCTCTTCCTCATTTGTTCAGGGTCACACAGCTAGTATGTGTCTGAGACCAGATTTGAATTTAGGTCTTCTCATAGGCTCCATCCAGCAGAGAGAAGATGAAGGGAGAGAAAAGATGAAGGGGTAGCAGACAGCAGGGGTCTGAGCAACATTCAAGGACTAGGGGAGGGGCATGGATAGACAGACAGATCAAGGTATAAATAGACATATATGGACAAAGTCAGGCACTTTCTGTTCCAGTTTTTTTCCAAATACAAGTAGACCTCACATATTCAAGAAGACATCCTGTCTGGAGGAAGGGAGATGGACATGGTAATGGCCTCAGCTTGGTCCATAGTTTAACATCTGATTTTTTGACTCCTCTTCTTTCCCTCTCTCCCCCTTCCCCATCCTCTTCTCTTCCTGCCTGATTCCAATTACTGTGCACTGTTTCATATTATTCACCTTTCTCGGGTCTGTTTGTAGGCTCTGTCCACTAGTCGCTTTGCATCTTCCAAGCAGCTCATCAGCACCGAAGTCTCCACTTTACTAGTGACTGCTGTCCAGAGAATAAAGGGAGGGGTCAATCAGGTTCCATGGATCACCACCCCTCCCCTTCGGGGTTTAGACTCTTGATCTTGGGCTTGGGATCCTGCCTCCCCTTCTTCCCCAAGGTAATGTGAGACATACAGTAGGAAAAGTCCCCTCCTTCATCCCTCTCCCTCCCGACCCCATTCTGGTGCCCAAGTGACTAATTACCAGGGAAGGTGGTGCTCTCTGAGGCCTGGGACAGAGTCAGCATGGCCAGGAGCCCCACAAGGGGCAGAAGCAGCTTCATATCTGAAAGAGACCCCCATTCTAGGATCAGAGGTCTCATTTAAGGATATCAAATACGCAAGAGACCATAAGCTATAAGGGACTTTAGAAATCACCAATTTTACAAATGAGTAGATTTGTAGGCCAAGAAAGCCCAAGGTCACAGAGCAGAGCTGGGACTTTGACCCTTGCCTTAACATTTCAATTCTAGCCTTCCCACCACACTCCCACCCACCATCTCTCCCTCTCCCCTTACCTGGACAACAGTCAGTTTTACTTTAAGAGCTTACTAAGGAACTACTTCCACTCTGCAAAGTTAAAAAATAATAAAAAGGAAAAAGAAGTTAAATGATGATTGTGATGAACATTAGGACATTTCTCCTAACTATAAATTTTGATGGGATTCTGAGTTTGGAACATTAAAAAACAAAATAAAAAGGGAAAGGCAAATGATTCACCTATGATCTCACAGCTCATGGGTTACTTTTACATGATTACATATTATATTACATGTGACACTATGTTGCTTTTACACAACTACAAAGTATTACATATTATATTATTTTTATATAATTATATATTATTACATGTTGTGTAATAATATTGCTTATTATGTTACTTTTACAAGATTACATGTTATCTTAGTAATAATAACAATGAGGCAGTTAGATGGTACAGTGGATAGAGCATAGGGCTATCAAGAAGACTTGAGATCAAGTCTGGCCTCAGACACTCACTAGCTCTGTGAACCTGGGGATATCAATAGTTTCCTCATCTGTACAATGAGCTGGAGAAGGAAATGGCAAACCACTCCCGTGTCTTTGCCAAGAAAACTCCAAATGGGATCAAAAAGAGTCAGATATAACTGAAACAACAACAACAATAACAATAATACAACTCTTTGCAATCATAATATACTTTAAGGTTTATAAAATACTTCATACACATTATTTCATTTGTTCTTAACTGCCACCTTGTGACATTGATTGCAAATTTTGTTATTCCCCACTTAAAGATGAACAAATTGAAGCTCTTTGGGATAAATGATTCATTAGCTAGAATCATTCAAAAGAGCAAATATTCACATCCAGATCTCCCAACTGAATTCTTACCAATATGTCCAGGGTCCTGCCAAAAGATCTGTCAGTCACCTCACTCTCAGAGCATCCCCTCTTCTGTCCTCACTCCAAATTCCCTTCAGAAAAATGAGGTTCCCATAACTTACCTTCCATCTGCTCCTTCTTGAAAGAGCCTCTTGACAGGGATTTTTAAATCCTCGAGGTTGGGGTGGGAGTGGGTGAGGAGATTCTGGGTGGAGCCAAGGCAGCCCCTCCTTTAGAGGTGGAGCTTTGGTCCTTTCCTTTCTCGAAGTTTCTCTGGGATTGTTATCTGGTCCCACCCCCCTGTTCTCAGGCCCACTAGGATCATACAATTGGTGTTAGAAGGGTCCCTAGAAAGCATCCAAGCCTCCTACTTCCTTTTATAGTGGTGAAATTGAGGCACAAAGATATGTAAGTGACTTAACTTAAGATCACCCAAGTAATGAGAAGAACTAAATTTGGACTCCAAATTTTCTGAAGTAATATCCAATGTTCTCTCCATTGCATTTCCCAGCCCTGTTGATGATACCGCCATTTACCTCCCTTTCTGCCTATCCTTCACAACTCAAGATCATGAATCTCCTTGCCTATTCTAGTGTCAGCTTCCTCCCAGACAATTAACAGCTGGAGGGGGGTAGCTCTTAAGGAGACAAAGCTTGGGAAGCTGGAGAATAGAATTCTGGGGAGAAGGGAAACTTGGTCTTATATCCTCACTTCCCCTTGGACATATATTTGATTCATTTTACATGGCAACCTGGAAAATATCCCTGACACTAGAGCCAAATCTAAGAAGGAGCCACTGGGGCTTTGACCCAGAGCTCTGACGTTGGTGAGATTTTTCCTTGAAGCTTAAATAGTGAATTCATTCCACTCCAGTGGACTCCAGTGAATTCATTGGATTCCAGGATCCAGAATCTCTAGGATTCTGTGAGATGAGGAAAAAATGAGCATAGGGTTCACTGGTGGGTTAGATATGATCCTGGGCAGCAGGGCAGTTCAGTTCCTGGAGCAATTGAGGGACAAAGGACAAGCTGGCAAGCAGCATACTGACCATAGTCTCCCAGAAGAGAAGGATCTGGGATCCTCCAAAGACAGGAGCTTGAGTGCTCCACTGGGAGAAAAGAAATAGGAGTGCCTGGAATAAGTAATAAGCTAAGAAAGGGATTCCTGAGAGACAATCTATGCTTCCATAGCCTCCTCAAACTGAATTTGCCCTAGTTACCAGCTTTATCTACCCATTCCTTTTCCAAACCCTCCCCCCTCCACATTCAACTAGCCTTCTCAACATGTCTCTTGAAATAGCCACTTCTGCAACCCACTTTCACAAGAAACGTTCAATGTAAAGCATACACTAATCTTATCTTTTCTCCAGCACTTAGGCCCCTCTCCCTAGAAAAGAGGTCCTAAGGTTGGAGATTGGGGTAGAAAGTAACCTTTTACCCCCACACACACATAAAAATAGGAAAATTGAATGATGATCTGATACTAACTTACTGCCGAGCTAAGGAAATTAGACAACCCCAAATGTTAAAAGGTCAGAAAATGGTAGGACCATAGAAAGGCCATAGAATGGTCCGTCCAGGACTTCATTTCTAAGGATTTCAAAGCTCACATTCAACTTTGTTCAACAGAAGGATGTTTCAATGGAGAAGCATGTCCTTATCTGAAGGTTATGATGATTCAGGATAAAAACCTTCAATGAATAATTAGATACCCAGGGTCTAGTTCCAACTCTATCACTAACATTTTTTCTTTTTGTCCTTTTCTTTATTTTCATTTCAATTTTTTATTGATATAATTTATGTTTACCTCAGAATTATTTTCTGAATATATCTTTCCTTTTCTTGCCCACTGAGTCATCCCTTATAATGAAGAATTAAAAAGAAAAGAAAAGATGGTTTAGTAAAACTAACCAGTCTATCAGCTCTCTGATGGAATACACATTATTCCCTACTCATAATCTTCCATTTCTGGAAAGAAAGGAATAAGCACTCTACAGCACTCAGTTTTATTTATTTTTTTGTCCTTTCATGGCTCTACTTTGTGGTAATCACTGTATAGGTTGTTTTTCTGATTTAACAAATTTCTCTCTGCATCAGTTCATATAAGTCTTCCCATGTTGCTCTGGATTCTTCATAAGTCATTGTTTCTTATGGCAAAATAACATTCCATTACATTCAAATGCTATATTTTATTCAGCCATTCCTTATCTGCCACTGACTTTTTTTATGGCTTTGGGCAAAGCATTTAATATACCTAGGCCTCAGCTTTTGCATGTGTCCAGTGGGGATAATACTAGTTGTTCTTTTCACAATCATAGGGTTGTCATGAGGCTTAAAGGAAGTAGTATGTGGAAACCAATTTAAATTTATCTTTTAAATTTAAATTTTGAAGTATGTAATATGTTACATATATTATAGCTACATGCATGTATATATGTATGCATACATATATGTTTTATATATACATACACATACACACATACATATATATTTATATTGTGGACTCTGTTGAGGGGACATAATGTACCAAGCAATGTATGCAAAAAAAGTCTAAAGTATAGTCATTATACCTGTGAACTACTTAGAACTCTGGGTCATTCCAAGATTCCCAAGAAATAATTGATAAGGGGAGAACTTAGAAACGAGTTCTTAAAATACAAGAGCTGATCAAGGGTTGGGCAGCAAATTTAAAGCCTGCATGCTGAGATCATTTAAAATCTTTCTGCTGAACAGTGAGATTTAAAGATTTGCTATGGAGAAAGTTATAGTGTAGTGGAAAGAGTTTTAAACTGTAAATTTCCTTGAGGGCAGGACTGTCTTTTTCTCTTTTTGTATCCCTAAGCACTTAGCATGGGGCCCAGTGGGGCCCAGTACACAGTAAATGCTTATTAATGCTTATTGATTGATTGAACATCAACTCTGGAATTAAAGGCCTGGGTTCAAATTCTGCCTCAGTAACCATGGGCAAACCATTTAACTTCTATGGGCCTTACTTTGTGTCTGTTAAATGAATAAGTGAGTTCAGAATAGGTGAGCTCAGAATGAGGAACAAAATATTTATTAAGTAGCTGCTATATGCCAAGTATTGGGCTAAGTCCTTTACAAATATTATCTGATTTCATCCTCACAACACTCCATTTGACAACTGAGGAAACTGAGGCAGGCAAAAATTGTGACTTGTCCAGGGTCACAGTAAGTGTCTGAAGCAGGACTCGAACTTAGAACTTTCTCCCTGCAGATCTAGAGCTTTATCAACTAAGACATTTCTTAAAGGGATTACTTTTCCATAACCAGTAACCCCAACATCAGTCCTCTCCTCTTTGGGCAATATCATGTTAATGCATGTGTAACAGAGGTTATACATCTATACTTCATTTTTAAAACCATTGGCTCTATGTTTCAGGTCAGCCCATAAAGTTGAGGTAGTCAAAATAAAGGGGCCATAGCCAGAAATGATGCGAATACACAAGGGATTCACATCCAAGTGATTCAGGTTGGAAAGTGAGGAATGATGATGTGATAAGTTTCTCCCTACATTTGGCCTGACCTTGATAAAGCCTATTCAATGACCCCATTAGGAAGCAGCTTCGGGAGCAGATGCTCAGAGATTATGAATAGGAAAACAATGGGGACATTTGTTAGTTACAACATTGGAAATATTTGCCCATTCCCAATGGGAGTGGCTTACAGGGGAAATGAGTCTGTGAACCTGAAATGAATCTTTTCACTCTGGGACTAGAGGTGTAGGGTTTTAGTTCAGTAAATAATATCTAATTCTCAGAGGAACTATAAATGTATAGTTTTAGCAGCAATTATTCTAAAATGTATTTTATTTTATTTCCTCTCCCCCCCCCCTTTTTTAATCTCTTTGGTCATAAAGACAGAAACTGGAAATAGTTCATGCATCTGTGAGCAATAATATTTTTCCCTGCTTGAAGGAGGAAGATCTATTGAAATATAGTGTCAAGGCAGCAGGATGGAATTTTCTTAATGGGCACTTGGACTGAGTTTAATTGGATAAATTTATATACATTAAAACCCTATACTAATCATTGCTTCACACAAATAAGACAGAGCTGGGAGACTGAGATAGCAGTTCTCTGAGAAGCAAAGGAACACTGGAGTTTCCCCTGCAAGTCCAGTGGTGCTGGGTAGAACTCCATCTTTCCTGGATAAGTGTAAGACTGCCAATGTTTATTTTTCACTGTTGAATAAGATCAAGTCAGTGACCAGTATCACCCCCAGATGGGTTAAACATGCATTGGCTCAGACTGTGAGACATAATATCATTTATAATATATATCAGGGTTTGGGAGCAAGCTATGGACAATGAAAACTATTTTCAAAGGCATGTGGCCTATTTATTTATGCCAAAGCTTTTTGGGTTCATACGATCAAAAATTTAGGTATTTGTATGTTTTGGCTTCTCTTCTTATCCTAGGTGCATTAATTTTGTTCCTGCAGAAACTATTTGATTTCATGTGATCCAAATTATAGTCACATGACCCATTTGTCACCTGGAGAGGAATTTTTTGATGTCTGGAACATATCACAGCTCTAAAGGTGTCACAAGACTGATGCAGAGAAACCTAAGCAATTACTAGAGAGCTTCAAGAGATCTGTCCTTGACTATGTATATTCACTAAAAATGTGACACTAGAAGACTATAGTAGTGAAATGCTTTTGTCTGTTAGCTAGTCAATAGTCTTGGGGATGCCAAGGATACATACATGAACTTCTGATCTACCTCCAAATAAGAGAGGGTGTACAGCTATAGTGCTTACTACTAGGGGAGTTTGAGACTAGTGAATTCCTTCAGTTTGGGAGTTCTGAGCTTCTCTCAAGCTGATTTGTACCTGGGTTGTCTGACATTTATGTGGCAAACTTCTGGGAATGGAAAGCCATCAAGAAACCTAAGGAACCAGCCTGATCAGGAAACAGAGCAAGTTAAAATTTCCATATCCATCAAGACTGGAAGAACCGGTCTCAAAAGAGAAATAGAGATAGAGGGAGAGAAAGAGACAGAGAGATGGAGGAACAGTGATACATAGAGAGAGGGAGGGAAAGAGTGCAAGAGACGAAATAGAGAGACAGAGACAGACAAACAGGCAAAGATGATTTTGTGCCAAGGTTGGAGTAGATGCTTAAAAGTTCAGTACCTGTGTAGCAGATAGAGCACATTAGATTGTTTCAAATGCCTAAGGGATAGTAAATGACATCATGCTATTTGTTGTTGTTTGTCTTTCATTCTCAAAGAAGACCGTGACATCAGGGAGATGATGCTATGACATGCAAATGAATTGGATTTCAGTGATTACCTGCAAGATTACCTGCCTCACTTTCCCCTCCAGAACCATCTAGGTCCAGTGACAAGACATAGATCAAGACTACTGAAGATAACTCTGGATGCAATGGGAGACCTTGACCTTTTAAAGCTAAGGTCTTCAACAAGTCTCAGTTTGACCCATTCAGTGATTAAGATTAGGTAGCAATTGAAGCAAAGAATCTCCTCTTTCACCTAGTCCCCCCCCCAAAAAAAAATTCTAAATAATAAGTAAACAAATAAATGAATCTGGGAGGGGAAGATCTTCAGGGTTTCTGGCCAAAGCAGAAATGACCACTATTTGCATAAAATCTGAGTCAATCTGGACCCAAGCAATGACCAAATGGGGCTTTATAACAAGGAAACTGAGGTCCAGAAAACACTAGGTACACTCACAGATTTATTATCAGCAATGTATGAAACAGGGATTCTCAAGTTTCATAGTGCTTGGCACAGAACAAACACTTAAAAATGTTTTTTTGTCATTCATTCACAAAAGCTCTAGTGTGGTAATTGAGTTTTATCTTGGTTTATTATTAGATCTTTAAACTACTGTACCAAACATCTTAATAATCCTACCAACATAATCTTTGTATTCTGTGACTTGTTTTTAAATATTTCCTATATTGGTCTGAATATAAGTGGCTCCTATATACAAACTATAATCTTTAAAATAATAACTTTTTTGAAAGGAGAAAAGTACACATATTCTCTGAAAAGTAATACCAGTTATAAGTTTTATTTAAGTTCTGGTTAGAAGGAAAAGTATAGCTTTCATTTGGATTAATTCTTCCAAAGGTCTGTGATTTATTAAGTCGCCTGCAGTAGCTCTTTAGAGAAGGACAGAGGCAGGGATGCATAGATGAAAGAGCAAGATAGAGAGAGACACAGACAGAGCGAGCTCATTTTGTGCTAAGGTTGGATGGAGTAGATGCTGAAGAGGTATATGCTTAAGAGTTCAGTACCTGTGTAGAAGACAGAATACATTAGGTTGACTCTAATGCCTAGGGGATAGTAAATGACATCATGCTATAGCTCTTTAAAGAAAGACTAAGGCAAGGGTGAATAGATATGAGAGAGAAAGAGAGAGACACACAGACAGAGACGGAAAAAGACAGAGAGATGACAGAGATAGATAGAGACAGACAGAGAGGGATGGATAAATAGGGTATTTACACATCCTTTCTCCTAAACCCTTACTAAGCCAGACACTGTATCAAATACAAAAAATCAATAAATTCTAATTTATTCATATTCTAATACAGGGCTAGGCACACTACAACCCAATCCTACCTACTACCAGTTTCTGTACATCTGGAGCACTAAAAAAGTTTTTAGTGGTTTTTTTTTCTGCATATTTAAATATAATAAGACTTTATTTACAAATGTAGAACAAAACAAAACAAAAAACATTCTTGCCTTCCCCACTAAAAAGAGGTGGCCATTTGGGTTGGTTTCTCCCTTCTTTCTCCACACCTTTAGTTGGCCTTCCCCTAGAAGAAATATATAAAAAAGAGTTAGGATAGAGAGATGGAAGAATAAAGGCAGCAAATGGTAAAATGATTGGAGAGGAGAAAGAAAAGAAGTCTGGAAAGTTGAGGTATGAATGAAATGAAGCATTGCTGGAGCCCCCCTGAAATAATGATCTGGGTTTTTTCTAGGCCTAGATTGTCCCCCAGACAATACAGACATTCTCTGAACCCAGAAGTTTCAGGAAAGACAGTTCAGTTGTTAAGTCCTTCCATAGGTTGCTCTGCCTGTTTATGCGTAGAGGACTGTAGAAAATACCATAAAATTCACCATTGATATCCAACTCACGCTACCTAGCAAGGACACTAATTCTGAGGGTCTCAGAAATAATATGCTCAGGTTTCTGGTCCTTTTCACAGTATGTGAGAATAGATGAAGACAGAAGATCCCATGATTGATCTTTTTCTGTCTGATGTTATGTTGTTAGCAGGGACTTTTAAATACTTTTCTGTTGAGAACCACACTTAAGTGTGGAACCCAGAAAGGCTGTAAAAAGGTTAAAGGGAACTGCACCATCAGGGTGGGTTGGTTCTCCAAAGCCCCCACACTTGTTAATCCTAGCCCCCAAGGCTGTGAATCACAGCATGCTAGATAAATTAAAGGAATTTTTTGTTATTACAATCTTTATCTTACTCTCTGAGTAGAGCTGAAAGGTTCAGGGAAAGACTAACATAACCCAGGGAAATTAGAAATATCTGTCTGGAGGCCATAAAACAAATTTACTGACACAGATATTGCTCACAAAAGAATGTATGTTTTTCTTTAAACAATAATAATCTTGCTGTGCTTAGAAAATATATATTCTGCATAGGGAATGAAATAAATCAGAGGTAAGAAGTTAGAAGTCTGAAAATGCAACTGCCTCTCAGTCTCTTTGTATCATTATCATCCTCTCACATGACATGATCTGTTCTGCTGATCAAAATTAGATTCCCAGCAGCCATTAGCAAAACACCTTGTTCGTTTCTTGTGGAGGGTGCAAATTCAGAATCAAGCTGAGAGAAATTGCAGCCCTATATTTCACTCTCTTGTCTCTGACTTTCAGTTCCCATTTCCAGTTGTTGGTGGTTCAGTCACATCGGAATCTTTGTGAGCCCATTTGGGTTTTTCTTAGCAAAGACACTTGGAGTGGTTTGCCATTTTCTTCTCCAGTGGATTAAAGCAAACAGAGCTACCTCAGGGCTATGATTAATTCTGAACTACTGGAAATGAAAGGCAGCTAGATAGCTCAGTCCATTGCATGCTGGGTCTGTAGTCAGGATTACCTGAATTTAAATCTGGTCTCAGACACTTACTAATCATGTGGATCTGGACCAATCACTTAATCCTGTTTGTCTCAGCTGGAGAAGGACACGGTGAACCACTTCTGTTATCTTTGCCAAGAAAACCCCAAAGAGGATTGAGAAGGGTTGGACACAGCTGAAAAAACAAACAAACAGCTAAACAGCAAAGCTCTGCTCTTCTCCTTTTATTCTTTTTGGATTTTAACTTGTCCAAGTCAAGGCACAGAACTTCATTCAGGAGGGCAGCATTATATTAAGAGATCTTCAGACTTTGAACAAGGAAATAGAGATAGATTATTTCATGCTATGTCCTCATATTTTTGGAGCTTATTAGTGAAACCCACTTCAATTTGTGGATGGAATAATTTAACAGTGTCAGTAGGCTTAGGCAATCTTATTATATTTAGAAAAGCATTAGAAGAGCAAAGGAAAAGGGCAGTGAGAAGATTAGATTGGATGCAAGTCACTGGTCCAAAGCTGTCAGTTGACAAACCCTCAACAGAATCTCTGGCAATAAGATTATACTGCATCTCATCCAAGAGTGGGTTTCTGTCCCTAAGGAAAGAAAAGTGTTTGTTGGAATCTTTACTAAAGTGTTAAGACATTACTTTACAAAGTGTTAAGACATTGGAGTTAATTTACTCTTAGAAAGAATTATTTTGGGTCAGAACCTGAAACAAGATACTAAGTGGAACTGATTGAACAATGCTTGTGTTCATACCTTTAGAGAGCTCATAAGTATCCAAGTACTCACTGGAGTTCACATGAGAATTCAGGGCTGGCTTAGTCTGAATTCACACCTCTCTCAGGACCAGAGAGTACTCTGGGAGATAACCCAGAATCCCTCTCCCTCCAGAAGGCGGAGTTAACCTTTGGGAGATCACATAAATGAAGGAAGCTCTTGGAGCAAAAAAAAGGAATTTCTCCAGAACATCAACAGGGCTCTGAGACAGAACACTCTGGAAGAAAAGACTACTTGCCACAGACTGGAGATTGAGAAGCCACGAAGATCTTAGAGCCAGGCATGCCGCACTACCTGAGGGACAAAATCGTGTCTCTTGATTTGAGCCACCTATGTCTCTACAGATGTTGATAAACAAGGAAGTATCGTGATCAGAATCATCCACCAAGTAGTTCCCAGAGGCTTGATCAGATGGATTTGTCTTGCCTCCATTTTGCGCGTCCCCTCTCTCTTGCCCTTATCTCTTTTCTTCCAGGGTCCACACACTCTGCCTCGCTGGCCGAGGCAAGTGTTTATCACTTAACTGTTCAAAGAATTATTAGGAGCCAGAGTCTTTTCTGGGATTTTGTAGATACCATTGGAAATTTGTGAAGAACAATACCATCATTGCTAAGCCTCTCTATAGTTCTCATTCATGGGCATGTGGCTGATAGAAAAAAGAGAAACAGAAAGGTCAGAAAAAAAATTTAAAGTGGTCCATACTCTCTGACACCATTTGATAAATTGTTGGAATGAGACATGTGATTAGGCCTTCAAGGATCTGATCACCTGCTGTATTCACATTGCTGCCATTTGCAGAGCTGAAAAATCTATTTGTGTTCTTTTCTGATGCCAGTCTAGAGGGCATAGGATTTCTTTTGTGCCAGGAGAATAATGACTATCAGAAGCCTTCTACACCTGCCAAAAGTGAAATTCACTGGCAGTAAGACTCACTGTCTCACCCTCAAACTCAAGTATGCTGTCAAGGACAACTTCTAAGATTATATATGTAGTAACTCAATTCAAAATATTGCTTGACAATGAGTCACTAATTTATTCTAACCTACACTAAGTTGAATGCTGGTTAGCCAGAGATGGGAAGCATCATCAATCAGCTCTGGGCTCAACTTGCCTTATTAACAAGAGAAGACAAATGTAATTAATAATAGCTAGCATTTGCAAAATACTTTATAAATATTATCTCATTTGATCTTAGGGGTGTTAAGATGGGGCAATGGATAGAGTGCAGACTTAGAATAAAAAAGATGTTGTTTAGAAGTGTCCAATTCTTTGTGATCCCATTTTGGAGCTTTCTTGGCAAAGATACTCCTGAGGATGAGTCTTCTTGATTCCACTACACCACCTAGCTGCCCTAAAGTCAGGAAGACCTGACCCTACTAATTATGTGACTATGACAAGTCACTTGACCTTGTTTATCTCAGTTTCCTTATATGTAAAATGACCTGGAGAAGAAAATGGCAAACCACTACTATACAGACAAGAGATTAAGTACTTGTCTAGTTGGCCTAAGGCCATATTGGAACTCTGTTCTTCTTGACTCCAGGTCCAGAGCTCTATCCATTGAGTGAGCTGGTGGCCTCTGTCTACAGATGCCCTCCTCCACAGATCCTCATGTATTTGAGCCTATAGGAATCCTCATAGAAAGGGTAGAAGTAGTCTATGACACTTAAGTAGCCAGGACAATAAGGCAAAATCTGTGAGATTTCTTCTTTCTTTCAGAAAGTATGGCAAATGAGATTGTATAAAAGAGGGGTGATGGAGCAAACCAAAGAAAATAATTACTTAAAGTAAGTGATAAGATAAGGGGGAAAAGCTTTTTAACTTATCAATATATAAAGCCCAATCATAGGCTGTTGACTAAGTTTGAAAACTTGGACTGGAATTGACTTGGAAATGTGGTCTATAATCTGAGCAAATGTGATCATCAATATCAAGCTAGTTTGGGCCCTAAATTGCATCAAATAAGGAGTAAGAAGGGTCTTCCATTAAAATCCCCGAGAAAGATCTACCCGAGGGGAAAGGGGAGAGAACTTGGCCTTTGACTTGGACTTCTATCTCTTCCTCTCATCCCTTGTTCCCCTATTCCAACTCTCACCACATATTGTTTGGTCAGAGGAGGACCTTGCAAGTTTTGGCAGATATGAAGGTACTTGCTGTGTGTTTTCTAGCATCCCCAGATCAGTCAATGGGAATATCTACATTGGTATCAATCCAAGGACAGATAAGATGTAGATTAATGGCTCCCCATGAACCCATTAAAAAGACTGCCTCATTCCTTAAGGGAATTTCTTGAGTACAACATAAAATGGAGAAAAGTACTTCCAGGAAACAGAAGCTGCGTCACCATTTTGCCATTCTGACACAGTGGTAATCACTGGGCCTCAAGTCAGGAAGATCTGAATTCAAGTCTGGCTTCAGGCACTTACTAACTGTGTAATCCTAAACAAGTCACTTTGCCTCTAACTCTGTTTCCCCAATAATCAAATGAGGATCATAATAACACCTATCTCAAAGGACTGTTATAGGAATCAAAGATAATATTGATAAAATGCTTATTAAAAAGGACTGGCATTTAGTAGGTGCTTAATAAATATTTTCTTTCTACCTTATCATGTGCTCCATTAGTCTGAGCATACTTTCTCCTTGATTCTGTATCTACTTCTGGGACAGAGAGTCACAGACTTTTGGAAAAATATTTTGGTGCAATTGTTCTTATTATACCTATTATAAAGGTCCCATCCTAAAAGCTACTTAAGACTGGCTAACTAAATTTATTCTTAACTGATAGTCTATGTAAGAGAAATACATTGGCAGGAATTTCAGAGTCTATAGCATTAGAAAATACACCCTTCAGCCTTCAGGGATATTCTGAGGTCCCTGAGGGAATATAGTAACCACTCTTTGGGATGCTTGACTCATCAGTGTGAATATGAATTGGATTGGTAACCTCAGAACACATATTATGTACAGTCATATAGAATCAGTCTTCTCTGCTACAAAATCTTAGTAAAACAGAGGCTGATGGATGTGTGCAGGACTTCCCCATACCAACTACCCAAAAGATAGAGAAATCTCAAGAGATTTATCAAGGCCCCCATATCTGGTTTTGTGTTTGTTTGTTTTAGGACCTCATATTCTGACAGGGAATTCACATTTTAATGTGCTCACTGCTGTAATGGGAGATGTTCTTCACAGAATCCAAATGGAAGAGAGATTCCCTTAAGATGATGATGAACTCTGAGGTTCCTACTTGCTGAAACAAAGGAAGTCTAATTCCTAGTGGAGAAAATACTAACTCTCAAAGCATAGAGCCTGGGTTCAAATTCCTCAATTTCCCTATAATGCTTAATGCCAGGGTGATATTGGGCAAATCCCTTGACTTCCTTTGTCCTTATTTTATCTACAAAATAAGGAGATTGAAATGGCTGACTTTTGAGGTTTCTTCTCACTTTATATCTATGATTTGGAAGGAAACATCCATGTGTAGGCATGTCCAATGCATTGATTTGTTTTTGTGATACTGATTTTTTTTTATAAGGGAGGGATTGTGTGGGAGAAGAAGAGTTAGTAGGCAGTGACAGAGATGAGAGAAAAGGAAAAGAAAAGAAAAGAAAAGAAAAGAAGTGAAGAGGAGAAGAAAAGAAGAAAGGCTTGTCAGAAGTGTTTTTAAAATACATGGAAGAAAAAAACATTCGACAGGAAATAGTAAAAACAGGGCAATTTGTCACTACCGTGTTTAATATGCTTTTCAAAAACAAACTATATAACTGAAGTACATGGTTTCATAGACAATCTTTTTTTGTCATTTGCATATTGAAACATTTATATTTGTTATTGTTTCTAATAACAAACACACACATATTTAAAATCTTCCCTGCTTCATGATATAACTGTATAGAATTCAGTGGGAGCATCAAGATAACTTATATTCTAAATTTTATTTTTTTCAATGAACAAAAATTGATTTTCTTTCTGTGCCATTTTACCCCCAATAAATGAAAAAGAAAATCTTGTTAACAAATGTACACATTCAAGCAAAACGAATCCCGATATTGGTTGTGTACAAAAATACATGTCTCTGCTCCCCTGAGTCCATTACTATCTTTCATGTGATAGGTAATATACTGCGTCATTGATTCTCTGGTAATTATACTTCCAGTAGACTTGTGATCACGTTTATACTGATATCTCGTATGGGACTTGTCACATTATTATCATTTAATATATACTTTTCATTCATTTATTCACTTTATCTACTTCTAATGGGTTTATCATTTTTGGTAATATGCTACAGCTTATATATGCTTACTATAGTCTCTCCATTGCCAATTTCAGTCACTTATAATTTAAAATTTTTTTTTTGGAAATTGGAGTATATTGTGATTTGTAGCCATATGGCATCACTGAAAGAATATTGGTGTCACTAAGTGGGGGTCTTTGATCTAGGAGTAGCTTGGGTTCACCAAAAGTGCTATGTAGTTTCTCAAGTTCAATCTAATCCTCTTTCTCCCTTCAAGAATTCAACTTTGATATCATTGATCATCTTTAGTGTGTATTATGTTCCTATGTATTGATGATCTATGTATTGATGAACTAATGCAATCATTAATTATGATTATATGTATTGATGAACTATGTATTGATCTATGTATTGATGAACTATTTCAATCATTAACTAATCCAATGACCCACTGAGCTACATGCCATAGCTTGGACAGTGGGACAATCCACTTGTTTTTTTGTTGTTGTAGTTAATGTTTTATGGTGGGGATTCAAGGTCTTTTGAAGGAATGAATAAAAAGCAGTTTTTAAAACCTTGCTGAATAAGTGAATAAAGCATTTATTAAGCAGTCACTCTGTTTATGCACTATGTTAAGCATCAGGGATACAAATAAAAAAGTAAGACGATCCCTGCTCTCAAGGAGCTTACAGTCTAATTAATGGCAGAAACAACATACATGGAAGGTTTCAACTACAAGTCAGATGGAAAGGTCCCATGGTCCTTAGGTTATAGCAATAAATGCTTCAACTTTAACATTATTTCCATTGATCAAATCATATCTATCTCTGATATTAGCTATCTGAAAGGACTTAGGTAGTGAGAACTTTCTTCTGGTCTGCAGTCTATAAGAAGTTGAGAACTACAGCACCTGCTTAGGAAATTTTCAACTAGAATCCCTACAAAGTTTGTTCCCTGGGTGATATTTGTGGGAGTCAGACTGGGAGCAGGGTTATTGGTCTATGGAACAATGTTTCTTTTGGGTCTCTTGGATTTATTACATTGGTAGCCAACAGGTGGTGTTGATTGTGGTCCCTTCTCTAATATGTTTGTGCCCCTCAATGATGCATCTCAATGAAGAGGCCCTGTAGTATTTTAGGGTTTGGTGATATTAATCCTGTGTTATCAGCAAGCAGGAACCTCTAGAGGACCTCATCATCTTAAGGGAATCTCTCTTCCATTTGGATTCTGTAAAGATATCCCATGATAGCTGTGAACATCTTAGAATGTAAATTCTCTGTGAATATGAGGTCCTTTAGGACAAAGATTGGATTTGCCTCTTATTGAATCCTTAGCAATTAGCACAGTGCCTGGTCCATGGCTCTTGATTCCATATTAATTCACACTTTCTTCCACACTCTTGATTTAGTCTCCTAGCTCTAAAATTCCTTCTCTTTCTACTCTTTACTATAGAAGATGGAAATGGGATTGACTGCCTTTAAAGTTAGAAGATCTGTATTCAAATCCTGCCTCTAACACTTACTACCTGCCTTTCATTTTCTGCTTTGCACAATACATTTCATCTCCTTTAGTAACAGTTTTTTCATCTGTAAAAGCAGGAGATTGGGAGAGAAGACCTTCAAAGTCTCTTCTAATTTTACATGTATGATCCCATGACCTTGATTGTAATTAGAAATCTCTATTTCCTTCTGTCTTTCACCATTCTTGAAAATTAGCGCCCTTTTCCTCAACCCCCACAATCCCAAGTGGCCAACCCAAGTAACTGGGAGACGTTAGCTTCTGCAATCCTCTTTCACAAGAATGATTTGTCACCAGTGGAGTAATCTAGTGGCCACAGAGCTGATTGAATCTCTTTATCTCCCCACTACCAACGGTTCAAGTTCTCTGAGGTGAAGGTGAAGGGAGCATGAGTTGGAATGGAGTCCTGGGCCCAGACTGACAAAGATCAGCAGAACTTTGGAGTAGAAAAAATGACCCTGATAAATTCTTCCCTTTGTGCCTTGTTACTAGGGGAGGGAGAAGTTCTCTGACTTTAAATAGATAGATAGATGATAGCTAGATGGATGGATGGATAGATAGATTGACAAAGATTGATAGATAAATTTATCTATAGAGAGATAGATAGCTAGAGCATTAAGTGCTTACTATGTCCTAGACACTGTCCTAAGCTCTGGGGATATAAATATGAATCAAAAAAGATGGTTCTTTTGCTCAATGGGCTTGCATTCTAATGAGAAAAAAACATATAAAGGAGAGCTGGAGAAAGGAAGACAGTGGGTGGGATGAGTAGTTGATGTGGGTGGGACAAGACTGTTAGGAGGAGGTAGTAAAGTCTGGTAAGTCAGGAGTGGAGGGTGAAATCTAAAGATGGGGAAAATAAGGGCACTGAAGAAAAATCTGACTTTTGTCTGCCAAAAGACATTTGTCTGTGTTCCCCAGAACTGAGGATATGTGTCCCACTTAAGAGGGCATAATGTGGCATAATGAAAAATGCATTAAATTTGGGACGCATGCTAATACTTGCCTGTGTGCCCTCAGAAATTGAGGGAATTAGGCTTTCTATTTTCTAAGGTTTCATCTGAAGCTAAGAGCCTCACTGTGGAGACCTGAGCAGTTTAGGTATTAATTGCTTCCAGGTTCTACCACTGATTCATCCAATGACTTCAGATAAATCTTTTAATCTTTCTGGAACTCTTTACCTCTACTATAAAGCACAGATTCTGTTTACTTCACTGACTTGTAAGATAAAATTAGAAAGCTAAAGTTTTGTAATAAATGAAAAGGATTAGAATTTATGAGGGGAAATTACAGCTAAGGTGAACTGGATCAAGTTCAAGTAGATAATATAGGGAAGAGGAACTGAGGGGGAGCAGATCAGGTAGGATTAGTGCCAAGAAGGAGATCAAAAGTTCTCTTTTTTGCTGGGAACCCCATGATTCCTTTTATAGGTGATGAGGAACAGGCCTTGCTCAATTCTGTGTTTCAGCCCAACCCTGATGCCTTACCACCCAATATCCAGTTCTTTTAGCTCAGCTTGGAACACTTCTCATTGAGTTGAAAAACAAAGTAGCAAGATCAGAAAGGCTGAGGAGGAAGGAGCAAGGTCAGGAGTCTCCAGATGGGAAACAAACTAGTCCAGCAGGACTAGTCTGAGCTAGTCTGGAACTCCTATCTCAAGACAGCATAGAGGGATAGTTAGGAGACGGAAAAAAATGACAAAAACAATAACAATATTTTGTGTACTTTCACATGCCATGGCTTCCTGGTTACTTTCAGCAATATTATTTGCCCTATAAGAACAAGTATTATGATTTAACAGAGAGGGAAACTGAGGCTTGGATGACCCTGCCCAAAGTCATGAGACTGGTAAATCATAAGATTTAGAATGAGAAAAATGTTTAGGGCATTTCATCCACATAAACTAAGGAAGCAGCCTAGGGAGATATATATTATAAATTGCAGAGTTGGGATACAATCCCATATTTAATCTAGTTTAAGTTTTTACATTGGTGGTGTCAAACTCAAACAGAAATAGTAACTTCTAAACCTCTCATAAAGATCCCTGCCAGTGCATATTGACTTAGAAAACTTTATATTAATATTTTCCACATTTTATTATACTTTTTATTTATTTTGTTAAATATTTGTCAAATATTTTAATTAGTAGGCCAGCACTTGAAAGTATTACAGGTCACATGTGGCCTATTTAACATCTCTATTCTATACTGGAGTCAGAATTCAAATTCGTATCTTGTGACTCCCTAGTCCAGAGTTTTCTACTGCAATGTATTCCTGTCCTCTGACTCTTTCCCACTCTAGTGATATCCAGTGGGAAAATATTAACCCCACCAACGTCTATATTGTAGACTTCATCCATATTTGTATCCATAGCCTTTGATCTTGCTACTAGGTCCCAAGGGAATGCTCTGCCTCCTCCATCAAATGAAGAGTTCCCTAAAGCAAAGATCATATTTTCCTCCATCAGATAGAATTCCCAGAAGGTAAAGGACAAGTGTGCTATCTCCTCTGAGTCTTCCCCACAAAGTACAATACAAGGGAGTCTATGTTCACTCCAGTTCTTTTGGAGAACTACATTCATCAGAATTTGGGGGTTTATTGTCCAGTTACTTTGACTCTTTGTGAACAGATATGGGCTTTTCTTGGTAAAGATACTGGAGTGGTTTGCCATTTCTTTCTCTAGCTCATTTTACAGACAAGGAAATTGAGATATACAGGGTTAAGTGACTTGCCCAAATTCACAGTTAGTAAATGTCTGAGGCTGGATGTGAACTCAGGAAAAGGCTTTTCTCACTCCAACCCTGGTTTTCTATCTTTTGTACCACCTAGTTTACATTCCTCAGAAGCCTGTGCCAACAACATATATCTCTATGGATTCGGTGTGGATAATCCATGCTTTCACTGTGCCAGTTGTAGGGACTGTGACAGAGGAACGGGACCCAGACTATGAGATTGAGGAAGCAGCAGTGATCAGAAGAAAAATAGTAGTAGGGTCTGGCTGGAGCTCCAAATCTTGTCCAAGCATCATTGATTATAGTGAGTCATGATCTGGACGTTTATTTCATGAGCATTTACTTCCTTTGTCTACCCAATACTGCTACTGCAGATTCTAATCCTCTAGCCCACAATACCATGCTGGGCAGCCCAGGGCAACTGATGCAGCAGTGAGATTATTCTAATACCTCTTGGGGAGTGACTGGCTTTATGTTGCTCTCACTGTGTTGGAAATATAACCTGGCTAATCAAGCAGTCCCTCCTGAGGTGGGAGATTGTGGGAGTGGGTGGTGAGAGCTCTCACTAGTTGATTTCACTCTGTTATTTATCTTGCATTCTATTTTAGGTAAATTCATTTTTACTTTACCATGTGTTTTATTCTAACTTGGTTGAGGGCGATTCAGTGTCTTGTGAGCTGAGGATTAAAATATCTCTTGAGTACCTATGGACCTGAAAATAGTTAACAGCCACTTTAGGAGGCAAGGAGGCCACACCAGCATAATGATATGTCCATGGTGGGTCCTCAGTCCAGGGTATCATTATCTAGCTAGCCCTACCTAACTGGGAAGACTCTCTACAAAGACTTGTCTAATAGCATGTAACTATAAAACACCATCTAGATGTCAACTAAGCTGAGCTGTGGATGTGAAAGCACTTTAAAAGTATTATATTTGCATTACATAGAATTCCCAATCCCTATATTTTTGTCCATCTGAATTTTTTATTTCCTTCACAGGCTAATTGTACACTATTTCAAAGTCTGATTCTTTTTGTACAGCAAAATAACTGTTAGGACAGGTATACTTATATTGTATTTAATTTATCCTTTAACATATTTAACATGTATTGGTCAACCTGCCATCTAGGAGAGGGGGTGGGGGGAAGAAGGGGAAAAATTGGAACAAAAGGTTTGGCAATTGTCAATGCTGTAAAATTACCCATGCATATATCTTGTAAATAAAAAGCTATACTAAAAAAAAATTATATTTGTCTGTTTTTCTCAAAATAAGCTAGCCCCAAATAGGCAGGACTCCTAAAATGAAATTGTATACATACATGCATACATGTGTATATATTAATACACAAATATATTTACATATATAGACATACATATATACACATATGTACAGTGACTCAAAAGTCGTAGTGAGTTTTGCTATTAAAGCTTCTAACTGCATTGAGATTTGGGAGATATGTCATATATGTGTACATATAAACATGTTACATGTGTGTGTATGAATGGGGGCAGCTAAATGATGCAGTGAATAGAATGCTGAGCTTGGAAACAGGAAAACTCATCTTCATGAGTTCAAATCTGTCTTCAAACACTTATTTGCTGAGTGACCCCGAGAAAGTCACTCAACCCTGTTTGCCTCAGTTCCTCATTTGTAAAATGCGCTAGAGGAGGAAATGGCAAACCATTTTAATATTTTTGCCAAGAAAACCTCCAAAAAGAGTCATGAAGAGTTAGACATGACTGAAATAATTCAAAAACAAAAATATAAGCATAAATATGTATATGTATATATGAAGATAAAATGGCAGCAAGGTCTGTATGAAACTCTGGATCTTATTCAGAACTTATGATGGTGTGACTGCATATAGGTAGTACAAGGAGAAACAATTACATACAATCCCCATATTTTCAGTTAATATTCTATTTTTCCCCAGTTCCATGTAAACAATTTTTTAGCATTTGTTTTTGAAAACTTTGAGTTCCAGATTCTCTCCCTTTCTCCTCTCCCCCCTCGATGAGAAGACACATTTGAAGTCTTGCAAAACAAACTACCATATTTTCAAAGAAAAATGACTGTGCAAAATTTGTGAAAACAAAGGTAAGCTTCCCCAATTTGAATATGAATCCCTACCAACTTCACCTTCATGAGGTTTCTGCTTCAATGAGTCCTAAACCATCTGATGGATATAGGAATTCAACTCAATAATGAGTCAGTTTGGAAGTTAGCTGTCCCCCACCCCAACCCAGAACTTCCATGTAATCTTCTAGAAACAGGCAGAGAATATTTCCAAATATTCTGTTGAGGATGATGGCGAGCAGTTCTTATTCCATGTAAAATGGGAATAACAATATTTAACATTATTCACTAATTCAGTCTCATGGGATAGTGGTAAGAATTCACATAGATTAGAATCTTTTTGCCTTTTGGCTAGATCTAAACTTTCTCAATTGGGTGGGACCTGAATGAGATTGAGTCCAATCTGATTAGCAGCCCTATTCTTCAGAGGTTGATTTTGATGTGGATTTATTCTCTTCTCCTGCCGGGAAGAAGACAACCAAGTCCCAGACTATCTTGTTGTATAGAATGATTGTAAAAATGGGTAAGATAGCCTCTAAAGGAAATCTAGCAAATTAGAACTACCTCGAGAGGACTTTACATATGAAAATTTGAAGCTTAGCTGGCAGACTAATTGGCTACAAGGTTGTAAAAGAAAAATATGGAAGATCATAATTTAGGGAAGGAGACAAGAACTTTTACAGAAAGACAAAGAAGAATGGGGATTTTACGGAGACAAATAAGGAACCACAGATAAGAGGTTTTAATTGCTCCATATTCCTTAGCTAGATATGTAATTTTTATTGCTCCACATTTATCAGCTAGATATGCTGTGACCCATAAACTGCATATACTGTTCTCTTGGTTTTTGTTCATTGTGCTCTTCATTATTTCATGCAAGTCTTTCCATGTTTTTCTAACATCACTGAGCTCATCATTTCCTATAGTACAGTAGTATTCCATCATGACCATATAACACAATTAGTTTAGCCATTCCCCAATTGGTGGGCATCCCCATAATTTCTAGTTCTTTGTCACCACAAAGAGCTGTTATAAATATTTTAGAACATATAGGTTCTTCTCTATTTTTCCTAAATCATCTTGGGAAATAGACCTAATAATGATATTGTTGGGTCAAAGGGTATAGATAGTTTAATAACTCATTGGGCATAATTCCAGATTGCTCTCCAAAATGATTGGATTAGTTTACAATTCTACCAACAGTGAATTAAGTGTTCCAATTTTTCTATATCCTTTCCAAAATTTATCACTTTCCCCTTCTATCATTTTAGTCAACCTGATAGTCATTAAATGATATCTCAAGGTTGTTTTACTTTGCATTTCTCTAATCAATAATGAGTTAGAACACTTTTTCATGTAACTATAAATTGCTTTGCTTTCTTCATTGGAAAACTATCTCTTTATATACTTTGACTATCACTTGGGAAATGACTTGTATTCTTTTTTAATTTTTTAATTTAATTTAATTTTTTTGCTGAGGCAGTTGGAGTTAAGTGACTTGCCCAGGGAAATGTTACATATCTGAGGTCAGATTTGAACTCAGGTCCTCCTGATCTATCCACTCTATCCACTGTGCCACCAGCTGCCCCATGTTGATTGTTTCTTATAGAAGAATTATATTCCATAACATTCATATACCATAACTTATTCAACCACTCCCCAACTGATGGGCATCCACTCAGTTTCCAGTTCTTTGCCACTATAAAAAGGGTTGCCACAAACATTTTTGCACATGTGGGTCCTTTTTTCTTTTTTTATGATCTCTATGGGATATAGACCCACTGCTGAATCAAAGGGTATGCACAATTTGATAGCCCTTTGGGCATAGTTCCAAATTGCTCTTCAGAATGGTTAGATCAGTTCACAACTTCACCAACAGTGTATTAGTGTCCTGGTTTTCCCACATTCCCTCCAACATTTATCATTATTTTTTTCCTATCATCTTAGCCAATCTGAAAAGTATGTAATAGTATCTCATTATAGTCTTAATTTGCATTTCTCTAATCAATAGTGATTTAGCACATTTTTTTCATATGACTAGAAATGGTTTTAATTTCTTCATCTTGACAGAGGTGAACCCTGAAATTGTCCCCCTTGACTTTTGGGGGGAAGCAATGGGGGTGACCTCCAGACTCCTCTGATAGAGACCCACTCTTCAGGGTAGTTAAGAGGTTTCATTCTGTTGGAAATCTTGGCAGGGACTAGCTGCACCCTCTATTGAGTTGAAGATTAGCCTAGGACCACTCCTAGTAGCTTGAACTTAAATGGTCTCATTCACTTGGAGATCTCAACCTGATAGTCCTATTGAGTGGTTTGAAACTCCAAAATAAGTACTCTCTTTTCAAATGGAAATCTAAACCTGGTGGCATTGACAACATTGAGGGATTCTCATTCAATTTTTAATGGAAGCTCTAGCCTCAGACTGCTAGAAAGGACAATTCTGAACTCCAAATCTCTGCAGAAGTCTGAAGTAGAATTATGCTTTGCCAAGGAACCTCTTTTCTTGGCACAGCTGCCGGCAAGACTCTTGCCCGCTATGAAGATATTCTCTTCTCAGTGTTAACCTTTATTTCCTTAGCAGGACCTTTTGCCACTAAGAAGTCTGTCTTCCAAGCAAAGGCTTCTCAGCGCCTATAAAAATCCTTTTTCTTGCCACATCAGATTTCGAGTCTGTGAATTTTTTCACATTGGACCTGCACTGACCAGAGGGGATTCTCACACCCCAATTCTCTACCACTAGAACTTCATCAATTTGAAAATTGTCTGTTTATATCTTTTGACCATTTATCAATTGGAGAATGGCTTGTATTCTCATAAATTTGAGTTAATTCTCTATATATTTTAGAAATGAGGCCTTTATCAGAAGCCTTGGGTGTACAGATTTCCCCTCAGTTTTCTGCTTTCCTTCTAATCTTGTCTGCTTTGGTTTTATTTGCATAAAACTTTTAAATTTAATATAACCTGAATTATCCATTTTGCATTTCATACTATACTCTAGTTATTCTTTGGCCATAAATTACTTCCTTCTCCATTGATCTGAGAGGTAGGCTATCCTTTATTCTTTTAATTTGCTTATAGTATTACTCTTTATGTCTAAATCATGAACCCATTTCAATCTTATCTTGGTATAGTATATTAGGTGTTGGTCAGTGCCTAGTTTCTGCCATACTATTTTCTAATTTTTCTAGCAATTTTTGGAATGACTTGTATTCTTATTAATTTGACAAAGTTCTTTATATATTCAAGATATGAAACCTTTATCTGAGAAACTGAAGTGTGTGAAAGTCATGGTTCATAGTTTGAAATAATTTAAAGATGTTCTCTTAAAATCACAAAAGAGTTTGTTCACATCAGCTATTATAGCTGATAGGATAACCTCTAAAGAAGTCTAGAAAATTAGAAATAGTTCAGGAGGGCTTTAAATACTGAAAGTTTGAGGCTTAGCTAGCAGGTTAACAGCCTACAAGGTTGTAAAAGAAAGATATGGAAGATCATAATTTAAGGAAGGAAACAAGTAAGAGCTTTTATAGAAAGACAAATAAATTAGGAGGGAGGTTTTACAAAAGACAAATAAGGAGCCACAGATAAGCAGTTTTAATTGCTCCAGTTTCCTTAGCTAGTTATGTTAGTTATGTAGTTTTTATTGTTCCACATTCATAACTAGATGTGCAATTTTAAGTAGACCCTGGGTTGTGGCTCATAAACTGCATACAATGTTCTCTTGGTTTTGTTCATTGTGCTCTTCATTATTTCATGCAAGTCTTTCCATGTTTTTCTAACATCACTGAATTCACCATTTCTCATAGTACAATAGTATTCCATCATGATCATATAGCACAATTTGTGTAGCCATTCCCCAATTGATGGGCATCTCCATAATTTCTAGTTCTTTGCTATCACAAAAAGAGCTGCTATAAATATTTTAGAACATATAGTTCTTTTTTTTTCCTCCTGAATTATCTTGGGAAATAGACCTAATAATGATATTGCTGGGTCAAAGGATATAACTCATCTAGCATAATTTTATATTGCTCTCTAAAATGGTTGGATTAGTTTACAATTCCACCAACAGTGAATTAAGTATTCCAGTTTTTTTTACATCTTTCCCAAAATTTATCATTTTTCCCTTCTATCATTTTAGCCAACCAGATAAGCATAAAATAATATCTCAAGATTATTTTACTTTGCATTTCTCTAATCAATAATGATTAAGAGCACTTTTTTAATGTAACTATAAATTGTTTTGCTTTCTTCACTGGAAAATTGCCTCTTTATATTCTTTGACTATCATTTGGAAAATGACTTGTATTCCTATAAATTTGACAAAGTTCTTAACATATTTGAAATATGACACCTTTATCTGACAAACTAAAGTGTTTGAGAATCATGGTTCATAGTTTGAAAGAATTCAAAGAGATTCTGTTAAAATCACAAGAGTTTATTTATATCAGCTATCATAGCTGATGGGAAAGCCTCTAAAGGAAGTCTAGCAAATTAGAAATAGTTTGGAAGGACTTTATATACTGAAAATTTGGGCCTTAGCTAGAAGGCTAAGAGTCTATAAGGTTGTAAATTATAGAAGAGAGATAAGAAGTGATATCAAGTTACTCTCTTCTTTTGTTGTGAAGAAACCCATCTGTCTATTGTCACTTAATAAGCAACTCCTAGACTATCCAGTTTGTATAGAGTGATTGTGAGGATGGAACTGTTTATCAGCCTCCATTGTCTATCTCCCTACTTCTGTGTATCTTTAAATAATCTTTGAGATACTGATTAGCATATCTTTTAGACAGATTTGGGACTTGACCTTCCAAGTATTCCATTTGACTCCTTCTTGACCCTTCCTCCTCTCCTTCGCCTCCTCCTTCTTCTCGTTTTTTTTGTTTTGTTTTTTGAACATAGCATGTGTTGATTTACATTCAGTCTTCTTAGTTCTTTTCCTGGATGTAGATGGCATTTTCTGTCCAAAGTCTATTGGGATTGCTTTGGATCACTGAACCACTAAGAAGAATCAAATCTTTCAGAGTTGATCATTGCATATTCTTACTGCTATTGTGTACAATGTATTCCTGGTTCTGCATGTTTCGCTCAGCATCAGTTCATGTAAATCTTTCCAGCCCTTTCTAAAATCAGCCTGTTCATCATTTTTTTATAGAACAATAATATTCCATTACCTTCATATGCCACAACTTTATCAGCCAATCCCCAATTGATAGACATCTATTCATTTTCCAATTCTTTGCTACCCCAAAAAGAGCTGCTGCAAACATTTTTGCATATGTGGGTCCTTTTCCCTCCTTTATGATTTCATTGGGATTCAGACTCAGTAATGGCACTGCTGGGACAAAGGATTTGCACAGTTTGAAAGCCCTTTGGGCATAGTTCCAGGTTGCTCTCCAGAATGATTAGATCAGTTCACAACTTCACCAACAGTGTATTAGTGTCCCAGTTTTCCCATATCCCCTCCAACATTCATCATTATCTTTTCCTATTATCTTAGCCAATGTGAGAGGTGTGAGATACCACAGAGTTGTTTTAATTTACATTTGTCTAAGCAATAGTGATTTAGATCCTTACTTGGGAGCTACGAAATTCTTAATTCTTCCCTAATCCTGAGAAATCCCTAAGGTTGTATTTCTCCTGTAAAAGATCTGCTAATGATGAAGATTTTTTGCTAAATCCTTTCCAGGACTAAGCAAGCCCACTCTGAGATTCTCTCGTCTTTGTCTCTCTCTGTGTGTCTGTCTATCTGTCTGTCTGTCTGTCTCTCTCTTTCTCTCTCCCCCTCTCCATCCTTCCTAGTGCCTTCCCCTTAATGGCATCTTTTTCTTTATTATATAGTTAAATCTGATTATCATGACCTTACCATGAGCTGACTTTGCCTGCCACCCCCAAAGATTGACTCCAGGCCACTTCTCCTTCTGTACTGCTTCTTTCCTAATGCCATTCTCCTGACATAGAATCTACCTCTCAGTCCCACTAAGAAGCTAAAAAGCTTTCTTCTGGCTTGGGTCAAAAGCAACAGCTAGAACTATTAGGCCCTGGGAGTAGGAATGTTTAAGCTTAACAAAAAACAGAGGCCATTTCCTGCTCCTGGGCTAGAAAACACCTTCTCTGTTGACTTACCTAAATCCTAGTATGGGAACTTCACAGGCTGGGCACTTCCCTGTGGGCAGCAGGCCATATTCTTGGGGAGGGGAGAAGTGAGAGAATAACAGTGACCTGAATCTCCAGCTATTTTTTCAGGCCCCATTGAAAATATGAGATGGAGGATGGAGGGTGGAAATGGGGGAGTTGAAACGCATATGTAAGAAATAAAATATCTTACAAAGAACTCCACTGATTCACTGATGAGTGCAAGAAAGATTTATTTTACATTCTTGCATGCATTGGTGCCTAGGTGAGTAGACACTCTTTTGAAATTCCAAAGACAGCATTTTATTTCCTATCCAAGTACGAGTCTTTCCTCTGATTTCCCATTAATCAGATGTTACAGAAGTTACATAACATAAATCTCTACCCCTCATTACATAGCCAGCCCCTCCCCCAAAGAAGCTTCCAGTCTAGAAGGGTCAAAGGTAACAGAGGAGGGCTAAAAGCAAAGAACAAAAGATTCTTTTCAAATCTCCCCTGATAACAAAAGTCATTCCCTGCCTCCAAGGAGCTTACATTTTGGGGGGAGAAGATAAACCCCACTTTTTAACTTTGTGGGTTTCAGTTTTCTAATTTAAGTTTCATTTCTCCAATTTAATTTTCTTAAGTGTGAAAACCAAAACGCCCATCCATTTATCACAATTTCCTCTTTTTTTTTTAAATTTGGTTTCCACATTCTTTTCTAATCCCTCAAATTTCACTAATTTTTTTATATCCCTTTTCATAAAAGTCTATTAACCCCTACACAGATCTCCTTACACAAGATGGATAAGTCTTTTAATAGGGCTGTACTAAAAGTGAAACTACATCTAATTGTAACACATGTTCTTCCTCTTCTTTCCAATTATCTTTCTAGAGTCATTCTATTTTTCCCATGCCATTCTACTAGTGTACTAGTGGCATCTAATTATTCTGTTATTCCCTTCACTGTTTCTCTAGTGTAACTGATCCAATAATATTTACTCACCAGAGTAGGAATGACTCTAATCCAGACCTAGATTCTAGCCTTGAATTCATTAGTTGCTAACCTTGGCTTGATCCTTCTTGATTTAGTCTTACTTTCTTCTTTGAATGCCAAGGTAAAAGAAATAGCCAATTGGATTGGTGCACAGGTGCCCACTCAGTTCCCAGGCAAAGCAGATTTGAGAATGCTGTCTCCACAATATCGCCCAAGGTTTGCTTTGGGTATGTTTGTCTGAGAAATTGCCAGAGCTACCCTCAGTTACATTCCAGATACATACCACTGCAGTCCCTAGATTTGGAATCTTTCACCCTGCCAAGAGAGTCAAACTGATTGATCTCCAAAGCTAAAGGATTAGTATATTCTGGTTTATTCCCTCCCTGAAAGGAAGAGTAGAACAAGTATTGCAATTCTCTCCAGGAATATTATTTTGGGAACAAAAGGAATTCGCTCTCATGTTTTTCCATACCCAAAGGGAACAGTACTATCTGGGCATGGGGTAGACCATAGCACAAACAGAAATTGCTTTTTGTTCAGATTCTTTACAGAATATTTTATCAATTCTATCCAGGCACTGGTGTCTATTGTTTGACTTAAGATCTTGACTTGATTCCCAATCTTCCTAAGAGATCTATCTAAATGTCCCTGTACCAAACCAAACATTATTCTAAATTGGAAAGGCAGTTCCATAAAATCCTTTCTCTATCAGGACACAAGTATCTATTGTAACTTCTTGTCTATAGTCTATAGCTTAGTTAATAATATTAACCCAAATCTTAAGCTAATGTCCCCATCCTAAGTCCCAAATACTATTGTAGCAGAGGAGTAGCATTAATCCTCTATAACCTCCCTACTTCACAGAATTGATGGACTCTTTATAGGAAAGCCACTCAGATACTGAATAGTTTGGGGTCCATTTACTAACCAATTCCAATTCCTTTCCAAACAAATGGGGCCCAAAGTCCTTTAGGGTATGGAGCAATGATCTCATCTTCTGAAACTTTCTTGTTGAGAATGGGTCATCTTACAGGAACCCATTTGGAGGAGCTTGAGCTGATCAAAGACCCAGTGGGTTGTGTCAGACCCTTGAAGCTGGTCAATATAGCTGTCTAATAATGGTCATTTGAAGGTGAATAGTTCAAAGCCTAGAGGAAAACAAACCCAAGAGAAATAGAGAGAGCACATAAGAGAATATTAAGAGCAGAACCTTCATTCTTGGGAAGTGTGCTTATCTCTTTTCAGAAGATTCTGTAAAATATCCAAAAGCAATTTTCAGAAAGGGGGAATCCCATCAGAATAATAGAGGTATTCACAAAATCTTTCCTTAACAGATCTGATTTACCTAGACAAAGAAGAAAACATGTTTGTGCCACAGGTCACACTATACAAACAAATGATATTCACACATCAGTATTAAACAAATAAAATTGATTTCCTCATTTATGTAACAAAATATTCCATAAGTTACATCTCTCTAAGAAAATCTGAATACACTAAAATCATCTTTTCTAAACCATACTGAAGAAGCTTCAGCTTTAGTTTCAATAATCAATAAAATAACAGGTCCCATAGATAATTGTATCAATTATTTGAAACCATTGAGGACCTTACTTCATATAGATATATACATCTAGCAACAGATAGATGACAAGACCAAATACCCATTTATCTAATTATAATATATAGTTGTAATGCTGGAGACACTGAGTCAAGACAGAGATTAGGATTTTTAATATTTTAATAGTGGAAAATTAGGATTAGTGAAGTCATATTAGCTGGCTTGCTGGGACGCTTGTCTTAAAACATCCAGCAACCAGCAAGCAATTCCAGAGGCTTTTATAGGGATCCCTCTATCAGGGAAACAAAGGCAAGGGAGCAGAGGCAGAGCATTGGGTGAGTGGAAATTCCAGGAAAGGACCATAACTTTTTAATTCTGACAGGTTAAGGTTCAAGAAGATAGTCAAGCAGGAGACAGGAAATCTGAGAGACCAGGAGATATCCAAGTATTTGAGATAAACAATCTGGAATTTTATGACTTTTTGGGATGTGAAAGTGGCCAGAGGCCCCTATTCTCTCAGTCCCAATGGGGCAAGGAAAGGGGGGTTGCCCCTAGGGAAACTGAGGGAAAACAATTCAGGGAAACTGAGGCAGGGAAACATATATTATAATTCAGGGAATTGAGGCATTACATAATGACTATTTTCAGATCAAAAACAGCAAGATATTACCTATTTGAACTATGCTTATGGCTTCTATTGACCACTTAGTCTGATTACAGAAATTTGCTATAAGAAGAAAAAATCAAGGACCTGATTATAATAGCTAACAATCTCATTTTATAGCCAACCCAGGAATCTGTTTGAGTAACTTGATGGTATTTCTCTCAAATAGTGGGTTAATAACTTAATTCAGATAATCATTCCCAAATTCAAAATCCAAAATAATATCAGTTATAATCCCAAGAGATTTCATCTCTATAGCAAGTTTCACTAATCAGAGGTTTTAGATCCTACACTATCTATCCCATGTGCCTGCAAAGCACAGTCAAAAATATATGCAGGACTGTCAGGTTGAAATTCTCCTTTAATTACTTCAAGAAAGCTATAGATCACATTTGATATCACATTCAATAAACAATGAGACCAAGATGCACTTAAATATTAGATAATTTGTTGAATGAGTTTTGAAATAAATCATTTTCAGAGAATTTGCAGTTAACCAGAAATTTAACAAACTTCTCTTAAAAGTTCTTTGCTTTGCTAAGCAGTAGAACCTTTGATATAGCATTACAAATGACTTTGCCTTAAAAAAACAACCACAAAATTGAAAAATAAAAACAAATATTCAGTTATTAACACCATGTAAATGTAAGCTAGTCCTTTAAACAAGAGAAGCAATTAATGTTAAAGGAATTTCATTCAACTAAGAAGGGGGCTGGCAGAGGTTGGAGGGTAAGCTCCAGTGGGAGGATTTGTTTTTTCACTTCTAAGGAGTAGCCATACCCAGTGGGAGAAGGGTGGACTAAGCCTTCACCTCCTCAAGCCAAAAGGTTATACAAATAACTAGTATTCAGTTTTCAATCCTAAATTTCAGATTAACTACCAAAAATTGAAATAAAAAATCTTCAGAAATCTAAAGATGAAGCTACTGGAACACTACACCCAGAACCAAGCTTTTTTTTTTTTTTTTTTTTTTTTTATCAAATCCAGAAAGTTCACAAACAGGGGAATGGACCCCAAAGCAGGAGTTGAATCCACTCCCCTGCCTCTCCAACCCAACCTCAGAATCCCTGAGGCAGGCCTGGAGAAGACACTGATAAAGATCAGTTTAGCTCCATGGTCCCACCCTTTGGGGAGGTGGTCCAGTATGAAATCCAAATTATGTCAAACTCCAGAGATCCACCTTCTGCAGAAGTCTTGAACAGTTTCACTTTGCCATGCCCTGTCAGGAATCCAAGTCATGCCCTGAGACCAAATTTTTCCTATAAAATCCATCCATAGGCTGTTCCATAGTGTCTTTTCCCTTCTCCTTCCACTATGTGAAATGATATCTCTCCTAACTCCACTATCCTTTTCAACCCCACTTCTCCTCCTTATATTTAGCTAACTCTTTTGGGGTATTAAGTCCCTTTCAGGATTTAGCCTTCCAACTAAGGACATGCCAGCCTCATGGGGTGTTTCTTTTATCCTGGCAACTGGCAAGTTCCACTAAGGAACTGCCCTTCCAGCACTGATTATTAAAAAACAAACAAACAAACAAGCAAAAAAAATCCCTTTCTATGCTCTTCCAGTCTATTTCATATTTACTATTCCTGGTGTCTATTGTACCTTTCCATTTTGTCTATAATTTCTTCCTTAAATTAATCTACCTTTTGCCAAAGAAAATGGCCGCTGTGAATTCTTCATATGACCAAATCTCAATTTTTGGTGTCTATCATCATATGGTGTCTATATAATTCACATCATTTTTGGGTCCTCAAACCTCATCATTTGGTCCCAGCTCAACATTCCTTTATTCTCTAGATCCAATCTACTGTTTCTCTCTGTGTGTCCAACATCCTGGTTCCTCTCTGTGCCCAACAACCCACTCCTTTCTCTTTGTCCAACAACACCAATAGTACTTAACAATTTTAGGTTTCAATATTACAACAATAACTCCAAATAACTTAATTAGCAATCTTACAATTTTCATAAGTGATAGCCAAATAGATATAATGTAGCCTGTCCCAAAAATGGAGAGGAATCCCATGTAATTTACAGTCAGCAATTTTAACATACACACTAACTGAAAAAAAGTTATTTTTAAAAAATCAATACTCTAGTTTGTGAAATTTTAACTGTATGTTCCATTCAAACTATCAATTGCTTTTGCAAATCAATCCTTGTTCCTTGTTTTTAAAACCACCTTTTTTTTTTTTTTTTTTTTTTTTTTTAAATTTAATAGCCTTTTATTTACAGGATATATACATGGGTAACTTTACAGCATTAACAATTGCCAAACCTCTTGTTCCAATTTTTCACCTCTTACCCCCACGCTCCCTCCCCTAGATGGCAGGATGACCAGTAGATGTTAAATATATTAAAATATAAATTAGATACACAATAAGTTATACATGACCAAAACGTTATTTTGCTGTACAAAAAGAATCAGACTCTGAAATATTGTACAATTAGCTTGTGAAGGAAATAAAAAATGCAGGTGTGCATAAATATAGGGATTAAAACCACCTTTTTTTAAAAAAACTTTAAGATTCGCAAATGTAGGTACTATCTAAATAACTTTGGACCAAATTTCATAAAATTTATATGCGTGTCCAGCCAAAATTTTAAAGTATAGCTCATAAGTTTTGCAAATTGCCCAATACACAATTTAGAAAGCAACATATTGTATCTAATTAGGAGATACAAACATGTGACCTTGATGAGATTAGTGGCAATCAAATCCCCTTATGATTGGTGCAAAGGTTCTTCATGAAAGAATTCATGAAACCCCGAATTACTAATTGGCAAAAATGAAAGTTTATTATTGGATTAGAATCAGTTTGCTAAGAGACTGACTTCTATAGTGGCAAAATCCTATTAGGGAAATGGAGTCTGACACTGAGAAGAGAATGCCTTCTAAGCAGGCAGGGTCAGAGCAAGCTGCTTGGGCTTCTGGAAGGAGTGAGTTTAAGGAAACCTGTTATATGGGTAGCTCTTGGTGGGAGGCTGGGAGTTGATTTGCCCTTAATAGTGTTGCTTCTCTCATCCTGGGAAGATGGGTCCTCTCTCTAGACTCCTTAAAGCCTGGGAGATCCTGAACTCTCAGATCAAAAAGGGAACACAACTTAATTTTCAATAAAGTTTCAATAAAGGGAACAGTTTCTCTCTCCCTTCAATCTCTTTCAGTAAGTTACCAGAAAATTTTGTTTTAATAATCATTTTTTTTTACTTAAAATCAAATCAAATGCAGATTTAAACTTCTAGTAGTAATACTTCAGTATTAATACACACATATTTCTAAAATCTTATTGCCAAGTTCATCAATTGAAAACAATTCTATTAATTTAAATTTACATAATAATTTAGGTCACTTTTTTGGGGAGGAAACTCTCCTTCCATTTCAAAAACTTTAGTCTCCTAGACTGCTCAAAATCTTTGAAATGGCAGTAAACTATTTGAGACTTGAGATGGAGACATAGGCCCCTAGAAGCAAAATGGCAATGGTTCCTCTCTCCTCTAAATTTTTATTCTTCCCTTTGTGGACTGCTGTATTGGGAAGGGGTTAAGATTTTAAAGTATAAAATGGATTTCCCTACATTTCCCCAAGCCATATGGAGATAGACCACACCCTTTTACAGAATCTAGAATCCCCTAAGAAGAGTTTTGGGACTGTGGAGGGTTGGGGAACATAGGGACCCATCTAGAGAGAAACTGAAGCTGATTCCAGAGCATGGAATTTTGGGGGAGCCAATAGTTCTTTGGAGACACTGGACTGATGTAAGTCTACATTCAGTGACCCTGTTCACTCCCAGTTCCCTCTAAGGAGAGAAGTTGAAAGCTTAAGAAAAATTCAGCTTAGTTTTCATCAAGATTCCATACAAGTGCTTTTCAATGCTAAAATGACCACATTTTTTCCTTTGTAACTCAGCTGACTGGGAGAAACATAGAAGACAAAACGCATTCATGCACACAAACACAAACTGCTTTTAAATTCCTTTTCTTTTTGTCTAGTATAGAGTTGTTCCTTCCCTACTTCCTGGAGAACATCTTCTCTTTTAGAACCTCACTTCTTTCTTTACTAGAGTTTCTTGCTACTAAACTCTAGATTTACTGACATTACCTCACTTGTAGGACTATATAAGAGGTATGTTCTAGGGGTTCCCACTCCTTGGTGCCATTAAATTCCCCATATTACTAATCTGTCTGATATCTCAAACCCCAGTCACCAAAGGCAATATTACATAGTCCACATTCTTACTTTGGATCTATGCAAGTTACCTGGCTGTTTCAGAATGTACTGTTTCCCTTCCTGATTTCCTAGAATCATCAATGAACTTAATTACCAATATGGTCCTGGGATTTTGAACAGTCTTTGAGTGGGGGATGCTGGAGCCAAACCAAGAGGCCATTGAAATATCAATGGTATGCATCTTCTCATGCTTCCACTGGGACTACCCCCAACTCATAATGTCTGAATCCTGGACAAGCCCCCATTTGTAAAAAGCAAAATATCTTACCAAGATCTCCACTGACTCACTGACGAATGAAAGAAGTATTTATTTTACATTCTTGCAAGAATGGGTGTGCCTAGGTGAGTAAATACACCTTTGAAACTCCAAAGGCAGAATTTTATTTGCTATCCTGAATTCAGCACAAATCCTTCTTCTGATTCCACATTAATCAGATATTATAGAGGATGTTACTGAATCTCCATTCCCTATTACATAGCCAGCCCCTACCCCAAAGGAGATTACATTCTAGAAGGGGAAAGATAACAGAGGAAAGCTAAAGGAAAAGAACAAATGATTTTTTTTTTTCAAATCTCAAGCCACCATCCTTGATTACAAAAGCCAGTCCCCCGAGGAGGTCACATTCTTTTGAGTAAAGATAATCTCCTTCTTGATTATTCTTTGTTGTCCTTGTGGGTTTCAGTTTTCTAACTTAAGTTTCATTTCTCCAATTTGATTTTCATAAGTGTGGAAACCAAAATGCCCATTCATTTCTCACATGTGTCCCTAACATATTTCTTTCTTGTCTTCTCTCCTTCTGAATCCACAGCTCTTGATTTTCAGAGCTCATTCTTTAATTTCCTAACCCTCTCTTGTCTTATTCAGTGTCCAGGTTCTGGTAAGAGAATGGATAATAAGTATAATGCCATCTTGAAACTCTTTCCAGTCTGAACCTAAAGTATTTATTTCTTAGTGCAGAGCCTATGAGTGTGGCTCTCTGTCTCCCTATCCTTGTCTCAACTCCACTGATCACTGATGAATGCAGGAAAAAAATGATTTTACATTCTTTGGAACCACAAATGCAATATTTTACTTCCTATCCTTCAATCCATGAATGAGTAAATTGGAGACACCCAAGAAGGCATGGGTGATGAGGCAAAAATGAGAGGATCCTGGGGTAGCATCCATCTTCTCAACTGGGGGCAGGAGCCAATATATCCTGAAGAAGGTGATGGTCACTTATTTTCCTGGGTCTTAATTTCTGATCCAGATCTTTTTGATCTTTTTTATGTTTGGGAAATTATTAAATATGAATCAATATTCTCCAATTAATAAATGGTCAAAGGATATGGCAGTTTTCAGGAGAAGAAATCAGTTATCTATAGTCATATGAAAAATGTTGTGAGTTACTGTTGATTAGAGAAATGTAAATTAAAACAACTCTGAGACACCATCTCATATATATATTGGCAAATATGATAGGACACTAATGAACTGTTTGTGGAGTTGTGAACTGATCAGTCATTCTGGAGAACAATTTGGAACTATATCTAAACGGCTATACAATTGTGCATACTTTCTGATCCACTACTACTAAGTCTGTATCCCAAAAAAATCAAAAGAAAAGGAAAAGGACTTCTAAGTACAAAAATATTTATAGCAACTCTTTTTGTGGTGGCAAAGAATTAGAAATTAAGGGGATGTCTATCAATTAGGGAATGGCTCAACAAGTTGTGGTAGATGATTATAATGGAGTACTATTGTATTACAAACACTGACAAGCAGGATGCATGTCCAAAAAACTGGGAAAACTTACATGAACTGATGAAAAGTGAAGTAAGTAAAACCAGGAGAACATCATACATATAAAAGCAATATTGTATGATGATCAACTGGAAATGACGTACTGATCAATGTAATGATCTAAGACAATTCTAAAGGACTTAAGATGAAAAAGTTATCCACCTTCAAAGAAAGAACTGGTAGAGTCTGAATGCAGATCAAAGCATATTTTTTCAAATAAGAATATACTGGGTGAAAATATGAATTATATGAATCAATAATATCTCTTCTATCTAACTCCAAGCCCCCATGATGGGAATATTCTCAGCATTTATGAAAATATTTTTCTCTAGATACCTGCCACCTACTGACCTCCAATCTATCTCATTTTCTTTTTTTAAGGCAATTGGGGTTAAATGAATTGCCTAGGGTCACACAGCTAGTAAGTGTTAGGTGTCTGGGGCCAGATTTGAACTCAGGTCTTTCTGCTTCATGGCTGGTGCTCTATCCACTATGCCAATTATCTGTCTCTGACCTCTTTCTCTCACAAACATTCCTCCCATCCCATATATTAACTCAGTAGTGCAATAAGTGATTATGTTTTGCCCAAAGAAACCTTTTTCTTTTAGAATTTAGAATTAATGGTGAAAAAGAAAACAAACTCTTTAATTTTTTTTTATTTTGTGTTCCCAAATTGTCTCCCTCACATCAGCTCCTTCCCCATCCATTGAGAAGGCAAGCAATAGTATAGTCATTGTATATGTGAAGTCATGCAAAACATATTTCTATATTAAACATTCTGCAAGAAAAATAAAGAAAGTGAAAAAGAATGCTTCAATCTGTACTCAAGTCATCAATTCTTTCTCTGGAAATAGCGTTTTTCCTCATGAGTTCTTTGGAATTGTCTTAGATCATCCTATTGATCAAAATAGCTAAGTCTTTCACAATTGATCATTTTGAGAATATTGTTGTTACTGTGTTTCTTCTATTTCTGCTCACTTCACTTTGCATCAGAGCATGTAAGTCTTCCTGAGTTTTTCTGAAACCATATTCTTCATCATTTCTTTCAGAATAACGCTGTTTTATCACAATCACATACTACAACATGTTGAGTCATTCTCCAATTCATGGTCACCCCTCTTGCCACCACAAAAACAGCTACAATAAATATTTTTGTACAAATAGGTCTTTTTCCTTTTCCTTTGGTTTACTGAGGACAAAGACATAGTGGTGGGTTTTGTTGGATCAAATAGTATGCACAGTTTTATAGCCCTTTGGGCATGGTTCCAAATTGTTCATAGTTCCAACAACAATGCATTAATGTCCCTATTTTCCCACACCCTTTCCAACATTTGTCATTTTTTATTTTTCTGCCATGTTAGCCAGTCTGATAGGATGAGGTAAGACCAATAGACTCATACAGCGGGAAAAAAACAATCATGTCTCAGAAGGTAAAATCAGAAGAAGAGACAAGTAAGGAATCATCCAATCTTACATTATTATTACAGCATCTTTTCCTTGCTTCCAGGGCTAGTACTTGTCTCCTGAGTTGCCAAACTCTTGGTCCTGACTTGGTGATGGAAGCTGTGGTAGGGATGGTGGCTCCTTTCTTCCTTCAGCACTGGCTGTAGCTCTTTTGCCATCATGGTGGCACAATATAAAACATAACATTGTCCCCTTCATGTGCTCCCTTTTCTTCACTCATTTCTCAGCATTCACAAGGTTTCTGCTCTCTGCCTCCTCTTGAGGTGAGAGAAACACAAAGAGAAACAGAAAGAGTTAGGGGAAGACAGAAAAATAGATACACACAGAGAATCCTCTCAGAAGTAGTTCCAACTCATACACTCCTTCTTTAAAAGCATACTGAATTTTTGTACTGATGCGTGGGCATCCCTTGCCAGCATCCACTCCAGCTTCTTGACAAAAGTGACACTATACTGTGTGTATATATTTAGATATGTCTTTGCCTCCTTCATTAGAATCTAAGTTCCTTTGTAGAAGTTGTTTATTCTTTGTATCTCTAGTACATACTATATTATTTGTCACTCTAGCACATAGTATATTACTTGGCACATAAATGTGTGTTGATTGATTGATTAGCTCCAATAATAGTCACTGAATATCCTAATATCCTGCATGATGAGAAAGAAATTTGTCTTATTATGATGGTTTTTTGCTCCCCTTTGCCAGCATAGCAACCAGAAATCCCATTTCAGGTAATCAGAACAAAAGAAAACTCCAAATGTATGGATTTATGGACAAGCCTCATCACTCCTGCTCTGTCCTCTCTCATGGCTTTTTGGCCTTTCTGGATACCCATTTGATGAGAGAAGAAGACTATGACAATCAGCAGAAAAGCCCTGCAAGTTTCCCTTTTTTGAGATATTATCAATATAAGCCCAGTGGCTGGGGGAGGGGGGATATTAAGATTTTTTAACATTTTTTGCAACAGTATTTTATTTTTCTAAAAACATATAAAGATAATGTTCAATATTCAGTTTTGTAAGACTTTGTATTCCAAATTTTTATTCCTCCCTTCTTTATCTCCTCCCTCCCACAAATAATTTGATATAGGTTAAATATATTTAATTATTTTGAATATATTTCCATATTTGTCATGTTGTATAAAAATAATCAAACCAAAAAGGAAGAACCACAAGAAAGATAAAAACAAACAAACAAAGAGATGGAAATACTATGTTTCAATCTATATTTAGTTTCCATAGTTCTCTCTCTGGATGCAGATGGCATTTTCCATTTCAAATCTATTAAAATTGCCTTGAATTACCACATTGTTGAGAAGAGCCAAGTCTGTTATAGTTGATCATCACATAATTTTGTTGCTATTGTGTATAATGTAGTGTATAATAATATTGTGCATATTGTGTATAATGTTGTATATAATATAATTGGTCTTGCTTGCTTCATTCAGCATAATTCATATAAGTCTTCCCAGACTTTTCTAAAGTCAGGATGCTCCTCATTTTTTATAGAACAATAATATTCCATTACATTAATATATCATAACTTGTTTAACCATTCCCCAACCGATGGGCATCCATTCAGTTTCCAGTTCCTTGCCACTACAAAAAGGGCTGCCACAAACATTTTTGCACACGTTGGTCTTTTTCTTTCTTTTATAATCTCTTTGGGTTACAGACCCAGGAGTGACAATACTGGATCAAAGGTTATGAACAACTTTGTAGCCCTTTAGGCATAGTTCCAAATTGCTCTCTAGAAATGTTGGTTCAATTCACAATTCCATGAACAACACATTAACGTACTAGTTTTCCCATATCCCCTCCAACATTTATCATTATCTTTTCCTGTCATTGGGGCCAATTTTAGAAGTGTGAATTGGTACCTCAAAGTTCTCTTAATTTACATTTTTCTAATCAATAGTGATTTAGAATATTTTTTATATGACTAGAAATGGCTTTAATTTCTTGATCTGAAAATTATCTGTTCATATCCTTTGACCATTTATCAATTAGGGAATGACTTGTATTCTTATAAATTTGACTCAGTTCTCTATATATTTTAGAGATGAGACCTTTATCAGAAACACTACTTGTAAACCCCCTGCCCTGATTTCTGCTTTCTTTCTACTATTGTCTAAATTGGTTTTGTTTGTGCAAAACTAATTTAATGTAATCAAAATTATCAATTTTGCATTTTGTAATGTTCTCTAATTCTTCTTTGGCCATAAATTCCTCCCTTCTCCACAGATCTGACAGGTAAATTATCCCTTGTTCTCCTAATTTGCTTAGAGTATCACCCTTTATGTCAAAATCAGGAATCTATTTTGACCTTATCTTGATATAGGGGGTTAAATGTTAATCAATGCCTAGTTTCTGCCATATTATTTTCCAACTTTCCTAGCAATTTTTGTCAAATAGTGAGTTCTCATTCCAGAAATCAGAGTCTTTGGGGTTATCAAATATTAGATTACTATAGTCACTGACTATTGTGTATTGTGAATCTAACCTATCTCACTCATCTGATATTTTGTTTCTTACCAAATGGTTTTGATGACTGCCACTTTATAACATAAGAATAAAATTAATTCAAATAGATAAGAAAGCATGTGGTGGGGACAAGTTAGCATACATTGTAGGCCCTAGAGGGATTGGACTGGATGACCTCTAAGCTTTCTTCTTGTTCTAATAATATATGAGTCTATGCTCAAGTCTTTCAGACTCAGCCAATTAGAGTGACTCAGTCCTTCCAAATGGGACAGAGCCCAAGCTCCAGCAGCAAGAATCTGTGATAAAACTTCACCAGCAAGGACATACAGCTGAGCCCAGGCCAAGAAATGCTATTGTTGGCACAGAGCCTCCATTTGACCAAATCAACCTGCCAAGATGGTTGTATCAGAATGCTGAACCTAAAGCAGACACTGAGATAGCATGGGGCTGGTCTGGTAGACTTGGGTTTCCAGAGCCTAATTCAGTAAGAGAATATTTACAGCTCCCCATACCCTCTGGCAAGCTCCAGTTCCCAACAGCATACCTGAAGTTAGAGCTTAGAGAGGCTAAGGGGTAGAAGTGGGACAGAAGGCTAGACAGGACAGAGCCATCCTTTTCCTGCAAAGCTTTATTCTTCCTTATGTGGTAAAAGAGTAGTGGTTTTCCTGCACTTTACCAAGCAAAAACTTAAGACTCCATAGAACCTTGAAGAAGGGTCTATGGACTTAGGTTAGGTAGGTTTGGCAAATGTCATTCAGAGCTTGGCATTTAATGGTACCAAGGACTAGCATTTATATGCCATGTAAAGACTTGCATAAGGACCAGGAGATCATTATATACTTCAACAACAATACTATATGATGACCAGTTCTGATGGACCTGGCCATCCTCAGCAACGAGATCAACCAAATCATTTCCAATGGAGCAGTAATGAACTGAACCAGCTACGCCCAGAGAAAGAACTCTGGGAGATGACTAAAAACCGTTACATTGAATTCCCAATCCCTATATTTATGCCTACCTGCATTTTTGATTTCCTTCACAGGCTAACTGTACAATATTTCAGAGTCTGATTCTTTTTGTACAGCAAAATAACAGTTTGGTCATGTATACTTATTGTGTATCTAATTTATATTTTAATATATTTAACATCTACTGGTCATCCTGCCATCTGGGGGAGGAGGTGGGGGGTAAGAGGTGAAAAATTGGAACAAGAGGTTTGGCAATTGTTAATGCTGTAAAGTTACCCATGCATATAACCTGTAAATAAAAGGCTATTAAATAAATAAAAAAAAGACTTGCATAAGCCTTTATATACGCTATCTCATTTGAACCCTCACAACAACTCTATGAGACAAGTGTTATTATTATCATCACATTTTACAGGTGAGGAAATTGAGGCACAGAAAGGTTAAGTGACTTGCCCAATATATAGCAACTGAGGTATGATTTGAACTCAGGTCTTTCTTATTCCAGAAGTCATGTCCAATATTTCTCTATCTCTGTCTCTATCTTTGTCTCTCTTTCTCTCTGCTTATCTCTTTTTGTCTGTCTCTGCTTCTGTCTCTGGAGAGAGAGAAAGAGAGAGAGAGATCCTATATTTGTGAGATATGTGTGTGCATGTGGCTATGTTATCCACATTTGTATCCATCAGAGTTACTCTTCCTGGCCCTGACAGGGATAATGTATAGCAGCAATAACAAATGACTGACCCTTTGTGGGTATCTGCATTTAGAGAGTGGGCGGAGGAAGATAAATCAGCAAAAGAGATAAGAAGAAGCAAAAGGTAAAACAGGCTTGTACATTGTCATAGTCTCTGGACACTTTCACAAAGGGGGATGATCAGAGGTGTCAAATGGCTGTTAAGAAGTCTGGACTGAGGAAAGGCCATTTGACTTTGAATATAGGAGACTGGTCGTGATCTTGGAGAAAACAGTTTAAATTAGATTGGTGGGACAGAAGCCAGAAAGTATGGGGATGAAAAAGAGAGCTGCTGCCAATGACACATTGGAGAAGTTTGGCAGCAAAAAGGAAAAAAAATAGGAGAATAGTTCAAGGAGAGGAGACCAGGGTCAATTAAATTTTTTTTCCACATTCAGAATTGTTAAATCTGTGAATCAGAAGGGATCCTAGAGGCCACTGAGTCTAACCCAGATCTGACCAAAATTCCCATCTCTGGAATTTCACAAAAGGATTTATTTAGGCTCTACATGAAGACCTCCAGTAAGGGGGAAGCTGCTATCTTCTGTGGTTGCCCATTCAGTTGTATGGTTCTGATTGTCTCTCCCTATCCCCACCTCTGCCTTCCACCCCCTCCTATTCAAATTAAATCCTCCTCTTAGCAATTTCTATCCATATCTCAGAATCACAGAATTTGAGAACTAGAAGGAGCTTCAGCAGCTATTTAATCTAATCCCATGTATGAAAGAAATTTCACTATAACAGTATTGACAAGTAGACATCCTACATCCACAGAATGACCAGCAAGGAAGTGGGAAAACACTATAACTTGAATTCTGTTTCCTTAGTTCTGCTCTCTAGTGCCATGCAGAAATTGCTATTCTCTCATCTGTATGACAACCTTTTAGATATGTAAAGATAACAATCATGACCCCTCAAGTCTTCTGTTCTCTAGGGTAAATTAAATACTCTCAGTTTCTTCAACTGCTCTGCATAGGTCATAGTCTGCATTTCTTTTTCTATCTTTTTTACCTTTTCTTCTAACTTTCCTATATCAGTTCCAAATGTGGATAGGGGAGATTTGTGCATGTTTGAAGGAAAAAAAGTCAGCTGAAAGGGAGGAATTGAAAAAGCTGAGCAGAAGGTGTGTGATTGAGATCCTAGAGGCATAGGAAGGAATATAATTGAAACCACAGATTGACAACCTTTGAACTGTCCAATCTAAGGATTTTTTTTTTGTAAAAGGGGAATGTGTCCTTCAGCAAAGATCCTAGGAGATGGAGCAGAAGAGGAATAAATTTGTTACCACTTTCTCTAGGGTATAATGACTTCAGCTATCCAATAGAAATAAATTTTGAGGACTGGGGCTCTTTCATTTTTGTCTTCATAGCTACAGAGCTTATCATGGTGCTTAGCATATAGTAAGAATGTACTATATGCTTGTTGACTTAACCTGCATCTGAGAATAATCCCAATGTCAGACTGTAGAAGGACTGAGCACTCAGCTAGGGAATATAGAAGTTACTCAGAAGCTCCTAGATCTTCATGGGATCCTGGTCAATGTCCACTTGTCGATGGTGACCATGGCTGAATCATTTATAGCTGGTTTCAGAATTGGGCCCCTCTTATTCAGTTTCCTAGAAAGGTAATTTCAGTAAATCTCAGAGGAAGAAAGGCATAGCCTAGACTTCTAGCATCACAAAGGAAAAGAAGTCAACAGCTCCACCTGGTGTTACAAAGCCCTACAAATACCTGCTCTGAGTTCCATTCCTCCCTGATGAAGTTAAAAAGGTTGGGAATGACATCAATGGATGCCCATCAGTTGAGGAATAGCTAAACAAGCTATGATATATGAATGTAATAGAATATTATTGTTCTATAAAAAATGATGGGCAGGTTGATTTCAGAAAAGTTTTACTTACTTACTTACATGAACTGATGCTAAGTGAAGCAAGCAGAACCAAGAGAACATTGTACACAGTAACAGTAAGATTATGAGATGATCAACTCTGATGGACTTGTTTTTTTTTCAACAGTGAGATGATTCAGGCAATTCCAATAAACTTCATCTAGAGAGAACTATGGATCAAAGCATAGTATTTTCACCTTCTTTTTGTTGTTGTTTGCTTGGGGTTTTTTTCCTGGTTTTTTTTTTTTTTTTTAGCTTTTGATCTGATTTTTTTTGTGCAACATGATTAATATGGAAATATTTTTAGAAGAATCACACATGTTTAACCTATATCAGATTCCTTGTTGTCTTGAGGAGGGGAGAGAGAGAAATTTGAAATAAGGTTTTGCAAAAGTGAATGCTGAAAACTATCTTTGCATGTTTTTGGAAAAATAAAATACTATTTAAAAAATCTCACCTCAAGTTCAGCCTCAGTTACTGATTAGGAACAATGCAGGTGGATTTTGATAAAATATCAGTCATTTAATAAACATTTATGCAGTGTCGAGCAGAAGTAGCGGTATATCAAGATGGCATAACAGATATAGTGCTGGGCTCAGAATCCAAAGACTTGAGTTTGAAGACTGTCTGAAATACTTATGAGATGTGTAATTCCAAGTTCAGACTTCAGCCATTGTTACTAGGAACTCCCTACTTCCTCCTCATTTCTGCCTTTTGACTTCATTCAAGTCCCAAATTAACTCCCATCTTCCATAAAAAAGCCTTTCCAGATCCTTCTCAATTCTAGTGCCTTCTCTTTGTTATTTCCAATATAGTCTGTACATTGTTGTTATTGTTACTACATTGTCATTTGATACTACATAGTTGTGTGGATGTGTAGTCTCCTCCATTAGATTGTTAACTCCTTTTTTTAACCTTTTTTTGTGTATCTACAGCACTTAACACATTGCTTAGTATAATAGTAGGTGCTGAATAAATGTTTATCAACTGCCTGACTTTACTTCTTTCAGCCTTGTTGTGAGCATTAAATGAGATAAAACATGTCTAGGGATTTATAAACCTTGAAACACTATTATAAATGCTACCTATTACCATTATCTAACAACTTCTGTGCTGGTTCACTATTTTTGTTATGCCCCCTAACTGTGGGTGCCCCTCAAAGTTCTATATTGAGCCCTCTTCCCTCTCTATGCTATGACCTCATCAGCTCCCGTGGATATGATTATAACCTCTATGCAAATGACTTCCAGATCTATTTATGCAGCCCTAGTCTCTCTTATGAGCCAGTCTTGCAATGCCAAATACCTACTAGGTATTTTGAACTGATTATCTCTCAAAATAAACCTATCTAAAACATCCAACCACTCTTTTACTGTGGAAGGAAGTCATCCTTGATTCACTGTACACATTCAATCAGTTGCTTAATCTTGTTGGTTCTGCTTCCAAAGTTCTTGTATTTGTCCTCTTCATTCACATGGCCACCACTCAAATTCAGGTTCTCATCCTTTCTCACCTGCACTATAGCAATAGCTTCCTAATTTGTCTTCAGGCTTCGAAACAGCTGTTGAAAAGGCAAAATAATTTAAAAGATATGCTATTAAAAGTGCCCTTGTCTAGTTGAGAAGGTCGGACTCTGAAGGATTATCTATTCCCTTAAGAGTATTTGTAGAAATTAAGTATGGATGGCATTTGAATGTGAATCATTGTATCATGATCCAATGGAAATAGTACTGAATTTGGAGTCAGAGGATCTCTGTTCAAATCCTGCTACTGCCACTCAATACCCATCATTGATCTGATAGATTCATCTACATGACCCACAGAATGTTGGGCTTTAAGGAGGTGCTATTTATATTTTAGAACATCAGATTCATCATTCATCAAACCCCAATCCCTTGTATATCTTTCATTTCCAAAGATTCTCATGGGAAAATCCTGGAATCTTCTCTAGCTCAGCCCAGCTCAGTGAACTGTCACCTTCCCCAACTTTTTCTATCATCTTCATCATCATCACTATCATCACAATTATCATCATCATAGCTAACATTTATGTGGTGCTTTAAGATTTGTAAAGCATTTTGTAAATATTATTTCATTTGATCCTCACAGAAACCCTGGGAAATTTGCTTTGAATGGACTTCTTGCTTCTCTTCTAGGCTGAGCTAAATCAACTATTCAAATTATGTCTTTGACCTTACTAGATATTTGACCATGGATGGACTAATCACTTCATCTCTCTTGGTCTCAGTTCCCATATTTATAAATTGGAAACAATTATTCTTCTACTATCTCCATTCCATTGATGCTATGAGGAAAATACTGTAAACATTAAAACTCAGTATCAATATATGTCATTTTTGTTGTCACTGTTCCTTCACTAAAGACCTCTCGTTCCTTGTGGGGTGAACTAGATTGCTCTAACTGCTTCATTACAACAAAAAGGCAAACCTGGGCATTCGAAGACTAGCATAATGTACTAATGTATAATAATAAGCCCACCAACCTAGTAAGGCTTTTAGGCTAAGCAGGCACAGCATATTGTAAATATGTCATATAAAAACTATCTTGTCTGAGTTTGGAAAAGTGTATCAACAGTTTGAGTATAATGTGATGAAGTTTTCAGATAATAGGAACTATCCAAGAGTACTCACTAAATTATGGAGAAAATTTCAATCTTTATCATTGGAGGAAATACAGTGAGAAAATTCCAGATCCTTGAATAATTGAGCTTAGAAGTATTATTCTTATTAATATTACTAGCAACTCCTTAGCTAACTTTCTTGAGTAATGCGATCACACATTCCAATTCTTCTATGTCCTCCTTCCCCTAGAGCACATTAGTGAACTCATCATGCTCAGTGGAAACTCAATAAATGGCATAATTGAGAGAAGTATTGGTTGGTGAAAAGGAGAGAGAATCAAAAGAGAAAAGAACCAGAATTTGTTTGGGCTCCTCTTGGATAAAGCAACGGTTTTTTCACCCAGATATCTTACATGTCTGCAAGAGCTCTGGTGAGCAGCATAATTATAATAGAAGTTGAATCTTATTTAGGAAATTGGGGGAAGGAGGAAAGGAAGAAGAGAGAAGCCAGCAGAAGAAGAGGCTGAGTTCAGAGTTTCAAATAAAGAAGAAACAATTTGGTGGCATTGGAACCAGGGATCACTACAAAGGTGGAAATATGGATCTATCTCAAGGAATTAGAAAGCTACTAATTTGCTCTCAATTAGAAGTGTTCCAAATTTAAAGAGGCTGACTGGAGAAATGGTAGATTCCCTCTCCTTAGAGGTCTTCATGCAGATCAGTTAAACTATGCTAGACATGTCTTTCATGTGTAAGGCACTGGTTTTTTTTTATGTAAACAGTTTAATTACTGAAAAAAAAGGAATAAAATAAACATTTGTTAATGGAACACTGATAAAATCCACCTGTGAAGAAAAAGGCTCTCAGATTAAATGAAGAAAGGAAGGGACAATCTAGTCTGACAACCAGATAGAAAGCTGCCCTCAGATTAATATATTGAGAGGACCTATTGAAAGGCAGAGTAATGATGGGCATGAAGTAATGTAGATTGTTTTACCCTGTGACCCATCAGCTAATTTGCATGCAACTGTAGTTTATAACTGACAAAATTATAAGTCAAATAACTCTTTGGGATTATGGGGAGATTAGTTAGGAACTGTTGGGTCCAAATCTTATGGGAAGATGGATTTCTTGAGTTATACTTCATAAGGTAAAAGTAAGTCACTAATCAACAGGATGTTCTAATTTAAATTTTAAGTGGATTATTAAGAAGCCATAGAAAAAGCTATAGGGAGTCAGGAGACTAAGTTAAATAGAGGAAGAATTGTAGGAAACTAGGGACAGTAGATGTAAAAATCTTCCAGCTAGAAGAGAATTTTTTTCACCTGCTTTTCTGAGGACTTGCTGATTGAATGAGAGACATTGTTTGGCTGATTGACGGGTTAAAGGCTAGAACAATTCCTAGAAGCTCATTGAGTACTGAATCCTGCTGTTACCTCCAGAACTATTGCACTATTGCTCTCTAATGCCATCTAAAGCCTGAGAGGAAGTACTTCTCAGGAGTGCCTGTGATGCACTCTGATTTGAGAGGGAGAAAGAATGGGAAAGGGTAAGAATACAGTCTATTTTGTTGTGAGATGTACTTTGCTGATGATTAAAGTAGAATTGTGATACAATTTGCAGATCTAAGGAGCTTAGCAGTTACTTTGGCTTGAGATAACTCCTTGTCATCAAAATTTCCTAACATTTTTTTTTTCTCAGTGCCTTAGTAAGGGTAGCTGTGAACAAAAAGAGTTTGTGGCTGCTTTATCAGCTCAAGGGCAAAGCCTATCAGGAAAGCAATGAAAATGAGAAGAGGAGCAGCTATTAGAAAAACAGATTCTATTCCTGTGGTGCAGATTGTTCCTGAAGGGACCTCAGACATCAAGGTCTGTTATCTATATGTGGGTGCCTTACTCAGACACCTTTCTCCTAGGTTTCTCTCTTTTTTCTATTAGATTTCTACAAAAGTGGGCCCATTCACTCCTATATATAGCATGAATTTTTAGGAGAGTGTATTACATGTCTATGTTTTTGAGACATTAGTAGAGTTGTTGATGATCACAATGAAATTTGGAAGCATATATATCTTGTATCATTTTGTCAAGTCTAACCTTGAGGGACCATCGTGGGTTCACTATAGGAGTTGGGTTCAGTAGCCAGGCATGCAATTAGACTAGGTTTTATCTTAGGAGAGCCTAACTCTAATAAGAGAGGGTATATTTCCTGCTTTTATATTCCTTAATTCATTAAGTCTTCAGTCTTAGGGACAATGTTACCTATATGGCTCATGTATAGAGATTTTCCTGAAAGAGAAAGGAGGAAAAGATACAGTAGATAGTATGATTTTTCACTGGCTATTCTCCATACTTGAATTCTTTTCTTTTTCTCTGGCTTCCCTGACTTCCTTTGGGTTCTAAATAAAATCCCACTTTCTGCAGGAAGCCTCTCTTGATCCTCTTACTTCTAATGTCTTGCTCTTGTTGATTATCCCCAATTTATCCTATATATAGTTTATACATAGTTATTTTCATGTTGTCTTCCCCATTAGACTGAGAAATATTTGAAAACAAGAATTATCTTTTACTTTTCTTGGTATATAATCAATGCAACTGTGTCTAGCAAATAATAGGTGCTTAATAAATATTTTATTGACTGTGGGTGAATTATGATGTTTGATCATTCCTGCTTTTGCTTCTTATTGAAAAAAGATACGATTATTCTCTTTTATTTTCTGAAGAACAAATGTTATTATTATTCTTTCTTTTACCTTATTAAATACTTTATGGTTATGAATTAATGACATCATTATGACTGACTTCATGTAAAATGGGAGCATACCAGTGGGGGTTGAGGATCTGTATTAGTGAGTAGTGGTAATATATACTTCCTCACACCAGAATTACTACTAGAATCCTGAGAGTAGTGAGATGTGGTGTCATGAATCTGGACCTTCTCTGGGAATCCCAAAACTGCCAGAATGAATGTGGTTTAGATGAGTGAGCCAGTTCAAAGAGTGAGCCCCAGGTTAGACCTGTAAGAGTTTGAATAATAGATACTGAGGTCCCTTCCAACTCTTACATTCCATGGTATTCAACTGAATTTACATGGTCAGGGCACTGTGACACTGCAGGCAATTCTCCTATGCAGGCACTGCTCCTGACCATCTGTTCTTTTGTTAATTCTTGGCAGCTGGATTGGCATTGAGACTAAGACAGTTGTACAATATCTATTTGTGCAAAATGGTTGCCTTTCCTGGGCTCTTAGGCAGATGCCAGCCACAATAATTTGGCTTGGGGAATTTTTCACGAGAGAGATAGACTAACCAGCATTTTCAAGGTCAAAGTTGCCTATTTCAATTCCAGTGGCAGCATGGATATCTGCCAAAGCCTTCCATCCACAAAGTAATCTTTAGAAAAATTGCTTGGAGCTATTAATCAATTAATAAAATTGACTGGAGAAAGTAAATTTGACTCTTTTTGGTCTGTTGCATTGCAAAAGAAAAAGAGACCAGTTAAAAAGGTAAATTAAAGGGTATAGAATACCTATTTGTATTTTGACCTTCTAAGCATACAATCTTTTAAAGTTTATTGTTACTATTTCCCCTAATTTATCTAATGAAGGTGAGATAACAACCTTTATTATCATTACTACCAGTTTAGGAGATAAGGCAAAGCAAGAAGAACTGGAGAAATTTAGATTTCCTAGAGGATTCAAGGAGGTATTAGTGGCATCTATTAAGAGAAAAGCCTGAATTCCCAGTAGATTTAAGATTGTGGATTTATTATAAAGGAAACCTCTGAGATTTGTGTTCAGCCATGAGTACTGATCCCTTTTCTCCTTAGGATTTCCTTGCAGGAGTAGGAATGAGGGTTAAAGAGAGATGGAAATATAGCCCCTAATCTTTTGATATTATCCTTGATTGTGTCTAACTGGGCATTCCTCCTCCTCTTTACACAGTAATTCATATATACACCATTCTTTTCAATAAATATGTATGCCCAAATGTAATAAAGTTACATCATTGGTTTCTATCTTTTGGAGACATCAATAGAGCTTAAAAACTACTGGATTTGGTGTTAGCTTTTGAAATAATCCTATATCCTTCTAACAGCAGGATGTCTGCAGGCTGCCAAGATCTTTGAGATGAAATTAGCATTGTTGTACGTCATAATGAGAATTGAAAGGTTGATGTCTTATATCTTGGAAGTCCACTGCTAGTGTTCCATAGGTGATAAAAGCATTGTGCCCATTTCCCATTTTATAGTCAGGCATACAATTGGACCAGGTTCAGTTCTGGGGGAGCCTACCTCTGAAGAGGTTATATCCTTTTGCCCATCTTCTTTGGCTCATTAAGTCTTCAACCCTGGGAGCAATTTTACTTGTGACTCACTTATAAGGCTTCCCCAAAAAGGAAAAGCACAAAAAATATATTCTATGGACAATATGAATATATATATATATATACATAATTTATTCCCCCACACAAAAAGAATGCTAAACAGAAGATACTCACAAATACAGATTTGACAAAAACAAACATGAAAAAGGATTCAATAATTTAACGACCATTGCCATTTTCTAAGAGACATATTCCCATTTTATCAGAACATAAAGCAGTTTGCAGGACTGCTAATTGTCATTTTTACATTTCACTTCAGCTCTACACTCTCTAAATCATCCCAGTATTTGTCTACCATTAAAGAAGCTAGGTTTTAGTCAATCCTTTTATCAGTAGTTATTCTTCTCAATGTATTAGCATCTATCAAATAGATGTTCAAACCATTCAGATTTAGCTATAAAATACTACAACAAAGTCAAAGGCAGCAAAATAATGGAATAAAGAAATGATTTCCATTTTTATTGCAACATCTCCTTGAATATTTGCTTAAAGTTTATATATTACTTTGGGTACATAAAGAATTGCCCACAATTATTTACTCCTGTTATTTACTTTTTAAAATTCCCGAAATGTTGTGTGAGTTTCCAAGGAATTAGAAATGAATCCATACAGTAGGTATGATTTCTGAGACAAACTGAAGGGTCTATAGGTCAGTTGGCTTTCCTGAAACACAGAGAGTAAGAAGGGGCCTCAGTGGCCATCTAGTCCAATCCATACCTGAAAAAAATCTTCACTATAACATATATATATATGACAAGTGGTTAACCAGGTTCTGTTAAAGACCTTCAGGGAGGGGAAATCCACAAATTTCTAAGGCATCTCATTTTATTTTCAGACAGCTCTGATTGTTAGGAAGCATCTTCCACCCTTTGCTTCTGATTCTGTCCTCAAGGGCAAAAGGGAATCAAGCTGATTCCTTTTTTCACATAATAGCCTTCTTGATATTTGAATGTCATAGTGAGAATGCTGTGACTAATGGCATAAAGAGCTTAGTGAATTGTTTGCACAAAATATTTTCCACAATTCTTGAACATATTCACAATTCTATCAACAATGTGACAATGTGCCTGTCTTCCAGAGCTGCCCCTCCAATATTGACTATTTTCATCTTTTATTATCTTTATCAAATTGATGAATGTGAAATGAAACCTCTAAATCATTTAAATTTGTATTTTTATCATGATTATGAATTTGGAATTTTTCATATTTTTATTGATGCTTTTTATTTCTTCTTTTAAAAAAATTGTTCATATCCTTTGACAGGCAGAAAGATTCCTCAAGTAGCCATTCAGGAGACCAAATATGATATTTGCTTATTCATGGATTTGGCCACTTTATGTCTAGGTCATATCTCATTGGGTAATATTACCCCTCACACACACACACACACACACACACAAAACATGTCAACTCTAAACAGTGAGAAGATAGGTACTCCTATGTAATCCAAAATTAGTAAATACTATAGAGGAGAGCATCAGGAAATATGTAATTTTCCCTAGGAAAAGGATGGATATTATAATTCTCTTCCATATCCTCCAAAGGCATAAGATGACAAAAAGATAAAATGACATAAATTTAAGTTAACAGAAGAATTGTCTTTATTTACTTGAAAGAACTTAACTAATACTTAGTTTTTGGCCAAATGGGGAGAAAATGAAATTTTATAGAGATAATTGTTAAGTACCACATTTGAATTTAAAATATCAGTACCATACAGGAAAGGTCTTGAAGAGTCATTGAACTACAACCTCAGTCATAATTTTGATATGGCTGCCAAAATTGTGGAGGTGAATTAAAATGCACATAATGTGAATATGTAATTATTCAATAATATATTTAATAATATTAACAATGTACAAATATATAATGAAGGATATGAGTGTTATGTTGTACTTTGTCTTTTTTTTTTTCTGAGGTAATTGGGGTTAAGTGACTTGGCCAGGGGTCCCTTAGCTAGGAAGTGTTAAGTGTCTGAGATCAGATTTGAACTCTGGTCCCCCTGACTTCAGGGCTGGTTCTCTATCCACTGTCCTACCTAGCTGCCCTATACTTAGTCTTTTCTGACTACACTTGGAGTATTATGTTTTGTTCTAGATGACACATTATAGGGGCGAATCTTGATCTTAGGGATGGTAGTAACACTGACAAGAATGGTTTAACAATTCAGAAAATTGGTTCAACTTGAAATGTTTAGCTTTGAAAGCCTATCATGCTGAAGGGGGTTAGAGGGTTAGACTCATCCTATTTAGCCTTAAAGTACAGAATTAGAACAAATTGGTAGAATTTAGCAAGAAGCCAATTTTGGTTCAGCATAAAAGAACCCTCAATAGTAGTTAGACACTCCAAAAAGGGGATGGGTTGCCACAGGAAGAAGTGAATTTTGGATCTCTTTAAGTCAAGGTTTGATGGAATTATTGTTGTAAAGGAAAAATAAGTGTTTAACTGTGTTACCTCTGAGATACTTTATAACAGTGTAGTATAATAGAAAGAGTTCTCTATTTGGAGTCATATAGAGGATATAGATTCCAACCCAATTTCAGTTACTAACAAGCTGTGATGCTTTAGGCCACTCACTTCATTTCTCTGGGTCTGGGTTTCTTCATTGATAAAATAAGAAATTGAACTTGATAAACTCTAAAACCCCTTCCTTCTCTAAATCTTAGGACCCTAATTTTCTATTTCAATTATGCTGACAATAAGCTGTGAGTGATAAATCACTTAATCTGAGTGTGAGTTTCTTCAGGATAGAATTGTTTGCTTTTCATATCTTACATAACTGTTCAGATGGAACTATAAATATGGATGTATATGTGTGTATACATATATATATATATACATATATGTATACACACATACACACACACACACACACACACACACCATAATTTGTACCAATAAAGTATTATATAAAACAATGAAGGGTAGTGAAATGAACACTGAATTTGGATTCACTTCCTGGCTCTAATAGTATTTGGCATCATTTAAATCATCTGGGAAATGGGAATAATTTTCTTGTGTAACCCATGTTCTTCCCATGGCACAAGTAAACTCCTCTCAGAAAAGATATTGAAACAGAACCAAGAGAACAGTGTACACAATAACAACATTTTTATGTGATGATAAACCATGATGAATTTGGTTCTTTTCAAAATGAGGTGATTCAAGGCAATTCCAATAGCCTTGTGATGGAAAGTGCCATCTTCATCCAGAAAGAAAACTATAGACTGAAAATGTGGATCAAAGCATAGTATGTTCACCTTTTTTTGTTGTTTATTTGCTTGTTTTTTTTTTCATTTTGATCTGATTTTTCTTGCACAGTATGACAAATATGGAAATATGTTTAGAAGAATTGTACATGGTTAACCTATATAGGATTGCTTGCTGCATTGGGGAAGGGAGAGAAAGAGAAAAAATTTGGAACACATTTTGTAAAAGCAAATATTGAAAACTATTTTTGCATGTATTTGAAAAAATAAAATACTATCAAAAGTAAAAAAAGTTACTAAATGATAGATAAATGATAGAAAGACTAGTGTGCTCCTATTATCTTCAGAAAAATGACTAGCTTTGTTATGAAATGGGTCAACAGGCTTACAATTGGAGAAATGGAGAAGAGAATATATGGATCCAATCATTTGCCTGTAGTATATATGTCACATTACCACTCAGAGGATTGTTCTCAGCAAACCACTTTTAAACCATAAAATGTTATAGAAATGTATCTTTTTGGCATCATTTCCTCATTTTTTGTTACATATATGTGACAGGTCCCATGGCATAATAGACAAAAGGCCAACTTTGGAGTTGGAAAGACCTGAGTTCAGGTCTTGCCCCTGACATATACTAGCTGTGTGATGATGAACAGATCAATTAATTTCTCAGTGCCCTTAGGAAACTCTGACTATAAATTTCAGAGCTGGGTTTAATCTGCAATGTCAAAGGGATTTTCCTTACCGGGAGTTCGTAGTACTGAATAAATCAAAAGAAAGAAATGAATTGGTTCTTTATTAAAAGCTTACCATGAGTTCAATATGGATTTTGCTAAGAGGTTTGTTCTTAGGAGGACAGCTAGAGATCATCCAGTGGATAAACCACTTCCATGTCTTTGCCAAGAAAACCCCAAGTGGAATCAAACATGACTGAATAACAATGAAATTGTTCATAAAAAGTCACTTCCCAGGAGAGAAAGGCTCAGACTGGGATAAAGAGATAAAGACAGTCAAAAAAGCATGGCAATGGTAAGGCAGAAACAGAAAACATTAGAGTCTAAATAATAGGATTTAGAGAAAGAAAAGAACTTTGAGGTCATCAGGCCAATCCCTGAATTTCATAGATGAGAAAATTGAAGCCTACAAAGATAAAATGATTTACTCAAGATGAGAAGTAGCAGGGTCAGGATTTGAAAACACCATTTCCCCCCATTTTCACCCTATTTATTTCATTTAGGAATGTCTCCTGTCAAGAGTTAAGAGACATGTTATTTATCCTTGTTGAACTGTTAGAATTCATTTTCTCTTGTTATACTTGCAGTGAAGTTTGAACTAAAAACTTCCTTCCTATAATCAAGTGGAATAAAGAGAACACCTATTAAAGGTCTATATCCACCAATGTGGAAGTAGTGTATGCTGTAGTTTGCAAATATTTTGTGTTTTACAAAGTATTTGCAGATGATCGGGTCATCTAGTATAAAGAATAACAGATTGGAAAAGGTCAAGCAAACAAGAGACCTGAGTTCTAGCTCCAGTTAAACTATGGAGAGGGAAATAGTTGGGATTGTGGAGCTGAGTGTTGGAGGTCACTACAGTTATAATGAGGAGAATGTCCATGACAGTTGTTATTTAGACAATTACAAACACAAGAAATAGAAAACTCTGAAGTTCCTGAGCTTGTGAGAGTCCCAAGTAGACCAATTCAGCCATGTTAGTGAGATTCTCTGCTTCCATTATACCTTTTGAATGTAGCTTGAGAAAAAACACACTAATAAACATACACACGCACACACACACATACACATACACTATAAATCTAAAGTATCAGGATTTATTGAATCAGTAAAAATTTGAACCTATCATTCATTATGGATAAAATTCTATTTTGAAATCTTAAGCATTAAGGAAGAGAAGGATTAAAAAAAAGTAAGAGTTACTTCTCTAGGACTTTATAAGATGGAAGGCTCTGGGTATAATGCCTCAAAGAATGCTAGCAAGTAGGTTCAGGAAACAGAAATTCCTATATATAAAAAAGAAAAGGTGGGGCAGCTAAGTGGCACAGTGGATAGATAGAGCACCAGCCCTGAAGTCAGGAGGACCTGAGTTCAAATCTGACCTCAGACAACACTTCCTAGCTGTGTGATCTTGGGCAAGTCACTTAACCCCAAGTGCTTCAGCAAAAGAGAGAGAGAGAGAGAGTGAGAAAAGAAACAGAAAACGTGATGAAGGATGCACAGTGAAAGTAAGAGCTGAGTCCAATGTCGTCTTTTTGACTGAAATAATAGTGACTGAGCCTTTGCAATATACAAAACATTGTACTAATCATTGATGATAGAAAGACAGAAATAAAATAATCCCTGCCTTCAAGCAGTTTGAGATAAGGGATACGAAATGTACACAAAGAAGTATAAGACAGGGAGTAGAAAAGAGAAAGGAGAAATCCAAAAAAGTGCTCTGTGAATATTTGAAGAGAGAGCACTAGGGGGAGTCAAGGAAAACTATACAGAACTTGTGGTACCTGAGCTGAACCTTAAATGAAGATAAGGAAGCTTTGAGTGAGGGAGAAAAGGAACATTAGAAAATAATGCATTTCAGGAAAGGGGTGCTAAAGGCTTATGTAAAAATTTTGAGACAGAAGACATCAAGTTGAGTTCAAGCAATAGCTACTTAGCTAATTTACCTGAAATGTAAAGCATGTGTGAAGAGAAGTAATGTGAATTAGGCTAAAAAGGTAGACTGATGTCAAATTGTACCTTAAATGTCAAGCTATGTGATTTACACTTTAACCTAAAGGCATTTGGAGGCCTCTGAAAGATTTTGAGCAGCATAATGATATGGTCAAACCTGGCTTTATGAAGATTGTTTTCACAGATGCTATGAAGGATGAATTGAAGAAAAGAGAGATGTGTTAGATAGTTAATTGGGTTACTATTTTATTGTACCCTCATTTATTTCAATCAATATGAATCAGTTTGATATGATTCCATAAGGGTCGTAATTATAAGTTCTGCATATTAGGCCTCAGAATATTGTGAAGTACAAATTGTAACAACACTTGTTTAATCATAGGAAACTAACTAGAGGGCCTCCACTCTTGTTTTCCTTGTTATGGTGACCAAGCCCATTGTGGCAAAGGTGATTCAATTATGTAGAAAGCTATTTTTGTTGCCCCTCCATCCCTTGATGTCCTTCTATTGCTCCACATGGGGAGATGACCATGAGCCCTTGACCAATGAGTCACCCTCATTGCCAGCCTACAACCCACCTTTCTGATGGCTCATTGGCCCAAGTGGATGTTTTAGTGTCTGTTTATCAGCCCAGTCCATGGGTATGCTTATTAGTTTGGTAGGACTTCCAGAAAGTCAATATATAGGTATGTTAAGGTCTGCTCATCAACTCATGAAAAAGTGGTCAAAGAGTGGTATTTTGTGTTTTGTCTAGAGTCTCCTACAAGGTCAAGGACAAGATCTATCCATCAATTGGACTTTGAATTTTTGATATGCTTTACCTCTTTTGTCTAGTATCAAACAATATAAAACTAAGACCCTGGAGGAAGTAGGCATCTCGTGTTATGAGGAAGATCTAAGGTTCATTTCATTAGAGACAGACCCTTTAATAAAGTGTCATTGTCTCAAAACTCCACCCAAGTAGTTTTTCTTGCAGATCAGACAATTTTAGAATTCCCACAGAGAGAGGAGGCAAGAAGACCAATTACAAAATAATTTTGGTAACCCAAATAAACAATGATGAGAATCTTAGCTAGATTGATAGTACTGTGAGTGAAGAGAATAAAATGGATTTGAAAGAAATTATTAAAGTGGGGGAGAAGGTTTTTCTGAGCTGTTCTTTGTAGGAAGGTCCCTGCTTACATGCATACTCTTGAGATTAGGTCTCAGATAGGGAGAGATATAGAACAGAATAGGATAACATGAAGATCACAGATGTCTCTGAGATGCTAACACAACCTCCAATCTATCTCTCATTTGTTTCTCAGAAAACATATGAAAATAAATGTATTCCAAGAGACATCCTCTAGTTTAAACTATTCCTTGAAGTTTACCCCAAATACACACACATATTCTGGGCATTACATCTGAGAGGAAATCCAAGAGAGAAGAGGATTGGGTTAAATTCAAAAGGAAAATTGAGAGTGGTGTTTCTAGGGGCAGAGGAACAGTAGGATTTATTTTTTTTTAATGTCTAAATTATTGCATCACACCATTTTCCAGTGGCCTTCTATAGACTAAAAGCATCAAGGACATTACAAATTGTAGGGCTGATGAGATGCAGAAATGGAAGCATCAGAAAGTGTGACAGTTGCTGTAAATGAGATGAACCTCTAGGAAAATTTTAAAGAACCAATTCAAAGGCTTCTAAATGACTAGCTGTCCAGTGAGCATCATGGACAGGACCAGAGTATTTACTTCCCCACTTAGACAACTGCATGAAATAGAAAAAACAGTCAAATAACTAAAGTATGTAGTGGGGAAGGGATTGTGTGAACATACGTTCTGATCATAACACATAATTGGGTTAGTTGCTTTCTTATATTGACATGACTATTTGACAAGTTATTAAACTGTTTTACTGTACCCAACCTCATTATCAAGTGAGAAACAAAAGTAAAGGTCATGAGATACTAGAGCAAACAAGGGACAGTAATAAGTTTCTTGAATTCATTCTTATTACTAGGTAGAGCCATTATTACCTGAATGAGCAGTTGTCAGCTGCTCACATAAGATAACTGGACATCATTACATGAAAGTATCATAGAATCAAAGGTTTAGAGCTGGTGGGAACTTTCTGGCCAAACAGCCATTCAATAGTTGAAGAAACTGAAGTCTAAAAAGGTAAAGGAAGTTGCTTAAGATCCCCCATCCCAAAGCCTTCTTTTCCTTTGCATTTCCACAATGCCTGAAAAAAATTCACAATGAACAGGGAAACGGAAAGCCAGCTAGTTTTGCTGCAGCATACAGTATATTGTGGGGAATGATGGGAAACAAGGCTAGAAAGACCTTAGAAAGGCTGGAAATGGTGACAAGGGATTGGGGAAATTTTCAATTTCCAGGAAAAGGAGTTTGAACTTTATTTAATAGGTAATTATTGCTTTTCTCCTTCTGTTCATGTGGGGAGTCATACCCTTAAATATGGGTGCTCTGTCCAGAGGAATATAAATTTTGATCACTTATACTTTGCAAGGTGTCTTGGAGTTTGGGGACTAGATTTTTTTTCCCCTATTCATTTTATTATCTCATTATTTTGTTGTTGTTATTTTTCAAAAAAAAAAAAAGGAGACAATTAGCTCTTTTGTCTCATATGCTTTTCATTTATGATTCTTGAAATATAGTACTATAAAAACCAGGCTTTACCCAAATTAGTCTTTCACTAATTGGCCAATAATAGGTCTCAGCCCCTCAAGCTTCACTTGCTCATTGTTAGGATTTTGATGGCTTAGAATGAATGTAAATCTCAATTATTTGGGTTCTGGCCAGAAACTCTGAAGGTCTTCCCATCTGAGACGGATTTTTTTTTTTTTTTGATGAAGGCAAACCATGCCATCTTTTGCCTCAATTTTTATCTATCCTTTAATTATTGAATGGATATTGCCTCAGACAAACTGAAACCTGGGAAAGACCTTCTTTCTACAAATCTCTAGGTAGTACAAATATGGTTCTGGTTCCAAAACCAGGGAAAGATGAAGTAAAATAAGAAATTATTTATATGCATTATCATAATTAAAATTCAAATAAAATAATGGTAAGTGGAATAAAGAAATATGTAAAATTATTCATTATGTGCAAAGATGTTCAATGTTAGGGAAGCAATTAACACATTAAATCATATGAAAAATAAAAATCATTTAATTAAATGTGAATAGTTAAAAGCAAATTTAACTTGTTGTACATAGATTTATTGGTAAATCTGTGTAAAAATCTAGTCGTAATATCAAGAGATACATATAAGTCTTTGGCAGAATACAAATTCTCCTTTATATTAAAAATACTAAAACACCTTGAAGTGAAAAGATTTTTCCTTAATATAATAAAAAAATTTCTCCTGAATTCTAAGGTCAGAATTATTCATAATCAACAAATATTATTATATTTCATGTTAAGAACAGCATGGAAAAAAGTAACCATTCTAATTATTGCTGTTTGACATAATTGTGCTACTCTGAACTATAATAATAAAACAAAAAATAATTATTGACCAACAGGCTGCTAACTTTGAGTTCTCTCTTTATATGAATTGTATGATAGTTCTTTAGAAACCCCTAGAGAATCAACAAGACATATTCAAACTATATGATTATTTTAAATAACATTTGTCTTTGCTAAAGTAATTAGTGCATTAAGTATTTATCTGGGAGTTAGCCCACCAAGATACACATAAATGATTTGTTTAAATAAAAATATATAGAAATTAAGGCAAAACTCTATAATTGGAAATATTGAATGTAAAAGGATAGATCATGTTGACATAGTATAAATAATAATGTCATAAATAAATGATAATTTAATTTCTAGATTTACTGCTACACAAGTCAAACTACTCTTCAGATGCTTCAAAGAGTTTTTTAAATGTTTATGCATTTTGATCCAGTGATACCACCACTAAATTTATTGATTTAGAACATTATCATTATGAGACAAAAACTAGCTTTACATATTACTTTTAGCACAATTTGCAATAGAACTGAAAGGAGAGAAACTTGAAACAAAACACATGACCAGCCAATAAGATGAGACTGTCCAAAAATTATGGTTTAGGACTTAATTATGACCAAAGACTTATGATTATGATGAATTCAAAGAAATATAGGAAGACAAAGTAATGCAGAATGAAGACAATAAAGCCAAAAGAATGATATACACTTGACTAAACTATGCAAATAAAACTATTAATAGCAATAAAAGTCAGAATAAGTTCACAGGATAACTCCATCATTCCCTTGTTAGAGATGATACATACATTTTTATTTCTTTCAAAAATATGTAAATTATAGGCATATACATGCATACATTACAAATTTGACACTTTTATTTTTTAATAAATATATATTTCACAATGTGATATATATATATATATACATATATATATCCCCCACCCCGAGGCAATTGGGGTTAAGTGACTTGCCCAGAGTCACATAGCTAAGAAGTGTTAGGTGTCTGAGGTCAAACTTGAACTCAGGTCCTCCTAACTTTAGGGTTGGTGCTCTATCCACTGTGCCATCTCGCTGATATATTTTAACAAATACAAATTGCAAGTTCTAGGGCAAAAAAGAAAACCAAATGCAGAAATAAAATGGAAAAATTCAAGTTGGATATGAGTTCATGTAAAGAAGAAATTGCAGTTTTAGCATAATACAAACTGAGTAAGATATAGTCACCAAAAGCTAATACAAATTAAGACTGCATGATTAATAGTGTAGAGAATGAAAAAGTGAGTCCCATGGGACTCTGTCTTAATAAGACCATGTCTAGAGTTTTGTGATCTCATCTGGCCTTTACATTTTAGGAAAGCAGATTAAAAAATAGATGAGTTATCAAAATGGTTAGAGAACTGGAAACAGTGCTTAACAAGACTGATTGAATGGATTGAAGATATTTAGCATGGAGAAGAGGAGATTTAAGGAGAATATTATCAATGTTGGTTTATGTTTGAAGACTGGTATGTGGAAGAAAGGTTAGGTTTATTTTGCCTATCCCCAGAGAGAACAATGAAGATAGACATCAAAATTACAAAAGGATAGATTTGTATTCAACATAATGTTCCTAACAATTAGAGAGTTAGGATTAAAAATCAGAATTGGTTACCTCAGGAGATAATGAGCTCCCCATCACTGGAGATCTTGAAATGAAAATTAAATGAACATCTGTGATATTCCAAGTGTAGAGCAGATTCATAACTCAGCTATGTGTTGAGCTAGCTGACCCTTGTGGTTTCTTCCAGTTTAAATACTTATCCAGTTATATTTATTATATGATATAAATGTATATTGATAATTTAAATTGTTTTATTAGATATCCTATTGTGAATGTAACATGTTATAATTAATGTAAGGTATTATCACATCATATTATTAATTAAATTATTTCATTATGTATCATCTTTCCCCTTCAAGCTCTGCTTCTGACTCTCTGAACTTTATCACATTTCCCTTGCTGCTTCTTCCCCTGGAACATTCCTTCACACCTCGAGTCTCTTTCTCCCATTGATAAGATCCATCATTTGGGACAAGATTCCAGGCTAGCCATTTTTCATTCCTCTCCTAGTTCTGCTCCTAACCGTTCAAACTTTTATCACCATATCTCAGCTCTCTTCTTACCCTGGAACATCCCTTCACTCTTCCCCAAGGGTGAATTCCTCTTTGAATATGTACTTTGGAGTGGGGCCCAGGTTTGTTATCCTCTATTCCCCTCCTACTTCTGCTTATAACTCTTTAAACTTAGACACCATGCTAGCATATAGTAAGTGCCTAAAAAATACTTGTTGCCTACATGCTTGCTGGTATTGTCTTCTATTTACTCCAAAATAGTTCTTGATAATAGTTCTTGATTCAGAAAAAAAGGGAGAGGGAGAGAGAGAGAGAGGGAGAGAGGCCTATAAAATTGTAGCCTGGCTATCTAGTTTAGCTCATGCTCCAAAAGAATTCCTACTACAACATCCCCCAAACTTGTTACACACTTTTCCAGGTTTTCAGTGAGGGACAGTCTCCTGACATAATGCATTCTAATTTTGGATGACTTTTAGTTGTTAGGAAGTTCCCTCACCTCAAGGCTCAATGACATTTTTCACTTGATACTTTTCAACTTCCATCCATTGTTCTAGCATGGCAAGATCATTTTGAATCCTAGTAGTAATTTAATTCAAAAATAGCAGAAGTTGCCTTATTAAACATTTTACTAAATTCTGTGTTAACTATATTTACTACATTCCCTTGATCTGCCAATTTCGAAATACTATCAACAAAGAAAATGAGGTTAGTTTGAGAACTTTTTCTCAATGAAGCCATACTGACTTTGTGTGATTAATACTTTCTTTCCCAGATACTTACTAATCATCTCTTTAAAAGTTAGTTCTATAATTTTGCCAGGATTGAGGTCAAGCTTACTGACCTATAGTTTGGGGCTCTTTTCTCTTTCCTTTTTTGAAAAGTGGGACAACCTTTGCCCTTTTATAGTTCTTCAGGACCTCTTGCCTTCTCCACAATCTTTTGAATATCATGGATATCTTAGAAGTCATATTCACCATCCAGCCATTCTGGAGAGCAATTTAGAACTATGCTCAAAAAGCTATCAAACTGTGCATACCCTTTGACCCAGCAGTGTTACTACTGGGCTTATATCCCAAAGAGATTTTAAAGAAGGGAAAAGGACCTGTATGTGTAAGAATGTTTGTGGCAGCCCTTTTTGTAGTGGCTAGAAACTGGAAACTGAATGGATGTCCATCAGTTGGAGAATGGCTGAATAAATTGTGGTATATGAATATTATGGAATATTATGTTCTGTAAGAAATGACCAGCAGGATGATTTCAGAAAGGCCTGGGGAGACTTACACGAACTGATGCTGAGTGAAATGAACAGGACCAGGACATCATTACTTACTTCAACAACAATACTATATGATGATCAATTCTTGATAGACATGGTCATCCTCAGCAATGAGATGAACCAAATCAGTCCCAATCGAGCAGTAATGAATTAAACCAGCTATACCCAGGGAAAGAACTCTGGGAGATGACTATGAACCACTACACAGAATTCCCAATCCCTCTATTTTGGTCTGCCTGCATTTTTGATTTCCTTCACAGGCTAATTATACACTACTTCAAAATCCGACTCTTTTTATACAGCAAAATAACTGTTTGGATATGTATACATATATTATATTTACCTTATACTTTAACATATTTAACATGTATTGGTCAACTTGCCATCTGGGGGAAGGGGTCGGGGGAAGGAGGGAAAAAGTTGGAACAAAAGGATTTGCAACTGTCAATGCTGAAAAATTACTTATGCATATATTTGTAAATAAAAAGCTATAATAAAAAAAAGAAGTCATATTCACCAATTCCTTTGGTTGAAACACAGAGAAATTATTAGAAACAAAAAGGTAAAGAAAAAAACAAAAATAAAGATAAAGACATAAGGAGAACTGACAGACATTTGTGGAGAAGACCTCTCAGAGCTGTATTTTTTGAATATCATGGACATCTCAGAAGTCATATTCATCAATTCCTTTGGTTGAAACACAGAGAAATAACTAAGAAATAAAGAAAACTAAGAAATTACAAAAAAATAAAGAAAAAACAAAAATAAAGATAAAGACACAAGGAAGACAGACAGACATTTGTGGAGATCTCAAAGCTATATTCTTTTCTTCATAACATAACATCTCACATATATTTTCTGAGTCACAATTTTCTTGTCTACTCAATACCCCTTATATTAAGCATGAAGCTTCCTAAGCTCCTGTTAGAAAAGCCATCTGAATAAAAGAGGAATTATTAGAAAGAAAAATAGTATGTTCCACAGCCCTACAAAGAAGCATTTGGGAGATAAGCGAAGATGCAAATATGTTCAAATATGTACAGGATTTGAGTTCACAGAACCAGGTAAGAAGAATTGTAATATAATGATAAGTAAGAGAGAAGAGGAAGTCACTTCCCTATGTAACTTGTATTAATATCACAAATGGCTCTTCACCATAATCAATATATCATATAGTTTATATCCTATCCTATATTCTATATCTATATGGAATTTTTATATAGAAAATCTATGCATCTTTTACTCTATCCTTCCAATATTCCTATGCACAATATTGTGTAGAACTGTAGAATTGGAGTAGATGGTAAGGGAGATATAGGATGTAGCTGCTTATTTTCTATATGGGTGAGTCTAAGGCTGGAAGAAGTAAAATGACTTGCCCATAGTCAACTAGCCTGAATTTCACTCATTCTACAAATCACTGGATACTTTCCTAATCTCTTGATGGCAGATCTCATCTCCTGATTCCTGAGGGTATAAATCATGGGGTTTAGCATGGGAGTGATGACTGTGTAGCTGATGGAGACAGCCTTGTCCATAGGGAAGGAGGTGAAGGGCCGAGCATAGATGTAGATACATGGCACAAAAATCAAGGACACCACAATGATGTGGGTGGTACAAGTGGAAGAGGCTTTGCGCCTTGCCTCCCCTGAGTGAGAACTCAGCATCACCAAGATGACCGTGTAGGAAGCCAGGAGGATGAGGAACCAAATAAGTACTAGCATCCCACTGTTAGTAATCATGAGGAGCTCCAGGAAAGAAGTATCTGTACAGGCAAGTCTCAAGACTTGGGGAACGTCACAATAAAAGTTATCCAGGATGTTGGGGCCACAGAAAGGCAAGGGAAGCAGGAGAGCGAGCTGAACAATGGAGTGGGCAAAGCCTCCTGCCCAGGCAGCCACTATTAGCCCAAAACACATTTGAGGATTCATGATGGTGACATAATGGAGGGGCCGGGAGATGGCAATGTAGCGGTCAAATGCCATCACTGAGAGGAAGAAGACTGTGCCCCCACCTAAGAGATGGAAAAAGAAGATCTGAGTCATGCAGCCCTGGTAGGAGATGGTTTTAGCCTCGGATAGGAAGTCAACCAGCATCTTGGGGGCAGTGACTGAGGAGTAGCAGAGATCTATAACAGCCAAGTTCCGGAGAAGGAAATACATAGGAGTATGGAGTCGAGTGTCGGAGGTCACTATAGTTATAATGAGGAGGTTGCCCGTAATCGTTGTTATGTAGACAATTAGGAACACAAGGAATAGAAAACCCTGTAGCTCCTGAGCCTGTGAAAGTCCCAAGAGGACAAACTCAGTCACGCTAGTGAGATTCCCTGCTTCCATAGAATCTTTCTAACACACCTATAGAGAAAACAAACCATTAATAATAATGATGATGATGATGATGGTGATAAACCCACATACTTTGTCCCGATGAATCTTAAGGGTTAAGATTTATTGAATCAGTAAAAAAAATTAACCTAAAATTCTTTATGGATAAAGTCCCTGTTTTGGAAATCTCAAGTATTAGGAAGGAGGAGGATAAAAAAGAGAAAGAAGAATTGTTTCTCTAGGGCTTTTCAAGATGGAGGGTTCTAGGTGTAATGTCTAAGAGAATGTTATCAAGTAGGTCAAGAAACAGAAATTTATATATTAAAAAAAGAAAAAGTGGTGAGATAATACATAGTGGAAGTATGATCTGAATCTTTCAACTGAAATAATATTGAATGAGCCTTTGCAATATGCAAGGTATTATGATAATCATTGGTGATAGAAAAACAGAAATAAAATAATTGATGTTTTCTAGCAGTTTACTTGAGCTGAAAGATAGGAAATGTACACAAAGAAGTATAAGATAGGAAGCAGAGGGGGCAAAGGAGAAATCCAAAAAAGTGTTCTGTGAATGTTTGAAGAAAGAGCACTAGGGGATTCAAGGAAAACTACACAGAAGAGGTGATGCCTGAACTGAAATTTAAAGGAAGATAAAGAATCTTATAGCTTTGACCTGGAAGTGGGGTGGGGCAGTAGAAAATAATGTATTTCAGGGATGGGATATGAAAAGCTTGTATGGAAGTTCTGAGGCAAAAAATATCAGGTTGCGTTCAAGGAAGAACTATCAAGCCAGTTAGCTTGAAATGTATGTACATATGTATGAAATATGTATGTACATATGTATGAAAAGCATATATAAAAAGAAGTAATGTGAAATTAGGCTAAAAATAGATTGATGTCAGATTATACCTTAAATGTCAGGCTATCAGGATTTATATTTTCCTCTAAAGGCAATTCAAGAGCTCTGAAAGATTTTGAGTAACAGAATGACATAGTTAAACTGGACTTTTAGCAGATTGTTTTCATAGCTGTTGTGAAGGATTTATTAAAGAGAAAAAAGACAGGAGACAGGGAAAACAATCAGGAAGCAATTTTGGTAGTTCAGGTGAGAGGTAATATGAACCCTAGCTGGGGTGATGGAAGTATGAGTGAAGACATGTAAATAGATCTGAAAAAAATTATGGAGGTAGAAGCTGGGGGAGAATCAAGGAAGATTTCCTAGAGGATCCTTCTTCGAGCTGCTCTTTGAAGGAGGACCCCTGCTTACATGAATATTGTGAGATTGGGTCTCAGGGCAAGATAAGATAGCATGAGGGCTACAGATGTTTTTGAGATGCTAAACCAATCTTCAACTTATCACTCAATTGTCTCTCAGAAAACATATGAAAGTGGAGATTTTCCATGAGATAAATAAAAATATTATGCATTTTTGTGCTGAAATGATGAAAAAAATGAGGCAAGGAAAGATAGAAAAAGGGGATTCTGAATCTAATCTGAAGGAGCCATAAAATGCTATAAGAAATAAGATAATAAGTTGGGAAAAAAGAATAAATTGGGAATTAATACCAAATCAGATTAATGAAATAAATGAGAGAACAGAGGACAGTACAGAACAGAGAACAATACTGAAAGGTATGAAAAGGAAGAGACAGAAAATATGGATGAAGAAAGATAGAAAAGAAAAGGAGCCTGCACCAGAGAAAAAGTGGGAAAGTGGGGAGAAGATGGAGAATGTGAAGAAATGAGGCTAACAAACAGAAATAGAGGACTGACTTGAGATGACATAAATTATATGTGAAGTCTATGAATTGTGTTCTTCTTTTTTAGAAAAGACAATATCCACTGTGTGACCTATGAGTTTGCATATCCTCTGTCCCACATTCTCCTTCCATTTCATAAATATGGTTCTGTGTTTGTCTACTGAAAGCCTTGATTCCCATATCAACAGAAATTAGACACATCACTTTCCATTCTTGTCTTCCAACTTCCTTCCACATTCCCACCAAAGGCACTTCAACCCTCATTTCTTTCACCTCTGACATTTTGCAGTGCTATGCTGGAGTCAGCTCATATTGACTCAAGAGAGCCAACTGTTAAATGTTCATTTTGAATATTTACATTATGAAAATCAAATGTAGAAAATGCTACAAAAATCAGAGCTTGATGTATTGTTTGATGTTGACTAAATTTAAGAAAGTTAGGGGGAAAGAAAATAATGCAGATTATATTTAAAAGCATATTTTGAATATTGTTAAATATTTACAAGCACATGGCCTGCTTTAGGTACTGCCTTGGACCCCCAATAATAAATCAGAAAAAAAGGAGAATGATGATGTGATTCTATGGATCTCTCACTTACCTCTAGTTCAGAATGAAAGATGGGATTTAGGACAACATCCTCAAAGACATCTTACAGTTTCAACATCTCCCTGATGTTTACCCCAAGGGAACATGAATATACAGGCTGGGCATTACATCTGGGAGGATGCCCAAGAGAGAAAAGGATTGGGTTCAATTCAAAAAGGAGAACTGAGAATGGTGTTTCCAGAGGCAGAGGAATAGGGGAAGTTATTAAAAGAAAAAAAGTGTCTAAATTATTGCATCACACAGTTTTTCAATGGCCTTTTATAGAATAAAAGCACCAAGAACATTACAAAGTGTAGGGCTACTGAGGTATAGAAATAGAAGTAGCAGGAAGTGTGACAATTCCTTCAAAGGATATGAACCTTTTTTGGTTTAGAAGAACCAATCCAAAAGCTCCTAAATGTCAAGCTGCCCAGTCAGCACCATGGACAGGACCAAGTCTTTTACTTTCCACCTTAGACCTTCTTAAACTTTTTCTACTCTCGATTCCTTTTCGCTGAGCAATTTTTACTCAATCCTGGGTATATAGGTATACAAATCAGACACTTACTAATAACAAATCATAAAGAAATTCATTTTAAAACAATTCTTTGGTGTGTGTATATATATATATATAATTTTACCACTTATAAAAGATGAAAACAACTTTGCATACTAATGAGTTGGATGTGCTTGTTCATTTTTACATAAAGAATTAAGTCTTGATGGAATATGATATCTTACTGTTGCTAAGTTTTTCATGACCCTCACATTTAGTTATGGTACCCTATACAGGGTTGATACCGACAGTTTAAGAAACTTTGCCTTAGACAACTACATAAAATGTGAAAAACCCAAATAATTAGAATTTAAAGTATAAAGGCATGCCTCTTTATTGAGTGGGAAAGAAAAGTAAAGGTCATGAGATGCTATAGCAAACAAGGGACAGTAATAATCTTCTTGAATCCATTCATATTAATAGGCAGAAACTAAAGGAAGAGTTGTCAGCTACTTACATAAGATAGCTGGAGGTCATATGATGAAAGAATCACAGAATCATGGATTTAGAGCTGGCAAGGACTTTCTGGCCAGATGGTTCAATCCTTCCACTTAATAGTTTAACAAACTATGGCCTAAAAAGGTGAAGGGAGTTGCTTGAGGTCCTCTATTCTCAAGTCCTCTTTTCCTTTGCACTTCCACCATGCCTGGAAAATTTTTCTATGCATAGGGAAACAAAGCCATGGAAGAATGAGAGTGGAAGTGAATTTATTTTGAGGACAGAGAGTCAGCTTGTTTTGCTGGAGCATGAAGTTTATTGTAGGGAGTGGTGGGAGATAAGGCTGAAAAAACTTTGTAAAGGCTGGAAAGGGTGACATTGGATTGGGGGAATCTTTGACTTCTGGGAAAAAGAGTTTGAATTTTAGTCAGTAGACAGCTGACAGCCAATGAAAATTTTCAAGGAGAATCATTGACATGATCTTGGCAGAAGGACAATTACTCTGGTAGAAGTATAAAGTATTGGCTAGAGAAAAAATAATGAAGGCAGCTAGATGTGCAGTGGATAGAGCACTGGTCCTGGAATCAAGAGGACCTGAGTTCCAATCTGACTTCAGACACTTAATACTTTCTAGCTTACATAGCTAGCTGTGTAAGCCTGGGCAAATCACTTAATTCTAATTGCCTTGCAAAAAGGGAGAAAGAAAGAAAAAAAGAAAGAAAGAAAGAAAGAAAGAAGAGAGGGAGGGAAGGAAGAAAGGAAGGAAGGAAGGAAGGAAGGAGGGAGGGAAAGAAGGAAAAAAAGAAAGGATGGAAGGAGGGAAGGAGGGAGGGAGGGAGGGAAGGAATGAAGGAAGGAAGCAGGGAAGGAAGGAGGGAAGGGAGGGAGGGAAGGAAGGAAGGAAGAAAAAAAGGAAGGAAGGAAGGAGAGAAGGAAGGAAGGAAGGAAGGAGAGAAGGAAGGAAGGAGAGAAGGAGAGAAGGAAGGAAGGAAGGAAGGCGGGAAGGAATGAAGGAAGGAAAAGGGAAGGAAGGAAGGAGGGAAGGAAAGAAGGAAGGAAGGAGGGAAGGAAGGAAGAAGGGAAAGAAGGAAGGAAGGAAGGAAGGAGGAAAGGAAGGAAGGAAGAAAGGAAGGAGGAAGAGAGGGAGGGAGGGATGAAGGAACGAAGGGAGGAAAGAAGTAAAGCAATGCTGTTACAAACTGCCGAAGCTGAAGGAGACAATCTCCTCCTGATGCAATCGATACCAATTGCCAGTGGGTGGTGCTGAATAGAAGCAGGAAACTGGGCATTCCATAGAAAGTCACATAGCTGATAGAAAATAAGACATCCAAATTCCTAGAATAATACTGCCCAAATCTATCTGGTACAAATGATTAATAAAATTTCAAATGTTTAATAAAATTTCAAAATTAATAAATTCCTTCATATTGTTTCATGTTATGATGAAACATGATATTCTCATGGGTATGAGAATTCATATTCTCATGGGTATGATATTCTCAATTGAATTTAGGGTCTTTTCACAATCTCACTAATGGAAGTCAACATTTCCTCTTTATCTGCAAGCATGACACACATATGCATACATAAACAAAATCCTTAGTGTAGTTAAAAATCCTTAAGTCAGAAATCAGAAGATCTGAGTATTAATACAACTTGCTGCTAACTACACCTCCTCTCTGTCTCAGTTTTTTCATTTGTAATTTGAGGAAACCGAATTTGACAATTTCACTTTGTTCCTCCTATAATTCAATTCCTTTCAATAAACTTTTCTTGAGTCTTTTATTAAGTTTTAGGGATTGTAGAGGATGAAGAAATATATTCCCTTGTTTCAAATAACTTACAATTCTGATATCTTATTATCTAATGACTTCTATCTCACTCTACACACACATTTTGCCCACAGCAAGATAGGATATAATAAATTGTATGGATCTCTCTCAGTTGTTAACCAAACTACTACCCCTCTGTCACCTATTTTAAGAACACACTTCAAAGATGGCAGGGTCCTGAGGAATAATTACTGAAGCTGAGGCAAATAATGTATGTGTGTTGAGGACATTAGGAAAATGAGAAAAAAAGGAGAGTGTGAGGATTCTAAAGTGATGTATGAATTTAGTTTGAATGTGCTCTAGAAGCATCACCAAGAAAGCCAATATATTAATGAGCTATGATTTCATAGGCATGAGAATTCACTTCAACAGAGATTATAATTTATGTTTTTAGAGGGTTGCCCAGGATTCAGAGACAATAAGTAACTTGCTCATGTTCCCACAGCTATTCAGTGTGGGAAACAAGGTTTTTTGTTGTTGTTTTTTTCCATTCCAAATCCAGGATGCAAACTGTTAGGCAATACTATGTCCCTAACAAGAACAGCAGGATTTAAAATTTATATTTCATTCATGATGTCATGAAAGTAAAAGAAATGGAGATGGGTCAAGGTAAAAGGAAAGGAGGACAATTGAGCCATGGGAATAGAAGAGCAAAAAGGATTGAAAAATAAGAAGGAAGAAGGGAGAAGATAGAAAGAAGACTAAGTAGACTAAGAGAAAGAGATAGAAGGCAAAGAGCCAGTAGGAATTGTATATAATGTTTATGAATTCATGATCTTCTGTTTCAAGGGAGTACTTCATGAATCTCTTGGTGTGACTCATGCATTTCCAAACTTGTGATCCCTAATCTCTCTCTAAACTTGTAAAGTCAATTGGTTTTTCTTCCTTAAGAGCAGCTATGTGGTACAGTGGACAGAGGTCTGGGCTGGAGTCAGGAAGATCTGAATTCAAATCTAGCCTCAGACACTTACTAGCTATGTCACTTAATCTTTATCTGCCTCAGTTAAAATGGGGAAAATAATAGCGCCTACCTTCCATGGCTGTCAACAAAGATCAAATGAGATATTTGTAAAATACTTAGCACAGTGCCTGACATAGAGTAGGCACTTAATAAATATTTATTCCCTTTCCACTCAAAGCTTTGCTTTTCTTATGCATAAGGAGGTAAATGTTCACAAGAAATTTCCTATACATTGCCAATAAATTATCTCTTTCAACTTCCACCCTCAATTCCAACAAAGTCATTAATTTACTCATTAATTACCTCTACTCTTCCTGTAACTATGTCCAGGAAGATCCTCAGTGATGATTTGTTCATAAGGTAGGTGACCATCTCTTAAGTTTTTCATGTATATCTAACCCAGATGGAATAGGTACTTGCCATTTTGTATTTTCAAGATCACCACAGAGCTTCATATATTTTCCTGATGTTCACCCAGAATACCCATCCCTCGTATAGACACAGAAAGACAATGAAAAGAAAAGAACAATGAAATGGGTGAAACTTTCTGTCTAGACAACTACTACCTGTCCCATATACATTTGTATGCTCCTGGTTGTGATACAGTGACTCTAATTGAGGTCCTCAGCATCCAGAGTCCTTTCAACACAGCTAGAAATGAAACACCCCTAAGGGGAAAACATAGCAGATCTAGGAATCATCTGTCTTTTGTTAAAAAAAAAAAAAAAAAAAAAAAAAAAAGAAATCTCTTCTCTGCTGTATAAGAAAGGCCAGCACTTTTCCATATTCTTTGTCCCCACCCTCCTTCCAAATGAAAACATCTGGTTCTATATCTGGTCACTGAGAGTTTTGATTTCCAAAGGCTACAGGAATTTGCTGCTTGCAGCCTGACTTTTCCTGTGTTCCAGCCTAATATACTCTTCTAACCTTCATGTGTCCTCACACTAAATCCAGATATTCTCTTGGTTCTCTCATCTCTTTCTTTTATGACCCTTAAAAGTGTTTCTGGGAAGACCTCGGCCATCATCTTAGTATGACATGAAGGGAGATGCCCAAGTCCCTTACTTACCTCTAACCCAGAATGGGAGAGAGAGTATATTATCTCACACTTTCTACACTCCCCTACATTTTCAAACCTCTCCCTGACCTCCAGACACACAGACATGGCCCAGGGGAGAGAAGGTGAGGTTTTCCTAAGGGAGAATAAGATGAGGCCAAATTCTGAAAACAGAATTGAGGACAGTGTCACTGGTAGCAGAGGAGCTCTGGGAGTTATTAAAAGTACGTGAATTGTTACCTCAAGAACACATAGTCTTTAAGAGACCCATTACAGAACAAAAGTATCAAAAGCATTATCGATATTAGGGCTTCTCTAGGTGTAGGATTTCGGGGATTTGAAAGGATTACAATCCCTTAAAATGAAATAAACTTCCAGAGAAATTTAGTAGAGCAAGCCCCAGCTTTCAAATGATGAAGGTGGAAATTCAGCACCACAGACAAAGAAATTCATCTTACTTTCCTTTGAATAACTAAATGAAAAGTCCAAAAGTTGCCAATTAACTACAGTGTGTGTGTGTGTGTGTGTGTGTGTGTGTGTGTGTGTACAGATGTGAGTACAAATGTGGGTGTGGTTTTTTGTCTTTGTCTATAAATCAAATAATTAAGTTGAATGTTTTCTTATATTAATGTGAGTTTAGCCAATAACTAAATCACCTTGCTGTTTATAGCACCAAATGGACCCCTTTTAAGTAAATAAAAAAAAAACAGAAGATAAAATACCTGGAATAAACAAAAATTTACTAATTTCTTACACACACACACACACACACACACACACATATGTATGTATATATAAAGGCAGAGTTCACAATTACATATATAATGTGATTGGAGATGTTTCCATCCATGAAATCCCTCCCACTGACCCATAAAACCAATTTTTTAAAGTAGTCCTAAGTCACTATCCATTAAGGTGAACTATTTGGTATGTTTGCTATGCAAACTGTTTATAAACACCTTTCTTGGGAGTGGAGCTGCATTTTTGCTATTGGCCTCCATTAAACATCATTATAGGGTGGGAGAGGTTATTAAGCAGGTAGTGATATAATTAGTTACTCTTTAATACAGAGTAGAACCTTTAGGGAATGGGACATAGGGATATAAGTTTGATAGGGTAAATAAGGGAATTAAAATCTTTAGAATATAATGGAAGAGGTCTTTCAATTAAACATGGGATGAGAGGCACCACTGAATCCAAACATGAGATGTATCTGTTCATGGATGTGATCATTTTACTTGTCACTGTTGAGGAGAATTCTGTTTTTATTAAAGTATTGAGACCAATATGACTCAACAACAACAAATGTAAGTGAGAACCATTGAACCTCCTTGAACAGAGAAGACACATGGTCAGACTTGCCTTTTAAAAATATCAATTTAGCAACTGGGTGGAGGATGGATTATAGGGAAGAAAGACTAAATACAGGAAGGCCAGTTCAGAGGTTATTACAACAGGCCAGTGTACCTAAACTTGATTGTCTATGTAGAGTAGGGTCAAATACAAGTGATAGTTGAGGATGTTGAATGCACAAAACTTTATGATAACTGATTGGATAAGAAAGAGTGAGGGAAAGTGGAAAGGCAATTTCGATTCCTAGATTGTAAACCTAGTAAATGAATAGTGCTACCTTTGACAGAAATTAGGATGATATAGGAGGTGTAAGTGTAGGAGGAAAGTAATTGATTTGTTATGGATAATTGAATAAGAAAGAGGGCTTAACTGTTTGTGGAGTTGTGAACTAATCCAACAATTCTGGAGAGCAATTTGGAGCTATGCCCAAAGGGTGATAAAATTGTACATAGCTTTTGATTAAGAAATATCACATCTGGGTCTGTATCCCAAAGAAATTATATGAAAGAAAGAAGAACTTAAATATGAAAAATATTTATAGCAGTTCTTTTTGTGTTTGCAAGGATTTGAAAATTTAAGAGATGCCCATCAACTGGCAGGATGACTAAGCAAGTTGTGGTTTATGAATGTAATGAAATACTATTGTGCTATAAGAAATGGTAAGCAGACATATTTCAGAAAAACTTGGAAAAACTTTACATGAACTGATGCTGAGGGAGGTGAGCAGAATCTGAAGATCATTGTACATAGAAACAGCAAGATTGTATGATAATCAACTATAATAGACTTAGTTCTTCTCAGCAATACAGTGATCCAAGACAATTCCAATAGACTTTGGATGAAAAATGCCATCCAAATCCAGAGAAAGAACTATGGAAACCAAAGGCAGATCAAAGCATAATATTTTCACTTTAAAATGTTTTTTCTTTTTTATTGTAGAGAAAAAAAATTTCTCTTATCTAAAATATAAAGTTCTCTGGGAGCAAGTTTTTTGAGGGGCTTCTGGATGCAGCCTTAGTTTCAGTTTAGAGTAATAATCACCTCAAGTGCAGCCAGGAGTTAAAATCCAGATCCTTTATTGCCTCCTTCAAAATAGCCCGGTTAATTTGGTATTGGCTAAGGAATAGATTAGTTGATCAGTGGAATAGGTTAGGTTCAAGGGACAAAACAGTCAACAACTATAGCAACCTAGTTTGAAAACCCAAAGACCCCACTTTTGGGATAAGAACTTACTTTTGACAAAATTGTGGGAAAATTGGAAACTAATATGGGAAACTAGGCAATACACTTAACCCTAACCAAGATAAGGTCAAAATGGGTTCATGACCTAACATAAAGAATAGATTATAAAAAATTAGGAACACAGGATAGTTTACCTGTCAGACCTGTGGAAGAGGAAGGAATTTATGACCAAAAAGAACTAGAATCAATGATCATAAAATAGAAAATTTTGACTATACCAAACTGAAAAGTTTTTGTACAAACAAAACAAAAAGACAAGATTAGAAGGAAGCAATAAATGGAAAATATTTTTTACAGTCAAAGGTTCTGATAAAGGCCTCATTTCCAAAATAATAGAGAATTGACTCTTTTATAAGAAATCAACCATTCTCCAATTGATAAATGGTCAAAGGATATGAACAGACAATTTCAAATGAAGAAATTGAAACTTTCTAGCCATATGAAAAATGTAAGTCATTTCAAAAAGCAAATTAAGACAACCCTGGAAAATTTAACATTAAAAATAAAGGGAAAATCAATTTAAGGTGGGGAAAAAGCCTTTCATTGTTTGGAAAGGAATAAACCATTCTAGAGAATTAAACTTTTAAAAATTATTAAATGTACCTTTTCAACAAATTTACCCGGGATCCAAAAACTTGGGGAAAGGGATGATTTGAAGAATTTTTAAGCCCCTTTTGAATGGGAAAACTGGAAACCCAGGGTTTTTAAAATGGAGAAGGTAATAAATTGTGAATAAATTTATGGAATTTTATTGCTTAAAAATCCCAAAGGATATTTAAAAGGGGGAAACTTAGAAGTTTTGGGTTTTAGGCCCAAGGAAATAATTATTAAAAAATAATAGGAATTTAATTTTGGGAAATAAAAATCAGCCTGGGAGAATAACGAACCCTCAAAAAGAAAATGGGATAAAAAACCCCAAATCCCAACCAATTTTTTTGCCTTTTATTTCCTTAAAAGTAAAAATTTCAAATTTTTTTTGTAAGAAAAAATTTTGTGTATGTAACACTTTTAATTTTAATTTTAACCTTTCCCAAATCTTAGGGTGGGGAAAGGAGGGAAAAATGGAAAAGATTTAATTTAATTTTTAAATTATTTCCATCGAAGTTTAAAATGGGGAAAATGCCCTTCCCAATAAGTTGGGAAAAAAAGGGCCCCTCAAATTTTTTAAAATATTAATTTTCCCAAAATAAAAAAATTAAAAAAAAAAAGGAAAAAAAAAAATTTTAAAATAAAAAAAATAGAAACCCCAAATTTTCTCTAAAAATTATTAGAAAAAAAACTTTAAAAGTTTTTAAAATCCCACTGCCAAAACTTTTAAAACAACAAAAATCCAACATCAAATTACAAAGAAATTCATTTAAAGAATCGAAATATAAAAATATTTAGAATCTATTGCCAAGGAAAATCAGAAACTTTTCAAAATTGAACCACACAAATTAATCTATCTAACCAATTGAAAAATTAAATCTTTGATAGGGCACAAATAAATAAAGATACAATAACCTAAACAATCTTTTATTTAGCTATAAAAAACCCCAAAAAATTTTTAAACCTAGAAAAATAACAGAAAATTCATATAAAACAAATAAAATTTTAAAGGATTGAAAAAAATAAATGATTGGTTGCTTACCAGATCTAAAATTATATTATAAGCAGCATTACAAAACTTTTTATTGGCAAAAAGATTTTTCATGGAATAATTAGGAAGGATAAAACATCAAAAATTGCCCTAGTCTTTGAAAACCCAAAATCCCAACTTTTGATAAGAACATTTTATAAAATTCTGGGAAAATTGAAACTAATATGGCAGAAACTAGGATTGATCCATACAACGCCTCACCAAGTAAAAGTAAAAATGGGTTCATGACCTAGGCATAAAGAATGAAATTAATAAATTGAAGGAACATAGGATATTTACCCTAGACCTTGGAATGGAAAGGTCTTTAGACCAAAGCAGCTAGAATCATTACTGATCACAAATGAAAATTTATTATACCAAACTAAAATTTTTACAAACAAAACTAATCAACAAATTAGAAAAGCAATAAACTGGGAAAATATTTTTACATCAAAGGTTCTATAAAGGCCTTTCCAAAAATATATAGAAAATTAATTAATTTTAAAAAAATAAGCCATTCTCCAATGAAAAATGGTCAAAGGAATGAACAGTTCAGATAAGAAATTGAACTATTTCTATCATATGAAAAGATGTCAAGTCATTATTAATCAGAAAATGCAAATTAAGACAACTCAAGATACCTACACACCTGTCAGATTGGCTAAAGTAAGGGAAAAAAAATGATATTTTAGGGATTGGGAAAACTGGGACATTATTCATTGGGTGGATTTGAAAGAATCCAACCATTTTGGAGAAATATTTGAACATCTCAAAAAAGTTATCAAACTTGCAACCCCGTCCAAGGTTTACTACGGGTTATATCCCAAAGAGATTATAAAGAAGGGAAAGGGACCTGTATGTGCACGAATGTTTTAGCCCTTTTTTAGTGGTAGAAACTAAAACTGAATGGATGTTCAGTTGGGAAATGCTGAATAAATTTGGTATATGAAAATTATGGAATATTACTTTCTGTAAAAAATGACCAACAGGTGATTTCAGAAAGGCCTGGAAGATTTGTGATGCTGAGTGAAATGGCAGGACCAGGAGATCTTATATACTTAACAAAAATTTTAGATGACCAGTTCTGATGGATCAGGCCATCCTCAGCAACGAGATCAACCAAATCATTTCTAATGGAGCAGTAATGAATGAACTAGCTATACCCAGAAAAAATAACTCTGGGAATGACTAAAACCATTACATTGTTCCCAATCCTATATTTATCACATGCATTTTTTTTTTCAATAATTGTACAAAATTCAAGTCTGATTCTTTTTGTCAGCAAAATAATTTTTGTCATTATATTATTTTATCTAATTTTATTTTAATATATTTAAATCACTGTTTCCATTTAGGGAGGGTGGGGAGGGTAAAAGGTAAAAAAATTGAACAAAGGGTTTGGAATTTTAATTGAAAATTACCCATGTTATATCCTGAAATAAAGGTATTAAATAAAAAATTTTAACCTGTAAAATTACCCAACAAATTTAATCTGTATATAAAAAATTAAAAATAAAATAAAATATTAAAAAATAGCCTTTCTTTCTTAAATTTTTGGCCAAGAGCTCCCTTTGCTAGTCCTTTGCTCTTCCCTTCCCTCTGCTCAAATCTGACTCAAGGCTTTCAATCTCCCCAACGCTCCTTAGTCAGGATCTCTTAAATCTTTAAAGGTGTGAACTCAAAGGTTTCCCTTCTCCGAATGGATTGTGGAGCTTGACGGAATCTCCTCACTGAACCGCTTGTAATCTTGTAGAACTCCAATGAATACGAAATATATTAGTGAACCAGAGAACTGCTAAGCATGATGCTAAAATTAGACAACCAACTTAATGCTTTGAATCCTAACACTCATGATTTTTCCCTTTTGTTTTGATTTTTCTTTCACATGACTAATGTGGAAATATGTTTGACATAATTATATGTGTATAGATTATATTGGATTGCTTGCTGTTTTGGGGGAGGGGAGGGAAAGAGAAGAAGGGAGAGAGAAAATTTTGAAACTTAAAATTTTACAAAAATAATGTTTAAAACTATCTTTACATTAATTTAAAAAAAAAAAATATATTAATGGTAGGGAAAAAAAAATTAGTGTTTGTAACCATATCCTATAACTAAATTTTTCCCCCACCCAAACATATACACATAGGTGGGGCACTGAGGGCATAGAAATACCAGAGGGACAATAGGATTGGGCTCAATCCAAGAACCGATGATCAGTGTCTCTTGGTGCAAAGGAACAATGGGAGTTATTAAAAAGTGTCTGAACATTTCATAATGCAGACACAAAGGTCTCTGAGTGTCCTATTTTGGGACAAAACCACTGGGGACATTTTGAATTATAGGGAGTTCTGGAGTATAGAACGAATGTTATCAGAAAAGAGTACAGCCTTTTAGATTGGGATGAACTGCCTAGAAGGTTTAGAAGAAAGATTTCTCCTGCTTCAAAAAGGCTAATGTGGTGAGTCAGCACCATTGATTGTGCCCTAACTCCATTTCACCTTTAGAAAAATAGATGAAAAGTAAAAAATTTAATGAAATAGGATTAGAGAACATTTGATGATAACTGAAGTTACAAGGAGACTCACAAGTCTTCTATTATAGCTACCTCATTTTTCAGAAGAGGAAGCCAAAACCCAGAAAATATCAGAAGCAGAATTTAAACTCAGATCCTCTAATGCCATTTCTTCTAGTGCCATGAAAGTACAGAGATGTGTGTGTGTGTGTGTGTGTGTGTGTGTGTGTGTGTGTGTGTTGTTTGGAGAGAGAGAGAGAGTGAAGAGTATTTGTCTGTAAAACAATGAATAATTGAGTTGAGTGCTTTCTTACACTAAAGTTGCTAACTAATAATCAATCTATATGTTAAGGTGGAAGAAAAGCAAAAAAAGAGGAAGGGGAAGGGAACAAACATTAAGGACAAATATTAGGCACTGTGCAAAGTACTTTATTATCTCATTTGAGTCTCACAAAAACTCCAGGAGAATGTTCTAGGAAGAAATCATCCTTATTTTACATTCAAGGAAACCTAGGTAGATAGAAATTAAGTGCCTTTCACAGGATCACACAGTAAGTAGTCATTGGTAGATTTGAACTCAGATCATCCTAACTCCAAGTCTAAGACCAATTCTTTTACCCACTGTGCTACCTAGCTGCCTCAAAGTCTATAATCCCAAATCCAAGAGTCCTAGAAATAACCCCAGTCCCAGACAACTGCTGCTTGTAAAGCTCTACAATTCTCATAACCATCATTCAAGGAAGCAGTCAATTATTTTTGGATATGTATCTGGCAACTGCTTCTGCCTTCTCTGCAACCACAGCTACTAAAGACCTAGAGAAGAAGGTTGTTGGCATCATCTCATAGTTCAATACCAGAAATGGACAAGGTTTTATCAGGTGGAAATAATTCTAAAGACACATTCTTATCTGTTCTGTCATTATACCCTAAGGAACATGGTTTTTTTTCCCATTTGACAGGCAGCTAAAACTTCTTAGATGTATTATCTCCTCAGTTGGAATTGGAGTTTCTTAAGAGCAAAAACTATTTCTGCTTTACTGTTTGTAATAATAACACTTCACACAGTGCTTTGTACCTAACAAATTCTCTTTTTTATATAGTATTTTATTTTTCCAAATACATGCAAAGATAGTTTTCAATATTCACCTTTGCAAAACCTTATATTCCAAATTATTCTCCTTTTCTCTCCCCTCCTCCCTCTACCCTCCCAAGATAGCAAGCATTCCAATATAGGTCAATCATGTGCAATTCTTCTAAACAATTTCCATATTCATCTTGCTGCATGAAAAAAAATGATATCAAAAGGGAAAAAACACAAAAATGAAAAAATACAAGTAAACAAACAATAAAAAGTGAAAATATTATCTTTGCTCTATATTGAGTCTCCATAGTTCTCTCTCTGGATGTGGATGGCATTTTCTATCATAAGTCTATTGGAATTGCTTTGAATCACTTAATTGTTGAAAAGAGTCAACTCCATTGCAGTTGGTCACCATAAAATCTTGTTTCTGTGTACCATGTTCTCTTGGTTCTGCTCACTTAGAATAAGTTCATGTAAGTCTTTCCAGGCTTTTCTGCAATTAGTCTGCTCATCATTTCTTATAGAACAATAATATTCCATAACATTCATATACACAACTTATTCAGCTATTCCCCAACTGATGAACATCCACTTAATTTCCAGTTCCTTGCTGCTATTAAAAGGGCTATCACAAATGTAAACAAAAATGTTTGCACATGTGGGTCCTTTCCCCTCTTTTATGATTTCTCTGGGATTCAGACCAGTAGAGACAGTGCTGGATCAAAAGGTATGCACACTTTGATAACCCTTTGGGCATAGTTCAAATTGTTTTCCAGAATGGTTAGATCATTTCACTACTCCACCTAGAATGCATTAGTATGCCATTAACAATTTTTTTTTTTTTTGCTGAGCCAATTGGGGTTAAGTGACTTGCCCAGAGTTGCACAGCTAGAAAGTATCAAGTGTCTCAGATCAGATTTGAACTCAGGTTCAATATTTTTAAAAAATATTCTTAAAATTTAATTTAATACATTGGCACAAGAAAGATAACATGCTTGACTCACTTGACTCAAACATCTGAATTAAGATTCTGGTTCCACTTACTGATAGGCTACATAATTTGGGGTAAAGCATTTTATCTTTCTGACTTTCAGTTTTCTCATCCATAAAATGAGATGATGCATACTCTGTTTATATCATATGATTCATATTTATTCAGCAATTCAATATTTACAAAACTCTTTATACACTTCATCTCATTTTATCTTCTCAAAGACTTAGTGAGGTTGGTGCTATTAATATCTCCATTTTACAGATGAGGGAACTGAAGTTCCAAAAAGTAAGTGACTTGTCCAGAGTCACACACTTACCAAATGCCTTAAACAAAGATTCAAATCCATATCTTCCTTGTTATTCTACACTGCTTCTTAGCTGATACACTCGAGTGAATTAATAAATGAGAAGTCACTTTGTAAATATAGAGTGATGCATAAATGTCATCTGTTAGTATTCAACAAACATTGTTAAATGTCTACTTTGTGCAAAGCACTGGGTTTGATACTTATTCTTATTCAGTTATTTCATTTGTGCCAACTCTTCATTACTCTCATTAGGGCTTTCTTAGCAAAGATACTTGAATGGTTGGTCATTTCCTTCTCTATCTCACTTTACCAATGTGGAAACTGAGGCAAACAAGGTTAAGAAAGTTGCCCAGGGTCACATAGCTATTAAGTATTGGAGGCTACATTTGAACTCAGAAAGATGAGTCTTTCTGACTCTAGATCTGGCACTCTATCCACTACATTACCCTTGCCTGGGATTGATGCTAGGTAAAGTACAAAGATTAAATAAGATACAATTTCTCCTCTCTTGAAAGTTACATTCTAGCGAATATATAAGACTCAAACACAGCTAATGATAACAAGCCACATTTATGATAATAGTAAGTTGAAAGGTACAAAGCAAAGTGCTACATGTAGCCTAAGGCTGAAGTCCATTTGCAAGCCAGAGGATCAAAAAAAAATCAGTGTAAAAAGTACTAATTAAGCAAGATAACCATATGAATATATATCCATGAAGATCATGAGCTTTCTATGGCTTCAATTTCTCTTTAGAACTTTCTTCTTACTATAAAAGTCTAGTGAAGTTTTCCCTAAGCCATCTAAATAATAGAAGGAACTAATGGAAGATAGAATAATATGCTCTATAGATCTATAAGAAAGGATTAGGAAGAAATTTAATTTGTTTAATAATAATATTATAATTTTGAAAACAGGTCACATTTTAAAGCAAGTGACCACAGAATCTGGGAGATGTAATTTTTCAATTCATTTATCTTTTTAATAGATGTGTGAATTTGGCATATCATATTCATCTTAGCTGTCCTATTGAAAGAGATATTTTCATTTCTCCTCTTTATAATGGTATAGGTTTCTTAGTTTCAAATCTCATTCACATCTAACTCAAACCTCATAACTGTCCTAAAAGATACAGTAAGAATAGACTCTGCAAGTACAGACGAGCAAACTCAGGCTGGCAGAGTTGCAATGACCTTAGACTGCATAATATTCACTTCCTTCTCAAAACCAACAGACACATCCCTAGAACCTTTAAGGCAGAGCACATCTCCTGCTTCTATCATTTCTAAAACATTGGACTGAGCATAGGAGTAACAACTGTGTAGCCAACAAAGACAACCCTGTCTATGGGGAAGGAGAAAAGAGCTGGGCATAGATGTCAGATAAAGGGCACAAAGATCCAAGATACCATCAATATGTGAGTGGTAAAAACAAAAGAGACCTTTATCACTGCCTCAGTTAGTAAGATCTCAACATTAGTCTCATTGTAAAGAAGTCCAAGAGGAAAACTATGAGGAAGAGTTTCCCATTGTTCCCATGTAGTGATCTTGAGGAGCTCCAGGAAGCAATGTCTGTGCAGACTAGTTTCAGAATGTGGAAGATAGCACAGTAGAAGTTGTCCAGGATTTACGGATCACAGGAAGACAAAGGAGATTCAAGACCAATGTGAAGGAAAGTGTCCAAAACTCCTGTCTAGATGGTTATCTAGAGTTTGTGATGGTGATATGACAAAGGAACTGAGAAATGACAATGTGGCAAGGTAGCAACCTAGTACTATCACTGAGAAGACTGTACCACCATTAAGGAGATAGAAGAAAATTGGTGTCATGTCCTAATAAGAGGAAGTTTTGGTCTTATAAATGTGGTCAATGAGCATATTAGAGGCAAGACAGAATAAAAATCAAGTACTACAACAGCCAGGTTCTGAAGTAGGATGTTCTTAAGAGTGTGTGGAGTCTGGAGTCAGAGGTCACCATGGCTAAAATGAGGTAGTTGCTTCAAAAGACTGTTAGGAAGGCAATAGCGTGAAAACAGACAAATCTGCAGGTTCTGAGTCTATGAGAACCCCCAAGAGGTCAAATTCTACCACTGTCCTTGAGTGCAAAGTCTATCTTTTGACTTTTTTTGTATTTCTTATCACAATATCTGGCACATAGTAGACTCTAGTAAATGTTTATTGACTGACTGACTAGCCTTTTGTGAGGTTCTCTGTTTCCAGAGAATTTTTCTAGCAAATACCTGGAATGGAAACATTGGAGACATTTTTAATGAAAAAAATCTCAAGTTTCTCCTTTAGTGTTTTGGGGTTAGAATTCAATAAACCAATAAGATGTATTGATCTGTCATTATTTAAACCAAAACTTCCACACTAGAAGCAGCTCCTTGTTAATTTAATTCTCCCCAAAATTTCAAGGAACCTACTAGCTGTTGACCCAATAGATAACTCAAGTCAAGGTGTAAAATAAAAGAAGAAAATTGCCACTTGCTTATGGTGTCATGAATGATCATAAGATCATTTCTGGCAGGGACCTCTGAGATAATCTAACACTTCATTTTATAGGTGAGAAAACTGAGGTTTAGAGATGCTAATGACTTCCTCCATAGTATGTAGATAAAATGTGGCAAAGTGAGATTTGCTCCCAGACACATAGTGTTTTGCATGTATTCACCAAAACTTATCATCCTGAGTTCAAATCTGGCCTCAGACATCTATAGTAATGTGATCCAGCACAAGTCACTTAATTTTGCTTGTCTGTTTCCTCATATATAAAATGAGATGAGAAAGGAAATGGCAAACCATTTTGCCCCAAAAAACCCACCACACAAAAACCAAAAACTGAAATGGATCTTGTAGAGTGAGACACAACAAAAATGACTGAATGAGGACAACAAAAATTCTGATTCCAAATACATTGTTGTTTCCTCTATGCTAGGAATTAGGAGAAAAAACAGAAGTTCCACTTCCTAGCACAATCTCTCCTAAATTCTTTTGGGAAAATGTGATAAATAAATTTTAAATTGTACATTTTCCTGGCAGGGCAATTAGCTGAAACATTAGCTGAAGTTCTTTCCAAAATCTCATTATGTCCTCCGTAAGTTCCTTTCCAAAATTAGTACCATATACAGAGGTGCGCACATGCGCGTGTGTGTGTGTGTGCACGCGCGCACACACACACACGTATATTAGAAGCATCTCTGAATTTGGAATAGTGGTCCTAGTTTTTGCTATTAACTTAATTAAGTCACTCCCCTTTTCTGGGTCTAAATTTCTTTATCGTAAATTGGAAATGTCAAACTATGTGGTCAGGGAAAGAATGATGTACTTAAGAGTCAAAGCACTTCAGTTCAAAGCCAGGCTTTGTCATTTACTATGTGACCTTATAAAAGTCACTCCACTTTCATGATCTTTCAGTTTCATGTCTATTTCCTGTGCTTAGTCACTGAAGTAATGATTTTCATATCAAAAGTGGAGAAATGAGAAAAAGAGGGAGAGGAAGACGCATAGAAAAAATAGATATGAAAAGGAAGTAGAAGAAAATTAAGACAATGAAGAAAGAAGACTAAAGAGAAGACAGAGAAAGGACAAATATGAGTTTGTATAAATTATTTGTCTATAAATTATATGCCTCTTTATTTGAAGGAAACGTACTCCCTGTATGCATGTGATCTATGTATTTCCATATTTCAGCTTAATTAGCCATTGATGAGTAGACATGGATGGGTCATGATTTGCCTAAATGAAAGGAGTGTTGGCATCATTGAAAATACAGAGGCACTGAAATAGTGAGATTTATTATCCTGAGAAAGCTGAATTGGGATTCACTCTTAAAAATGTCATAAAATCTTTTGAAAGCTGCCTTCTCGTTGGTACAGTCACATATTACAATACAGAAACATGTGCAGTGGAAAACCTTTGAATAGTTTGCCTCAGTGTCAATTTCCTCATCCATTGAGATTAGATTATCTCCACTGTTCTTTTCACATCTATTATTTGCTGATTCAATTCAGCAAAAATTTTTGAGTCCTTAATATGTATTGGGGACTGTGGAGAATACAATTATACATAAGGTATAGTCTGTACTCTTTTCAAGGAGCTTAAAGTTTCACTGTATTACTGCTCAATGTCATCTTCTAACCTACACACACGTGTGTGTGTTTGTGCAGCATGCACACATACACACACACACACACACAAGATGGCACTGGATCTAAGATGGTTGATCAATATGAAAGTCATACAGATTCCTCAGTTGCTAAATAAATTGAAAATCTTCTCTCACTTCTTCTCTTTAGGAGACCCCTAAAAAGGAGATCACTCCGTGAATAATTAAGACAAATATTTTGTGTTTTGTATATTTTGTGATGAGATTTTTTTTATTAAAGCTTTTTATTTTTCAAAACATATGCATGGATAATTTTTCAGCATTAATCCTTGCAAAACCTTGTGTCCCAATTTCTCCCCCATCCCCTAGATGGCAAGTAGTCCAATATATGTTAAACATGGTAGAAATATACATTAAATCCAATATCTGCATACATATTTATACAATTATCTTGCTGCACAAGAAAAATCTAATAAAACCAGGAAAAATGAGAAAGAAAATAAAATGCAAGCAAACAACAAAAAGAGTGAAAATCCTATGTTGTAAACCACACTTAGTTCCCACAGTCCTCTTTCTGGGTATAGATGACTCTCTTCATCACACGATCATTGGAATGGGTCTGAATCATCTCATTGTTGAAGAGAGCCACATCCATCAGAATTTATCATGTGATGACATCTTGAGTGATTGAGATATGAGTGAAGAAAAGTGAGAGAGTAAGGACATTCTTCAATATGCTAATTGACACATTGATTGTTATATTCAATATTTATGAGCAGAAGAGGTTCCAGAGTATACATGAAGAGGAATTAAAATGTGATGCTAAATCTAAGATAGCAGAGTTAAGAGAAAGGAAAAGGGGTAGAGTGAAAAAATATGTAAAAATTGATGAAGAGAAGAAAAAAAAAGAATAAGAGAAGAGGAAATCGCATAGATAAATAGGTATGGAAAGGAAGAGGTAGAACATGAAGATAATGAAAGAAGACTAAAGAGAAGATAGAGGAATACTAATTGGGTGAATTGCATGTCTGTGAACCAGTGTGTCTCTTAATATAAACCAAATACATTCCATGTATGTGCATAATCTGTATCCATCTTTTTGCTCCCTATCTTCTTCTCTTGCCATTTCATAAATCTGGCTTTATATGTGATCACTGAAAAGCTCAATTTCCATGTGCATAGGATTTAGCTGCGCACAAAAGATCATATCAATCAATAATCTCCTGTAACCTCCATTCTCACTTCCATTAAAGTCACCAAACCCCTTAGCATACACACATAAATCTTCTATGCCTCCTGAAAATGCTACATTGTGTCACCCTTCCAATGAAGACTTGTCATATGCTACACTCCTAGGGATCCTCACCTATTACTACCTTAAATGAGAGAAGGAATCTAAGACTATAATTTTTTCAGGGAAGATTATAGCTTTACAAATTTCCCTGATCTTTGCTCAAAACTAACATACATACAGGTATGGCCCAAAGATTCAGAGGGTAATCACAAGTGGAAACAAGATTGGGTCCAATCCAGGAAGCAGAATTGAAGACACTGTCACTAGAGGCAAAGAGCAATGGGAACTATTGAAACATACCTGAAAACAGGCATACAGAACTTGAAATCCCTGTTGTAGAAAACCCACCAATGCCATTACAAATTATAAGACTGTAAGGGGTGTAGAATTGGAGGTATCATAAAGGACAAACTTCCATAAAAGTCAGAAGACTCACTCTCCAGGCTTTAAAAAAAAAATTTAAAGCTGGAAAGTCAGCACCATGGATAGAGCCAAGCCTATTGGACAACTAGGTGAAAATTTATCAAATATTGGATATGAAAATTGGTTATCTGGGTTCAAGTTTAGTTCCATCTACTTTCTTTCTGGATGTATGATTGGACAAATGGCTTCATCTATTTGATGATGATATTGACCTTTCTCATATATAAAATGAGGAAGATAATATTCCTATTATGTAGTTCACAAGGTTTTTGTGGAGCACAAATGAGATGAAAAGAGGGAAAAAGGAATAGGACTTGAATCTAACCAGGACATGGATTTCATAGCTAGAGGGAATTCCTCAATGGAGAAATACCTACCAATGAAGGTAAGCACCTTCTTTGCAACATACAGAATTACCCAGAATTCTGGGTTATTGTATGGGAGGTTGTATGACTTAGCAGTGTCACACAGCCAATATATGCCAAAAGCAGAATTTGAACCCTGGTCTCCAAGCCCAACTTTTCTATACCTTACACTGTGCTTCCTCTTCTATATTAAATCTCTTTGTAAATAAAGTCATAAAATTCTATACAACTGTCACTTCATAAATCAATTTTTTTAGCAATGATCAGAACCTTAAGTAAAGGGGTACAGTAAGGATTAATAGGGGAAGAAAGAAAAAGGTCAAGAGTATAGCAGAAGGGGGCAAGAAGTTTACAATTAAATTCAACTAAGCACCATAAAAAGCATACTCCTTGAAGGTACTTGTACTTTAATTTTTGCCCGAATCCCCTTCTCCTATCACACTGACTTAAACACAATGGGTAATCCATAAATGTTTTGAATTGAATTGAATATAAAAGAACCATGTGACCCTGTGGAGGAGTATGAAGTTATTGAGGCTCCAGAGTGGTTGAAATCAGTAGCCACAGCTTCTTATATCTATATTTAAAGACAAGCTATAATTTAATATTTTGAGAAAATTAACCAGTTACACCAGAGACATTTAAATTCCCAAGCTGATTTGTCACAACCCCAGTTCTAGAATGGAATCCATATAGAAAGTGATTTTATTTTTTTATTATAGCTTTTTATTTACAAGATATATGCATGGGTAATTTTTCAGTATTGACAATTGCAAGACCTTTTATTCTAACTTTTCCCCTCCTTCCCCCCACCCCTTCCCCCAGATGGCAAGTTGACCAATACATATTAAATATGTTGAAGTATAAGTTAAATACAATATATGTATACATGTCTAAACAGTTATTTTGCTGTACAAAAAGAATTGGACTTTGAAATAGTGTACAATTAGCCTGCGAAGGAAATCAAAAATGCAGGCGGACAAAAATAGAGGGATTGGGAATTCTATGTAGTGGTTCATAGTCATCTCCCAGAGTTCTTTCTCTGGGTATAGCTGGTTCAGTTCATTATTGCTCTATTGGAACTGATTTGGTTCATCTCATAGTTGAAGAGGACCACGTCCATCAGAACTGATATCATGTAGTATTGTTGTTGAAGTGTATAATGATCTTTTTCATCTGGAATGCACAGAGAGTCCATGAGGAAGAATCAAGGGTTTTAAACATAGAGTGTTCAGATCTATATCTGCTCATATTATATATATATGGACATACTCATCTATGTTCTCCTAATACATGGCCCAGACCTATAGGGAGCCAGAAAATGAAGAACAATATCTAGTTTATGAAAGAATGCCAACCAATTCTTCATGACCTTATAAGATTAGACAAGAGAAAATTGATCTATATTAGAGCAGGAAGGGTTTGCATTAGTGATTAAGAAGAATGTCTGGTCTTCCAGAAATTTAAAACAAAACAAAACAAAACAAAAAAAAACAGGTGAGTGAATGAGATTAGGCATCTCCCTTCCATTGCTTCTTTAAGAGCATAATAGATAATCACCTGATATTCTTTAATTGAGGTCAGGAGATGGGATGAAATAAACTCAGCTTTGTTTTGACTCCAGGATTCCATAACTGGAAAGGCAGTCAAATCACAAGAGAAATGTTAGCTCCTCAAAACATAAGAGTCCTCCTTGTTTGGAAACTCCAGGATTCCATACTGAATGTTAGAAATTTGGTTCAAATTTAATTCATTTCAAAGTCTGTACTTTCCAGAGTTATGCTTGATTATTCACCTGCTTCCTAGGTCATTTCCATAGGTCTTGCATAAATGTTTGAATTCTTTTTTTGAGAGATACTCTTAAAATAGACTCTCAATTATTGCTTAGGCAACTCAGGCAATCTTCCATTTATTTCCATCATTTCCATCCTCTATCTGATGAATCTTAGAAGAGGTTCCAATTGAATGCTATGGTGTAAATTATTGCCTCTCTTCTAAAGACTCAGAAATGTACATGTTCAATAATAATCTCTCCTCTGAGTTTCAGTTTGTCACTATCATAATACTCTCCAGGAATTTGCAAAGTCTTTTTTTAGTTTTCAAGCTTTTTCTTCTTTTTTTTTTAAATAAATACATGTTGAATGGTTTATTAGAGTACATATCTTATAGGAACTGTGTGGTATATTAGTTTGAATAAATCCCAAGTTCAGAATGTGACCCAACTGCTATGGGAGCTCTAAACTACAGAATTCAAGAGTCAGAGTTTTTTTTAATAATTATAACTTTTTATTGACAGAACCCATGCCTGGGTAATTATTTACAACATTATCCCTTGCACTCACTTCTGTTCCGACTTTTCCCCTCCCTCCCTCCACCCCCCCACAGATGGCAAGCAATCCTATACATGTTAAATATGTCACAATATATCCTAGATACAATATATATGTGTAGAACCGAACAGTTCTCTTATTGCACAGGAAGAATTGGATTCAGAAGGTAAAAATAACCCAGAACAAAAAACAAAATTGCAGTTTACATTCATTTCCCAGTGTTCTTTCTTTAGGTGTAGCTGCTCCTGTCCATCATTGATCAACTGAAACTGAGTTAGATCTTCTCTTTGTCGAAGAAACGCACTTCCATCAAGTTTCACCATAAGTCGAATATGTCTAAAATTTTTCTCTTTAAGTCAATTCTGATGGCAGTAAGATACACACTATGTTCATCCCCCTCCATTCTTTCTTGCAGATATAATATATTTCTTTTGCTTCTTTGTGAGATGTAGTACCCCCACTTTACTCTTTGCCAGGTGCAATTTCCTTTCCACCTCTAGTTTCTAGAACAAGGTATACATGTATTCTTTATATATCTTTAAGCAGAACTATAGTTCCCAAGATTTCTTTTTACCTTTTTAGGTTTCTCTTAAGTTCTATATTTGTAGATCATACTTTTTGTTAAGTTCTGTTTTTTTCATAAAAAATTGGTGAAATTCGCTTATTTTGTTAAATGTCCATCTTCTTCCCTGGAACAAGATGCTCATTTTGGCTAGGTAAGTTATTTTTGGCTGCATACCAAGTTCCTTAGCCTTTCAGAATATCATATTCCAGGCCTTTCGATCCTTTAATGAGGACGCTGCTAGATCCTGGGTAATCCTTATTGTGGCTCCTCTATATTTGAATTGATTTTTTCTAGCAGCTTCCAGTATTTTTTCCTTTGATAGTTCTGGCATTTGGCCACTATATTTCTTGGTGTTTTGATTTTAGGATCCCTTTCAGTAGGTGACGATGAATTCTTTCAATTTCTATTTTACTTTCTGTTTCTATAACTTCTGGGCAGTTCTCTTTGATAATTTCCTGGAAAATAGTGTCCAGGCTCTTTTTTTATCATATTTTTCAGGGAGTTCAATAATTCTCAGATTGTCTCTCCTAGATCTATTTCCAAGTCTGTTCCTTTCCCAAGAAGGTATTTGACATTTTTTCCATTGTTTCAATTTTTTTAGTTTTGCTTGACTGCTTCTTGGTGTCTCCTCAAATCATTCAATTCCATGTGTTCAATTCTGATTTTCAATAAAGTATTTTCTTTACTCACTTTTTTAAATCTTTTTCTAATTGTCCAATTGAATTTTTAAGTGCAAGTTGTTTTCTTCTATGGAATTTTTTTCCATTTCGCCAATTTTATTTTTTAGAGAGCTATTTTCTTTTTCCAGTTCACTAATTCTGTTTTTCAAGGATTTGATTTCTTTATCCACTCTATCTTTAAATGAGTGGGATGGCTTATCCAGACTCTCTTGCCAAGCTTCCCTTTCCTTTTCCCATTTTTCTTCTATCTCTCTTATGAGAGACTTTTTAATTTCTTCTATGAGAGTTTTTTGTGTGGAAGATCAGATCATATCCTCCTTTGGGGATTCTTCTGGAGACCGTCTGTTTTTAGTCTCCTTGGAGTTTAAAGTCTGTTCTCTATCCATATAGACGCTATCAATGATTAAGGTCCATTTAAATTTTTTGCTTATTTTGTCAGAGAAGAATCAAAGAAGACAAACTAGCGGGAAAAAAAAACTCAAATGCAATCTGCCTTTTTTTTTTTTTTTTTGAGCTGGATGGTGTTACTGAGCTTCCTCTACAGATTGTGGGGGGCAGCAGCAAGGCACTAGCAGGACAGCAATTGCTGTGCTGTGCCTGCGTTCTGAGACTCTGAGAGTGTGCTGAGGCACTGTGGGTGGATGTGGTCAGGTCCTGAGAGACCATAAAAGCTTTTTAGTTTCAACATATATGCTGACAGTTTTCAACATTCACCCTTGCAAAACCTTGTGTTCCAAATATCTTTCTGCCTCTTTTCCTCCCAGCCCTTCCTTTAGATGACAAGTAGTCCAATATATGTTAAACATGTACAATTCTTCTAAACATATTTCCACAATTATTATGCTGTACAAGAAAAATAAGATCAAAAGGAAAAAATGAGAACAAACAAAAAACAAGCAAACAAGATTTTAAAAGTGAAAATACTATGTTGTGATCTATACTCAGTTCCCATAGTCCTCTCTGCAGATGGCTCTCTCCATTACCAGTCCATTGGAACTTGCCTGAATCACCTGGATGGTGAAAAAAGTCATGTCCATCAGAATTGGTCACCATATAATCTTCTTGTTGCTGTGTACAATGTTCTCTTGGTTCTACTTGCTTCCCTTAGCATCAATTCATATAAGTCTCTCCAGGCCTTTCTGAAATCATTCTGCTGATCATTTCTTACAAAACAATATTATTCTATAATATTCATATGCCATAACTTACTCAGAATGGTCATCTTTTTCATCTAGTGCTTGCTTACTGGTCTATCTCATAGAAGCAACAAAACCCAGTATATGACTTCTTGTTCAGTCATTTTTCAGTGATCTCTGACTCTTTATGGCCCCATTTGGGGTTTTCTTGACAAATTTATTTAAGCAGTTTACTCTTTCCTTCTCCAGTTCATTTTACAGATAAGGAAACTGAGGATAACAGGGTTAAGTGATTTCTTTAGGTTCACATGGCTATAAGTTTCTGAGACCATATTTGAACTCAGGCTGATGAGTCTTTCTGATTCCAGGCCTGGCACTATATTCACTGTGCTTCCTAGGTGCCCTAGTATAAGAAGTACTGAACAAAAGCCTTTAGAGAATATTAACTTGTTTAAAGCACATATAGATCATATTTTAAAGTTTGAAGATTAGATCAAGATAATTAATAGTTAAGTATTATTATTATACCATAGACGTAATATCACCTTTGTTTGGTTTGGCTTTGCCTATTTGCTATTTGTTAATTGTACATACCTGAACCATGAGCCTCGTCATCCAAATTCACTAGAAGTTCTACTAGCTGTATAGATAATAGCTGTCTGTGCAGAGAGTTGAGTTCCTTACTTCTGATAATGTATAAAATGGAGTTGATGCCACAGAAAGGGGACATCTCAGACTCTTGCCTGGGGCCTTATGGATGATAAGATACAAGTATTTGATTCTCTCTTAGCCCTTCACTGCCTATGGATCCATGAACTATACATTCTGAAGTTGAAAAAAATGAAATCATAATTCATATTGGGAGATGAGTGCCAGGAGCTTTCACCTTTAAGTTATTGATTTCTTGAAGAACCCTTCTCTAAGCTTTTGTCACTGAACATGTTCTGATCAACATCAGACCATTAGCCCCACAGGCCTAGTGGAACAAATTACTAATTGGAAATTTACGTTAGAAGATATAGAAAACTGTTTCATCATTCTGTCTTGAGATGAATAAGCAAATTATTGAACACCAAAATTTTATCTCATAAATTTGGATTCAGATATCTAGGTTTTATGAGTGGGGTTTTTTATTTTTCTGATGCAGCCAGTCACATTAAAAATCATATATTAGTAAAGCATTTTATAGCTCAATGGTGCAAAACCCCCCAAAATAATAACAACTCCGTGAAGTTTCCATTTCCATCTTTATATCATATTGATCTCTGAAACTCAACATACTCAAGACTGAACTTATCATTTCCATCCTAATTGCCCACTCTTCCAGTTCCTTAATGATACTAACATCCTCTTACATGCCTAGATACTAAAATTCAGTCATTACTAATTCTTCCTTCTTGTAGAGGGCTACAGATAATGGGGGAACTCTGGGAGAGATATAAGACCCTTCACCTCAGAGGGAACTTGCTGACAATGTCTGTCCAGCTCCCCATCTTTCCAAAGGGCTCTTGGCCTTCCTGAGAAGTCAGGAGGCAGCAACAACCTGCATTGTAATTGAAGCAGAGTGATACCAAGTGGCAAAGAGTCATCTAGATACAAAAGCAAGTTGTTTATGTGGACCTGTATGCGCAGTATTGCTTTGGTTATATGAGAGTATTAGGATATATAAGACTGAGAGAATTTGGAATAAATGGACTCCATATTTGACCATCCATGGGGATCCCTGCCCATCACTCCTCTTCTAAGACCAAGGACTCGGGCTGGTAACAAGATCCTCCAGAGAACTAGTGCAGACACTACACCCTCTTCCTCAACCTCCAAATCCACTCAATTGCTATGTCCTTTCTCCAACATCCCTTATGGTTTATTCCTTTCCCTGTACTCATTTTTTGACTGTCCTAGTTCATATCCTTATCATCTCTTAATTTAACTAATAAAATAGTCTTTTAATTGGTTTCCCAGTCTCTGGTCTTTCTCCCTTATAATTCATCCTCACAGAATTCCAGAATAATTGTTGTAATCCACTCCACTAATCAAAAACTTTCATCATTCTTTGTTGCCTACAAGAAAAACTAAAAATTTCTTAGCCTGACATTTAAGAACTTCCACAATCAGCACAACCTAACATTTCCACTCTTTCTGTTATTGTTTGCTTGCATTTTTGTTTCCCTTCTGGGTATTTTTTTCCTTTCTAGATCCAATTTTTCTTGTGCAGCAAGATAACTGCATAAATATGTACACATATATTGGATTTAACATATACTTAAATATATTTAACATGTATTGGACTACCTGCCATCTAGGGGAAGAGGTGGGGGGAAGGAGGGGAAAAGTTGGAACAAAAGATTATGAAAGGATCAATATTATAAAAATTGCGCATGCATATGTTTTGTAAATAAAAAAAAAGATAAACAGATATTAAAAAAAACAACTTCTACAATCTAATCTGACTTCAACATACTTTTCCAGCCTTATTTTACATTGCTCTCCTTAATACACTCTAAAGTCCATACAAACTTCATGAGTAGCCCTTTCCTTCAGCCTAAACTCAATCTTGTATTTCTTGCTGAAAAGCATTGTATAGGCCATCCTTTTTGTCTAAGATTCACCTCCTCATTTCTTATCTTCATCCTTCTATTTTTTTAAGGTTCATCTGAGGTTCTATAACCTCTGTGAAACTCTTCCAGTGAAATCTATCTAAATTTTCCTAGAATCTTGTGCCTGGATCAACCCTTTACATATTTCATATTGCATTATTATATTATATATATCATGCATCATCATATTATACATCATTACATATTTGTTTATACATTTAATGTATTATAATATTATTTATAATAAAAATTTTCATATTAGTATGTTTATTTATATATTTACACATATATTATAATTACACAGCATTATATTTATACATTAATACAAGTATACATTACTCTCACTCCCAGGAGATGGTAAATTTTGGAACTATTTTACTTTTTATCCTTCTGATTCCTTGCCCTTAACACAGTACTTTGCCCATTGAAAATATTTAACTAAATGTTCATTGATTTGAATGCCAACATCCCTTGGTTTTCTAATTTATCCCAATCTAATACATCCCAACTTTTTAATGATTAAAGGTGAATTAGAGGGAGACTGAGTTCAATGGGAAGTCTCAAAAAATTATCTTGGAATGATGATAGTCAATCTCTTCCAGCCAATGAGAGTTGTGTCCACAACATTCTCACAGCTGACTTCATTTCTTGCTTTTGTAGAATGTATATCATGGGGTTCAATATATGGGTCGTAACTGAATAGCTGATGGAAATGGCTTTACCTGTAGGGAAGGTGGTGAAGGGCCAGGCATATGTGTAGATTACAGGAGCAAAAAATTCAGGAAAGGGAGAGAGGGAGGGAGGAAGGAAGGGAGAGAGGGAGGGAGGAAGGAAGGAAGGAAGGAAGGAAGGAAGGAAGGAAGGAAGGAAGGAAGAATAATGAGTGTAAATGGTTATATCATGCTGATGATAACACTGCCTAATTTAATTTCCAAATTTATATATACTTTTAAATATTTTTATATTTATATAAATTGTTATATAAATCAAAACATTAATAAGATAGTTTAAGGAGTTTTTCAATGCCCCTGCTTTTTGGCCCACTGATACCACCACCAAATTTATTGATTTAGAACACTATTATAAGGGAACAGAAATGTAGCTGTAGAAAAATATTCCTTTTAGCAATATTTGTAATAGGAAAAAAATCTAGAACAAAACACATGCTCAAGAGGTGATCTAGAAGTTTCCAAATGCATTATGGCACATCATTGTACACTAATACTTTTTAAATATGAGAATTACAAAGAATATATAAAGACATAAAGTAATGCAAAAGGGATACAATAGAATAAATGAATGATTAAACTATGTAAATGAAATTATTAACAACAACAAAAGTGAGGATAAATTCACAGGACAACTTCATCATTACCTTGTTAGATTTAATAAATTTTTTTATTCTTTCAATAATATCTAAATTTTTAAAAATAAAAAACAATATGTAAATTATAGGGATGTGAAGTGTACATTACAAATTTAATAAATTGTTTTAATACATATATATTTCACAATGTAATACATTTTTAATAAACACAAATTGTAGGACCTAAGATTAAAATAAAAGAAGCAAATGCAGCAATAAAGATGGAAAAATTCAAGCTGGATGTGAGTTCATGTAAAGAAGAAATTGAAGTTTTAGCACAATAAAATCTGAATGATATGGTCACCAAAAGCTAATGCAAATTAAGACTGCATGTTTAAAAATATAAAATAGAGAATAAAAAATGTGTTTTCCCCATGTAATTCTGCTTTCATCAAACCCACATCTAGAATTGTGTGTTTTGATCTGTTCTTGACATTTTAGGAAAGGAGATTAACAAACAGGAGATCATACAGAGGTAGCACATCAAGATGGTTAGATGACTGGAAACAATGCTAAACAAGAGTTGATTGAAGGGACTGAAGATGTTCAGCATAGAGAAGAGACTATTTAAGGAGAATGTTATCAACATTGGCTTATGTTTGAAGATTGTTATGTAAGAGAAAGATTAGGCTTATTTTGCCTATCCCCAGAGAGAGCAATGAAGATAAGACAATGAAATTACATAAGGGCAGATTTGTGCTCAACATAATATTCCTAACAACTAGGGAATTAGGATGCAAAGCCAGACTTCGTTACCTCAGGAAGTAATGAGTTCCTCATCATTGGAGGTCTGCAAATGGAAATTAAATGAACATTTGTGATATTCCAAGTGTAGAGTACATTCATGATTCAGCTATATGTCAAGCTAGCTGACCTCTGTGGTATCTTTAATTTAAATATTCTATGGCTCTGTAACTAGTAAGCTGCATCACTTTGGATAAGTCACCTAATATTTCTGCAACTCAGTTTCTTTATCTGTAATAAGGGGATAGTATTACTTGCTTTATGGTTGAAGGAACCAAAGATGTACCAAAGTACATATATATATAAAAAGCACTTTGAATACTATAGTGGCAAGATTGCAGGATGTGATTTCAACCAAAGTTGAAATTTTATCTCTGAAGTTAACTGTAATGAGTCATTCTAGTTCAATGAGACCTGTCCCCTCTTCTGGGCAATAGAAACAATAATATAATATCATGCAGTTTATTCCAGACAGCTATGAGTAAAGGGATCTAGAAACTTACAGCATTAAATAAATGTATATTATTAATTTAAATTATTGAAAAACCTGGAAAGATTTGCATGAAGTAGTGCTGAGTGAAGTGAGCAGAACCAGAGGAACATTGTATACAGGAACAGCAAAATTGTGTGATAATAAACTTTGATAAACTTGGTTCTTCTCATCAATACGGTGATCTAAGACAATTTCAAAAGACTCACGATGGAAAATCCTGTCCACATCCAGAGAAAGAATGGCGGGCTCTGAATGAAGATTGAAGCATACTATTTTAACCCTTTTTTTGTTTTTTTCTTTCTCATGGCATTTTCCTTTTGTTCTGATTATTTTTTCACAACCCGATGAATGTGAAAAAGTTTAATATGATTAAGCATGTGTGACTAATATCAGATTACTTGCCATCTTGGGAGGGATGAAGGCAGGGAGGGAAGAAAACAATTTAGGAATCAAAATCTTATTAAAATGACTGTTGGAAATTATTTTACATGTAATTAGAAAAAATAAAATAACTATTAAGTGGAAAAAATAAATTGTTCTATTATCTATCCTATTTTATTTTAAATTTAAATTTTAAATGTATTCCTAGATCATATTGTTAATAATTCAAATTATTTCATTATGAATCATCTTTCCCCTTCTAGCTTTGCTTCTAACTCTCTGGATTTTATCATATTTCTCCTACCGCCTCTTCCCCTGAAACATTATTTCCCCCTCTAGTCTCTTTCTCCCACTGATAAGATCCACTGTGTCAGCCTGGATCCCAAGCTAGCCATTTTTCATTCCCCTCGTAGTTCTGCTCCTAAGCAGACAGACTTAATCACCATGTCTCAGCTACCTTTTTATCCTGGTACAGCCCTCCATTCCTCCTGATCTCTTCTCTTTCCCAAGGGTGAGTTCCTCCTTGAGCGTATACTGTGGAGAGGGGCCCAAAATTGTCATCTTCTATTCTCCTCCTGCTGCTGCTTACAACTCTTTAAACATAGGCACTATGCCAGTACATAGTAAATGCCTAAGAAATGCTTGCTGCCTACATGCCTGCCCTTATTATCTTTTATTTGTTCCAAAATAGTTGTTGGTAGGATACTTACTCAAAGCAACACACACACACACACACACACACACACACACACACGAGAGAAAGACTCAATGACAGAAATCGAAACAAATAAAAGAGGACTAGAAAAAAAATTATGGAATTGTAGAGCATAATAATCATCAGTGGTCTAGCTCATGCTCCAAAATGATACTCTGCCAGAAGATCTTCACTGAAAGGAATCTCACTACTTTCTGACATAATGCATTTCTATTTTTCATTGGCTTTAATTGTTAAGGAATGTGTTCCTGTACAACAGGAATCAATTTACCACTTTTCAATCTCCACCCATTGTTGTAGCAATGTCAAGATCCTTCTGAATCCTGGTTGTCATCCAGTTAATTACCTAGTTTACTAGTTTTATAGACTACACAATTTAGCAAACATGCCATTTAGACCTTTATCTAAGTCACTGATTAAAGATGTGAATTAACCAGCATAGAGCCAAGCAGAAATCTCTGGAACGCTCCATTGAAGACCTCTTTCTGAGGTAAAAGTCACTTTGTGACTACTGGAGGAAAAAAAATGGCAAGTCCCTCCAATATCCTTGTCAAGAAAATCTAAAATGAGATCACAAAGGGTCAGACATGACTGAAAACAACTGAACAACCATAACTAATGACTATTCTTGGAGGTTAGTCATTCATCCAGTTCTGTATCCTTACTATTTACTAATTATATTTTAATCTATCTTGCATCTCTTCCCTTTTCACACAATAATAACACAAGTTGCCTTATTAATCATTTCACTAAATTCTATGTTAACTGTATCTACTACATTCGCTTGATATGCACAATTTGTAACTATCAATAAAGGAAATAAGATTACTCTGAGAGCCTTTTTTCAATGAAGCCATACTGGCTTTGCATGATTAATACTTTCTTTACCAAATACCCATAATCATCTCTTTAATAATTAGTTCTAAAATTTTGCCAGAATCGAGGTCAAGTTTACTGACCTATAGTTTGCAGACACTTTTGTCTTTCCTTTTTTGAAACTGGAACAAACTTTTGCCCTTCTATAGTCCTTCAGAATCTCATCTTCTCCACAATCTTCTGAATATCATGGACATCTAAACAGTCATATCCACCAGTTCTTTCAGTTGAAACACAGAGAAATCACTAGAGACAGGGAAATCAAGGAAAAACAGAAATAAAAATAAAGACACAAGGAAAACAGACAGACATTTGTGGAGAAGACACATTCTTCTATGATTGTGAAAACACATTCAAAGCTACATTCTTTTCTTCATAACTGGTCACCTTAGTCATCTCATATACACACTCAATATTTTTGTCTATCCAAAATCCTTCTTATCAGGCATGAAGCCTCTTGAACTTCTCTTTCAAAAATCATCTGAATAAAAGAAGAATTATTAGAAAGAAGAGTAGTATGTCCCACAGTCCTACAAAAAAAGAATTTGGGAGATAACAGAAGAGACAAAATATGCTCAGGCAAGTTTAGGATATGATTATAGAATCAGAACCATTTAGCTCTGATATGATACAGTGGGTAAGAGAGAAGCAGAAATCATTTCCCTCTGTGACTTGTATTGATATCACATGTGGTTATTCATCAAGACTAATACACCCATAAATACAATGGTTTATGTTTCTCTTCTAAGGGTGGTACAAAATTCTTATATAGAAAGTCTATGCATCTTTTACTCCATCCCCTAATATTCCTCTACATGATATCTGGGGGATAGGAGAATAAGAATAAGTGGTAAGGGGAATATAGACTAAAATTGCCTATTTTCTATATGTGTGAGTCTAAGGCTGGAAGAGGTAAAATGGCGTATCCAAAGTCAACTTACATGAATTTCACTCATTCTACAAATTACTAATTGCCTCCCTAACCTCTTAATGGCAGATCTCATTTCCTGATTCCTGAGGGTATAAATCATGGGGTTTAGCATGGGAGTGATGACTGTATAACTGATGGAGACAGCTTTGTCTATAGGGAAAGAGATAAAAGGCCGAGCATAGATGTAGATGCATGGCACAAATATCAGGGACACCACGATGATGTGAGTGGTACAGGTGAGGGAAGCTTTGCGCCTTGCCTCCCCTGAGTGAGATCTCAACATCACCAAGATGACTGTGTAGGAAGCCAGGAGGATGAGGAACCAGATGAGGTCCAACATCCCACTGTTGGTAATCATGAGGAGCTCCAGAAAAGAGGTATCTGTACAGGCAAGTCTCAAGACTTGGGGAACATCACAATAAAAGTTATCCAGGATGCTGGGGCCACAGAAAGGCAAGGGAAGCAGGAGAGCGAGCTGAACAATGGAGTGGGCAAAACCTCCTGCCCAAGCAGCCACTACCAGCCCAAAACACATTTGAGGATTCATGATGGTGACATAATGGAGGGGCCGGGAGATGGCAATGTAGCGGTCAAATGCCATCACTGAGAGGAAGAAGACAGTAGCACCTCCTAGAAAATGAAAGAAAAAGATCTGAGTCATGCAACCCTGGTAGGAGATGGTTTTGGACTCAGATATGAAGTCAATCAACATCTTAGGAGTAGTGACAGATGAAAAACAGACATCTACAACAGCCAAGTTCCGGAGAAGAAAATACATGGGAGTGTGGAGTCGGTTGTCAGAAGTTACAATGATCATAATGAGAAGATTGCCCAAAATGGTTGTTATGTAGACAATCAGGAATACCAGAAACAGAAAATCCTGCAGCTCCCGAGTCTCTGAGAGTCCTAGGAAGACAAACTCCGTCACCTTAGTGAAGTTCCCTGCTTCCATAGGCTCTTTCTAACACACCTAGAGAGGAAACAAAGCAAATGTAAAAAGGAAGAAAGGAAGGAAGGAAGGAAGGAAGGAAGGAAGGAAGGAAGGAAGGAAGGAAGGAAGGAAGGAAGGAAGGAAGGAAGGAAGGAAGGAAGGGAAACATGAAGGGAGGGAAGGAGGGAGAGAAGGAGGGAGGGAGGAAGAGAGGAAGGAAAACAATGCTGTTACAAACTACCAAGGCTGGAGGAGACAATCTCCTCCTGATGCAATCGATACCAATTGCCAGTGGGTGGTGCTGAATAGAAGCAGGAAACTGGGCATTCCATAAAAAGTCACATAGCTGATAGAAAATAAAACAAATCCAAATTCCTAGCATAATACTGCCCAAATCTGTCTGGTACAAATGATTAATAAAATTTCAAAATTAATAAATTCCTTCGTATTGTTTCATATTCCTGGGTATGATATTCTCAATTGAATTTAGGGTCTTTTCACAATCTCACTAATGGAAGTCAACATTTCCTCTTTATCTGCAAGCATGACACACATATGCATACATAAATAAAATTCTTAGTGTAGTTAAAAATCCTTCAGTCTGGAATCAGATCTGAGTATTAATACAACTTGCTGCTAACTACACCTCCTCTCTGTCTCTGTTTTTTTATTTGTAATTTGAGGAAACCAAATTTGACAATTTCACTTTGTTCCTCCTATAATTCAATTCCTTTCCACAAATTTTTCTTGAGTCTTTTATTAAATTTTAGGTATTGAAATACATTCTCTTGTTTCAAAGAACTTACAATTCCGATATTTTAATATCTAATGACTTCTAACTCACTCTACACACACATTTTGCCCACAGCAAGATAAGATATAGTAAATTGTATGGATCTCTCTCAGTTGTTAACCAAACTACTACCCCTCTGCCATCTATTTTAAGAACACATTTCAAAGACAGCCGGGTCCTGAGGAATAATTAATGAAGCTGAGGCAAATAATATATATGTGTTGAGGCCATTAGTAAAATGAGAGGAAAAGGAGAGTGTGAGGATTCTAAAGTGATGTATGAATTTAGTTTGAATGTGTTCTAGAAGCATCACCAAGAAAACCAATATATTAATGAGCTATGATTTCATAAGTATGAGAATTCACTTCAAGAGAGATTATAATGTATGTTTTTAGAGGGTCGCCCAGGATTCAGAGACAATAAGTAACTTGCTCATGTTCCCATAGCTATTCAGTGTGGGACTGAAACACAGGTTTTTTCCATTCCAAATCCAGGATGCTAACTGTTAGGCAATACTATCACCCTAACAAGAACAGCAGGATTTAAAATTTAAATTTCATTCAAGATGTCATCAGAGTAAAAGAAATGGAAATGGGTCAAGGTAAAAGTAAAGGAGGACAATTGAGCCCTGGGAATAGAAGAGCAAAAGAGATTGAAAAATGAGAAGGAAGAAGGTAGAAGATAGAGAGGAATAAGTAGGCTAAGAGAAAGAGATAGAAGGCAAAGAGCCAGCAGGAATTGTATATAATGTTTATGAATTATGATCCTCTGTTTCAGGGAAGTGCTTCATGAATCTCTTTGTGTAACCCATGCATTTCCAAACTTATGATCCCTAATCTTCCTCTAAATTTGTGAAGTCAATTGGTTTTTCTTCCTTAAGCAGCTATGTGGTACAGGGGACAGAGGTCTGGGCTGGAGTCGGGAAGATCTGAATTCAAATCTAGCCTCAGACACTTACTAGCTGTATCATGCTGGGCAAGTCACTTAATCTTTATCTGACTCAGTTAAAATGGGGAAAATAATAGCACCTACCTTCCATGGCTGTCAACAAAGATAAAATGAGATTTTTGTAAAGCACTTAGCACAGTGCCTGACATAGAGTAGGCATTTAATAAATGTTTATTCCCTTTCTACTCAAAGCTTTGCTTTTCTTATGCATAAGGAGGTAAATGTTCACAATATTACATTCCCTATACATTGCCAACAAATTATCTCTTTCAATTTTCACCCTCAATGCCAACAAAGTCATTAACTTGCTCATCAATTACCTCTACTCTTCATGTAGCTACTTCCAGGAAGATCCTCAGTGATGACTTGTTTATAAGGTGGGGACCATCATTAAGTTTTTCACGTACATCTAACCCAGATGGAATAGGTACTTGCCATTTCGAATTTTCAAGGTTACCACAGAGCTTCATATATTTTTCTGATGTTCACCCAGAATACCCATCCCTCGTATAGACACAGAAAGACAATGAAAAGAAAAGAACAATGAAATGGGTGAAACTTTCTGTCTAGACAACAACTACCTGTCCCATATACATTTGTATGCTCCTGGTTGTGATACAGTGACTCTAATTGAGGTCCTCAGCATCCAGAGTCCTTTCAACACAGCTAGAAATGAAACACCCCTAAGGGAAAAACTTAGCAGATCTAGGAATCATCTGTCTTTTGTTAAAAAAAAAAAGAAAAAAAGAAAAAAAAGAAATTTCTTCTCTGCTGTATAAGAAAGGCCAGCACTTTTCCATATTCTCTGTCCCCACACTCCTTCCAGATGAAAACATCTGGTTCTATATATGGTCACTGAAAGTTTTGATTTCCAAAGGCTACTGGAATTTGCTGCTTGCAGCCTGACTTTTCCTGTGTTCCAGCCTAATATACTCTTCTAACCTTCATGTGTCCTCACACTAAATCCAGATATTCTCTTGGTTCTCTCATCTCTTTCCTTTATGATCCTTATAAGTATTTCTGGAAACTCCTCAGCCATCATCTTAATATGACATGAAGGGGGATGCCCAAGTCCCTTACTTACCTCTAACCCAGAATGGGAGAGAGAGTATATTATCTCACACTTTCCACACTCCCCTACATTTTCAAACCTCTCCCTGACCTCCAGACACACAGACATGGCCCAGGGGAGAGAAGGTGAGGCTTTCCCAAGGGAGAATAAGATGAGGCCAAATTCTGAAAACAGAATTGAGGACGGTGTCACTGGTAGCAGAGGAGCTCTGGGAGTTATTAAAAGTACGTGAATTGTTACCTCAAGAACACATAGTCTTTAAGAAACTCATTACAGAACAAAAGTATCAAAAGCATTACAGATATTAGGGCTTCTCTAGGTGTAGGACTTCAGGGATTTGGAAGGATTACAGTCGCTTAAAATGAAATAAACTTCCAGGGAGCTTTAGTAGAGAAACTTTCAAAATATGAAGGTGGAAATTCAGCACCACAGACAGGGAAGTTCTTACTTTCTTTTGGGCAACCAGATGAAAAGTCCAAAAATTGCCAAATAACTAGACTGTGTATGCGTCTGTGTGTGTGTGTGTGTGTGTGTGTGTCTGTGTGTGTGTGTGTGTACAGATGTGGATATAGAAGTGGGTGAAGTTGTTTTGTGTTTTTCTATGAATCATAATTAAGTTGAATGTTTTCTTATGTTAATGTGAGTTTAACCAATAACTAAATCACCAAGTAGACAAACCTTTTTAGTAGAGAAAGAAAAGAAAAGGATAAAGTACCTGGAATAAACAAATATTACTAATATTTCTCATATATATATGAAGGCAGAGTTCACAACTAATTATATAGTATGATTGGAGATGTTTCCAGCCATGAAATCTCTCCCACTGACCCATAATACCAATTGTTAAAAGTGGTCCTAAGTCACTATCCATTAAGATCAACTATTCAGCATTTCTGCTATGAAGACTGTTAATAAACACATGTTTCTTGGGAGTGGAGCTGCATTTTTGTTATTGATCTCCATTAAACATCATTATAGGGTAGGAGAGGGTTATTAAGCAGGTAGTGATATAATTAGCTATTCTTCAATACAGAGTAGAACCTTTAGGGATGAAAGTTTTGATTTGGGAAAGGGGGAGCTAAAACCTTTAGAGTATAATGGAAGAGGTCTTTCAATTAAACTTAGAATGGGGGACACCACTGAATGCAAACATGAGATGTATCTGTTCATGGATGTGATCATTTTATTTGTCACTATTGAGGAGAATTCTGCTTTTATGAAAGTATTGAGACCACAGAGTGACTATAGTTAATAATCAGAGACCCTGCAATCTAAACAAAGAATTGAGATGTTATTGCAGACCCTTAGGAAGTATAGAATCATATGTTTTTAAAACTCCAATAACAAGGTATGAAATTCCAAGAGACTGGAAAGGAATCCACAGAATAGGTCATCTTTAAAAGACTTTCTCTCTATTTCTCTGTCTCTGTCTCTATCTGTCTATGTGTGTCTCTCTGTTTCTCTGTCTCTGCCTCTGTCTCTCTCTGCTCTCTGTCTCTGCCTCTGTCTCTCTCTCTCTCTCTCTCTCTCTCTCTCTCTCTCTCTCTCTCTCTCCATTTCAGTGAAGAGAAAAAAGCTATTATAGACCTGCAGGTGAGGGAGCAACTTTGTGCTCTTACTTACCCAGAGTCCTTATGAGACCAATGGATATATGGTCTTTTCCTATAAGCTTGTGTCTGAGGTAGAGAGACTCTTGTTTGTGTCTTTCCTTTGACACAGAATTCTCTAGGACGTCAAAAGGTCTAAGAAGCAGAGGTCCAGGAACTGGAATCCATATCAGAGTTTTGTAGCATTTGAGTCTTGTGGGGTCCCATAAACCTATTTGAGTTAGCATATCTGTGGCTGGCAAGATGTCATGGCTTAAAGAGATCAACTGATCCCATGACTATGCCACATTTAAAAGTAAATTTGATAGGGCAACTGCTTTAAGTCAATTATTTGAGTTAATTATTTTCAGGTACCAAAGTGTAGAGGTGGGGTAAAGAGAAAGCGTATGCTCCTGGTTGGTAATATGTCTGTACTTCTGTAATTTATATTTTTTCTCAATAAAAATTCAAAAATAAGAGAAAAGGAAGTGACTCAATTTTGGGTCATTCAATTGACCTACAACATGCACAAAGATTCTATGAAGATTCCACCAAAGAATGCAAACATGGGATTTATTTGTCCATGGATTTGAACATGAATATTTTATGAGAAATTGTTGGTACCTCACAAATCCTATATCATGACCCATTCATGTGATAGCTCCTGAAGACTAGACAGTCTGTTCTCCTGTGTGCTCTATGATCAGTGCCTAATATGAATAGGTTCCTCAGGGAATTGAGAACAGTAATTAGGATATTAAAGGACATATTTAAAGTACCAGACAATTTCATATCATATCTTTAGAGACTGAACAAGAGGAGATATTTCTATTCAGTACTAGCAATATGCAATGGGAGGCCAAATTGAAAGGAAAAAAGAAATTCAATAGGGACAAATATAAAATTCTTTGCTCAAAAATTCATTATATAATAGGGAAGGGCTGACAAACCCAAGAACAGAAAGCCCAGAGGTATTCTGAAGAAATTGTGTCACTGTTAGCTAGGATCCAGTGTTCTGAAGGTCCTATGTATCCTTTAGAAAAAAATCTCAGTTTTATGACTGTGTCCTAACCTAGGTAGTAATTATTTAGTATTCTCCTAATAGTAGCACCAGATCTTCTTATAAGTACACAGTATCAAGCATCAAAACATAAAGAGATTTTTCTTAGCACAAATGTAACAGAAAGGGCCTAAGCCCAGAGAGCCAAGAATCCCTTTTCTCTGGCCAAAGAACTGCTATTTCTTCCTAGGGACCTTCCTAGGAAATGTATTACTTATAGTGTTACATTATATATAATAGACCTGTGATAAAGACCAATAACGTGGGGTCACAAAAAGTTAAGAAAACACTCCCAATCTATTAGGTCACCTCCCTATATGGAACAATGTGGAGTACAAACCTAGATGGGTCTTGTTCCTCTATCCTCATCCCCACTCACTACCAAGGAGAGTTGACACTTATAAATCCAGATAAATCTAAGAGGCAGGGATTCAAGAGATAATTTTTATTTTCTTAATGGTTATTGCTTCCCCTTAGGGATCTGTTCAACTCACAAATTAAAATACCCTGCTCGGGACAGGGCTGGGAGTGCAGAGTGAAAAGGAAAAAAGACCTAATTCACTCCTCTTTGCCTCATTATTCTTTCATTGGGTTCACCTCCATTCACTTCTGTTTTTCCTTCCCCACCTTCTCCTTCAATCCTGTTACTTGTTTCATTATTCTTTTATCAACCTGTAGATGCGCCTGTAGATGCTCTTCCTACTCTGCTGATCCTGCTCTTTATTCCTTCAGGCAATGAAGAGGAGAGCCAGTTGCTGCTCCTCGTGCTGCATCTGTTGAGCAAACTGCAAGCCTATTCCAATGTTCCAGCTACAGAAGTATAATGTGCAGAATGAGGGAATAATAGTCATTTTGGTCTCATCCATATTTAGACTCCATCTGGAATATTGTAGTCCATTCTGGGCATCGCATGTTAAAAAGGACTTTGACAAGCTGGAATGGGTAAGGAGGAGTGGAACCAGATTGTCAAGGGGACTGGAAACAATGCTATTAAGAAACATATTGAAATAACTATGGAAGACTGAAAAAGAAAAAGTTAAGGGAATCATGATTGCTAATTTAAATTATTTGAAGGGCTTTCATGTGTAAGAAGAGTTAAATTTGTTCTGCTTGGTTCCAGAGGGTAGAACTAATAATCATGATTCCCCTAACTTTTTCTGCTTAGTTCCAGAGGGGAAAAACTGAACTCAAGTATGAGAAAAACTTCCCAACAATATGAGCTTTGCAGAAAAAAGAAAGAGCTTCCCCAGAGATAATAAGGGTGTTCAACTAGAAAAACACCCACCCATACATATGTGTGTATATGTGTGTGTATGTGTGTGTGTGTGTGTGTGTGTGTGTGTGTGTATAATTTGTTGGGAGTGTTGGAATATTGTATTAAAGGACATATTTAAAGTGCCAGACAATTTCACATCATATCTTTGGAAACTGAACAAAATGAGAGATTTGTATTCAATACTAGCAATATGCAATGTGAGGCCAAATAGAAAGGAAAAAAAAAATTCAATAGGGACAAATATAAAGCTCTCTGCTCTCAGCAGGTTCCTGCTGCAGATACAGTTCAGAGAAGGTGACCCCTGAGGTCCCTTCCAACTCTATAATTCTAAGATGCTATTTCAAGTACCAAATTTGCTGCAAATGAACTGTGTAATATTGGATGTCATTTAATTTCTCAGAGATTTAGTTTCCTTCTCTGAAAATGGGAGTTATACTCCATAACCTACATGGTTAAAGTAAAGATGAAATGAGATTATATTGACAAAGTGTTTTGCTAAAGTATTGATGCAGAAAAATCACTGAACTTGAATGTAAGAGACATGAGTTCAAATTCTGATTCTAATTTTTATTAGCCATGTGACTATGGACAAGTCACATTTACTTTCCTTGGGTTTCAATTTCCTCAACTGAAAAAAATAGAAATACTTGTATTACTGACCTCAGAGAACTATTGTGACGAAAGTGGTTTGTATAACTTAAAGTGATATGAACATAATATCATAGATGTAAAGCTAGAAGGGACCTCAGAGGCCATCTAGTCCAATCCCCTCATCTTACAGATGGAGAAATTGAGTCCCAAAGAAGTAAAGTGACACCCAACAGCACTAGAAGCATTATTATTATTATTATTATTATTATTATTATTATTATTATTATTATATAAATGTTAATTGTTTTCTTATCTTTCTTACCATTCTTATCTTTTCCTGTGTAATTCTTGACAATGGAGTTATTCACAATCCAGAAGAAGCAAACAGCCCAAAAAACAGAAACCAGAAGAAGTCAATGAAACAAGAAGCATAAAGCCAGAAGTTAAAGATCATGATGATCTGGATGATGGGGCTGCCCCAAATAGTGGTTATGTATACAAAAAAGGAAAAGCAAAAACAGAAAATAGTTGAAGCCCTAAGTCTGTGGAACCCAATCAGGATAAACACTGACACTTTAGTGAAGTTTTTCTAACAAAGATAGAAAGAAAATACCTCAGTTTTTTTCTAAAAAAAAAAAAAAGAAAGAAAGCCATACCTTGTCTTTGAATAATTTGTAATAAATTTGGAATTCAGTGAATCAATAAAAATTAAGGAAAAGAATGACTGTGTTAGAATCAGCACCACCAATGTTTGTTTCATAAGTTTGCAGAGGAAGTAGATGATATTGAACCCAGTGACTAATAAATAGCAATGACAGTGGACCATGGTTTAAGGAATCACAGAATGAGCCTTCTTTTGCAGCATACCTTCCCTAAATCCTTTTTTGAAATCTGACAGAAATATAATAAATTAACTAATTAATAGGGCAATAATAAATCAATAAAGGTAATGGGATGACACATGTCCCTTGAATTTAAATAATCCCTCTCAAACATTTTAGATACTGTTATTATATCTGTAAGGTACAAGGAATAAGTTTGGGATATTGTTACTGTGAGGCAGCTAGATGACACAATGGGTAGTAGAATTGAGAAGACTCATCTTCCCGAGTTCAAATTCCACCTCACATATTTATCAATTGTGTGATCCTGGACAAGTCACTTAACTCTGTTTATCTCAATTTCCCCATATATAAAATGAAGTGGAGCAGGAAATGACAAACTACTCTAATATCTCTGCCAAGAAAACCTGACCTGAAATGGAGTCAAGAGACAAAAATTGTTCTTGTACTACAAAGGGAAGTAACAGTTAATTGTCATCTTCTTTTCTGGGAAACTTGGGAAGTTAATTATCATAAATCAGAGAATCACAGTATTAAAATTGGAAGGGGCTCTAGTGGCCATGTAGTTCAATCAATTCATTTAATAAAGAATTAAGCTGAGTTCAAGGGATTTACTTAAGGTCAAATAGGTAGCAAATGGCAAAGTTGGAATTTAAACCCAGCTGTTTAAAATCCAAATCCAAATCTCTTTCCTCTCTACCACCTCATATTTTCCTAGATAAGCTTTGTCAATAAATTACATAGTTAGTGACAGTGATGTTTGCTTAAGCCTATAGGTGAGACTGAGACAAGAGGGAAAAAATTATAAGAAAAGAAGTTTCCTTGTTTTTTAAAAATGTAGGATTTGGGTTCAGAAGCATTTGATTGATTTATGAGATAAGATGGTGTGTGTGCTTGTGGAAATTTATCTGGTAATATCAGAACATATCCTTTAATTGTCTTTGAATATAGATAGATAGATATAAAGACATATCTATCTATACTCAAAGACAAAAAAATACATATACATATGTATATGTATGTATATATATATATATATATATATATATATATATATATATATATATAAAATCTATCTGTCTGTCTATCTATCTATCTATCTATTTTTTTACCTGATTTTTTTTGGAGAGGCAATTGAGATTAAGTGATTTGCTCCAGGACCACACAGCTAGTAATTCTGGTCCTTCTGACTTCAGACCCAATGCTCTATTCACTATATCTCTGTCTTTGAATATATTAATAAACATTTGTTAAATACTTAGTAAATGCCAAATACTGTGTCAAGAACGAGGAATATGAAGAAAAAGCAAAAATAGTCCCTGTCCTCCATGAGCTGATATTGCATTTGAATTTATTGTAAGAGAATTAATAAGGTGATAGATCAAATTGTAGGCTGAGAGATGGGGCTGGCATGTTTGTCCTTCAGAAGTATATCTCATAAACTAAATATAGCAAAAAAGATAATTATAACAAAAAGGCTTGTTACTGATGGGAACTAATCCCTTTTATATGTGAGGTACAGCATGAAACTTTTTATATTTATGATAGGCATTTTGTTTGACTTTTTTGCATTGTGACACTGTTTTGTTGGTTTGGGTTTGGGTTTGTTTTTTTTTAATCCCTTTTTAGTAAAATGTTATAGCTCAGGATGCAATAACAGAATCAGCCAACAGGTGACACTCTGTTCAAACAGCTCCCTTCAGTGGTTCCACCATGCATGATATTGTTAACATTTCCATAGCTTTTAAAGAAAGATCCTCAATGGCTTCTACTAAAAGGCACTTACAACCTGAATAAGTCTCATAACTTAAATAAGTCAGTGCTGCTTTCTCCACCCCAACAATTATCTGGTTTTGGCTCCTACCCCTTGAAATAGTTCACTTATTTCTTTTCCCTCTACATCCATTGATTTAGACAAGCAACATGTGTTTTTACAACAGCTTAAAACTCATAAACTTGAATTAAAAGGACAATGTACAAATTCTCTCTATATGCAGAAATAGGTATTACTCCCTATCTCTTCCTTTTATACCTCTTTCCTTATCATCTATCCAATGCATTGACAGTCTCCAAACACAAATTCTAGGTTCCTATAACAGGGAGAGGGGGAAGAGCTTCTGCTCTTCCTCTCAGGAACAATGAAATGGAGAAGAAACAGCTGCCCTCCCTGCTCACCAGTCTGGTCTCTGAATCCATAATAGTTCACAGTCCTCAGAAGCAGATGATAATGACCTGGCACCATCTCCCCTTTCTATCTAATTTGGCTCCAGCTGCTCCAAAATCTCTATTCCCATTGTGTTGCTTCATCTCTTTAGTCCTTGCCTGAAAATCCCAATACTGAAGAAAGCCTCATACCTTGCATTCTCTCTGCAGAAAGCTTAATGAGTACCCCCACAAGAAGATCTCAGGATCTGCTTTATCTATTCCCCTCTGAAATATTCTTAGGCCCATGGGAAGATTCACAAAGGAAGCAAAAATAAGGGAAAGCACCACAACTACAGTGACTCTTATCACAGAGACAATTATTATCAAAGAGACAAGTTGATCCCTGATTCCTAGGAGCTTCTCCCAATTTCATCAGATGCTATGGAAATTAATCTCTCTGAATTGGGTCCATAAGTTATGTGGTATAGTCATAAGATCCTTGAACTTCAGCAGTCAGGAGACCTGGATATTATTCCCTATTTCTAAGTTAGCTAAGTTACTTCCTCTTTTTCTGGAACTCAGGTTTCTTGCTTATAAAAATAAGAAGTGACTCTAGGTGATGAAATCCCTTGAAAAAATATAAGCTTCTGATAAGCTTCTGGAAAATGGGATTCTTTCATTATTCTTTGTATCCTCAATTCTTCATCTAGTACCAGGTACATAGTATCTATTTGACAAATATTTGATGATTAATTGATTGATTAGAAGCCTTTTCCAATTCTAGTATTCTGAATCAATTCAATTGCATTCTATTAAAGAAATATTTCTTGAACATCAGTTATGTGCCCGGGACTATGAAAGGCACAAAATAGGTAAGACCTATCTATCATTCTGCAGGGATTAACAATTCTGCTGTGTCATTATAATGTCCTCCTTTCAAATATACATGCATCTGTGTACACTTACATTTGGGTGCACCCCACACTCAAGTGTCTACACACACACACACAAGCACACTCTGATCCTGAGCCCAAATCACAGATCAAGAGGGACACAAAGAAGGACAGGATAGAAGGAGGGCCAAAGCATGGCAAACAAACACAAAACTCTTTCATTGGATCTCTAAGTCATCATGTGTCTGTCTCAGGAGATCCATGAAAGAGGAATGTGGCACTGAGACAATTTGTGTGTGTGTGTGTGTGTGTGTGTGTGTGTGTGTGTGTGTGCTGAGACTATTAGGAAAATGAAAAGGAAGTAAAGAGATTCTGAAAAGGAGAAAGAATCTAATTTGAAGAAGTCTGAGGAGCTCCACCAAGGGGAGCCATGAAATTGGGTTATACAAAAAAATAATATCTAACATTTGTATGATACTACATATAAAGTATGCAAAATTCTTTCCATTTCATTTGATCCTCACAGCATTCATGTGAAGTAGATGTTGTTAATACTTTGCACACAAGGAAACTGGGGCTGAGGGAAGTTAAATGACTTGCTTGGAGTCATATAACTAAGAAATATCTGAGACAAGATTCGAATTCAAAGCTTCCTAACTCAGGACCATGCCATCGAACTGTGATATAAAACCAAGGGTATACTGTAGTGAGTGAAAGATAGAGGAAAAGGCAAAGTGACTGTGGAAAGATACAAAAAGAAAAAGATGGAGGGAGAGAGATGCAGGGGAAGGGGAAGAGGAAGCCATATAGATCAAGTAATGAAAAAGAAATGGGAAGAAGAGAGACAGAGGAAAATTTTAAAAAGAGATGGAAAGCAAGCTGTTAGCTGCTGTGAATTGCATGTGACATCTATGAATTATGTATCCACTCATGAGGGTGATATTCTTAATCCTGTGGGATTGTTTTTTTTTTTCTTTTATCTTGTTTTGTTTTCTGCATGCTCTGTCTCCTATTGTCCTTAATTTAAAATGCTGGTGTAGTATGTAATCACAGAAAACCTGGGTATCCATGTGCAACAGGAATTAGCCACACATAATAATATTTCCTCTTTTCTATCATGACACCCAGTGATATTTTTTCACTCACATCCTCACTCCCATTGAAATAACCTACTGTCTCTGCTCACATCATAGCCCTCTGTAGTTCATATTAGCTACTTCCAAAAGGACCCTCAATGATGACTTGATAAGAGTAGGAAAGAATTGCCAGCCCCTCACCTACTTCCAACCTAGAACGAAATAGAGACTTAATGGTTCACAATCTCCAGGATTCTCTTCAGTTTCACATATCTCCTGGATTCTTGCCCAGAACTCACAAGAATATAAGCCTGGGGCTAGAGATAGGAAATAGAGACTGTTGAACAAGCTGGATGATAGAATGGGCAAAACAAACCTAAATATGAGCCCGTGGGTGTTGAAGCCAGACTTTCTGAAGCCATAGCTACTGTGTTGTTTGTTTGTTTGTTTGTTTGTTTGTTTTTTCATTGCACCATGGTGGTTTTACTTCCAGTTTTGCTCTGTCACTTCCCTCAAGGTCTTCTTAACTTAAATGAGTGAGTGAGACACTGTGCTCTCTAAGTTTTCATGATTCGAAGTTTTATGATTCAGTTCAATTCAATTTGGCCATTTCATGAACAACTACTCAGGTGCAAAGATAACCTTAGGATACTAGGTAGTGCAGCGGATAGATAGAATGTTGGACCTGAAGTCAGGAAGACTGGTTCAAATTCTAGCTTCAAAAACTTACTATCTGGATGATGCTGGACAAGATCCTCTGTCTTCCTCAGTTGCTCATCTGTGAAAGAGGATAACAATAGCATCTACTTTGCAAGGTTGTCATGAGGACAAAACAAAATCTCTGTAAAATGCTTTACAAACCTTCAAATGCCATTTAAACATTAGCTATCATCATTATCATCATATTTGGTCATTGCTCTCAAGGAGTTTATAATTCTGCTAACTTGTCACTTGATACCTTCCTATATATTCTATTCCCCTCTCAACACACAAAGACATGGACACATACAAAGACATTGGATCTAGGGACATGCATAGAACATAGGTAGACAGCAATAGAGCTACAGATCAGTCTCAATTGCGCATTAACTAATGTATTATTTCTAACCTGTTCAGTTGTTTTTCAATCTTGTCTCACACTTCATGACCCTATTTGGGGTTTTCCTGGCAAAGATACAAGAATGGTCTATCATTTCTTTCTCCAGGTCATTTGACTGATGGGGAAACTAAGGCACAAAGAGTTGAATGACTTGCCCAGAGTCACAGAGTTACTATCTGAGGCTGGAATTGAACTTGGATCTTCTTGACTCAAGGAGTCAAGATGCTCTATCTTTTGCACCACTTACCTGCCCAAACTAAACACAATGTATGCACATGCATGTGCATACACATACACACAGGTTTGCATCCCAAAATGGAAAAGGCATAAGCAGGGTAGGGGTTAATTCAGAGATATTTTTCACTTGCTAACAAAAATTCCAACTCATCTCACTGTAGCCATCGAAAAGCCACTAAAGGATTATTCCAATTGTAAAGCTTGAGATAACCATAATGTATGTAATGAGAGCATAAGTGAGAGAATGCTGTAAGGAGCGAAAGGATTTTGAGATAAAATAATTTTGTCTACAGAGGCTTTAAGAACACTAAAGCAACATGAACAACAACAGAATTCAAATGTGATGTTAAATCCAAAGGGGCAGTGGATTAAGAGAAAGTGAAAAGAAAAGAGGAAAAGATAAAATGATGAAAAGTGTGCAACATAGAGAAAGAAGAAAAGGAAAATAAATGGAAACAGGGTAGAAAGGAGGCTGAAGGGGAGAGATAATGTTCCATGAGTATAAGCCTAAGTCTCTGTGGATTTTAAATGATGTCTGTGAATTAAGACAGCTAGGAGAATGAAGTACACACACTCATTAGCTGGATGATCCTGGGTAGGGAGAAAGAAATGACAAGCCATTATAGCATCTTTGCCAAGAAAACCTCATCTGGGGTCATGAAGAGTCAGATATAACTAAATGGCTAAACAACAACAGTGAATTGAGGAGCCTTCTGTAGTTGGTGAGAATGCTCAGTATGTCTGTATAATTTCCATTGTGTTTATTTCTATAGCCTCTACACATCCTCTCTGCAAAGTAATAGAGTTGATATGTTTCTTCACTAAAATTTCTTGATTTCCATATGTAATTAAGGTTAGCTATTGAGATATGACATTCTTCCTGCATTACTATTCAATGATTTCTTCTAACCTCTCAACAAAGCCACATAATCCATCAGTATTCACCCCTTTGCCTTCTATACATCCAATGCCTGCTGTCAAAAGGACCCTCAGTGATTATCTGACAAGAGGATGAGCTGGATTTTCTGGGCCTCTCAGATTTTGGGGCTACTCAATCAATTAACAAGAATTTATTAAGTATCTATCATGTGCCACCTGAAGTGCTAAGCACTGGGTCTACAAATATAAAAGAAAGATAGTTCCTTCTATTTTTTGACAGTTCCTTCTATTAGAGACTCTGGGAGGGGAGAAGAAGGGAATGCCACAAATTTACAGAGAAATAAATATAGGATATATTCAAAATAAATTGAAAATTGGGCAATCAAGAAAGTTCTCTTGAGGAAAATGACCCTTAAGTAGAGAGTTAAAGGAAGTTAGGCAGCTAAATGGCACAATGGATAGATTTAAATCTGGAATTAAAACCTGCCCTCATACATTTAACAAGTTGTGTGGCTCTGGGAAAGTCATTTAACCCTATTTGCCTCAGTTTTTATCTGTCAAATGAGTTGGAGAAAGAAATGGTATATCATTTCATTATTTTTGTGAAGAAAACCCCAAAATAGGACCCACAAACAGTTGGGCATGATTGAAAAAAAAATGACTCAACAACAACAAATATAAGTGAGAACCATTGAACCTTCTTGAGCAGAGAAGACTTGCCTTTTAAAAATATCAATTTAGCAACTGGGTGGAGGATGGATTATAGGGAAGAAAGACTAAATGCAGGAAGACCAATTCAGAGGTTATTACAACAGTCCAGTGTACCTAAACTTCAATTTATATGTAGAGTAGGGGACAAATGCAAGTGATGGTTGAGGATGTTGAACCCACTAACTAATTGGATAGGAAAAAGGTGAAGAAAAGTGAAGAGTCAATGTTATACCTAGGCTATCAATTTTAGTAACTAAATGAATAGTGCTACCTTTGACAGAAATGAGAAGGGATAAGTGTAAGAGGAAAGTATTGAGTTGTGTTATGGATAATTGAATAAGAAAGAGAGCTTAATTGTTGGTAGAGTTGTGAACTGATCCAACCATTCTGGAGAACAATTTGGAGCTATGCCCAAAGTGCTATAAAACTGTGCATATTAATATCACAACTGGGCCTGTATCCCAAAGAAATCACATGAAAGGGAAAATAACCTAAACATGGAAAATATTTGTAGCAGCTCTTTTTGTATTTTCAAGGATTTGGAAATTTAACAGATGCCCATTAACTGGGAGGATGTTGTGGTATATGAATATAATGGAATAATATTGTGCTATAAGAAATGATAAGGAGACATATTTCAGGAAACCCTGGAAAGACTTTACATGAACTGAGTGAAGTGAGCAGAACCTAGAGAATATTATACACAGTAACAGCAAGATTGTATGATGATCAACTATGATAGACTTAGCTCTTCTCAGCAATACAGTGACCCAAGACATTTCCAATAGACTATGGATGAAAAATGCCTTCTGCATCTAAAGAAAGAACAATAAGACTGAATGCAGATCAAAGAATACTATTTTCACTTTTTAAATTTTTTTCTTTCTCATGATTTTTCCTTTTGTTTTGACTTTTCATTCACAACATGACTAATATAGAAATATGTTTGATATAATTATATGTGTATAGCCTATATTGGATTGCTTGCTCTCTTGGGGAAAGGGGAGGAAAGAGAAGAAGAGAGGGAGAAAATTTTGGAACTTAAAATCTTACAAAAATGAATGTTAATCAAACTATGCATAGCCTTTGATCCAACAGTGTTTCTACTGGGCTTTTATCCTAAAGACATCAAAAAGAAGGGAAAGGGACCCGCATGTACAAAAAATGTTTGTGGCAGCCCTTTTTGTAATGGCATTAAACTGGAAACTGAGTGGATGCCCATCTGTGGGAGAATGGCTGAATAAGTTGTGGTATATGAATATTATGGAATATTATTGTTCTATGCTAATCAGCAGGATGATTTCAGAGAGGCTTGTAGAGACTTACATGAACTGATGCTAGATGAAAGGAGAAGAACTAGGAGATCATTAAACATGGCAACAGCAAGATTATACAATGATCACTTCTGATGGACATGGCTCTCATCAACAATGAGTTAATTCAGTTCAGTTCCAATGGTCTTGTGATGAAAAAATCCATTTGCACCCAGAGAGAGGATAGTGGGAACTGAATGTGAATCACAATATAGTATTTTCACTCTTTTTGTTGTTTGCTTGAACTTTGCTTTCTTTCTCATTTTTTCCCTTCTTTATCTGATTTTTCTTGTGCAGCATATTTGTGGAAATATGTATAGAAGAATTTCACATTTGACATTTATTGGATCACTTGCTATCTATAGGAGAGGGTGGGAAGAGAAGAAGGAAAAATTAACCTTGTAATTTTTTGTAAGGGTAAATGTTGAAATTATCTATGTATATCTTTTGAAAATAAAGAGCTTTCAATAAAAAAAGAAAAAGAAAAAATTTAAAAATGAAAGTTAAACACTATCTTTACATGTCACTGTAAAAAAAGAAATACTATTAAGCAACAGGGAGGAAGAAATAAGGCTTAGTGCTTTGTAATTTTCTGGTGATCCTAAAACTTCATACATTTCTCTGACCTTTACTCACAGTTCACATACACACAGGTGGTGCTCTGGGGGCATGGAGATACCAGAAGGATAACAGGATTGGGCCAAATCCAAGAACTGATGATCAGTGTCTCTGGGAGCAAAGGAACAATGGGAGTTATTAAAAAGTGTCTGGACTTTCATAACACACATACAAGTCTCCAAGTGTCTTATTTTGGGACAAAACTACTGGGGACATTTTGAATTATAGGGACTTCTGGGAGTAAAGAATTGGTGTTATCAGGAAAGAATACAGTCTTTTAGATTGGAATGAATTGCCTGGAAGATTTAGAAGAAAGAATTCTCTTGCTTCAAAAAGGCTAATGTGGTGAGTCAGCACCATGGATTGTGCCCTATTTCGATTTCACCTTTAGTAAAATAGATGAAAAGTAAAAAATTTAGTCAAATAGAACTAGAGAACATTTGATGCTAACTGGAATTACAAGGAGACTCACAAGTCTTCTATTGTACCTCCCTGGTTTTTCAGAAGTGGAAAACAAAGCCCAGAAAATATCAGAAGTAGAATTTGAACTCAGATCCTTTGATGCCATTTCTTCCCATTGTGCCATGAAAGTACAGGTGTGTGTGTGTGTGTGTGTGTGTGTGTGTGTGTGTGTGTGTGTGTGTTTGGAGAGAGAGCGAGAGAGTGAGGAGTATTTATTTGTCTGTAAAACACTGAGTAATTGAGTTGACTGCTTTCTTATAGTACAGTTATTGACTAATAACCAATCTCTGTGTTAAGGTGGAAGAAAAGCAAAGAAAGAGGAAGGGGAAGGGAAGTAAAAGGGCTGCTACAAACATTTTTGCACATGTGGGTCCTTTTCCTTCTTTTATGATCACTTTGGAATACAGACTAGTAGAGACTGCTGGATCAAAGGGTATGCACAGTTTAATAGTCTTTTGGGCATAGTTCAAATTGCTCTCCAGAATGGTTAGATCATTTCACTACTCTACCAACAATGCATTAGTATCCCATTAACAGATTCTTTTATTTATTTATTTGTGTGTTTTGTTCGTTTATTTATTTATTTATTTTTCTGAAGCAATTGGGGTTAAGTGACTTGCCTGGGGTCACACAACTAGAAAGTATTAGGTGTTTGAGGTCAGATTTGAACTCAGGTCTCCTGACTTCAGGGCTGGTGCTCTATCCATGACAGATTCTTTTAAAAATATTTTTTCTTAATTTAATTTAATACACTGGCACAAGAAAGATAACACACTTGACTCAAATGTCTGAATTAAGTTTCTGGTTCCACTTACTGATTGGCTACATAATTTGGGGTAAAGCATCTTATCTTTCTGACTTTCAGTTTTCTCATCCATAAAATGAGAAAATTCATACTCTGTTTACATCACATGATTCATACTTATTTGTCAATTCAATATTTACAAAACCTTTTATACACTTTGTCTCGTTTTATCTTCTCAATGACTTAGTGAGATTGGTGCTGTTAATAGCTCCATTTTACAGATAAAGAAACTGAGGTTCCAAGAAGTCAAGTGACTTGTCCAAAGATACACTAAATGTCTTAAACAAGATTTAAATCCATATTTTCCTTGTTATTCTATACTGTTTCTTAACTGATGTGATCAAATGAAAATGTGAAACCACTTTGTAAATATAGAGTGATACATAAATATGTTAGTATTCAATAAACATTGTTAAATATCTATTTTGTGCAAAGCATTGGGTTTGATGCTTGTTGTTATTCAGTTGTTTCAGTTGTGTCAACTCTTCATGACTCTCATTAAGGTTTTCTTAGCAAAAAAACTTGAGTGGTTTCCTTCTCCATCTCACTTTACTGATGTGGAAACTGAGGCAAACAGGGTTAAGTGACTTGCCCAGGGTCACACAGATGTTAAGTATCTGAGGCTACATTTAAACTCAAGATAATGAATCTTTCTGACTCTAGATCTGGCACTCTATCCACTACATTATCTAGATACCTAGGGTTAATACTAGGTAAGGTATGAAGATCGAATAAGTCATAATCTCTGCTCTCTTGAAAGTTACATTCTAGAAGAGATATAAGACCCAAATACAGCTAATGATACAAGCTGTATTTGTGATAATTGTAAGTTGAGAGGTGCAAAACTAAGTGCTACATGTAGCCTAAGGTGGAAGTCCATTTGCAAGCCAGTGGATCAAAAATAAAAACTCAGTGTAGAAAGTGCTATTTAATATCAATTTTAAACAGAAAATAGGAATTCAGCACACAGCTTGGAGAGTGCTGGTTATGTTCTATAAAAGAGAATAGTGCAACTGAAGCATAAAGTTTGTAGAGGAAAAAATATGAAATAAAGCTGAAAAGCAGCATTGATGACAGATTGCAGACTGAAAGAAAAAAATTGAGTTGTATTCATCAAGCAATAGGGCATTACTGGAGTATTATTTTTGAGCCGAAGAAGAATATGACTATAGGCACAAAAACAACTATTCTAGCAGCAACATGAAAGATAGAGAAGGAAGAAAAGATAGTAGAGGTGGAAAAATTTACTAGTGGATGATGGTCCTGGTGGAAAGTAATGTGTGCTTATGGTAGGCAAGTGCAAGTGAAATCCAGAGGAGGGAAATGGAAGCAAGAGAGATAATATAGGAAACAAATAATGAGGATGAGGACTCATGGGTCAATAACAGTGACAGAAGCAAGGAGAGTTGAAGGGATTCTAGAATATCCAGTGAGTTGGTAGAATATGAAGAGGAAGAAGAGGAAAGATGTACAAATAACTCCAAGAATTCAAATATGAGAAGCATGAATGGTGATGCTTCAAGTAGAGTAAAATCAGAAAGAAGAGAAAATTAAAAGAGAAATAAAATGAAGTGGGTTTTGAGAATGCATTGAGCATTAAGCAAAGTACCTGTAGTATATACTAATGTATCTTATGAACATTTTAAAATGTGTCTAGAAATTCAGAAAAGAGGTTAGAGCAAAAAGTACAGACTTGGAAATCATCTACAGAGAGAGGGTAACTGAAACTATGAGAGTGCTTGACTTTGCCAAGGGAGAGAACATAAAGAGAGAGTAGAGAAGGAGCTAAGAACAGACTGTCTCTGATACTTACATCAAGCTGACAGAAAAAGATTGCTCTCTTCAGCAAAGAAGAATGAGTATTTAAAGATGTAGGAAAGGAAATAGGAGAGTGGTGGTTCTAAATGCCTATTAGAAAGGAGTGACCAGCAGGATCAATAGTTGCATTAAAACACATGGTCACCAGCAGGATGATTTCAGAAAGGCCTTGAGAGACTTACATGAACTGCTGCTGAGTGAAATGAGCAGGACCAGGAGATCATTATATACTTCAACAACAATACTATATGATGATCGGTTCTGATGGACGTGGCTCTCTTCAACAATGAGATGAACCAAATCAGTTCCATTTGTTCAATAATGAAGAGAACCAGCTACACCCAGCAAAAGAGCTCTGGGAAATAAGTGTGAACCACTACACAGCATTTCCGATCCCTCTGTTTTTGTCTGCTTACATTTTTTATTTCCTTCTCAGGTTAATTTTTACATTATTTCAAAGTCCGATTCTTCTTCTGCAGCAAAATAACTGTATGGATATGTACACATATATTGTATTTAACATGTACTTTAAGATACTTAACATGTATTGGTCTACCTGCCATCTGGGGGAGTGGGGAGGGGGAGGGAGGGGAAAAGTTGGAACAGAAGATTTTGCAAGGGTCAATGCTGAAAAATTACCCATACATATATCTTGTAAATAAAAAGCTATAATAAAAAAAAAAACATGGTTGCATGGTCTCAGCTTGCTAATTTAGAAGTAATATCTCATGATTTTAAGGGAATGGCAGGTATAACATACACAAATTGCAGTCAAAATCTTTCTGATGCCTTGAAATGGCTAACTCCCCTCCCTCTCCTTCTCCTGGACCCAGGACAAACTTTGCCCATACAGAGACACAAAAATTTCCTCTCTGTTCTGAGAGGATTAAGCTGAGCTTAGAATCAGGAAGATTGATTTAACTCTTCCTGAGTTAAAATCTGGCCTCAGGTGCTTATTAGTATGACCTTGAGCAAATCACATAACCCTATTTGCCTCAGTTTCCACATTTGTAAAATGAGCTGGAAAAGGAAATGGCAAACCACTCCTATATTTTTGCCAAGAAAACCCCAAATGGGGTCACAAAGAGTCAGATACAATAGAAAAGGGACTGAACAACAATCTGATATTAGTTTCCTCTTAAATTATTAAGAAATACAAATTCCAGGGGGATCTTGACCAAGCAACTCCTTTCCAGAGGTTGTTACAAAGGGTTTTTTTTTAAGAAATAAAAAAGAAATGGACAAAGAGGAAGAAAAAAACCCCAGTTAATTCATAAATCCACACAACAATATATGCCATGTTCCATACCTATGGATCCTCTGACTCTGCAAAGAAGTGAGAGAAGAAATTTCTCATATGTCTCCTTTGGGGATAAGTTTGTTCTTTGTAATTAGGCAACTCATTCTCAAATTTTTGGTAGTTCTTTCAATTTACACTGCTATGCTCAATGTGTATATTGAGTTTTTGCTTTTGCTTACTTCATTGTACATTAATTCATTCCTTCTCATGCTTCCCTGTATTCATCATATCCATAATTTCTTACAGCCCAGTAATATTCCATTACATCTATGAATCATAATTGCTTTAGCAATTTCCCAATTGATGAGGCAACCAAATGACTCAGTGGATAGAGCACTGGGTCTAGAATCAAGAAGATCTGAGTTGAAATCTGGTCTCAGACATTCACTAGCTGTGTGATCCCAAGTGATTAACATCACTTAATCTCTGTCTGCCTTAATCCACTGAAGAAGGAGATGATAAACCATTATAGTATCTTTGCCAATAAGACCCTATACAGTCATAGAATTGAACATGACTGCAATGACTGAACAATAACTATTGATAATTATCTACTATATTTCCACTTTTTTGTTACCAAAAAAGACCTGCTATAAATATTTGGATGTATATGGAACTTTTCTTTTTACCAATAAAGTAGAATTATTAAATAATGGCAAGAATCCATCTGAGATTGTATGCCATGAAGTTGTATGACTACAATGGAATATAATTTTGTCATAAGAAATAAGGAATATGAAGAATACATAGAAACCTGGCAACACATTTTTTTGTTTTGTGAGTTATTCTAGTGACATCTTAGTAGATCAAAAACAAGATCCAATAAAGTGATTGGTGGAGATTACAAATCAGGAAAAGTAGCATGAAAAGAGAAAAATGAAGGATTCTAGGATACTCACTGGTGAGATATTAAAGGTCATAAAAGTCCATAGTTCAAACTGGGTAAAACCAGATTGAGAGAGATGATCTAGGAAAATAGGAATGAACCAGAGAACTAGAAATCATGATAAGTACAAAGCATACGTTTTGTGTAAAGTAGTAAATAGGAGTGACAGAGAAACTTGGGTGGGGAGAAAGGATATTAGAGAAAGTGAAATCTTCAAAATTTGGATCTCATATACACCAAAACAAAAAAATATGGATAAATAAACACTTGTGAAGAAAAATATTAGAACTTAAATCCTTTCCAAGAAGACCATGAACTTTCTAGGGCTTCAATTTCTCTTCAGAACTTTCTTCTTACTGTAAAAGTCTAGGGAAGTTTTCCCTAAGCTATCTAAATGATAGAAAGAGCTAATGGAAGAAAGAATAATGGGCTTTATAGATCTATAATAAAAGAATAGGAAGAAATTTAATTTGTTTGATAATAATAACATTATAATTTTATAAATAGGTCACATTTTTAAACAAGTGACCACAGAGTCTGGGAGATAGGATTTTTCAATTCATTTATCTCTTTAATGGATGTATGAATTTGACATATCACATTCATTTTAGTTGTCCTATTAAAAGGGATGTTTTCATTTCTCCTCTTTATAAAGGTATAGGTTTCTTAGTTTCAAATCTCATTCACATCTGACTCGAACCTCATAATTGTCTTATAAGATACAGTGAGAATAGCCTCTGCAATTACAGATGAGCAGACTCAGGCTGGCAGAGATGCAATGACCTTGCCCAAAGTCAGACTGCATAATAATTCACCTCCTTCTCAAAACCAGCAGACACATCCCTAGAACCTTTAAGGCAGAGCACATCTCCTGCTTCTGTCATGTCTAAAGCATTGGACTGAGCACAAGAGTAACAATTGTGTAGCCAAGAGAGACAACCTTGTCTATGGGGAAGAAAGAGAAGAGCTGAACATAGATGTTAGATTCAGGGCACAAAGATCCAAGATACCATGAATATGTGAGTGGTAAAAACAAAAGAGACCTTGTATCACTCCCTCAGTAAGAACTCAGCATCACGATCATTGCAAAGAAGTCCAAGAGGAAAACTATGAGGAAAAGTTTCCCATTGTTAGTGAGCTTAAGGAGCTCCAGGAAGGAATGTCTGAGCAGACTAGTTTCAGAATGTGGAAGATAGCACAGTAAAAGTTGTCCAGGATTTAGAGACCACAGAAAGACAAAGGAGATTTAAGATCAATGAGAAGGAAGAAGTGTCCAAAATCTCCTGTCTAGATAACCACCACCCTGAGAGTTTGTGATGGTAATATGACAAAGGGACTGAGAAATGGCAACATAGCAAGTTGGTGACCCAGTGCCATCACTGAGAAGACTGTACCACCATTTAGGAGATAGAAGAAAATTGGGGTCATGTCCTAGTAAGAGGAGGTCTTGGTCTTATAAATGGTTCTGAAGTAGGATGTTCCTAAGAGTGTGTGGAGCCTGGAGTCAGAGGTCACCATGGCTATAATGAGGTAGTTACCTCAAAAGGCTGTTAGGAAGGTAATAACATCAAAACAGACAAATCTGCAGGTTCTGAGTCTATGAGAACCCCAAGAGATCAAATTCTGCCACTGTCTTTGAGTGCAAAGTTTATCTTTTGGCTTTCTTTATATCCCTTGGTACAGTGCCTGGCACATAATAGACTCTGGTAAATGTTTATTGACTGACTGACTGGCTTTTAGTGAGGTTCTGTTTCCATAGAATCTTTCTAGCAAATATCTAGAATGGAAACGTTGGAAACATTTTTAATGAAAAAAAATCTCAAGTTTCTCCTTTAGTGTTTTGGGGTTAGAATTCAATCAATCAATAAGATGTATTGACCTTTCACTATTTAAACCAAAATCTCGCATACTAGAAGCAGTTCCTTGTTAATTTCATTGTCTCCAAAATTTCAAGGAACCTAAAAGCTGTTGACCCAATAGATCACTGAAGTCAAGGTGTGGAATAGAAGAAAAAGAAAATTGCTACTGGGTTATGGAGTCATGAAGGATCATAAGATCATTGCTGGCAGGGAACTCTAAGATAATCTAATACTTCTTCTTTTTACAGATGAGAAAACTGAAGTTTAGGGATGCTAAATGACTTGCTCTATGGTAAGTAGGTGCAATGTGGCAAAACTCGGATTTGATTCCAGAGATAGAGTGCTTTGCCTGTAGTCAACAAAACTCATCTTCCCGAGTTCAAATCTGGCTTCAGACACAGCTACATGATCCAGCACAAGTCACTTGACCCTTCTGGCCCTTGTTTCCTCATATAAAATATGAGATGAAAAAGGAAATGGCAAACCATTTTGCCAAAAATAAAAGCACCACACAGAAACCAAAAACCAAAATGGATTTTGAAGAGTGAGACAAAACAAAAATTATTGAAACACAACTATCAAAATACTGATTCCAAATACATTGTTGTTTCCTCTATACCAGAAAATAGGAGAAAAACCAGAAGTTCTACTTCCTAGCATAATCTCTTCCAGATTCTTTTGGGAAAATGTGATAAATAAATTTTAAATTCTAAATTTCCCTGGCAGGCCAACTAGCTGAAGCATTAGCTGAAGTTCTTTCCAGAATCTCATCATGTCTTCTGTAAGCTCCCCTCCAAAATTAGTATCACATAAAGAGGGAGAGAGAGAGAGAGAGAGAGAGAGAGAAAGAGAGAGACAGACAGACAGACATACACATACACACAGGTATATTAGAAACATCTCTAAATTTGGAATAAGTAGACTTTATAGTGGACTTTATAATTTGTGATATTAAGTTAATCAAGTCACTACCCTTTTCTGGGTTTAAATTTCTTCATCTATAAATTGGAAAGATCAAACTATGCTGTCAGGAAAAGAACAATGTACTTAGAGTCAAAGTACCTCAATCCAAATCCAGGCTTGACTATGTGACCTTAGAAAAGTCACTACACCTTCATGACCTTCAATTTCATCTCTATTTCCTTACTTAATCATATGCAAAAGTGAAGAAAGAGAAAAAGGAGAGGAAGACACATAGAAAAATAGATCTGAAAAGGAAGTGGAAGAAAATGAAGAAAATAAAGAAAAAAGACTATGGGGAAGACTGAGAAGGGAGGAATATGGCTTGTATGAATTATTTGTCTGTAAATTATATGCCTCTTTATTTGAAGGAAAAGTACTCTCTGTATGTATGTTTTCTGTATATCTCCATATTTCAGCTTAATTAGACATTGATGAGCAAAAGTGGATGGGTCATGATTTGCCTAAAAGAAAGGAGTGTTGACATCAATGAAAATACAGAGGCACTGAAATAGTGAGATTTATTACCCTGGAAAAGCCATATTTAACTGAATTGGGATTCACTCTTAACAAAAATCTCATAAAATCTTTTGAAAGCTGCCTTCTCGTTAGTATAGTCACATATTACAATACAGAAACATATGCAGTGGAACAATCTTTGAATAAAGAGTCTCCCTAGGTGTCTATTTCCTCATCCATTGAGATTAGATTATCTCCAATGTTCTTTCCACATCTATTATTCACTAATTCAATTCAGCAAACATTTTGAGTCCTTAATATGTATCAGGGATGTGGAGGATGCAAATATGCATAAGGTATAGTCTGTACTCTTTTTGAGGATCCTGAAGTTTCACTGTAATTACTCAATGTCATCTCCTAACCTACATACATATGTGTGTGTTTGTGCTGAGGTACACACACACACACACACACACACACACACACACACATACACAATTTGGCACTGGATCTCAGATGGCTGAGCAGTATGAAAGTCATATAGATTCCTCAGCTGCTAAAAAAATTTAAAAACTTCTCTCACCTTCTCTCTTTAGGAGACCCCTAAAAAGGAGATCTCTCAGTAAATATTTTGTGTTTTGTATATTTTGTGATAAGATCTTGATATGAGTGAAGAAAGGGCATCTTTCAAAATTGACACAATGATAATTATATACAATATTATTGAGCAGAACAGGTCCTAGGGTAGACATGAAAAGGAATTAAAATGTGATGCTAAATTTAAGACAGCAGAATTAAGAGAAAGGGAAAAGGGTAGAGTGAAAAAAATATGCAAAAATTTGACAAAGGGAAGGAAGGGAAAAGATAAAATAAGAGAAGAGGAAACCATATAAATAAATAGGTATGGAAAGGAAGTGGAAGAAAATGAAGATAATGAAGGAAGACTGAAGAGAAGACAGAGGAATACTAATTGGGTGAATTGTATGGTCCATGAATCAGTATGTCTCTTGACATAAAGGAAATACATTCCATGTATGTGCGTGACCTGTATCCATCTTTTTCTCCCTATCTTGTCCCCCTGCCATTTCATAAATCTGGTTCTATATGTGGTCACTGAAAAGCTCAAATTATATGTGCAATAACATTTAGCTGCTCACAAAAGATTATATCAATCAATCAGTAATCTCTTGTAGGTAACCTCCATTCTCATTTCCACTAAAGTCACCAAATCCCTCAGCATACATGCATCAGCCTTCTATGCCTCCTGAAAGTGTTACCTTGGGTCAGCCTTCCAATGAAGCCTTGTCATATGATATACTCCTTGGGATCCTCATCTATCTACTACCCTAAATAAGACAAGGGATCTATGGCTTCAATTTTTTTCAGGGCAGATTATAATTTTACAAATTTCCCGAATCTTTGCCCAGAACTAACATACATACAAGTATGGCCCAGAGATTCAGAGGATAATCACAAGTGGAAACAAGATTGGGTCCAATCCAGGAAGAAGAACTGAAGACGCTGTCACTGGAGGCAAAGAACAATGGGAATTATTGAAATGTGCCTGAAAAAATACAAATAATCTTCGAAATTCCTGTTGTAGGACAAAACCCACCAGGACCATTACAAATTATAGGACTACTAGGAAGATAAGACTGGAGGTATCATAAAGGACAGACTTCTATAAAAGTCAAAAGACTCACTCTCCAGGCTTTAAAAAAAAAAAAGTTTAACTGGACAATCAGAACCATGGATAGAGCCTATTGGACAACTAGATAAAAACTGAAAATTTGTCAAATATTGGATATGAAAATTGATTATCTGGATTCAAGTTCAGTTTCATCTACTTACTTTCTGGTTGTATGACTTTGGACAAATTGCTTCATCTATTTGATGATGATATTGACCTTTCTCAAATATAAAATAGGTATGATAATATTCCTACTATGTAGTTCACAAGGTTTTTGTGGAGCACAAATGAGACAGGGGCAGGCAGGAGGGAAAAAACAATAGGGCCTGGATCTAACCATGACCTGAATTTCATAGCTAGAGGAAATTCCTGGTTGGGGAAATACCTACCAATGTAGATAAGCATCTTCTCTACATCTTACTCTACAACTCTACATCACTCTACAACTTACAGAATTACCTAGAGCCAGAGGAGGAGCCAGCCAATATATGCCAAAAGCAGAATTTGAACCCTGGTCTCCAAGACCAACTTTTCTATACCTTACACTGTGCTTCCTCTTCTATATTAAATCTCTTTGTAAAGAAAGTCATAAAATTCTATACAATTGTCACCTAAAAAATCAGGTTTTTTTTTTTAGCAGCAATCAAAACCTTAAGTAAAGGGATATAGCAAGGATTGGTAGGGGAAGGAAGAAAAAGGTCAAGAGTATAGCAGAAGGGGGCAAGAAGTTTACAATTAAATTCAACTAAGCACCATAAAAAGTGTACTTCTTGAAAGTCAGAGCTTTAATTTTTGACCTGAATCCCTTTCTCCTATCACACTGACTTGAACACAATGGATAATCCATAAATTTTTCGAATTGAATAGAATAGAAGGAAACCATATGACCCTAAGGAGTAGTATGAAATCGTTGAAGCTCCAGGGTAGTTGAACCCTCATGTCTATATTTAAAGCCAAGCTATAATTTAATATTTTGAGAAAATTAACCAGTTACTTCAAAGACATTTAAATTCCTAGGCTGATTTGTTACAACCCCAGTTCTAGAATGGAATCCATATGGAAAGTGATTTTAAAAAGAAATGGAAGAGGCTATATAGAATTCAACTTTTTATCTGTAATATATAGAGAATCCATGAGAAAAACCAAGGTTTCAAACATGGAGTGCTCAGATCTATATCTGGTCATATTATATGTATGGACATACTCACCTATGTTCTCCTAATACATGGCCCAGGCCTATAGGGAGCCCCAGAAAATGAAGAACAATATCTAGTTTATGAAAGAATGCCAACCAATTCTTCATGGTTTTATAAGATTAAACAAGAGAAAATCAATCTCTATTAGAGCAGGAAGGGTTTGCATTAGTGATTAAGAAGAATGTCTGGTCTTCCAGAAGTTTAAAACAAGAAAAAAACAGGTGAGCAGATTAGGCATCTCTCTTCCATTGCTTCTTTAAGAAGATAATAGATAATCATTTGATATTCTTTGATTGAGGTCAGGAGATAGGATGAAATAAACTCACCTTTGTTTTGATTCCAGGATTCTGTAACTGGAGGGCAGTCAAATCACAAGAGAAATGTTAGCTCCTGAAAACATAAGAGTCTTCCCTGTTTGGAAACGCCAGGATTCCATACTGAATGTTAGATATTTGATTCAAATTTAATTCATTTCAAAGTCTGTATTTTCCAGAGTTATGCCTGATTGTTCACCTGCTTCCTAGTCATTTCCATAGGTTCTCTATAAATGTTTGAATTCTTTTTTTGAAAGAGAGATACTATTAAAATAGACTCTCAATTATTGCTTAGGCAACCCAGGCAATCTTCCATTTATTTCCATCATTTCCATCCTCTATCTGATGGGCCTTAGAAGAGGTTCCAATTGAATGCTATGGTGTAAATTATTGCCTCTCTTCTAAAGACTCAGAAATGTACATATTTAGTAATAATCTCTCCCCTGAGCTTCAATTTGTCACTATCATAGTACTCCCCAGGAATCTGCAAAGGTCTTTTTTTAGTTTTATCTTTTTATTCTCAAAATATATGCTAAGACAGTTTTCAACATTCACCCTTGCAAAACCTTGTGTTCCAAATGTCTTTTTGCCTCTCTTCCTCCCACCCCCCTCCTTTAGATAGCAAGTAGTCCAATATATGTTAAATATGTGCAATTCTTCTAAACATATTTCCACAATTATTATGCTGTACCAGAAAAATAAGATCAAAAGGGGAAAAATGAGAAAGAAAACAAAATGCAAGCAAACAAGATCAAAAAAGTGAAAATACTATGTTGTGATTTACACTCAGTCCCCACAGTCCTCTTTGGGTGCGATGGCTCTCTCCATCACCTGTCCATTAGAACTGGCCTGAATCATCTTAGTGTTAAAAAGAGCTACGTCCTCAGAATTTATCATCACATAATCTTGTTGTTGTTTACAATGTTCTCTTGGTTCTACTTGCTTCCCTTAGCATCAATTCATGTAAGTCTCTCCAGGCCTTTCTGAAATCATCCTGCAGAACATTTCTTACAAAACAATATTATTCCATAACATTCATATGCCATAACTTACTCAGAATAGTCATCTTTTTCATCTAGTGCTTGCTTACTGTTCCATCTCATAGAAGCAACAAAACCCAGTATATGACTTCTTGTTCAGTCATTTTTCAGTGATCTCTGACTCTTTATGGCCCCATTTGGGGTTTTCTTGACAAATTTATTGAAGCAGTTTACTCTTTCCTTCTTCACTTCATTTTACAGATAAGGAAACTGAGGATAACAGGGTTAAGTGATTTCTTTAGGTTCACATGGCTATAAGTTTCTGAACCCATATTTGAACTCAGGCTGATGAGTCTTTCTGATTCCAGGCCTGGCACTATATTCACTGTGCTTCCTCAGTGCTCCTGTATAAGAAGTACTGAACAAAAGCCCTTAAAGAATATTAACTTATTTAAAGCACATATGGACCATATTTTAAAGTTTGAAGATTACATCAAGATAATTTATAGTTAAGTAGTATAGTTATTTATACCAGAGATGTAATATCATCTTTGGTTTGGCTTTGCCTATTTGCTATTTGTTAATAGTACATACCTGAACCATTAGTCTCGTCATCCAAATTCACTAGAAGCTCCACTAGTTGTATAGATAATAGCTGTCTGTTCAGAGAGTTGAGTTCCTTAGTTCTGATAATGTATAAAAGATGCCACGGAAAGGGGACATCTCAGACTCTTGCCTGGGGCCTTATGGATGACAAGATACAAATATTTGATTCTCTCTTAGCCCTTCACTGCCTATGGATCCATGAACTATACATTCTGAAGTTGAAAAAAAATGAAATCACAATTCATATTGGGAGATGAGTGCCAGGAGCTTTCACCTTTAAGTTATTGATTTCTTGAAGAACCCTCCTCTAAGCTTTTGTCACTGAACATGTTCTGATCAACATCAGACCATTAGCCCCACAGGCCTAGTGGAACAAATTACCAGTTAGAAATTTATGTTGGGTGCAAAAATGTTTGTGGCAGCCCTTTTTATAGTGGCAAGAAACTGGAAACTGAATGGATGCCCATCAGTTGGAGAATTGATGAATATGTTGTGGTATATTAATGTTATGGAATATTATTGTTCTATAAGAAATGATCAGCAGGATGATTAGAGACTTACATGACCTGACACTAAATGAAATGAACAGAACCAGGAGTTCATTGTACATGGCAACAAGACTATACGATAATCAATTCTGATGGATGTGGCTGTTTTTCAACAATAAGATGATTCTGGCCAATTCAGTGATCTTATGATGAAGACAGCCATCTACACCCAGAGACAGGATTGTGGGAAATGAGTGTGTATCACAACATAACATTTTCACTCTTTTTGTTGTTGTTTGCTTGCGTTTTATTTTCTTTCTCATTTTTTTTCCTTTTTGATCTGATTTTTCTTGTGTAGCAATCCAACTGTATAAATATGTATGTATATGTTGGACCTAACATATATTTTTACAATGTTTAACATATTTATATTGGATTACTTGCCATCTAGGGGAAGGAGTAAGGGAAAAGGGAGGAAATTGGAATACAAGGTTTTGCAAGGGTCAATATTGAAAAATTATCCATGCATATGTTTTAAAAATAAAAAGTTTCAATAAAAAAGAAACTAATGTTGGAAGATATGCTATGTTTCTTCATTCTGCCTTAAGATAAATAAGCCCCTATAGTTATGCACACCTGCATTTTTGATTTCCTTCACAAGCTAATTGTACAATAATTCAGAGTCTGATTCTTTTTGTACAGCAAAATAATGTTTTGGTCATGTATACTTATTGTGTATCTAAGTTATATTTTAATATATTTTAACATCTACTGGTCATCCTGACATTTAGGGGAGGGGGTGGGGGGGTAAGAGGTGAAAAATTGGAACAAGAGGTTTGGCAATTGTTAATGCTGTAAAGTTACCTATGTATATATCCTGTAAATAAAAGGCTATTAAATAAAAAAAAAAAGATAAATAAGCAAATTATTGAACACCAAAATTTTATCTCAATTTGACTTCAAATATTTGAGTTCTGTGAGTGGGTTTTTTATTTTTTCTGATGCATCCAGTCACTTTAAAAATCACAAATTAGTGAAGCATTTAGTGCTCAATGGTTCAAAAAACCCCAAAATAATAACAATAACTCCTTGAAGTTTTTAATTCAACATACATCTGGATATCTTAGTAGTCTCTTAAACTCGCCATACTTAAAACTGAACTTACCATTTCCATCCTACTCTAATTGCCCCCTTTCCCAGTTCCTTAATGATATTAACATTCTCCTAGGCATTCAGATACTAAAATTCAGTCATTACTGATTCTGCCTTCTTCCTCAACTTCCAAATCTACTCAATTGCTATGTCTTTCTCCAGCATCCCTTATGATTTATTCCTTTCCCTGTACTAACTTTTTTGACTATTGTAGTTCATGTCCTTATCATCTCTTACTTTGACTAATAAAGTAATCTTCTAATCAGTTTCTCAGTCTCTTGTCTCTCTCCCTTACAATTCAAGCTCACACAATTGCCAAAATAATCTTTGTAATCTACTCCACTAATCAAAAAACCTTCCATGGCTCTTTGTTGCCTACAAAATTAACCTGACATTTAAGAACTTCCACAATCTGACTCCAACATACTTTCCCAGCCTTATTTCACATTGCTCTCCATTATATACTCTAAAGTCCAAACTTCATGAGTAGCCCTTTCTTTCAATCTAAACCCAACCTGCCATTTCTTGCTGAAAAGCATTTTATGGGCCATCCTTCATGTCTGAGATTCACCTCCTCATCTCTTATCATCATTCTTCTATTTTTTAAATGTTCAGTTAGGGTTTTATATCCTCTGTGAAACTTTTCCAGTGAAATTTTTTTTCTCCCTATCCAAGTTTTCCTAGAACTTTTTGGCTGTATTAACCCTTTACATATTGCATGTTGCATTATTATATTATATATAACATATCATACATCATCATATTATACACCATTACACATTTATTTATACATTTAATGTATTACTGTATAATATAAATATAATAAAATAGTTTATATTACTGTGTTTATTTACATATTTACACATATACTATATATTATACAACCATTCTATATGTATACAAATATAAATTACTCCCATCCTTAAGAGATGGTAAATTTTTTGAGGAACTGTTTTACTTTTTATCCTTCTGATTCCTTGAACTTAACACAGTGCTTTGCCCATTTACTAAATATTCATTGACTTGAATACCAACATCCCTTGGTTTTCTTATTCATATGCATCCCAATTCTTTAATGATTAAAGGTGAATTAGAGGGAGACGGAGTTCTATGGGAAGTTTCAAAAAATTCTCCTTGAACTTTGGTAATAACTAATTGATTAACTAATGATTAATTAATCAATCTCTTCTGGGCAATGAGTGTCGTGTCCACAACCGTCTCACAGCTGACTTCATTTCTTGGTTTCGTAGAGTATATATCATGGGGTTCAGCATATGGGGCATGACTGTATAGCTGATGGAAATGACTTTGTCTGTGGGAAAGGTGGTGAAGGGCCGGGCATATGTGTAGATACAGGGCACAAAATGCAGTGCCACCACAATGATGTGGGTGGTACAAGTGGAGGCAGCTTTTCTCCTCCCCTCCCCTGAGTGGGATCCCAGCATCACTAGGATGATCGTGTAGGAGACCATCAGGATGATGAACCAGATGATGACCAGCAGCCCACTGTTAGTGATGATGAGGAGCTCCAGGAGGGAGGTGTCAGTACAGGCCAGTCTTAGAACCTGGGGGATATCACAGTAGAAATTATCTATGATGTTGGGACCACAGAATGGCAATGGGATGAGAAGAATCATCTGAATAGATGAATGCAAAAAGCCTACCGCCCAAGCAGTCGCCATCAGTCCCATGCATAATTGTGTATTCATGATAGAGACATAATGGAGGGGACGGGAGATGGCGATGTAGCGGTCATAGGCCATCACTGAGAGGAAAAACAGGTTAGCCCCTCCAATGCAATGGAAGAAGAAGATCTGGGCCATGCAGCCATTGTATGAAATGGTCTTGGTCTCTGAGAGGAAGTCAATCAGCATCTTAGGGGCAGTAACTGAGGAAGAACTCAGGTCCAGGAAGGCCAGGTTTCGAAGTAGTATGTACATGGGAGTGTGAAGCCGGGGATCAAATGTTACTGTGACCATAATGAGGATGTTGCCCAGTATTGTAATAGTATAGACAAACAGAAACACCAGGAACAGAAAACTCTGCAACTCCCACATTTGGGAGAGACCCAAGAGGACAAACTCAGATATCCTAGTGAGGTTCCCAAGATCCATGAATTTGAAGTTCCCCTCTCAAAAAGCCTGGAAAAGAAATAGTTCAAAACAAATCAATTAATTCAGGTTCATTTTCTTGTAGAATTTGTAATAATGGGGAATTGAGAGGATTAAAGACTAACTGCATTATCTTTCTAACAAAACATTTGGTAAGTCACTGAACAGTGCGATTATGAATATGGTATGGATATTGAGTAGCAGACAAATATTTTCAATCTAATTTAATAGCATTCCATTTATCTACAATGTACCATTTTGCAAATGATTTTATAACTTCATAGAAAGAAAGCTGAAAAGAGAACTTAACAGGAACTCTACTTATTAACATCTTAGTTTAGATACACTGGCACATAACATTTTATTTCCTTAAAACAGTCCCATATTTTAGACTTTCATATCACAAACCATAACCCTTCCCAGGAGTTATCCAAATTAATAAGCTTTGATTGTTGAATTCTTTCATTTAACAAAATTTGTATTAATCATGTATCATATGCTAAGTTCTGTATGAGGGTGTTATGGGAATTCAATGAACCATGCTGATTCCATCTTCTGACTCAATTCTGAATCTAGCTAATTCCCTTTCTATCCAGTTATGGGTCTAGTCCAATTACTGAGAAAACTTTATTTGACGATGGGAATTGTAAGAAAATTATATACTATTGTTTGAACCTAACTCTGAATGGCTGGAAAGCTGAACTATCTCTGTCTATGTTCTGCTGACCAGAAACCCATTCCGATCTAAAGAATAATACAAAGAATTTTCTCAAAATTTTATATATCTCAGGTCAGCTAATTGCTGTGGTGAATAGAGTACCAGGCCTGAAGTCAGGTGGACTTGAGTTCAAATCTGGCTTCCGACACTTAACACTTCCTGGTGTGTGACCCCGGGCAAGTCACTTAGCCACAATTGCCTCAGCAAAATAAAAAATAATAATTATATATCTCAGGCAATCCACTTGCCTTATTTGAAACCTGTTCCCATACTGTCAATTGATTTGACAATTTGGTTAAATACAGACATTTGTAGAATGCCTCTTTTTCTGTTTCAGGAAATTATACCTGTTTACTTCCAAACCCCCTCAAGTGGAAATCAGATCATCAAATCTAGTATCCTGATTTATATGCTATTATATTTTTTCTTTTAATGCAAAAAAAAATGTCTTCCCCCATATTTGGAGTTCACTGCAAACTGAGGAGGCCAGGCACTAATTTATTATACAATTGGCATATATTGCTTAACGAATAAATATGCTTGGAAGCTCGAACCTTTGTTTCCTCAGTTATTTCAGATTTCACCAGTTACATGTATTAAGACCTGGCGGTTCAAAGAAGAATAGGATATGTTCCATATAGGTCAGGATCATATTTAAAATCTAAGTTCACGGTGAAAAGAATTGTGTTCCATGCCCCATCTTGAGATTATATTGTGAAAGATAACAAAAATAAGTCTGCTTCCTTAATGATCCTTCAAAAGTAGTAATAAGCATGTTTAAAATAAGCCAAATTATCAGCAACCTTCTAAAGAAAAGTGGATTTAAGGGGAAAACATTAAAGAAATGACCCTATCAAAATATTCCCAAAATAATGGGTGTGTGTGTGCATTGAGAGGAACTGAGACAAAAATATTAGAAGAAAAATTTGCTCAAAAATGACAAATAGAAACATCAGAAATGAAACTAATCCCTTCTAAAGACATAAAATGATATGGTAAACACACTGGATGAATTAAAAGAATAAATGAAATTAGAAAAAAAATCATAAAATTAAATAAAGAAGAAATTAAATACCATTAATATATATCAAGAAAAAATTATGAAACTCAAGAGTTTAGAATCAGACATGAAAATAGTAATGGAATAAAAAAGCAATTATTTCATTAGAGAAAAAATTGATGGGAATAAAAAGCAGAGGACTGAGTAAATACAGATGCTTAAATATAAACTTTTTGGAATCTACTCACATAAAAATGTTCAACTTGGAAGACAAATTAATGAAAGAATATATGAGAATTACTAGGTTGTGAATAAGAAATGGATCTGAGCACTATACATCAAGAAATTGGTAAAGAAAATTTCCCAGAAATATTCCCCCAGAGTATATGGATTGGCAAACGGAGGAGTTTACAGGACCACAGGACACCAAGAGACGAATCCTGAATTAAATTTATACTACCACATCACTGTAAAGCTTCAAGACCACAATGATTAAAAAAGATTTTTTTTCCTATGGAGGCAAGAAAAAAATCATAGATTCAAAAAATATACAATTATCCTTCCACATTGCAATCTCTCCTTTCTTAGTTTTAATACATCGTGGGTCAGCATAAGAAATTAAATGGGTATTTTTGGGGGCGGGGGCAAGTTTTGTGGAAATTGAAGACAATACACAAAGGCCAGCAGATAACACAGAGCTTATGACCAAATACTTAATCCAAATTTTACAATAATATACTGTAAACATCCCATAAGAGAAAAAGAAAAAATTCAGACTTCTTCTCTGGTATGAAAGGGGGGCAAAAAATTTTCCAGATTGGGGGGTGTGCACCACATCTTTAACCCCTGTGATGTGAAAGGGATAACTGCATAACATTTCAAATTGCACAAAATTTTAGCATAAAAATATCAGAAGCTAGAATTTTATAAGCCAATATTGAGAGGTAGAATTTCATCCCAAAATCAGCATCCCTAGAAAACTTAAGGATTTTTTTTGAAGAAAAGAAATGATCATGTAAGATTCCATATGAATTTTAAAGGCCTGTAGAGAAGAGAAACAATGTAATTTTTGATTTGTAAAACATATAAGAATATAAATGTATTTCCTTGAAATAGGTATCCACAGGAACTTTACATCTGTGCTTAACTAGCTGTTCTCTAAATGAAATTTTCATAAGGGAATAACAAAGTATTTAATGATGCTTTTAATAATAAGTGACTAATACAAATAGCCTTGAGAAAGAAAAAAAGATAAAAATGGAACATTAAAAGTAAACTAATTTGGGGAAATATCCATTCTCAAACTATATATACTACAAAACAATAATCAGTTATCAGATAATTTATAACTTGTTAAAAAAAAAAACCAAAATAGTCAAGATCTTCCTTAGGCCTGACAATTGATTTTTACTGGGATAATTTTCTAAAGTATAAGAAGAAAATATGTGGGAGTAAAAAGATAAAGAAAAGAGAAGAAATAAAAGAATAGGTATATAATGAATTGGCTCTCTAGAAAAGTCTGTGGTGTAGAGCCATTAGAAACTGAAGAACAAAAATCTTCTAATAGGATTGGGTTTGGAGTCTACCTTCAAGACCCAGACTATGACCTGTCTAAGATTATTTATTTACTAAGAAGAATAGCCTTTTTCCTCTGATTATTGCTATTCTCCTTCATGGAATAGATCACCTTCTTTCTCTTCATTTTTATATAGGATTTCCTCTGCCTCCTCCAAGGAGTAGTCCTTGATTGGCTCCAGTTAGCTCCAATTTATAAAAGGCATTCAACTGGTTCTAGGCTAAACTAAAAACCACCAAATGTCAGAAATGGAAGGGACTTTAGAAATTATCTAAGCCTATTTCTCCTCCTCATTTGACAGAAAGAGAAACTGAGCCTCGTAATTTTCTACTAATCCATAGTCCTTAGCTTCCAAATTAGACAATAAATTCTTCTACGTTAGAAAGTATGTGTTCTTGAGCAGGGCCAGGAGATCATTATATACTTCAACAACAATACTATATGATGACCAATTCTGATGAACCTGGCCATCCTCAGCAATAAGATGAACCAAATCAGTTCCAATGGAGCAGTAATGAACTGAACCAGCTACGCCCAGTGAAAGAACTCTGGGAAATGACTAAGAACCATTACATTGAATTCCCAATCCCTATATTTTTGCCCACCTGCATTTTTGATTTCCTTCACAGGCTAATTGTACAATATTTCAGAGTCCGATTCTTTTTGTACAGCAAAATATCGGTTTGGTCATGTATACTTATTGTGTATCTAATTTATACTTTAATATATTTAGCATCTACTGGTCATCCTGCCATCTAGGGGAGGGGGTAAAGGGGAAAGAGGGGAAAAATTGGAACAAGAGGTTTGGCAATCGTCAATGCTGTAAAGTTACCCATACATATAACCTGTAAATAAAAGGCTATTAAAATAAAAAAAATAAAGTGTGTTTTCTTATTTTGCCTTCTCCATAATGCAGTACTTAGAACAGAGACATTTCATAAATTCATTACTTAAGAGTTAGAGAATAATGAATCAAAAGGATGAGGGCTCATAGAGAAGGAGTCATCACTGCACCTTAGCTGTGCTAAAAACAAAAGCAAAAAGCAAAGGATTTATGACCTGAAAAGACACAGTTCACAGAAACATTTAACACACTAGGAATATTAGATAATTATCTCTTCCATCCCTCTACCTATGGGTAGGGCCATAAATAAAACATTCATACCAGAATGCTAAAAAAGAACTAGGAATCCCAATTCTTTGCATTTTTAGGAGCATCAAAAAAAATCTTAGGAAATACAGTGAATATGAAGAAATATCAGAGCAGCTAGGAGATGCAGTGAATGGAGCCTTGGAGTCAGGAAGTCTCTTCTTCTTGAGTTCAAATCTGGCCTCAGACACTAATTAGCAGTGTAATCCTGGACAAGTCACTTAATCCTGTTTGCCTCAGTTTCCTTATCTATAAAATGAGGTGGCAATCTGTTCCATTATCATTGTCAAGGAAACCCCAAATGGGACCATGAAAATTTGGACATGATTGGAAAAAAATTGCTGAACAACAAGAAGTCAGAAATAGGGGAGATAATAAAAGGAAAGAAATTTAACAGGAAGAAAGCAATGAGAATAGAGAAAGAATGAAAGAGGGGGAAGAAATGGAAAAAGATAAATATCTAAATATTTAGATAAATACCTAAATTAATCTAATGCAAGTTTGTGCCATGAAACAAAATTGAAAGGCAACAAGTATGGTGGATAGAGTTTTGAACTGGAAGTTAGGAAGTTCTGCATTCCATTTCTTCCTTTCACATAGATTATCTATGTTTTTGTCTGAGTCTACATGACCCCATGATTTCCAGTAAGAAGTATCTGAGGCTATATTTGAATTCAAGAAGATGAGTCTTCCTGTCTCCAGACCCAGTACTATATCCATTACACCACCTAACTGCCAAGACTAGCTATATATTCCTTAGCAAATCACTTAAGCTAAAATTGTATATTGAAAAAATCACTGAATTATGAGTTTAAGGATATGGGTTCAAATTATGAATTTGTACTTAATTCTATATGACCTTGGGCAAAGATCAACAAAATTCATTGAGTCTTTGGCTCAGTAAAATAATATTGGCTATTCTGCCATAACCTTTTCTCGAGTCTAGTTTAGAGCTTCTGCTCCTAGCTTAGAGCCTTCTTTCAATTTTCTCCACAAATTAACCTCTGAGATCTCTATCTCTAAATTGATAATCTTTTCACCTCTGTGATATTAGCGTCTTGATATTTAAAATAGATTAATACAAGATAATATATGTGAAGTGTTTTTCAGACTTTAAATTACCATATAAATGTGGGCTATTGTTACTGTTGTATTGTGGAAAGACCACGCACTAGTTGGAAATCAGACCAGGGTCCTGGTTCCAGCTCTGCCATTAATTATACAAGTCATTTTAATTCTCTGGGACAATGTCTTCATTTATTAAATAAGAAAATTGGACTAGATGATCTTTGTATTTCTTTCCAGCTTGAAAAGTTGTGATTCTTTAACACTATAAAGTTCCCAGGGTCCCATTCTCAATACTTATCTTCTCCCCATCCCCTTTACCCATGGCACAAGGTTAAATGAGATCAGTGATTCTACTCTTTAAACCAAATCAGCCAGTTCTTATCCCTTATGATTTCCTGTCTATTCTGCCCTAATCTTTCTCAAGTCTAGTTTAGAGCTTCTATCCTTAACTAGAACCTTCCTTGGATTTTCTTCATAATTTAAGATCCATATCTTCTCAACTTCCCTCTTCTACTCTTCCCACTACACAATGCATACTCTAGGAATAATAAAAATAGCTGACATTTGTATAGTGCACTATGGTTTGCAAAATACTTTACAAATACATATAATATCAGCTCATTTCACTTTTACAACATCCAATGGTGGTTGTTATTATTCCATATTTACAGATAAATAAATTGAGACTTGGGGGTCACAAAGTGATAGCTAGCAAATGTGTTAGGTAGGTTTCAAACCTAAGTCTTCTTGACTTGAAGACTAGTCCTCTATCTCCTACATCAAAAGAAGTAGTAGACCTAAGTTCCCAACAACAACAATCAAAATTCAGATCTACATTTGTAGTTTCCAGAATCTTTCCAGTTTTGCTGGAGTCTTTGGGGAATAGGAGCCAGGCAGACTGACACAGAGTGCCTTTCTACAAAGTTTTATAATACAGATAAAAGAATGAAGAAGAGCTCAGAATCAATAATAAGCTAAAGATTTGATTTCAAAGATAAAGGCAAAAAATATTTAAACTGGGTTATGGGAAACCCCCTGCTCCTAATAATAGTGTTACTAAAAGGGAAGGCTGAGTGGGATAAAGTGAAGACAAATCAGGAATTGGACTCCAAACATAGGAGAGGAAATGCAAAAAGGGAAGAAGAGGAAAATGAAGGGAGAGACGGAAATAGGAGTTACACAAGGAGAAATTAAGGGGAGGGAAGGAAGGAAGAAAAGAAGGATGGAAGGGAGGAAAGACAAGGAGGGAGGAAGAAAAGAAAGAAAGAGAGGGAGGAAGGAAAAAATGAGGGAGGGAAAAAGAAAACAAGGAAGGAAAAAAGATAAGGAGAAAGAAAGGAAAGGGACAAGAGACAGAGAGGAAGAGAGGGAGAAAGGGAGGGAGGAAGGAAGGAAGGAAAAATAATAGAATGTTATAACTAGAAGCAACTTGAAAGACTATCTGATGCAAGGTGTAATGCCTCACTCAGGATCACACAAGTTGGTAACAGAGCTGAGACTAAAACAAAATTCTCCTGACTTCAAGTATAATATTCTTTCAACTACCACCCCAAACCCATGAAGTTTGTGAGCTAGGAGGAGGCACAGAAGGCACATACTAATGGCAGAGGAGTGTTGGTAAATGTTTGACAATAGACTGTTCCAAAAAAAAAATAAAGTGTACACCCAATATATTTTTAAGTTTAATCAGTTGATAACAATTTCTCTATCACTTTCTTAAGTCTAGACAATCAACAAAAGAACCAATCAACCTCTGATTTATAACATTTGCTGATTTCCTAGAAATAAATACACTGAAAAATTTCAGTTGTTTCTCACAAGTCAATATGAACTGGTCCCAGCATATTCCTGATTAAAAGCTAATGAATGATATGTCTCTGTTAACAAATAGATACTCATGGCTACCTGTAGGTGCAACTCCATGTTTCATTGTAGCCTGCATACTTTCTGCTTCTCTTGTATCAAAAAGTAACACAGTAAAATATTAACTTGTAGAGCCCTAAGAATTCACTGGAAGCCTCAGCTCTGCCATATTCTATGTGTGATCTTGGAACAAGTCACTTAATCTCTTAGCAGCCCCAGGCAAGGCATGTAAGACCCAATTGACAAGTTAAGTTGCCAGTGTCCATTAGAGAAGGGATTGTCCACACTGGCAGTTATCCACACTGATTGGAATAACAGGGCCAAATCAAAGCAAATAAATAAATTCACATGCCTGCCCTACCCCAAACTGTCAGCATTTATTACTTAGAATCCCTTATTGCTGAAACTAAAACACATTTATAGGGAAGGAATCTTAGGTCATCTTGCCTACCTTTAGTCAAGGACAGAGAGAAATTAGGGCTTCACATCTTCTTGGGTGACCACTTCCTTGCTCATTCAAACTCAACCTGGACCTCACACACATAGGCTGGACCCCAGAGGGACATTTAGAAGGAAGAAGTAAAAGCTAAATTTGGAAATCAGGTTCATAAGGAGTGTGAGTGAATATACTTGAAAGGAAAATTATTTAAAAGTTACTGACTGATTGCATCAGACACCAACACAAATAAATATGCCCACAAATATACAGAGATAGGGAGAGTTAGTATTGTTTTAACATTCAAAGTCTTAGGGGAATATCCAGTCCCTTTCAAGGGGAACTGGACCAAGAGGAGGAGATAGCAGGGCTTGGCTACAAGCCCTAAGCATCAGGGCACCTGGCCAAGAATGCTGCATGTAATTAAGGATGAGTTATGACCTGTTGGGAGTGATGACAACTATTATATTTAGTGCTTTACGTTCCAGTGGAAAGACATAGCTCTGGAATGTTCCCTATTCTATACTCTTTTGTGCAAGGTAGAATGGTAAGATATTATAAAAATTACTGTTCTATCGGGGCAGCTAAGTGGTGCAATGGATAAGAGATATAGACCTAGAGTCAGGAAAATGAATTCAAATCCAGCCTCAGAGACATTACTAGCTGTGTGACCCTGTTTGCTTCTGTTTACCTCAATTTCCTCATTTATGAAGTCAGCTGAAAAAGAAAATGGCAAATCATTTAAGTATCTTTGCTAAGAAAACCTCACAAGAAGAGGCCATGATAAGTTAGACATGATTGAAATGACTGAACTACAACAATGATGATAAAGTGACATCTCAGTTGTGAAACTAAATTTGTGTCCTCACTGGGTATGTATAGTCTCAGGACAAAGAAATGACATGATTCCCTGAGCTAGGAAGCAATGTTAGAAATTCTACACACAAGTAACTACCTTTACCTAAAATTTAAATGTTTTAGTGACTAGATAGGGATCATGGAAAGCATGAGCTTTCATCATAGTGGAAAGGGTCAGCTCTGTGGAATGGCAAGAGAACTGGCTACAAACATGGAGGAAGGAGTTCAAATTCTAACTCTTCCACTTGCTACTAATAGTCAGGCAACAAGCACTTATTAACTGCTTTCTATGTGTTAAACACCGTACTAGGCACTGAGAATATATATACAAGCAAAAAGAAAAACAATCCCTGCCCTCAAGGGGCTTACATTCTAATGAGGAAGAAGATCATACATAAAAAGAAACTGAAAAGGGTGGGAGGAGAGAAAGTTAGAGATTGTAAATAATGGAGAGGTCCAAAGGAGTAGAGTCTGATGGGGATGAAGACCTCACTCACTTTCTTCATTTGCAAAATGATGTTGGACCAGATGATCTGAAAGGCCCATTCAGCTCAAAATTTCTAAAACAATGAGCATAATAAAATTGCCCAAAGAGGAGGACTGAATGAATCAAATAATTTTATTTGCTTTATTGTTGTTACTGTTGTTTTTAAGCAAGAACTTTAGTTTTGTCCAAAGACCTATTTATCCCAGCTCTTTTACTTGTGACCTTGAACATGTCATGTGCACTCACTGGACCTCAATTTCTTCAACTAAAAAATGAAAAGGTTAAACAAGATGACCTCTAAAATTCTTTCTCGCTCTGACATTTGGGGCAAAACCATGTGGAGTATAACAGAAGCTTTTGACACTAGTGTTGCTTTGGCTATCACTCATGATAAGATAAAAAAATTCACACAGAAAAGGGAAGAAAATGTGATAATGTGTAATATTCTTCTCTAAAATGCAATTTTCTCTAGTTGGGGTTTTCTTGGGGTCTCTGGAGGCAGCCTTAGTTTCGGTTTAGTAATCACCCCAAATGCAGTCAGGAATTAAAGTCCAAATCCTTTATTGTCTCTTTCCAAGTCTTGTCTCCTTTCCTGCATCCCAGTTAGCTTTCTTAGAGGCACTCTGTAGTCTTGGTTCCAAGAACTTGAGCTCTGGCTTCTGAATCTCCCCCACTGAATCCTGGTTTGAGGTTCTAGCTTATATTTGCTCTCTTAAAGGTGTGAATCTTGTAGAACTAGAGTAAGTACTAAGTACGTGTACTGAACTAGAGAAGTGTTAAGCACTATATTAAACAACCATTGTCTCTATCAATTCCACTGACTTAGTACCTTGTTTCAGGTTCTGGCCCATAACATCTAATGCATATATTCTTTTTTTTTTTAATAGCCTTTTATTTACAGGTTATATGTATGGGTAATTTTACAGCATTAACAATTGCCAAACCTCTTATGCCAATTTTTCTTTTTCTTTTTTTTTTTTGAAGTATTTTCATATGTGCTTTGTATTTATGAAATATAAAATGTATTTTTACTAGTAATTTGCTATTTTTTAAATTTAATAGCCTTTTATTTACAGGTTATATGCATGGGTAACTTTACAGCATTAACAATTGCCAAACCTCTTGTTCCAATTTTTCACCTCTTATCCCCCACCCCCTCCCCCAGATGGCAGGATGACCAGTAGATGTTAAATATATTAAAATATAAATTAGATACACAATAAGTATACATAACCAAACTGTTATTTTGCTGTACAAAAAGAATCAGACTCTGAAATATTGTCAATTAGCTTGTGAAGGAAATCAAAAATTAATGCATATATTCTATAGAAGTCAGAGAAAAAGGGAAAAGATCCACATATGCACAAAAATATTTATAACAGCTTTTCTTTGTAGTGGCAATGAATAAATGCCCATCTAATGGGGAATGGAAAATTATGATATAAGCACAAGTCATACAATAGCAGCCATTTTGTTAAGATAATCAATTTTGAAAGATTAAGCAACTCTGATCAACACAGTGACCAACTTTTGGAACAATGATTCCAAAGAACTCATGATGAAACATGCTATCTACTAGGTAGAAAACAGACTTATGTATATATACTTCTTTCTTTCTTTTTTAAAGGTTTGGACATGACTAATACAAAATGTATTTTGCATGATTCTACATATTTTAATGGATTTTGTTTTTCTTTCCTTCTCGATGGGTAGAAAAGAGGGAAAAAAAACATGCTGATGGTTCAGAACTGAAAAATAAAATTTATATTTAAAAAAGAAATGCAAAGGACAAAAAAAGAAAACAAATATATTCATGGTTCAACAGAAGAATCAGATGTTTTCAATTTAGAAAAGAAGTATCCCCTAGATGCTCTACTGTCAAATAGCATTGTCAAATTCAACTATAGTATATTACCAGATTATAAATTCTTCTCAGTGTTATCTTTGTGGTTATAACACAAATTTGTAGTTCAATTATTATATTTATAAGCATTTAAGAAATAGATGTTCCATTACTTTACCCAAAGATGAAGGAGTTTAAAAAGTAGAAACAAAGTTCCACATATACCAAAATGTTCACAGCAGCTTTCTAGAGGTGTGTGAAAAAGTAAGTAAGAAAAAATAGCACTTCTTGGTTGGGGAATGGCTGGGCAAATCATGATACATAAATATGATGGACCATCCATAAGAAATAATGAATATGAAGAATCAGGGAAGCATGGGAAGACTTGTATGATCTAATGCAGAGGAAAGTAAACCAAAATAACTTGCACTAAGAAAATAGTATGCACAATGACTGTAAAAGTATAAACAGAAAAAACAGGTAAAGAAACTGAATACTATAAAATTATTATGCCTAAAAATTGGTCCCAAAGGAAAAATGATAAAAATCTCCTTTCATTACAAAGGTAGGGAACTCCAGGTTTGGGATATTGTACGTGCTGTGAGACATAGTTGATGTGCTGATTGGTTTTGTGGAATAGACTTTTTTCTTTTTTAAAAACTCTTTATTTCAAGCAATGTTTCCACTGGAGAGAAAAAAAGTGAGGAACATAATCAGAAGTGAAAGTGATAGAAAAACAAAAGATATCAAATTTATATTTAAAGAAATGGATAATTCACTTAAAACTCTACTGCTATACTTTATTCTGTCATAAAGATGATCTTGTGTTCTTGAAGATGATGTCAGCAGGGCACAAATTCTGACAGATCCTACCAAAGTAAAAAGACTTTGACTGTGGGGCCAGCAAAAGATTATTAGTCTGTTGTTTCAGGAGCAGCTTAGCTAAGTTCAGAGAGACATATCACCAAAAAATTGGCCTCCAGGTAATCTGCTGCTTTGGCCACAATAATTCATGACATCTTCTGCCTTAGTGGAGGCAATATTCATAATTGATCTTTTGTGAAAGTAATAAAATAAGATTCTATTTTTTAAGCCATAGCAAGTCCTAGCTATGTCCTTCCAAATACTCTATTTTCCTAATAATAATTCCTTATATGTTGGGAGTAACTAGATGTGCAGTGAATAGAGTGCTCTCTACAGTCTTGAGTTCAAATATAGCCTCAGACAATTAACTGTGTGACCCTGTGCAAGTCACTAGACCCTGTTTGCTGTAGTTTCATCATCTGTAAAATGAACAGTAAAAGGAAATATTTTTTGCCAATAAAACTCCAAATGAAATCACAAAGACTTGGATAAGAGTGAACAACAACAAAATTTATATAGTGCTTTACATACATAAAGCACCTTCACCTACATTATCTCATTTTTTGTTCACAACAATTCAATGGGAATAAGTACTATGATTATCCCTATTTTACACATAATGAAGGTGAAGTTTAGAGAAATTCAGTAGTTAATTAACTTTCTCACAGCACTGCAGTTAAGAAGTGGTAGATCTTCTAACTCCAATACAGTGCTCTTGCCTCTTTATCATGCTATCTCCTAGTACAATAAATTACACACATTTCCCACAAATCTATTACACATGATCTTGTCATTTGTTCTCTAAGCACTTCAACATCTTCACATATTTTATCATTTATATCAGTATAATATTTGGAATTACTGTCAATCCTAAGAGATTGGGGCCTTCTGGCCTACTTCTCTCACCAATGAATCCATCTGTTCTGGATTTAGGCCCAGAGTTTAAACCAGATTCAGTCTTAGGATAGTCTGGTCTCTAAAGAGGGAAGGTTTAGGCTCCCTTTTCTAATACTTTTCAGTTTATTTAACCCCATACGACACTCTGTGATTAAATGATTTAAAGTTTAAGTTTTGACTCATGTTTGTGACCTTCCCAAAGAGAAAAGTACTCATTATATAATATGTATGGGACAGGTATTTATTTCCTACACACAGAAAAAAATACTGTACTGAATGTTCACAAAAATATTCACATACTAAACAAGACTTGGTAACCTAACATAACTAATGTGACAATCTGCAGCACTTAATTCTGATGAGAACATAATGTAGTTTGTAGGACAACTAATTAGGTGTTTTACAATTTCACCTCAGCTGTAGGCTATACAAAGAGCTATTGTACATATCTTTTCTAATTTGGACCAATTTTCCTGTTGGTTATCATCTTCTCCAAAAGCAGTACAGTAGTTGCCTCCATTAAACTCCCATTAAAAGAACTTGGGATCAAATCACAAGCTCACCTTCAAACCTAGACACATAGATTTATATGTCTTGGGAAAGATACTTTATCTAAAATCAGGGTGGGGGGAAATCATGAAAAGGTCAATTCAACCTCTTTTATGTCAAAATAAGGAGGATTAAGGAGTCTGGAGACCTGGTTCTAGTCCTAGTCCTTCCACTATTTGTATAAATCTTATCAAGCAAATCACTTTATCTTTTTGGGTCTCAGTTTCCTCTTCTGTGAAATGGGAATATTGGATGAAAAGATCTACAAGATCCCTTTTAGCTTGATGTTCTATAATTTGAATCTTTCCATGTCTACTGAATCTTTACTTCAGAAGAGGAATTAAGAACATGCACACAGAAGCCAGCATTAGAAGAGGGATCTTACATATATATCAAAAGAACTTAAAAAAAAAAAAAAAAAGGTAATAGAGACTTGGAGTCTGCTTGATCTTGCAATTAGCTCAAGGTGCAGCCCAGTAATAGAAAAGTGAAGTCACTGTCCTCTTTCCTGAGCAATTTGTCTTGTCTGCAAACACATTTTCAGATAACACTGTGATGCATCCTTTGAAAGGGCAAATACCAATAGCGAGATTGCTACAGCCTGAAAAATTGGTACTATTTCTATATCATAAAAAACCACTTACTAAGCATCTAGAGCAATCTGAGGGCCAAACGGAAAAGCAACAAAAAGTGAAAATTAGGCCAGATGGTTACAGATGAGTAGGAAGAAATAGCATGATTACACTGGGACAATATTAGAAAAGTCAGACCAGGAAGGAGATGCAGCCAGCTCAGGAGACAAGAAAAGTAACCATTTTTTCTTTCAATCATACAGGGTGTCCCCAAAAGTTCTAATGCAGTTTTAAACTGTAATAGCTCAAAAAATGGCACTAGGACTTAGGAGACATCCTGACTAAGCTCAACAGCAGAGCCAGAGAAAAATTTGACTGCCACATAGATGGGATAAGAAAGCCAATAAAAAGAGGGGCTTCTAAAAAAAAGGAAGAAGTTCAATGAAAATGTCTTTTTTTCCACCCAATATTAAAATGGACCAAACATGTCAATCAGTGACTAAAATCTATTTAAAATGGAAATTTTGACAATTAAAGCAGAATAGAAAATAAATAATAAGCAGCATCTGAATCAAGAATGATATATATGCAAGTGAATAGCACTTAATTGATGCCTTGTACCTAGGGTATTTAATGAAGTGATTGCCTTTTAGAACTCTCATTACATCATTGTGGAGAACAGGGTCTGGGGTGTGGAAACTCCATTCTCCCTTCACCTCTGCAGATCAATGACTCATTCATTACTTAGCATTTTAGAAAGTAGTCTGAAGCACTAAGAAAATAAGTGGCTCATCTATGGTCACACCCTGAACTTCAAAATCAGGATTAAAATCCAAGTCTTTCTGATTCTATAGCTAGAGTCAGAAAGAGTCACACAATTTTAAATTTCTAAGGAGCTGGTGGAAGTCTATAATTCATAAACTGCTGGAATATTAAAGCTAAAAAAGGCCATAGAAATCAATACCTCTCTTTTAAAGAGAAGGAAGGCTAGTTCCTTAAAGGTAAGTGATTTGTCCTAGCGAATATTGGATGAAATGATCTACAAATCACATACAGTGACTCAGTCCAGAGATGGAAACAGATCTCCTTATTGGAACCTAATATTTAAAAAATTCTCATGATTATAAACATAAAATCAACTTCCAAGAAGTTACTCAAACAAGTCATTTACCTTAAAGGAACTAGCTGAGTAAATGCATCAAATGAAATGAATGAAAAAGCATTTATCAAATATTTACTATGCAATAAGTTGATATAAAGTAATTTATGCAGAGCCATTACATTTTTCCATAATAAAATGATGTTATGTTTCTTGATACAGTAAGATTTTTATCCTATCTCATAAAACCATTCACATTAACCAGTTAAGAAACATGTTTTTCACAAACTAATGTCGGGCAAATGAATTTCTGATTTAAGGCTAAATTCAACTTTCTTTTTAAAAAACATATGACAAAAAATGGATTAATAAATGACTTTACAGATAAAGGGGCAGAAGATTGCCTAGGTAGAAATATTGAAAACAAAGTCTGTAATATAGAAACATATGTGTGTATGCATATACATATATAATATATCTATATAACTTTGTGTCACCTTGCAGAGTTCCTTTCTCATAGGAATTTTATGAATGTGTATCAAATTGGAGGGAAAAGTAGAAATTACTAAACTCCTATGACTGCTCAGCCTTTGGATAGCATCAAAGTGAGACAGAAATTAAGATTCACACTTCTGTTATAGGCAACAGCACATACCTTCCTGTTCCAGTTCTATTTTCCTGCACCTATGATGTTAAGATGATACTTTTATTGTCCTCAAGTCTGTGGAAGATTTTTTTCCAAAATTACATGGCTTTTCTATTCCTCACATCTATGAAAGATCTTGCATATAGTATGTACTCAACAAATAGTGTTTAATTAATTGCTTAATTAATTAAAGCAGAAAGTATATCTGTTGAACTTTAAGAACTTACTGTGTCGCAGAGAAATAAACACTGGCAGGGTTGATTAAAGAACATTCTATCTTTAAATACATTTAAGAAGAAAATAACCCTCTGTTCTGGAAGGTTTAGACATTCATTTGCCTAAGGGTAGGACTAAATGTAATTCTGAGATATTGACCAATTAAGACACATTATCAAATCGATGACTTGTGAGTGTTCATAAAAGAAAGTGATGTTCACTAGGAACTAGAATGGATTCATAAAAACAGAGTAATTCCAACCTAAGCACATTTCTGTTGTTATGAGGTTACTACTATAATACTACTAACAAGAAAAAATGCTATCCAAGTACAATAGAGAATTTCAAATTTGGAAAGAGCCTCTACTCTAATCTATACCTGAAGAGTGAGGATTCTCTAAAACATCTCTGACAAATGGGAGAGTGTGGTTTAGTGAAATTAGTATACTTTGCTTCAAATCCTAGCTCTGACACCTGCTAACTTAGTGACCATGGGCCATATTTAAATTTTCTGGGTTTGGTCTCTTCATCTGTAAAATAGGAGTAATAACACTATACTACCTATTTCATGGGTTTGTTGTGAGGAAACTGTTTTGTAAACTTTAATGTGCTACAGATATTGGGCTATTATTATTGGTATTATTGTTATTAATAGGTCAGCTAACATTATTTCAAACATCTACACTAATGGGAAACTCGGGACAATTAGGTGGAGCACTGGATAAAGCACAGAGCCTGGAATAAGGAAGAACTGAGTTCAAATCCAGCCTGAGACACTTACTAGCTGTGTGACTCTGTGGGATGAAATCACTTAATCCTGTTTGTTTCTTTTTCCTCATCTTCAAAATGATCTGGAAAAGGAAATGGCAAACCACTCCTGTATCTTTGCCCAGAAAACCCATAATGGGATCACAAAGATTTAGGCACAACTAGAATGCCTAACAGTAAAACGATGAAAAACACATTAGTAGACCATCACTCTTTAAGATAAGTTTTCCCTTATATTAAGATTAAATCTGCCTTAAGAATGTTTAATTTCCAACTCTTGCTTTTACTTCTTTTTAGGTCAAAAAAAATAAATCTAATCCTTTATAGTCTTCGTACATTTTACTCCTCCTCCATGAACTCTGTGATCTAGAAACATTCACCTTGCTATTCCATAAATATTTCTCAAATCTGTGTCTGAGACACTGGTTGATCCCATTTTTGAAATGTTATCCCTTCTCATCTCCAACTTCTGGCTTTCCTGTTCTCCTTCAAAGTTCAAGTTTAAATCTCAACTTTTGCAAGAGAGCTTTTCCAAACTTTCTGTTGCCTCACTCTTGCCCTATTTCCTCCCACTGAGAATACTTCCCCCATTGAAATGTATGTGAATTTCTTCAGTACATGGACTGTGTTTTTGCTTTGTTTTGGATCCGCTGGAACATTTTAAGGACTTAGTAAATGCTTACCAATTGGATGACTAGTCCCTCTTTCACAATGACATACCTTAAGAATTGAAAACAAATATTATATATACCCTAAGTCTCTTTTCTATAATAAACATTCCTAGTTCCTCCAGGAAATCTTTGTGTTGCAAGATTGTGAGACCTCACAATCTTTTTTTTTCCCTTTTAACAATATTTTTTTCTAATTACAAGACAATTTTCAATATTCATTTTTGAAATATTTTGAGTTCCCTCCTTCTCCTCCTCCCCAAGATTGCAAGCAATCTGATATGGGTTATATATTTGCAATCATATAAATATATTTCTATATCAGTCATGTTGTAAAAGAGGAAATAGAACAAAAGGGGGAAAAACACACAAAAAAGTGAAAATAGGATTTCTCAATCTCCATTCAGACTTTATAATTCTTTCTCTGGATGTGGATATCATTTTCCATCATGAGTCTTTTGAAATTATCTTGGATCATGGCATTGTTGAAAATAGCAAAGTCAATCACAATTGATCATCACACAATGTTACTGTTACTGTGTACAATTTTCACTTGGTTCTGCTCATTTCACTCAGAATGAGTTCATTTAAGTCCAGGTTCTAAAATATTCTAAAAGAACTAAATACATTTCTCTAAATGTTACGGTTAAAATCAGGACCATAACAGGTGAAACCATAATCTTTCTCCTTCTAGATTTCCTGCCTCTTTGAATGCCATCTTTTTGCCATGCTATTTCTTGCTCTTGGCTTATATTGAGCTAACAGTCCACTAGTTAGTTTACTAACTATGTCTTCCTATTTCATGGGCTGTGGAATTTTTTAATTCAAATATAGGATTTTACATTTTATTACTATGTTACCCATATTCTGTCCTTTGATGTAGAGATACCAATAATATTCCAAAATACTGTTCTCCATATCTTTTCTATTCTTTATGTAAGAATTTCTGCTGCTTACTCTTTAGCAATTGACAATTTTGTGTATTTTTAGGGCCTTAAATTTTAGTTTAAGGCCATTTTGATCAGGTTGGACATTCTCCAGCCAACAACTTCCTGATATATATTCCTTTTCATGTGAAAAAGTCTTTGTTGCAAAAATGTAAGCTGGGGACAAGGAAATTAAATACACCTACAAGCCCTCCTCTAATCATTTTTCTCTCTGTTTTCCTCCCAAGCAACATGACCTACAGCTGAAAGAAGAAATGTAAATACCCTTTGTGCCCCCCAAATGCCTTCATTATTCTATCCAGAATGTCAGTCTTTAGAGATGCAATCTGGCTGCATTATTTGTTCCCATCTGAATCATTAGAACGGAGTAGTGATTAGTTAATTTAACGAGTTTTGGCAAGCTTTCAAGCCCAAACTGAATACGTGTTCCAGGAAAACAGCATACTTCCTAGTTAGCCATTTCAGGTCTTCAGGTCTATACCACACTAGCTCTATATCCCAATAGCTGTATACCCCTCAGGAAAGAGCCACAAACCACCATGATACATCTTTTCCTCCTGGAGGGAGTAATAGAATTCCTCCAGCTAATGTCAATGAATCTTTGGTCTTCCATTAAGCATGACATTATGCTTCTTCAGAATGTCTGGAATCATTCTTCATGAAAAGTTTCCTATGTGCCATGCAACCTAAGGTAGAATTTCTCCTTTTCTCCTACTGTCGTGTTCCTCCAATTGTCTATTTTTTGACACTGGTTTACCTCCAACCTATCAGAAAAAAAAATTTATTTCTGACATCCTTCTTGGAGTAATTTTTCATTCCCAAGAACCTTTTTTCCTCATTAACAATGCAAAGAGTAAAGAGGTAATCAGCAAACCTTTCTTTCATCTTCTCTTAGAGATTAATCCATATTTTCAGCAGAGATCACTGAAGGCCATTTCAGGAAAGAACACAAGCTTAGCTGTCCCATCAGTATTAATCTTTTCTGGATCCTTCTTAGGTTCTCTTAAAAAATACTAAATAAAATTGCTTATTTGGATCCCCATGGAGATTTTTTTGGAAAAACTACTTGGTTTTCTGATGTCCTCCTAAGCTTCTAATGCTACATAAATTAAAACTGTCATTCTTGTTCTTGTTAGTGTTCTTCATGTTCCTTTCCTACTTTTGATGAATTTCAAATAAAAATGCTCCTGGAACAAGTTGCTATGACAATATTATTCTTTTATGTTTAATGTTTTGTGGATTATGGCACAGGTGTCAAATAACCTCTTTCTGCAATTGAAGGAAAGTATTAGGACATAAATTCTTCTGTAGACTTACTAAAAGCATCTTTGGTACAAGTCCAATAGTAGATAGAGTGATAACAATATTAGTCCCCACACAGTTTTAATTTCCTCTATTAGGTCCTATATTTTGAATGATTTTCCTTCTATATACCTTGGAAATTATGAATATTTGGCATGGTGACATTTATTTTAAATGTTCTTAATTTTTTGGATCAATATCAAGTCCAGACAATTATGTGCAATAGTTCTGTCTACAATAAATAATGGTGGAGCTTCAGTAGTTTATTTGTTAAATTTTTAAAGATATTTTGAAGTCCACATTGTAGAATAACAATTCATCATCTATTACTTTGTAAAAGATAGAAAGTTTCTATGCTCCTGTCTACCAGTAATGTAAGTCTATCTACCAGTTCATATCTGAGTAGTTAATAGATGCTATCTATTCACAGCCTACAATGAAATGCTGTAAAATTTCTGCATTTTCCTTCCATAATCTTCGATCAATAAGTCTCAGCTCTTTAAGAATAACACACCTACAATTTCTAGTGGCAATGACCTGGGCCTGAATCACTATCATTAACTTTTCCTTTTTTAAATAAGAATTGTGCATGACTGCCATTGGATCTTTCTTTGACAAATTGTTGATTGAGTTCCAAATTACACAGTGGATAGAATTCTTCTAAAATTAAGAAGATTTGAGTTCAAATACTGCTCCCAACATTAATTAGCTATGTAAACTTAGATAAATCTCTTAAACTTTTTCAATCTGTTTCCTCATATGTAAAAAAAAAAATCTTAAAAGAACTATTTCACAAGATTCTTAGGAGGATCAAATTGTATAACAAATGTAAAAATGCTTTCAAACTTAAAAATACTATATAAATTCTATCATTATCACCATCATTTATAAATACTATCCAGGGGGAAATTACTTTGTATAACATTCATGTACCATATTGCTCAATGAGATGATGTCTACTTGTTTCAAAAATATTTCTCTAAAGTTTTAACACGTTATCATGTGCTTTGAAAACATTTAGTAATTTTTTTCTTTTAATTGAAAAGAAAGGGTTAATATTTTCTTAACTATTTTAGGATAGTAGATTCTGTGTTTTGTTAATATTTTTTATGACATTTTGTTAGGACACTTTCCAAATCTGCTGTTACATTTTGCAGTTCCAAAAATGTAGTAAATTTGTTAAATAATTACAATATTGATGAAAAATTGCTCTTTTCAGAACTAGCAATCTTCAACCAATATGTTATTTGCTTTTAGAGGCAAGGGTCATGTATGTGTTTTGCTCATGCTTATTATGTAAACCACATGAATATGTTTAAATGTAATTCACAGGGAAGCATGAATAGATATCTCTAGAATCTCCTCCATCTACCCTTCTTCCAGGGAGATTTAATTCCTTGCAGGAGATAAGGAAGAGATTAGGATTAGATGCTTTCCTCTCCTTTGCTGTCCTCAGAGAAAAGCTACTGCAGCACAATTAAATATATATATATATATATATATATATATATGTTAAGACTAGCATTTCATCGGTGTTAATTGCTTTAAATGTATTTTTTCTGAGCTTTAATTTCACGATGCCAGTAAGTTTCATTATATATATATGTCTTTCTCCTTGATAGTTTTATGTTGTCCACCTGAGGGAATTTTAAAGCATCACCTTCAAATATTGATTTACTTTTACCTCTGGTTTCTACCCAAAACCTTTGTCTCCATCTTTATATGGCATACATTAAGAATTTTATACTTACCAAGTCCAAATGATATTTTGACATCATTAGAGAAAAATTCTATGATGCACAATAATTGTTTAATATATTTTGTTGGTATTATGTAACTTGTTCATGTTCCATGAATACCATGTATCCATGTTATCCATGGTTAATAAGGTGCTTTGTAATAGAATCCTCTTTCATTTATACTTCAGAAAGACAATAAAGGACACATAAGTCATGTCCCTGAAAGATGCCACATATCATGTCAATTCTTCTAATACTGTTTTGGGGATATATTTTAAAAAGGAAAAGTTTCCACGTAGACTTCAAATACTCAAGTGTCCTCACTATACTTTGGTCTATCTTAAATATTTTAAGGATATGAATAACCCATGAGTATGGAGCTGAGTCATGGCATTGCCCAAGTCAATAAAAATGGTATAAATATCTTGGTGCTTTCAGGCAGCTATTCAATAATTACCAAATCAGTGAGTAGTTGCTCTTTACAGGGTTGAGACTTTTTGGTTCACTCTTTTACTTTCTAGACAATAAATTATTTTTTTTGGTAGATGTAAAGAGTGAGTGTATATATTGTCCATTTGGTAATATATGTCCACATTGGTCTGTCTAAATGTAACTCACAGAAAAGCTTGAATAGATATATCTAAGGTCTCCTCCATCCAGTCTTCCAAAGGGAGACTTTAATTCCTACCATAAAATCAAACAGGAAGTTAGAGTCAGAAGCTGGCCTGTTTTTTCCTCAGAGTAACTGTAATGGGCTAAAATTATATCTATCTTCCCCTATAAATATTATTGTTCTAAGGAAATCATTTGGGTTCAAGCTGAGCTTGATCAGTATTCCTCAACAGGGAAGAAATAGTTCAAAGTGTATAACCAAGGCTTGACTCCCTTCTCATCAAAGGTCAGTTCCACAATGAACATAAATAGCAAATAAACTCATTTATCCAAAATATAATAAGCAGAAATCATAAAAGGTATACAAATGAAAATATAATAGAAACCAGGCAACATACAGAATAAACAAGATGTCTCAACTCAATTATGAAACAATCTGAGATCTCACACAAGGTGAAACTTCCTGATGTCTCTAGTATAACAAACTAAGGATAGGATCATGGTCAAAGTGTCAGCTCCTCTATTATGTCAGATTTTTCCCAAGCCTTTTTCTCCTTTCAGGGACCCGAGAAGAGTCAGAAACCGCTTATCTTGTTTCTTAAGCTGAAAGCCAAAAGCCTAGGACCTCTCTTCTCTAGAGCCTTCATCAGCTCCCTGTTATGCTAAAGGAGTATTTAGTAATAAATTGCCACTAATAAGGAGAATCCCATGCAAATGAATTTTGAAGCATAGATTACATTGATATTTGTGGATGTTTTAAAGCTATGCAAACTGTGACTGCTAAGTATAAATTATATAAACACACAATTTGACTATATTTAGAGGTGTTGTGGTATTATCATTTCTTGGTAGTAAATATTTGATGTCTTCTGTTGAGAAAGGTATGTTTAGACATCTAAAAGAAAACTCCTAATATGATTTGCTAGCAATTTGTGAGCCACTGGGAAATCTTTGAATGAACAATTATGGATTATACCCAATCCTAATGCATTCTTATTTTGAAGAGAAGGTAGAGCCTCAGTTTCCATAACCCTTCTGTTTTTCATTATGTTAATGGCATACAAGCTTTCAGTTTCACATTTGATCCAACTTGCATTTTTGTAGGATTGAATTTTTTGTAATTATAGAGATGACTAGAAATGTTCCAAGTTCTATTCTTTGGGGTTTCTCAATCTCCTTTGATTTCTTTGCTCCATAAGTTTTTCTACTAAAATTTTTGAGCAATATTGAATTTTTCAGTTTTTTTCCAGTGTTACTATCTGTAACACCTTAATGTCTTGACTTTTGTTTTTAATTGCCAACTAAAAAATCCCAATTCCCAAATTTTAATATATATTTTAATATATATTAATATTAATAATAAATTTAATATATTCTTTTTTCCAATTCTATTCTATGTATTTCTTTTTTGTTGTTGTCGCTTTTGCTTTGTCTTGTTTTTCGAAGATCTAGAATTCAGGTTTTCTACTTTACATTCCATTTAGACAATTTACCAGTTCCTTTTCACAAGTCTTCCATAGTTTTCTGGAATTCCAGGGAATCCACTGCTTATACAAAAACTGATGAAATCTTCTGAATTATATGGCAAGAAGGGGTTATTCCCCGGAAGAACAAGGTATCTATCTCTATAGAGGAAAATAAAATAGACCATTCTGTGACAATGACAGAATGGTCTCTGTCTTAGTCACTGCTGACAGTATTCTTGCCAAAGTCCTTCTTAATCAGATAATCCTTCATCTGGAAGACGATCATTCACTCAGGAGCCAGTATGGCTTCAGAAAAAAAACAAGGAATGGTCAACATAGGGTTTGCTGCCCAAGAACTCCAGGAGAAATACCAGGAGCAGAAAAAATGTCTACTTACAATATTAATCAATCTAATCAAGGCTTTTGACATTGTCACTTGCAAGGTCGTATGTAAGATCATGGGAAAATTTGGTTGCCCAGAGAAGCTCATCAGTATTGTGTGCCAGTTTCATGATGGCATATTGCACAAATTCTGAAAATCGGACAGTGCTCTCACATTTTCTCAGTCACTAATGGAGTGAAGCAGGACTGTATGCTTGAACTCCCATGCTTTTCAGCATGATGTTTTCATTTTTTAAATATTAAAATGGTATTTTTACTTTTTTATTAAAGCTTTTTATTTACAAAGCATATGCATGGGTAATTTTTCCAACATTGACCCTTGAGTAACCTTTTGTTCCAAATTTTCCCCTCCTTCCTTTCCCCAAGCTGGCAGGTATTCCAATATATGTTAAATATGTTGAAATACATGTTAGATCAGCATGATGTTTTCAGTGATGCTGGAAGATGCCTTCAACAAGGATGAAAATGCATTAAGGTCAACTATTGTGCTGATGGTAAATTATTCAACTTGAAAAGACTATCAACCAAGACTAAAATGCAGGGAGAACTGGTGTGCAACTTTTTGCTCACAGATAATTACAGTATGCACTGAATGCAATGTGTGAGGCTGAGATGCAACAAAGTATGGATTAATTCTGTACCACTTAAGCTAATTTTGACCTAACAATACCCAGAAAGCAGTCAATGCACACCAACCATACATGAAACCAATTATTACAGAAAATGGAGAAATTTTAAATACTGTGGATAATTTCACCTATCTGGACAGTATACATAGATAAGGAGGTTGATGGATGCATTACCAGAGCTACTCAGTTTTGGAATGGAAGAGAAGAGGTATTAGGCTGTCTAAAAAATTGAAGGTCTACAGAACCATCATACTGACTTCATTGTTGTACGTCTGTAAAATTTGTAGACTGTAACACAATCTACCAGAACCATGACAGAAAACTGAACCCTTTCCATTTAAATTATCTTAGGAAGATTCAATTTATAAGGTCCTAGGCACTGAGGTCTTTTCTCGGGCTATACTGACACTTATTCAAATTTGAATAGAGAGAGATCCTCCTCTTCCTCTTCACTTATTTATTCTATTTTTATTTTTGGATACTTAGATATAACCTAAGTTTAATGTCTTGGGTAGAATCACAAAACATAAAGTATTATTATAATTATTGATAATATTCAAAAACTGAAGTTGATCTAAATAAGCCCAGAGCTTATTTAAAATGTAATGTCTCACAGGTTGAGATCAGCTGAATTTACCTTGAACTAAGTTCTGTATCCTTGCAACATCTACTCATTGCTCCTAATTCTTCCTCTGAGGTCAAACAGGAAAAGTCTAATTCTCTTTCACATAATTGTCCTTCAAGTACTAGAAGAGAATTATCCTATTCCCTGAAACAACCAAGGTCTTCTTTTTAGGATAAACATTCACTGTTCCTTCAACAAATCTTTATATGGAATGATTTTAGATCCCTAACAATCATGGTTACTTTGGATGTGCTCCAATATCCTTCTGAAAATGTGACATTCAGAACTGAACATAATACTTTAGATGTGTTCTGACTCAGAGTACAGTGAAGCTATATAAATTCTCTCATTCTGGATACTTTGCTTCAATTAAAACATCCTGAGGTTGTTTTTGCCTTTTTTTTTTTGCTACCATATCACACTGGTGGTCTTACAGTCCAATAATACTCCCTGTCTTTTTCATATGAGCTGTTTTCCCTCTATTGATTATCTCCATATTATGCTATCTGCATTTTGTCTCTGCATTTAAACCGCAAGTTCCTTGAGAGCAGAGGTTGTTTTTGGCCTTTCTCTGTTACTTTAGTGCTTAGAACAGTGTCTGATATACAGTGTTTAATCAGTGTTTATTGACTGACTGAATTTCTCTTAAACCATTTCTCTCCCAGTTTTTATCTGATTTATTTTTTTTGAATCTGTGTTAAATTTAAGCTCTATATGAGCCAACAAATCCAAAAGACTATCACATCAGATCTTTATGTTACATATACATATATGGAGAGAGAGAGAGGGAGTAGAGGGAGTAGCAGTGTACTAGTATATGAGGAAGTGGTAATCCCATTGTCTCCTATCCTAGTAAAACCACTTTAGATGTGTTGTTTTCAGTTCTGGGAGTCACATTTTAGGAAGGAAATTGATAACCTGGAGAGTATAAGGAAAAGGGTAATCAGGATAATGAAGGTCCTCAAATCCTTGCCATCTAAAGATTAAAGTACTAAGATTGTTTATTCTGAAGAATAGAAGACTTAAAAAAACATGATGGTTGCCTTCAAGTACAGGAAGGACTGCTATCTGAAAAAAAACACATGAATTTTGTTCTTCCTGGCCCCAGAAAACATTGAGCAATAAATAGAAGTTGCAGATAAGCATATTTCAATTCGATGACATAATTAACAATTATAGATATCCCAAAGTGATATGGGCTAATTTGAGAGGCTATGACTTTTCCTATTAGTAGAGATCTACAAGCAACTTTTTTAAGAGATTGTTTTGCAATATCTTTATTTAAAGGCCTGTCAAATATTCCTGTTATTTTGATTAATCTTTTAATTGAGAGAATAGAAGATGGTAGCAACAGAAGTTCATTTGTTTGCAGAAACTATATCTATATTCTTTATATATTCATTCACTTAAATGATGTACTCAAAGTTAAAGGTTCTATTACAGAAGCATTTGCCTTTGTATCTCTTGCACAAATCCTGAGTATATGATTTCTTGTAGAGGTGATTCGCAAACAAATATTGGTGAACCCAAGTTACTCCTAAGGGTAAGTCAGTTAATTTATTATTATGTAATTCTGAAAATGTCTTCATATTAGAAATGGTCCATCATTCTGTTCTGTGGATATCTTTTGGGAGTGCAATTATTTTATCCAATATGTTATCTATCCTTCCCAAAGTAATTTCTTCTGCAAATTTGATAAATGTGTCATTTATGTTTTTATTTGAATCATACAGAAAAATGTTAAACAGAATAAGTCCTAGGACAAATGCCTGTGAGATCACTCCAGAAACCTCTAGCTAGCTTGAAATTGATCCGGTAATTACCAATCTTCAAATTTGATCATTCAAACAATTTTTAATCTACCTCCCTGTATTGTCATCCATCACCCAATTCTCCATCTTGTGGAGAAAGGACTATCATAAAAGGCTTTGTCAAAAGGCTTGCTGAAATCCAGGGAAACTATGTCAATGAAATTCATTTTTTAAATAACCCTGAAAAAAAAATCATGTTACTTTGGAGTGATTTGTTCCTAGTGAATCCATGCTGACAAGTTATAACTATCTGCTTCATTTTAAGATTTATAAATCCCTCCTTTCCTTAACAATTGATAGAATTTTGTATAGACTCAAAATCAAACTTATCAGTCCATAATTTAAAGAATCCATTTTTAAAAATCTACAATACATTCAGCCATTTTCAGTCCTTAGGTACCTATCTATGCCATGTTTCCCCACAGTAGTAGATTAGATGTAGCTGAACAAGGAAGTATGATGACTAGCCAAAGAAGATCATTTAGCCGATATTATGCATATTATTTCATTTATCCTTCCTGTGCCCCTCAGCTGCCTAGGGAACGCAGAACCTGGGAGCTCAAGCCATTGAACTTTGAAACCAAAGATTCTAGGCCAGATGTTGCACCCAGTCTGTCAGGTAAGCCTGAAAAGCTCTCCTTTTCCCCACTGTCTCCCCAACCCAACTAATGCTATGTAGGATTGTGGTTGTTTCTTTTTTGAGAGGCAATCGGAGTTAAGCGATTTGCCTAGGGTCACATAGATAGTAAGTGTTAAGTGTTCCAGGCCAAATTAGAATTCAGGTCCTCCTGACTCTGTGAACTGCACCATCTAGCTGCCCCTGACTAATGCTATATAGAAACTGAACTAAATTGTAAACCAGAGACCAAAGCAGTACAGGAAGAATTATGTCCCCCAGGTGCTGGAGTGAAATGTTTGGGTTTGTTCTTGCTATACCTCTGAAGCAAATATTTCTGTGTAAAGCCAGGCTATTAATTATTGAAATGGAACTGGGATACTTGGATACCTAAAATTGAGAGAACACAGTACATGGGGTCTTCAGCCCTGACAGAGGCCAGAAATTTCCTCCAACTCCCTTAGGATACAAAAATACTTGAAAAAAGGGGTGATAGGTAACATCATCAAGAAGTGGGGGATTGGGCGGCTTTACTTTCCAAACATAAGATTTTTGACTTTAATATTCCCAACATCATTCTTAGAGGCCATTATTTTTATCCTTCTTCCTTTACTTACCCTTGATTCCAATTGCTGTACATGTCTTTTAAAAATTTAGTTGTTTGGTAAGCTTTATCTACAAACACAATATCCTTAGACAATTCCCCTTTTAATTTCTCATAGAAATAATTTGTGTTTGTATCAACAAAATTTCATTCTTGAGAGTTTCTCATCCCTCTGAGTCCTGTTTCCTTTACATAATCTTAAGCCAAGGGATCCTGTCCCTAACCAATAAATACTTTCTCCTGAGATTTGAGTCTTAGAAGAGAATTTCTTCAAGAGAGTCAGCTTTCTAGCAAGGTACTGAGCATCTCTTCAGAATTCCTCCATCTTAAGAAGAAAAAAGTAGAGGAATAAGAAGAGAGGAATTACTTGAGATTAGATAAATCAGGTTCGAAAACTAGGACAGAAATGCTCCAGGGTAAACAACTTGTGCATGTGTGTGCAAGTATGTGATATATATATAGCATGTATAATAGACAGAAAGAAGCCAAAGAGATACAGAGAGAAATTGTGTAAGAGAGACAATTATCTGTATTATGATAGTCGTGGACTAACAGACAAAATACTATCTGAGAAAAATACAGAGAACTATGTGGCTTTGTGTGTGGGGAAAACCCAGGGCCATTTGAATAGGAGTAAAGTGTGTGAGGGAGATAAACAGAAAAACCTCTATGTCTTGTGTATGTGAGTATGAGAGACTGGAAGAAAAAGAGAGTGTGAAAGAGAGACAGAGACAGACAGAGAGTGACAGAGAGGGAGGGAGGAAGAGAGAGAGAGAGAGAGAGAGAGAGAGAGAGAGAGAGAGAGAGAGAGAGAGAGAGAGAGAGAAACAGAGAGGGGGGGAGGGAAGGAGGGAAAGAGGGAAAGAGGTAAGAAGGAAGAGAAAAAAGAGAGACAGACAAACAGATAAAGAGACAGAGAGACAGATAGAGACAAAGACAGAAAGGGAGTGAATCAGAGACACAGAGAGAAAGACAAGACAGAGACAGAGATGTATGATTGAAGTTATTAGGAAATGCTGCTTATGAGAGACAGAAAAGGACAGTTCTCTATATATGCAAAAGGGATATAATGTCTAATTAGGAATGTGTGATACTTAGCACACAGAGGTCTGATACATAGCCTTTCTGACCATCATTGCTCTTGATTTGCAACTTCTGCCCCCATAGTTAGCGGAAGTGAGGCAAAAGCTAACAAAAATAGAGGACCATAGCACCTCAGTCAATGACTCAAGCTCAAATGGTCCAGATGTATTCTCCTCCTGTGTAAACTAAACAAGCAATACAGCTTTAACATATATTTGATTATTTACCATTTGGAGAGGGAGGAGAGGACAGAGGAAAGAGAAAAATTTGGAACATAAGATTTTGCAGGAGTGAATGTTGAAAATTATCCATGTATATATTTTGAAAATAAAAAGCTTTAATTAAAAAATAAAACAAGTCATTCAACTGCTCAAAAAAGTTTTATAAGCAATATAAGGGATACATACTGCAGATGCAGATTCAAAGGCAGAAGTCAGCAAAGGATTGTTAGAAATACATAGGAATCAGACAAAACCATTCTTCAAAAGGTAAAAGATTTATGGGATAGATACCTGATATAACACTTCCATCAGAATATAAATGAAATTATATCTGTAAAGTGTTTGGCACAGTGCCTGGCACACAGTAGGCCCTATAGAAATGATTATTCCCTTCCCCTTTCTTACCTTTCCTATAACCAGAGAGGGAGATCCACCTTCTGTTGGGAATTCAAAGACTCTACATGAGTTGGATGTACTAGTGAAGAGAATATAGCCTTGATTCTATGGAAGTCAAAAAATCTCCTGAAACACCATGAAGAAAAGGAGACAGGATCAAGGAATAACATCAGTTCGTACCTTGAAAACAAAAACAGTGACCTCATCATTGTTTCTTTATGGATCTGTGACACCTGAACTCATAGGAACCCATTTGCAGGTGGTAGTGATTTAGGATGATTGAAATGATTGAGCATGTGGACTGGATTGCTATCCTGGATATTGGAGCTCAAGTTATCATCATATATCAGCTGATTTATGAGAGATGCTTGAGGAAAGTATCTTTATAATGTTTGAAAGGGCTAAGACTTAAAGAATTAAGTGATAAAGTCTATCCAAATTTGAGATGTATTAATATGTACCTGAAGTTACCCCAAGGAAGTAGCTGTTATCAATAGAAAGAGATATGCTGTGGGTTCTGGTGAATCCGGATCTGCCAATTCTCAATGAAATATAGTATTGATTAAAACCAATACCAGCCTGTTGAAAATACTGCCATATAGGAATGAGCTGGGACCCAAGACCTGCACACTTTGACCATCGATTTGGCTTATCCATAGATCTACAGGAAAATAGAGGCAAATGGTGGCAGTACACTTTCTTTCATGAGAACACTTTCTTTCAAACTCAGGAGTGGATCCTGAAGTGTTTGACTGTAGTGATGCCCCAGTTTCTAAAGAATGGATGGCTCAGTTGAGGCAAAAGGACACCTATGATATTACTACATGAATGGGACATAGCATATGTCCAAGGAGCAACCCACAGAATTCATCTGAGTTCCAACCATTCTGGGAAAAAATCTTTATCTATAATGGAAAACCTCAAAAACTATCTCAAACACAATTGGTCTGAAACATATAGGGCCTGGCCATCCATATGTATCACCTATAGGAATGCTATTAAAGAATGGAAAGATATGAATGTGTGTAAACTCGGGAACTTTGAACAAAAGAATAAAAGCGGACCAGTACATTATACCATGGGTTCAGGATGCACTGGACTAACTGTCTATCTAGATAGCCAGAGGTTCTCAGCCTTGGGTTCAGGCCGAGGATAATAACCTATCCCTATAACTGAGAAGACAACTTTCTACAAATCCCACTGGATTTTTACCAACTTGAATAAATGTCCAATTTTTCTCAGAAGTGTCTACTACTTTTCAATAGCTAATGAAAAAGGGACACAAACTATATGGAAGTGATTTCACCATCTTGCCAAAAACATTGAAAGAATCTGAAGAAAGACTGAAGAAAGTGTTGGATCAGCTAGAGAAAATTGCTCTGAAGTTTCTTATTGACAAATGCTACTTTTGCAATTTATACTACATAACGTATGTATGTGTTTGTTGCCCATGTGTTATATTATGTTCACGTAGAATTGTCAAAATGTAGTTTACAAGGAGGCATATCTATGCAATCTCACTTGTCCCTCTCCAAAGAGACTTTCATTCCTGCTTGGATGAAAATAGAATATTGAAGTCTTGAGGCTGGATGCTCTTCTCAGAAAGGGCATACTGGACTAGAATTATATCTATATGTCTCCCCTTAAATATTGCTAGGGGAAATAAACTTCAGTTTCAAGCTGTTTTCTTGATTGCTATCTCTTGATGAGAAAGAAATGCCCTAAGCTATATTTGAAGTTCTGATTCCCTTCCCACTAACTGCTAGTTGCACAAAAATTATCATACACAAGGAATAAGGAATAAACCCATTAATTCAAGCCAATAGCAAACAGAAATCAAAGAAAACATACAAATTGGAATATGCCAGACAATATATATAGTGAATGAATTCTCCCACTGGGACTAAGATATCTCAATTCACATGTAAGTGTTCCCTAACCCAACCAAGGGGAAATCCCTGTAAATCTCCAGTTCAGCAAGCTTTATTTGTTGGTTTCTTCCCAAAGCATTTTTCTCTTCCGAGGCTGCCCTCTGAAAGGATCCCTAAACATGTGTTCACTTTCTTAAAGCCAGAAAACCAATTCTCCTCTCCTAAGCCTTAATCAACTTTACCCCTTATGTAGGCAGACAGCTTCAAGTCATTATTATTTCGACCAGTGAAGAAAATGCTATAAAAATGTCAGGCTTGAATGTTGGGATGCAAATATCTCAACAACATTGTAAAAATAAACAATTTTAAAAGACTTAAGAACTATGATCATAACAATGACCAGTGATGATTCCACAGGACTTGTGACAAAGAATGCCAGGACACATTCTCATGCCATTTGATAGAGAGGTGTTGATTTACATATACAGAATAAAATACACATTTTTAACGTGTTCAAAATTTATTTTCTTTGGCTATGCATATTTGGTAACAAATTTTCTTCTTTTTAGGGAGTAAAAAAGATCAGAGCAAAAGAAAATTATTGCTTGTTATTTAAAAACTAGTTTAAAAAAAGCATTAAAATAATTTTATGGCTCTCCATTGTTTTAAGGAAGAGGCAAGATAAAATTAACATGCATGCAAATGGCTTAAAAATAAAGTTTTCAATTCTTTTTGATAGAGAGAGAAATGATTGATACTTATCTCAGTAGACTTTGAGCAAAAAAAATTATCCACTAGTTAGACAAAGGCCGTTTGAATCATACACTGGCTCTGAAAGTGACATTCCCAATGAAAGAGGCATTGTGTACTACTACCCAGCAACCCTTGCTTCAAACAATGGGGAACCTCAGTTCAAACAAGGACTGAACCCAGAGGCAAGTACTTTCTTGCTTAGAACTTTAGCTAATGGAATTGCAAGAATACAAAAGTAATTTATGAGTATGGAAATACTGAGAAGGATATAGAAATAATCTACAAGCATGGAAATACTGACATCGATGTTGGCTCCTATAAGAGCACGTTCAGAGAAGCAGATCTACGACGACGAACCCAAAGCATCTACTAGCTTAAGTATACAGGCAAAGAAGGATCAGCTCACACACACACACACACACACACACACACACACAAAACCCAGATATTTTCAACCTATATCTAGATTAGCTTATGATAAACATGTTACAGCCAGTAGGCACTACTAGAGATTGTTCATGTAAAAGTTCCTTACATATATTGCATAAGTTTTTTTTAATGTGCATGTTAATAACTGCATGTTTGAGTTATGCTTCTGTTTTTATTTTGCTTTTACTTTTTTTTCCTTATGTATCTATAATAGCTCCTTTCTCCAAAACCCTGTGAGTTTTTGTTGTTTACAGTGAGAAAAGAAACCAAGAAATGATCCTTCTCTCTAAGTCAAGGACTAATGGAACATGTAGATAACATTATAGAAAGGTCAGAGAGACCTGCCCCACAATCTTTCCTGGAAAAGGTACTTAGCTCCAAGTTCATCTCTCCATTAAACTGGTGAATAATGTTTTTCTACATCTAGCTTCTGAAAAAAGAACAGTTTGGAGGCAGTGGAAGAAGAGAAAGTGACCATCTTCTCTATCAAAAACAATTCAGCCAATTATTTCCTTACCAACAGGCTTTTCTTTCCTTGCTTACCACTATTACCTATATCTAGGAACCTATTTAGCTTACTTTTCACAAAAGAAAATCAAGCAGCTTCTAAATTCTTGACTGATATGCTTAATGATTATAGTGAGTGGAGATTCAGGAAGAGATGTTGAAACTTTGTAGAAAGATAGAAGACTTAAGATCAATTCAAGGAAACTGAGAAATGAGGAGAAAGAAAAAAATAGATAGGTACTGATCCCAAACAAAAGTCCCACAATCAAGAGAGACTGATTTCACATCCCTATGCAAGCATAAGCTTCCATAAACAGGAGAGTCAAAAGCAGAGTAAATAAAAAAGACATATACACAGATAAATCCCCAGACCTAAATGAAGTAAAATCAAACCAAGGTCCAGCCTCATAAAGGAATGATCACATTGCACATGGTGCACCTACCCCAGAAGCTGCTAAAAGAGAACCAAAACCCTACAAGCAACAAACCAGTACAACAACAAAAAAGTACATGTGGGTGTAAAACACAATGCTGTATTGAGAAAGATAGAACTCTGTGTGAAAGATAAAAAAAAATTGAGACACAGAAAGAACTCTCTATGTATATGAAAAATAGAAGGAAACAAGCAGAGTGAACTTGAAATGTGTTTAAGTGTGAAGCAAAGTTAAATTGTATAAAAGACAGAAACATTTGGATACAAAGAACGAACTGTGTAAAACACAAAGAACCACAGGCAGAGAGAAGAGAAATGGAAGGAGGAAAAAGAGAAGAGGAAGAGATAGAGGAAAGAGAAAAAGAGGAAGAGAGAGAAAACAGAGAGAGACAAAGATAGGGAGAGACAGAGAAAGAGGAAGGAAAGAAAGGTGGGAAGAAAGGGAGAAAGAGAGAGGGAAAGAGACAAGGCAGAGACAGAGGAAATTTTGAAGACATTTGAGGAGAAAGAGACAGAACTACACGGAGAGACAGAGAGAGACACAGAGAAAGAGGTAGAAAGGGAGAAAGAAGAAAGGAAAAAAGGGAGGAGAGAGAAAAATAGAGAGAAAAGAGAGAGAGAGAGAGAGAAAGAGAGACAGAGAGAGAGAGAGAGAGAGAGAGAGAGAGAGAGAGAGAGAAAGAGAGAGAGAGAGAAAAACGAGAACATTTTGTTTGAAATTGTAAATTATTGCATTGTTGTATCTTTGCAAAGCAGAAAGATAAAGGCTTCTTTTTCAGACATTGCCATCTCCCTTTAGACACAACCCATTCATCATCCCTCTGCATCTATTCAGTCTCATTCCTACCAAAGCCATGTAAATGCCACCCCTATTCTTCTCCCCTTCCACTCAACCTTCTCAGCCTTTTTATTAATGAGCCTAAAAGCCACCAAAGGAAAGGCTTTCTGGATCCATCAGGTTACAGCCTGGGATGGGATCCAGGATTTAATCATAATTGACACCTTGGATAAGATTTTGAATATATCAAAGCGTTTTACACATACTGTAGAAGTAAGGACCCTGAGTAATCAGAAAAGATTTTAAAAAAATGAAAAAGACTCACTTCTGCATGATGCATGAGCCCAAAGCATATGCCCTCAGTGGAGTTGTAAAAGAGCATGCTTGGAGCATAAAGGCAGCAATCTGGAATATGTTCATCCTGAACCACAGAGAAGTCTTGAGTCAGAGCCAAGAGCTGCAAGACTAGAAAAGCAGGAGTCTAAAATCACGGTAGCAAAGGTGGCAGATACTAGATATGAGGATGAAAGGGGTCCTAAGCGAGAGAGGACCAGGAGCTACAAAAAGCAGCCAAGTTCAGGATAACAAGATCCTTAAGAGAAACTGGTAAGGGGACAGAAGCAAACCCCATCTTCACCAAAGTTACCAGTTCCATTCATGACTGGAACTTCCAAAATTGGTTTTATAAATTTGTTTATGGTGGGGAAGACAGGAACTACCCCTCTACAAAGGGAGACATTCTAGATGTACCCATTTCTTCATTAATTAGAACTCAAATATGAATCCCATCTCTGTCTTTTATCCAGACATAAGTATGCTTTAGGTTCAAATGTTTGACTTCGGTTACTTACTAGTGAACTACATATACCAGGGCTAAAAATAAGCCACATTTAGGTGTTCCCTTAGGAAACACTAGATGGGGACATGAGTCAAAAAGTTAATTATTGAGAAGCCTAATATTAAAATGTTAGTAGCCCATGTGTATGTTGTATTTTTAAGTTTGCAAAGCATTTTGCAATTTATTTATTCAGTGACAGTTTTAAGCACTTCTTGTGTTCATAGCACTGTGTCAGCTACTGAAAATAAAAAAAATTCAATTTGAAAAAAAAGTGTTATCTACTATTTATCAAAAAAAAAAAAAGAGGCATCATGGCATAATGAATAGATAATGGTAGCTAGCATTTTAAAAGTACTTTAAGATTTGCAAAGCTCTTTATATAAGTTCTCTCACTGGATATTCAGAGTCCCCCTGAGAAGTAAGAGATATTATGATGCCCATTTAAAAAAAAGTTTTATTCAAGCTTTTTAATTTTCAAAAGATATGCATGGATAATTTTTCAACATTAACCCTTGCAAAACCTTGTGTTCCAATTTTCCCCCCTTACCCCCACTCCCTCCCCCAGATAGCAAGCAATCCATTACATGTTAAATATGGTAAAACATATGTTAAATCCAAAATATCCATACATATTTATACACTTATTTTGATGCACAACAAAAACCTAATCCAAAAGGGAAAAAATGAGAAAGAAAACAAAAGGCAAGCAAACAACAACAAAAAAGGAGAAAATCTTATGTTGTGATGCACATTTTGTTCCCAGAGTCCTCTCTCTGGGTGTAGATGGTTCTCTTCATCACAAGATCATTGGAACTAGTCTGAAATGTCTTGTTGTTAAGAAGTGCCACGTCCATCAGAATTGATCATTATATAATCTTGTTGTTGCCGTATGCAATGATCTCCTGCTTCTGCTCATTTCACTTCACATCAGTTCATGTAAGTTTCTCCAGGCCTCTCTAGAATCAACCTCCTGATGGTTTCTTATAGAACAATAGTATTCCATAACATTCATATACCATAATTTATTCAGCCATTCTTCAATTGATGGCATCCACTCAGTTTCCAGTTTCTTGCCATTACAAAAAGGGCTGCCACAAACATTTTGGCACATACAGGTCCCTTTCCCTCCTTTAAGATTTTTTTGGAATATAAGCCCAGTAGAAATACTGAAGGATCAAAGGGTATTTACAGTTTGATAGCCCTTTGGGCATAGTTCCAAATTACTCTCCAGAATGGTTGGATCCATTCACAACTCCACCAACAAGGCATCAGTGTCCCAGTTTTCCCACATCCCCTCCAACATTTGTCATTGTCTTTTCCTGTCATCTTAGCCAATCTGACAGGTGTGTAGTGGTACTTTAGACTTGTCTTAATTTGCATTTCTCTGATCAATAGTGATTTAGAGTACCTTCTTATATGATTAGAAATGGTTGTAATTTTTTCATCTGGAAATTATCTGTTCATATACTTTGACCATTTATCAACTGGAGAATAGCTTGAATTATTATAAATTTGAGTCAATTCTCTATATATTTTAGAAATGAGGACTTTAACCAAACCTTTGAATGTAAAAATGTTTTCCCAGTTTATTGCTTCCCTTCTATGTTCCCTATTTTACAGATGGGAAAACTGAGGCTGAGAGAGATGAATTGGCCCACAGTCGCACAGCTAGTAAGTATTTTAGGCAGAATTTGAACTCAGATCTTCTGAATTTGTTAAACATTTTACACTCTATTATTAGAGAAAAATGCCTTCACATTGAATCTAGCCAGATTATTAAGAGTAGAAACAGCCAGAAACTCCCCTTGATATTTCTGTGAATGTTTACTATCTCAGTTGACCCTCCCTCACAAGAAATCTGGGGTAGTATTACCTTCTTTTGTCAGACAAGGAAACTGAGGCTCAGAGGAGGTAGATGGATTTTCTATCGTCACACTAGTAAATGTTAAAAGCAAAAAAAAAAAATGTAGAGGTGATATCTTTTGATTCATACATTAATTGGATTTAAGTGAGGCAGAATTACACAAAGTCATCATCCTCACTCTTTTCCAGAGTCATCAATATCCAGTGGCAGACGAAGAGTCATGACTATTGGTGATGGCTCGAGGTACAGTGAATGACCTTGGTGTCCTTGAGGTCTAACCAAAGTCTAAATGCTCCACAGCTGCCTTCATGGTCTTTGGAATAAATTGTTCTCATCCATCCATTCTACCAGATGGCTCCAGAGGAGAAAGTACAGCTGGTGATCTTGCACAGCCCTCCTTCATTTCAATTCAATTCATTTGCATGTCATAGTATCACCTCCTTGATGTCATGGTCCTCTTTGAGAATGAAGAACAAACAATAATAACAGTTGGGACAAATTGTTCTCATCCACCCATTCCACTATCTTAGGGTAGACAACCCCCTCGATTCACCAACAGGTTTGAGATCTTCGGTTGCCCTCAACCTGTTTTATCCCATACTCCAAAACAGTTTACTAGGCTGATGTGCATACTACAGTTTTTTGGTAGCTACAGGTTAGGTGGATCAGGTGGACATTAAATGTGGAAAGCAGCCCTCACACCATAGTCATACACCCTATACCCATACCAAATGTCAGAAGCAAGATTCACCTTTAGGATACTCTTGACATCAAGCCTAGTAAGTATCAGGAGCAAACAGTCCATCAATGTTAAGTTCCATAACTGTTACATAAATGTTAGCTACTATTCTTTTGCCCCATATCGCTACACTTCCCCAGGCATTCTTCCTATATCAGCAGCTTCTGTCTCAGTGGACCTCTTAATCACATAGGCTTTGTTCTGAGAGAGACTCCAGGGGAAATGAGCCTGTATTAAATTAAAAACACAGAAGTGAGATTGTTGCCTAAGAGCAAAGGTGCAGTGGGAGTTATTAGAACAAAGTTTCTATCTGGAAGCAACAACAAAAAGATTCCAAAATTCCCAATTCAGGGGAAGTGGCCCAAGAAAAAATGATCAGAAATTCACTTGTGATATTGGAAGAAAAGAGACTCATAAGCTTCATGGAAAGAATATTGGTTAGACTTAGAATCAAGAACACACTCAGATCAAAGAGGATGCCTATCTGTATCAGTAGAGGGAGTTTTCTTAAGAGTAATTCCCTATATCAATGAAAATATAGATCCACCCCAAAAAGAAAAATGGTAGATCAAAAGTTTTCTCAGATCAAAAGTTCAGAAATTTTTAAAAGAGTAGATTCATTACATCTCCTTGATGTGCTGATCAAAAGGGAACTCAAATTGTTAAAGCTGGAAGAGTCTATGGATCATTTAGTCTAAATGTCTCATTTGAGAAAAAAAAAAGGATGAACATAAAAATGGGAGGAGTTAAATCACTGAATATCTAGTTATGATAAAAATTCCCCCTTTATTTCTCAAAGCAAAGGTAACCTCATCAACAGGAATCTGAGTGTTGGGCTTCCCCAAATAGTAACCAGATGGCATTGACTTCAAAGTGTCCTGGGTGTTCTGGGAAATCCATGGGCAAATTGTAAATTGAAGAAGTCTGGCAAAGTGTTCTAGAACAGTAATTCACAAAATGTAGCCCAGACACTGGTCTCACAACTGATTAATATTGACAGTGTGACAGCATCTACACTTTTGTTTCTGGCACAAATTAATTTACTGATGGCATTGAATTAAAACCAGACTTCATCTCTTTACTATTAAATCCAAAGTGTTGCCAGTTTCCATATTCATTTTGGTTGGGGTTTTGTGCAGTGAGAAAAGAAAATAGGTGAGTAAAACCATCCTCAATGTCATAGAATATTAGAATTGGAAATTATCTCAGACATCATTTAGTGCAATCTTACTTAACCAAGAATATCTTGTAGCACCAACCTGAAAATAGGGGCAATATCTTCCACAGGTATGATGTCCAATTTAGGCTTAACCCTCCTCTCTTCACTCATTATGTTCTGATTTATTTCCCTCTGACTGACAGATATAAGAATTTTCCTAGAATGAAGAAACTAGCCACAACTACAATCACATTTTCTATCTCTCTGTCTTTCTGTGTGTTTTCCTCCTCTTCCTCCTCCTCCTCCTCCTCCTCCTCCTTCTTTTACTCCTTTTCCTTCTCCTCTTCCTCCTCTTCCTCTTCCTCTTCCTCCTCTTCTTCCTCCTCCTCCTTCTTCTTCTCTCTATTTTTCTTCTCTCTTCCCCTCTCTCCAGAGCATTATATACTCTTACTATATAGCCAGTACGGCTCCTGAGCCCCCATTGGTGTGCTTCCTATTTATACAAAATCAGTCACAACAACATCATTGACTCTTCAGCTTGAAACATTAATTTAACAATAAGATGGGGAAAAAAATAATCCTTACTTTTACTCAATAGAAGGCAATTGTAGGAGTAATCTAAACAATTATACTCAGTAGAAATCAAAAGCAGGAATAATAATAATATTTACTCAGTATAGAGCAATTAAAATATAGCAGTTTATCCATAAACTGTCCCATCAATGCATACTTTGTCCTTAAAGAATAAATAATAAAAGAAATCATAAACAAAATAACTTTTGGGAGTCTAAGAGGGAACAGCTGGGATCATATCTCAGAGAAAGCTGGAATTTTTGAGTTTTACATCATAAGGTAGAAGTGAGTCTCTGCAATCAATCAATATTTGTTAAGTGATTCTACTATTAAGCACTTGAGATACAAAGATAAACATGAAACTTCCCTCTCCAAAAATGCTTGCATTCTACTGGGGAAGAAAATAAATGCAAATATAAATATATACAAATAAAATATAAGATAATTTGGGGAGTAGGAAATAACAACTGGGGAGATTGTAAAGATGTATGTCACTTACACAGGTATACACTTAAAATAAATATTTGTTAAGTTGAATTAACAATCATTTCATGAATGCATAAAGGCAGCATATTATAATGGAATGAAAACTGAATTCAGCATCAGAAGACCTATGTTTGAATACCAAATCTGTCATTTCCTGTCTCAAAGAGTTTGAACAAGTCTCTTAACTCCTTAAGTCTCATTAATTTAAAGTTTCTAGTTCCTCATCATAAAATGAGGACAATAATATTATGTTTTCCATAAAGTTGGATGAGAATTAAAGGAGAAAATGTGTGTGTAATCATAAATTCTTCTTCTATAGATTCTATAAATCTTACCTATTATTTCCCATTTCCTCACCTAAATTATAAATGTCTTGAAAGGAAGGACCATAAGTTATACTTCTTTATTCCCTACCTCCATCATCCCCTTCCCCAGTGGCTAGCACAGTACTGGACTACTCAATATAAATGAAATCATGCAAACTCAGACTTGAAAAGAACATTTAAAGTCATCTAGTCTTACTCTAAAATGAAACATGAATTCCATCTGCAACATTTTTAGAAGTAAATGTTTTTTCTCCAAGTAAATTTCAGTACTAGTAAGGCAATAAAACAATAATAGTACCCAGGGGGAAAAAATGACAGCAAGCATTTGTTAAAGACTGATAGAATAAATTAAAAGTACAATAAACAAACAACCCATATATTACCATTCTTAATACCAAAACTCTCACAAAGAGATTTCCTAAAATGTAGAAATCCCATATCCTTCCCTGTAAACAGGTAGTATTATGGTTGATTTGCTTTAATGTGTCCTGGTTTACATTTTAAATAATGAATATTGGCTATTGTGCATAGTTATAAGAACCAGACTGACTCCGACTTGAAAGTCATTCTTAAGTTGTATTTATATAACCAGTGAAGGGCAAACCCATTCTAGAATGCTGCCTTTAATCCTTATTTTAAAAAATATTATCCATAAGAAGACATATTGAGATGTGAAAGTAAGTGAGATTGCTGATATAAGATACACATGGCAATGATCCACATCCTTCCAGATGGTTTTGTCAAAACAGAGCATACCAAAACCAGTTGATGCCAAAAATGTTTGCTATTAACAAAAGTTTGAAAGTGTCTGGGCTAACGTGGGGTTAGGGGAAACGTGGTGTTACTACAAATCTTAACTGGGGCTGTTAGCAACAACTCAGCAAGAAATAAAGCAGTCCACAAAGGCAGGAAACGTGATTTGTGAAACTTAATTAGCAGCCTCCATTTGAAAACCTCCAATAATCAGGATTCTCTAGCAGTTCACTTCATTTTTCTACAACTCTATTTGTCATAAAGTTTTTGCTTAAACTTCATTCTTTCAATAGACATGTGTAGGTATAACCTCCAATGATACTGAAAAACATCTATACCTATAGATCTTGGGTGATTTTTATGCATGTCTCCTATAAATTCTCCACAGACAAGACATACCAGAATCTGGAGATCTCATTTTCCAATGGAGCAACATGAGTCATCAATCAATTATTCCTTACTCTCAACATGTGACCATGTTTTCTTTTCTTTTCAATCTTAAATCTTTCTGATGGTATCCTCCACACCACTTCTATACAATCCTTGATTTGTAATGTGTTGTAGGCAACTTATTTCTACCATGAACCTCTTTCCATTGCACTTTGCTCTTCCCTCAACTATGATGCATTGGAGACTGTAGTATTCTGTACCTTAAATGCCAAAAGAATATTACGCACACACACACATACACACACACACACACACACACACACACACACACATACACAAAGCTTTCATTCCAGGGAGAAGCTTGAGGTCATTAAAAGTGTAAAACTAGTTTCCAAAATCATCCAACCTACTTATAAATGCTAAATTTTCCAGTTCTAAATTCCATTCACCATCTTTCTCTAATGTCTATATATATATATATATACTTGATAGACTTGTGCTATAGATTAAATATCCAACTGTATTTCATAGTCTGAACAACAGAATTCTTCAACCACTTTATCTTTTTTCTTCACTGTAGAGAGTTAGAATGAATTATTTGAGTGATTATGTATCTCATTTACGAAGTTCTGTCCTATAGACAACAGTGAGTCAATGAAGATTCTTGAGCAGGGAGATGACATGCTCAGATGTGTGCTTTAAGTACATTATTTTGAAAGCTATGCAGTGATTAAAGCCTAGAAGTAGGAAAACTAAGTATAAGGCATTGCAACAGTACATACAAAAGATAGTCAAGGACTGAATTAATGACAGAACCAAGAGATGTAATGGAGATAGAATTGACAGGACCTAACAATTAATTAGATATGGAGGGGGAGTGAGAGAGTGAAGTTTGACTCCAGGACTGTGAACTTTAATGACAGTGGTGTCCTCAACAGAGTTAGGGAGTTTGGAAGAAGACAAAATTTAGAAGGAAAGATAATGAATTTTTATTTGGACGTGTTGAATTTAAGATGCCTCTGGGACATCAGGAGGCAGAATGTCCAGCTGGCAATTGGTGATGCAGGGCTACAGTTCAAGAGAGAGAGGCAAGCTCAATATTCACATTCGGAAGTCATATACAAAGAAAATATAATTGAGAAATCACCAAAAGATAGGGTGTAGAGAGAGAGAGAAAGAGGAAAGTATTCATACTAAGGAAAGGCAACAAAAAAATACAATTGTTAACTATTAATCCATATACTTATTCACTCATCCACATAAAAGCTATGAAAATATTTCACATTTGAGACTAATTTTACAAATTAAAGTATCTTTGATGAAAATAGGAGAAAGGAGTAGGCAGGCTTTTACAGTTGGACTAAACCAGGTTTAGGGTAACTGGGAAGCCTTGTATTCATTGGTGAGTTACAGGGATTTCTTCCCCAAGTATGTGAAGACTTCTTCTGGCATAATGGGTAGACAAAAATAATTTGTTCCAATCACGGCTAAAGTAAGTGTTATGGAGTGCTTAAAGCTTGGTCAGACATCAAAGATATCAAAGTTATCTACTACATCCTGGGCCATCAACTGTAGTTGTGACTTATGGCTTATCACTGGACTTTAATGACTAAAGAAGAGAAAATAAGGATGACTTTGTACAACTCTGTCTTACTTAAATCCAATTCATTCAAGAATCAAAACATCACCCATGTTGGTTGGCACTGGTCCTCTTCAAAAAGCAAAGGGTAAACAACCACAAAAACATTTATCTTATGTTTCATTTTCCTCTTAATTATTTTCCTTTTTGTCCTTTACGGTATAAAGATTACTCTCCTTGAAAGAGAAAAGGGAACCTGAGGAGTTATGCTTTTTCATTGTTAACATTTAACATTCTTTTCCATTTCCCATGAAAATCGAGTTTATTTTTTCCTTATTTTCATCCTTATCTTCCAATGTAAATAAAAAGTCCTTTTAATTGTCCATATTTTTCCCAATCTTGAATTCATCTTAAGCTTTGTCTACCCTGATGTTATTCTTAAAAAACCATAATTTTTTTTAATTTATTTTTACTTCCATGTCTGGTATATATCTTCCTAAAATATAAATTCAGTAGAAAGCTCACCATGAAGCCACATTGGCCTCTTGAAACAGCTCCCTTCTCTTCTATGAAACTAAGATCATGTGTTTTTATTGCTTTTTATTTTATTTTTATGAATTATGAATGATTATGAATATATAAAATTATTATAATTTCATTTCTGAAAGTCTTTTACCTCTTTTTTTAACCCTGGGGTTCTACGCCATCGTGTCTTATATTTATTTTCTCTGAACTCTTTGAAATCCATACATCTTATACCTAAAAACCATGATAGATTATGCTAGCATTCTCCTGCTTATCTGTTAATATTTCTGAAATTATAGGTTTATTTATCCCTACAGTTATTTATATTTTACTAAATAGTTCCTCTTTATGATCAGAATCAATCCCAAAATAGTTGTTTATCTCATCACTTATTCAATCTCGTGAAAAACAAAATTAAAATATGCAAGAAGAGTCAAGAACATTAATTCATTTAAGTAATAAGGGTATCAAACCTATAACTTGGACTGAATCTTAATAGTACTATGATGTCATACAATCAGGAGCTTAACAAAAGTTTTTTGATGATAATGATGATGATGACAATGACGAAGACGACAACAACAATGATGACAGCAGAGATTTCCTTCCACATGGTTAAGATGTCAAGGATGTATGACCTACCAATATATAGTCAGTTCCAAAGGGACAACTTTGTCAAAAAGTTCTCAGTAAAAAGATAAACATGCTTTATTTTTTCCTCTGAGGCAATTGGGGTTAAGTGACTTGCCCAAGGTCACACAGGAAGTATTAAGTGTCTGAGACCAGATTTGAACTCAGGTCCTCCTGACTTCAGGGCTAATGCTCTATCCACTGTGCCATCTAGCTGCTCCTAATCATGCTTTTTTTTTTTTTTTTTAATAGCCTTTTATTTACAGGATATATACATGGGTAACTTTACAGCATTAACAATTGCCAAACCTCTAATCATGCTTTTTTTTTAAAAAAAAAATGGATAGTAAAGAAAGCTAGACAATGAAAACTAATTCTTAGACCCTTTTTCTAACCAAACTAGATGAGAAAAAAGGAAGATTAGAAAGTTCCACAAATCATAGTGTAATAAAAAAAGTAATAGTCCTAGATTTTTACTCAAAGAGTTGAATTCAAATTCTAGTCCTGCTGCTTATTATCTGCATTCCTCCACTAAGCCATACCCTCTCTCTGTATCTGTATCTTCATCTGTTAAACAGGGGATTTCCAAGGTTGTTTATAAAGAAAAAAAAAATGATAAGTATATAACATTCCTCAAACATTTGTGATAACATAGACTAGATGATTTCCTAATGACTGGGAAATGACTGAACAAATTGTGGTATATGAATGAAATGGAACATAATTGGTTGACAGGAAATGATGACTTTGACTTGAAAGAAATGTGAGAAAGTTTATATGACATGAAAAAAGCAGAATCAAAATAATATTATGCACATTTACTACAACAAATAACTAATGACAACAATAACACAAAATTCTTTGAGTTAAATTTACAAAAAGTAAGGTGACAAAAATTATGGAAAAACAATAAATAAAATGTGTTACTGTATTTTAGTCAACATATAAATCTTTGGGGTGAGGATTAATAATTGGCAAATGGTGAAAATAGACTAGTACACAATCATTTACAGTCTCTTATTTAAATTATTTAACTTTAAAGAATTTTCACTTTGAGTTTTTTTCTTTTCTTATACTCTTCTTTCTATGTTGAATATCTATACTTGTCAATAAAAGATAACATAAAATTTATCTTAGAAATAAATAAAACAAAATAAGGGTAAGGTCCTTTCTAGCTCTCAAAATTTTAGTTGTGTTGCTTTTTTTGCTGTTGTTCAGTAATTTTTCAATCATGTCTGACTCACTTGGCAAAGATACTGAAATGGTTTTCCATTTCCTTCTCCAGCTCATTTAACAGATGAGGAAACTGAGGCAAACAAGTGACTTGCACAGGGTCACATAGTTTGTAAGTGTTGGAAGCCAGATTTAAACTTAGGAAGATAAGTATTCCTGATTCTAGATCAAGAACTCTGTCTTCTGTGCTACCTAGCTGCCCAAATTCCTAGTTAGAAAACAAATTAACTAACACAGGTTATATCACTAATTCATATAATACTCTTGAACAAATTATTTCTGAAACTCATATTTTATCCTTTGAAAATGAAAAGGTTAGACTGAATGATTTTGCAAAGTCCCTTCCAGTACTAACATTCTATAGTTCTAAAAAAAACAAAAAACAAAAAAACTTATTCCAGGAAAGGCCATCTATCTTATTTGCTGGAGTTGAACTCCATGATAGCACCATGGACAGAGAGAGCTCCATATGATGACTATGATGAAGATGGAAAGAAAAGAAAGTCGCATGGAATGAAACACAAAAAATACAGATGCTCCTACCAGGCAGAAAAGAAAAAGCTGGAATACTAAGAAAATTTGACAAAGGACAGACAATGGATCCCAAATGACTCAAAGAGTCAAAGAAAATTGAGAACTCTTTAGAAAAGACTTTGGTGACCTAGAAAGAAAGTGGCAGGGGAAAATAAAAGCAAAATTATAGAAGTAGTTAAAAGAAGAGGTAAAGAAACTATTAAGTCCTGCTATTATGCAGAATGGAAGATCCCTAGACTGGAAATCAGGAAACCTGGGATATAACTTCAATTCTTCCACTAAGGACATGACCTGGGGAGAGTCACATTAAACATTAGTTTCCTCATCTTTGAAATAGATAGAATATCTGTCCTTTCCAATGGGAATATCATGAGGATGTAATTATAAAATATCCAAGACTTGTAATGTTATAAAAGTATGGGTTCCCTTATTATTATATTGGAAGTTAGGAACAAGATAATGGTTAGATATTAGGAAAGGAGAAGTAGAGAGAGCTTAAGGGCATTTTCTCCCTCAAAGGAGAGAATGAATTGATAGGGTTTTTAGAGAAAATAACTGAGAAATCAATAAATATGTTCTTTAACAAGAGTTTTAACAAACTCTTTAACAAAATAAAAAAATGTACAATTAATAAATTAGTGTGCAAGGTGGAGAAAGAACTAAGGAAAAGTAGTAAGAATAATTAAGTCCTGGAAGAAGTAGCAAAATTTGGGTCCCAATATGTAAACAAAGGAATGAAAATAGAATCTAAGCAACCAGGTTGATGTGATGGGGCTTTTTCTTCTAGAGAAAGAAAGACTGAAGTTTGATAGTCTCTATGTTCATTATAATCTGTTTCTATTGGACTTGTATGAAAAAGAAAGGAAATAAAAATAATGGATCGAAATAAATTCATCTATTTAACTAAGTTTTTAGTATCTATTGTGTGCAAGGCTCTATATCTCTATAAAAAGATGAATTATTCAATTTTCAAAAAACATTGTTTCTACTATGTACAAAAGCTGAGGTAGCCGTGGCATGTTGGATAGAGGGACAGTCTTGACATCATGAAGATCTTGGACCAAGTTCTGCCTTTGAAAAATGATAGTTTGTGGGTGGGGGCAAGTCATGTCTCTCAGTGTCCCCAAGCAATTCTCTGATTGTAAATTATAGATGAGATATAAATTTCATCAGAACATGTAGCAGCAATGTTAGCAGCTCTTCATATTAATTTAATCACAGGTAGGTCTAGACTAAAAACAAAAGTATAAATAATTGTGCTACCATTGGAAATATAAAGATAAAAAAAAATCAGAGATTACAATGTAGGAAAGAAGATAGTAAAAGGTTATATAATGAAAATAGTCCTTAATTTGAAGTCTGAAAAAAAAACGTGGAGTCAAATCCAAGCTCTACTACTTAATATCTGGGCAATCATGTCTCTTCTCAGAAAATTATCTGAAAACTATCTGAACTATCTGAAAAATGAGTGGATTGAACCAGAAATCTCTAAGGTTTCTTGTATTACTAAGTCTATAATCCTATGACCTACGATACAAAACAGCATTTGAGGGGAGCATTTGTGTATATCCATATTTACCTGATTCCATTATACTCTTAAGTTTGAGCCCATTCTTCCCCATGGATATTTCAGGAAATTTTTGTATATTTCAGGAAAAATTCACTCCATGTTGAGGGGAAGATAGGAGGAATTTTTTACAACTACTATCTTTGTTATGCTATGTCAGTAAAATGCCTATACAAAATGCGAGTTGAATCTATAGGGTAATTGTTAATGAGAATAAGACTAGTGAAGGCTCATGCAGACTTATAAAATCACCTCCTAGAACTTTAGGTAATAGAACCTTCTAGGAGCCTAATAGGTAAAAGTGAATGACAAGTAGAAGGAGACCTTCTTATGGAACATTGTATATTATATTTATTTGTTTGTATCTTGAATTCCTTGAAGGGAGGTACTATTTTTGCCTTGCCTTTGTATCCCCAGGATTTATCACACTACTTGGTACAAAGTAAGCATTTAAGAAATGCTTGGTAATTTGTTAACTTATGCTTCAAGAGCATCTTTGCCTCCACAACTGTGTCAAATAGTTACCATATCATTCTTATTTTTCAGATAGGGAAACTGAGAGTGAAGATACTTGTCCATACTCAAAAGTGTGAGAATAAGGAATGAAGATACTGTAATTAGATGAAGACTAAGGAAAAGTCTGAAATTACCCTTCCCATATCTAAAAAACATTTTAGGGCCAAGTTAGAATAGACATTAGCCTTTCTGTTTTCAGGGTCCCCCAGTTTCTCATCCTTACCAAGTGCCCAAGATGTCTTACAAATGTGTCTGCTACTTCTATTATCTCTGCTACCATCTGGGCACCTGGCTGACTTTTTGATTTCTCAGGGTGAGGAATCAGGTTCCTCCAATTCTTTACTCTCACCTCCATTCCCCTAAGAGGGTTTCCAAATATTTTTACTATTTCTACCATTCCAACTACAGTCTGGGCACTTAGCCAGCTGTCTAATTTCTCAAAATGGGTTTGTCCAGGGGCATTAAATCAATTGCTTTTTCCTCCAAGTGTATTTTGGCTTCTCTAAATGATCTGTTTACCAGGTTTCTGTTAACCACCTTTGGGAGAGGAAGTCTAGTCCTCTGGTTTACAAATAGTTCTATGTTTATGTCTTCCAAACCTAAAACATTATAACCTAAATTTAAAATGAGTAAAAACTGCTTGCTTGAGATCTAAATTATGTTAGGCCCCAAAGAAATCAAAAACATAAGGAAACAACTTATATGTACACAAATATTTACTGGAGCACTTTTTGTTGTAGCAAGGAACCAAAAACAAAATAGATATTCATCAGGTGGGAAATGATGAAACAAAATGTGATATTTGAACATAATGAAACGTTATTATGCCATGAAGGATGACAATTATGAAGGATTCTGAAAATTTCACAAAGACTAATAAGAATTGATTAAGAGTAAAATGAGAAGAACCAGGAGAATAATTTGTGTGGTGATCACAGTCATGTAAAGAAAAATAACTTTGAATGACTTAGGAACCTTGGTCAGCTTAAGTAACCAATTGTGGTCTTAGAACATGGATGAACAAGGCTTATTGTCTCTTGACAAAAAAGATGATGGACTTGAAATGCAGAATAAAATCTTTACAGACATGACCAAAACATCACTGTTTTGCTTGAGCACTTAATGTAGTATCTGGTACATAGCAGATGCTTAATAAATCTTGATTCTACTTATTTGTTACAGAGGAAGACTCCTATTTGGTGGGGGAGAAGTAAATTAGTGTGTGGTTATAGAAAGGTTAAAAAAGGAAATTAAAAAAGAGCCATCAATAAAACATTTTAAAATGTCCAGAAAAAAAGAAAAAGAAGTTTAGCAGGAAATGTAAAAAGGCAATTTTGCTACTACTTCTTCACTTTGAAAACAAATTATACATAACAGAAATTCATGGTTTCCTAGATAATCTTTTTTTCTTTTTTGAAATATTGGGGGGGGGGGAGAAGGCGGAGCCAAGATGTCAGAGACAACACTCGTTTTTCTCTGACCTTCTCTACAACCCTCAAACTAATTAGCAAATACAGCCTGTGAATTAACTCTGGATCAGCAGAAGTCACAAATATTGGGAGTACAGCAAATTACCAGCAGAAGATAATTTCAAAGATTGCCAGAAAAGGTCTGTTTGAATCAGAAATGGGAGGGAGGCAGCCTAACAAACAGCTGAGCACAAACACCAGCTCAGATAGCACAGAGTCCCAGCCACTCTGCCCCAGTTGCAAGGCAGTAGATCAGAGAAGTTATAAAACATCCAACACAAACACAAAAGATCACAAAAAGGTTCACAAAAATGAACCTCAAAATGTCAGAATCTCATGGGACCTAGCCACACCCACCCAGCACTGGGAATGAATCAGCACTGACTCAGCACAGCAGCGGCCCCTTGAAAAACCTCCCCCACCCTAAAAGCAGACCTTAACTTCTTTTTTTAAAAAATGAATAAAAAAGTAAAGAGCACTCTGATGATAGACAGCTTCTATGGTGAAAGAAAACAGATTTCAAACCCTGAGGAGACTAAAGGCAGATTGTCTCCAGATGAAGCCCTAAAAAGTGATATAACTTGGTCCCCAACACACAAAGCTCTCCTAGAAGAAATTTTAAAAGATATTAAAAGAGAGCTAGAAGAAAAATGGGAAAAGGAAATGAAAAATTTGCAAGAGGGCTTGGAAAAGGCATATAACTCATTAAAAGATAGATTTGATAAAATGGAAAAAGAAAGCAACTACCAGAAAAACAGAATTTACGAAATAGAAAAAGAAAATAACTCCTTAAAAATAGAATTTGTGAAATGGAAAAATAAAATAACTCCTTAAAAAACAAAATTTGTGAAATGAAAAAAAAAATTCCATAGAACAAAACAACTCATTTAAAAATTCAATTGGACAAATACAAAAAGAAATAAAAAAGTAAATGAAGAAAATAATTCACTAAAATTCATAACTGAACAAATGGAAATGAATGGTCCAATGAGACAACAGGAATCAGTCAAGCAAAACAAAAACAAAAAAAAAAACAAAAACAAAAAAAAGAAAGAAAGAAAAAAATGTAAAATACCTAATTGGGAAAACAACTGACCTGGAAAAGAGATCTAGGAAACACAATCTAAGGATTATGGACTCCCTAAAATGCATGATGAAAAAAAGCCTAGACACTATCTTTCAGGAAATCATCAAAGAGAATTGCCCAGATATTATAGTATCAGAAGGTAAAATGACCATTGAAAGAATTCACCCAACATCTGCTGAAAGAGACCCCAAAATTAAAACCCCAAGGAATATTGTATCTAAATTTCAGAACTATCAGACCAAGGAAAAAATACTACAGGTAGCCAGAAATAAACAATTCAAATACTGAGGAGCCACAATAAGAATTACTCAGGACCTAGCAGCTTCCACATTAAAGGATCAAAGGGCCTGGAATCTGATATTCCCAAAGGTGAAGGAACTTTGAATACATCCAAGAATAAATTACCTGATAAACTGAGCATTTTCTTTCATGGAAGAAGATGGACATTCAATGAAACTGGTGAATTCCATTTATTTTTGATGAAAAGACCAAAGCTAATTTAAAAATCTGACCTCCAAATACAGAACTGAAGAGAAGCATAAAAAAGGTAAAAATAAAAAAAAAAAACTCTTGAGAATTATTTCTGTTATGGGTAAACATAGAGAGTACATGTATAATCTGATTATACTGTTATATAAAAAAGAAACTAGAGGTGGAAAGGGGGTTGTAACAGAAAAAAAGGAGAAAGTGGAGGTAAAATGAGGGAAATTACATCTCAGGAAGAGGCAAAGAAAACATATTATAATTGAGGGAAAGAAGAGAGGGTGATGAATATTATGTGAATGTTACTCTCATCAGATTTGGCTCAAAAAAAAGAATATTAGATAAATTTGGTTTCACCAAGAAACATCTCTCATCTTATAGAAAAATGGGAGGGGAGAGGAGGAAAAGGAAGGGGCAGGCTAAATAGAAAGGAAAAGAGAAATGATAGGGGAAAGGTATAAGAAAAGGGAAGTGTTTCTAAAGGGGAAGGACTGCTTGAGGGAAGTAGTGCTCATGAGTAAAATACTGGGAAGGAGGAAAAGGGGAAAAGAAAAGAAAGAGAAAAGTATAATTTGGGGTTAATAAAATGGCAGGAAATACAGAATTAGTAGTTTTAACTGTAAATGTGAATGGGGTGAACTCTCCCATAAAACATAAGTGGATAGCAGACTGGATTAAAAGCCAGAATCCTACAATATGTTGTTTACAAGAAACACATTTAAAGCAGAATGATATATACAGAGTAAAGGTAAAAGCCTAGAGCAGAATTTATTATGCTTCAGGTGAATTAAAAAAAAAGCAGGGGTAGCCATCCTGATCTCAGATCAAGCAAAAAGAGATAAGGAAGGAAATTATATTTTGCTAACAGGTACCATAGATAATGAAGCAAAATCAATGCTAAATATATATGCACCAAGTGGAATAGCATGGAAATTTCTAAAGGAGAAGTTAAGAGAATTGCAAGAAAAAGCAAAACTATAATAGTGGGAGATCTCAATCTTGCTCTCTCAGAACTAAATAAATCAAACCACAAAATAAATAAGAAAAAAGTTAAAGAGGTAAGTAGAATACCAGAAAAGTTAGGTATGATATGTCTTTGGAGAGAACTAAATGGAGACAGAAAGGAGTACACTTTCTTCTCGTCAGTTCATGGAACCTACACAAAAAATGACCTTATATTAGGACATAAAGAGCTCAAAATCAAATGCAGAAAGGCAGAAATAGTAAATGCATTTTTTCATATCATGATACTATAAAAATTACATTCAATAAAGGGCCAGGGGAAAATAGACTAAAAAGAAATTGGAAACTGAATAGTTTCCAATTCCAATAGTTTAGGATGAGACATCCTAAAGAATGAATGGGTAAAATAGCATCAAAAGGAATGACAATAATGGGACAACATACCAAAACCTGTGTGATGCAGCCAAAGTGGTAATAAGGGGACATTTTATATCTCTAGATACTTACTTGCATAAAATAGAGAAAGAGATGATCAATAAATTGGGCTTACAACTAAAAAAGCTAAAAAAAAAAAAAAAAAAGAACAAACTAACTCCCCCAATCAAATACCAAACTTGAAATTCTAAAAACAAAAGAAGAGATCAATATAATTGAAACTTAAAAAACTATTGAATTAATAAATAAAACTAATAATTGATTTTATGAAAAAACAACAAAATAGAGAAACCTTTAGCTAATTTGATTAGAAAAAGGAAAGAGGAAAATCAAATTGTCAGTCTCAAAAATGAAAAGGGAGAACTATCCATCATTGAAGGAGAAACTAGAGCAATTGTTAGAAGTTACTTTGCCCAACTCTATGCCAACAAACTTGACAATCTAAGTGAAATGGAGGAATATCTACAAAAATATAGATTGCCCAGATTAATAGAAGAGGAAATAAATTATTTATTGCATTTTAGAAAAAGAAATAGAACAAGCTATTAATCAACTCCCTAAGAAAAAATCCCCAGGAGCAGATGGATTTACATGTGAATTCTACCAAACATTTAAAAAAGAACAATTAACTCCAATACTATATAAACTATTTGAAAAAATAGGGAATGAAGGGACTCCTACCAAATTCCTTTTATGACACAGACATAGTACTGATACCTAAACCAGGTAGGATGAAAACAGAGAAAGAAAATTATAGACCAATCTCCCTAATGAATATTGTACAAAAATCTTAAATAAAATATTAGCAAAGAGATTACAGAAAATCATCCCCAGGATAATACACCATGACCAAGGAGGATTTATACCAGGAATGCAGGGCTGGTTCAATATTAGGAAAATTGTTAGCATAATTGACTATATCAAATTAACAAAAATCATATGATTATCTCAATTGATGCAGAAAAATCATTTGATAAAATCCAAAACCCATTCCTAATAAAAATACTAGAGAGTATAAGAATAAATGGACTTTTCCTTAAAACAGTCAGTAGCATCTATTTTAAACCATCAGCAAGCATCATATGTAATGGGGATAAACTAGAACCATCACCAATAAGATCAGAGGTGAAACAAGATTACCCACTATAACCATTACTATTCAATATTGTATTAGAAATGCTAGTTTGGGCAATAAGAGATGAAAAAGAGATTAAAGGAATTAGAGTAGGTAATGAGGAAACCAAATGATTACTCTTTGCAGATGATATGATGGTATACTTAGAGAACCCAGAGAATCAACTAAAAAGCTATTAAAAATAACTCACAACTTTAGCAAAGTTGCAGGATACAAAATAAATCTACATAAATCATCAGCATTCTTATACATCACTAACAAAATCCAACAGCAAGAGATACAAAGATAAATCCCATTTAAAATAATTGTTGATAATATAAAACATATGGGAATTTATCTGCCATGGGAAAGTCAGGAATTATATAAGCAAAACTACAAAACACTTTCTACACAAATAAAATCAGATCTAAGCAACTGGAAAAATATCAAATGCTCTTGGATAGGTCAAGAAAATATAATAAAGATGACAATATTCCCTAAACTAATCTATTTATTTGGTGCTATACCAACCAAACTCCCAAGAAACTATTTAACTGACCTAGAAAAAATAACAACAAAATTCATCTGGAAGAACAAAAGTACAAGAATTTCAAAGGAATTAATGAAGAGGAAAGCAAATGAAGGTGGCCAGCTGTACCAGATCTAAAACTATATTATAAAGCAGTGGTCATTAAAACTATTTGTTACTGGCTAAGAAATAGAGAAGTTGAGCAGTGGAATAGGTTAGGTTCACAAAACAAAATAGCCAATGACTATAAGAATCTATATTTGACAAACCCAAAGGCCCAGCTTTTGGGATAAGAATTCACTATTTGACAAAAACTTCTGGGAAAATTGGAAACTAGTATGGCAGAAAGTAGGCATAGACTCACACCTAACACCGTATACTAAGATAAAGTTGAAATGGGTTCATAATCTAGACATAAAGAATGCTATTATAAACAAATTAGAAGAACATAAGATAGTTTACCTCTCAGATTTGTGGAGGAGGAAGGAATTTACAACCAAAGAAGAACTAGAGATCATTATTATTTATAAAATATATAATTTTGATTATATTAAATTTAAAAGCGTTTGTACAAACAAACTTAATGCAGACAAGATTAGAAGGGAAGCAATAAACTGGGAAAACATTTTTACATCCAAAGGATCTCATTTCTAAAATATATAGAGAATTAACTCAAATTTATAATAGTTCAAGCCATTCTCCAATTGATAAATGATCAAAGGATATGAACAATTTTCAGATGAAGAAATTGAAACTATTTATAGCCACATGAAAAGGTATTCCAAATCACTATTAATCAGAGAAATACAAATTAAGACAATTCTGAGATACCACTACACACCTAAGCATGGTGGCTAAGATTGCCTGAGATGATAGGAAAAGATAATGATGAATGTTGGAGGGGATATGGGAAACTGGAACACTGATACATTGTTGGTGGAGTTGTGAACGGATCCGACCATTCTGGAGAGCAATTTGGAACTATGCTCAAAAAGTTATGAAACTGTGCATACCCTTTGATCCAGCAGTGTTACAACTGGGATTATATCCCAAAGAGATCTTAAAGGAGAAAAAGGAACCCTCATGTGTCAAAAAGTTTGTGGCAGCCCTGTTTGTAGTGGCTAGAAATTGGCAACTGAATGGATGCCCATCAGTTGGACAAAGGCTGAATAAGTTATGGTATATGAATGTTATAGAATATTATTGTTCTGTAAGAAATGACCTACAGAGTGATTTCAGAGAGGGCTGGAGAGACCCACATGAACTTATGCTAAGTGAAATGAGCAGAACCAGGAGATCAGTATACACAGCAACAACAAGACTATATGATGATCAATTCTGATGGATGTGGCTCTCTTCAACAATGAGATGATTCAGACCAGTTCCATTTGTTCCATGATGAAGAGAGCCATCTACACCCAGAGAGAGGACTGTGGGAACTGAGTGTGGAACACAACATAACATTCTCACTCTTTCTGTTGTTTTTACTTGCTTGCTTTGTTGTTGTTTGCTTGTTTGTTTTCTTTCTTGGTTTTTTTCTTCCTTCTTGATCTGATTTTTCTTGTGCAACAAGATAACTGTATAAATATAATGTGTGTATACACACACACACACACACACACACACACACACACACACATATATATATATATATATATATATATATATATATATATAGGAGCTAACATGTATTTTAACATATTTAACATGTATTGGACTACCTGCCTGCTAGAGGTGGGGGTCAGAGTAAGGAGGGGAAAATTTGAAAGAAAAGGTTTTGCAAGGATCAGTGTGGAAAAATTACCCATGCATATGCTTTGTAAATAAAAAGCTTTCAAATCATTTCTAATGGAGCAGTAAAGAACTGAACTAGCTATGCCCAGAGAAAGAACTCTGGGTGACGACTAAAAACCATTACATTGAATTCCCAATCCCTATATTTATGCACACCTGCATTTTTGATTTCCTTCACAAGCTAATTGTACAATATTTCAGAGTCTGATTCTTTTTGTACAGCAAAATAATGTTTTGGTCATGTATACTTATTGTGTATCTAAGTTATATTTTAATATATTTAACATCTACTGGTCATCCTGCCATCTAGGGGAGGGGGTGGGGGGGTAAGAGGTGAAAAATTGGAACAAGAGGTTTGGCAATTGTTAATGCTGTAAAGTTACCCATGTATATATCCTGTAAATAAAAGGCTATTAAATAAAAAAAATAAATAAATAAAAAGCTTTCATTTAAAAAAAGAAATATTGTTAATGATTAAGCTCATAATAAGAAAAAAATTTAGCTAAAATTTTTTAAAGAAATGCAATCATACTATATTTTTACTCCTTAACCAGGAGTTCTCAGGCTTCAGCTTCGACAATAAGTTTATCATGTCTTTTTCCTGGAGAGACAGTCCATAGTGGTTCAGTTAACTTAAAACAGAAGAGAAGGGCAAATGAATTTCCATTCCACATAAGTGTAGGGATATTTATATAATGGGTCTAATGAGACTCCATTGTCTCTCTTTTTTGTTTCTATAAGCTTTTCTTGCTCCATCTGTCATTGAAAAGAGGTTTCTATAATGATGAGTTGATCTGAGAGACAGGAAGAATTGAGTTCAAGTTCTGTCCCTGACTCACATTAGCTGGATAGCTATGTATAAATCACTTAAATTACCAAAACCCCAGGCAACTTTTTCTATAGGATCATAGATTTTTAATTCAATTCAAACTTTTTTAAGTGTCTACTATGTATCACACACTGTGTTAAGGTGCTGGGGAAGCAAAAAGAGTTGAAAGAGATTTAAAACTGGGAGAGACCTCAGAGGATATCTAAACCAACCATTTTACAGATCTGGAAACTGAGGCACAAAGAGACTAAATGATTTAGGATAGTATGATTATAGATTTAGAATTGGAAGAGACCTCAAAATTCATCTTGTTCAACTCTCTAATTTTACAGATGAGGAAAGTGAGAGCCAGAAAAGTTGTTACTTTCCCAAAGTGGAACAGATAATAAGGGAAAAATTTATCTAAAATTTTTAAATTATGGATTAGTCGCCAATCTGTATCAGTGGAGAAGTTTTCAGACTGGAAGATTCCCTTCCAAAATTGAAATCATAGATCCCAACAGAAGAAAAAAAGTGAATCATAAAGCCTTTTTGCAAAGCCCATCTCCCATCCTTCATGGCCAGGCTTGTGGATCTTATTTTTAATCAGTATTTTTTTTAGCATCACTTTCATTTCCGGTCTTTCCCTCCTTCACCACCTAGCAAGCCATCCCTTATTAATAAAGATTTTTTTTTAAAAAGGGGAAAATAAATGCAATTCAGCAAAACAAACAACATATTAACCAAGCATACTTTAGACAACGATTTTCCACTAAACTCTCCATGTTTCTCCATCAAGAGTGAAACTTACCCTTTTTCTGCCCCTTTGTGGATTTCTCCTGCTGACTTCTGCACACTGAATAATAGGATTTTAGGGCTTCAGCAATTTTATGGAGCTCTGCCTGATGCTCAGAAATGGCCCCGTTTCGGACTCAGATGTTCAATTATAGATTGTGTAGGCTTCTAACCTATCTTAATCTGGTTTTGGGTTTAGATTGATCTCTTATTCTGGACCACATTATTTAATTTTTCTTATGATTTGAAGCTATTTCTCCCCTTCTAGCTGGAGAAGTCATTCTCCCATCCTTTTTCCTAGGATATACTGGAAATGAGAAAAGAGGTGCTTGATCAGCTTCTGATTTGATGTTCCCATTCAACCACAGTTATTTTCTTTACTCTTTCACTTTGCCAGCTGGAACTCCGACTCAGCTCTCCCAGCTGGCTAGTGATTCTCTGATGAGCTTGGTTGAGTGGATCAGGTCCCAGATATGGATGTGAGCATAGTTTTGGTCTCCTACATATGTATCTCTCTGAACTAGACTGGCCCCTCATGTCTGCTTCTATCCTTATATGCCCCAGATGTGACAATAAACATTAAATTGGTCCTCCAAGAATTCAGGGGAAAAAATGCAGGAGAGCTACTGAGAACTGATGCAGAATGAACTAAGCAAAACAAAAAATAACAGTATATACAATGATTATGATAATGTAAATGAAAACACACAGTAAAATGATGAAAAACACTGATTACAGCATAATGAACAATCCTGGCCTCATTTAGGGGGTGAGGAAGTATTGTAGGGGACTGTGAGTGTTGTAAATGCCCTCTAACAATCACCTCATTGATTAGTTTTGCTTAATTGGTTTTTTTTAATCTTACAAGAAAGAGCTTATTTGGCACAGAGAAAGGTGGGAATATGATATATCTGGAAATGACTATGATATGAAAGAAGGCATCAATAAAACTTTTTAATTGGTTCTTAAAAGCTAAAGAAAAGTGTTTATATGTTGTGAGGGAAGAAAATTTCCATGATTCACACAGGAGAGTCTTCTTATCTAAATTATCAATACCAATAGGCATTTATTAAGCATCAGCTGTATGCAAAACCCTGTGCTAGACATGAGAGGTACAAAGACAAAAGAGAAAACTTTTCTTGCTCTCAAGAAGCTTATTTTTCCATCAACAGACTGATTTCGGAAAGGCCTGAAGAGACTTACATGAATTGATGCTAAATGAAATGAGCAGAACCAGGAGAACATTGTATACAGCAACAGCAAGATAATATGATGATCACCTGTGATGCACATGACTCTTATAACAATGAGGTGATTCAAGGCAATCCCAAAAGACTTGTGATGGAGAGGGCCATCTGCATCAGGAGAACTAAGGGAACTGAATGTGGATCACAACATAGTATTTTCACCTTTGTGTAGCTGTTACTTGCTTGCTTGCTTTTTTCTTTTTCATTTTTTTTCCTTTTGATCTGATTTTTCTTGATGCAGCATAATAATTGTGGAAATAAGTTTGGAAGAATTGCACATGTTTAACTTATACTGGATTACTTACCGTCTGAAGGGGAGAGAGAAAAATTTGGAACACAAAGTTTTGCAAGGTTAAACGTTAAAAACTATCTTTGCATGTTTTAGAAAAATAAAAAGCTATTATTTTAAAAAATAAAGCTCTATTCTCCCACTACCATGATACTCAAATTGTTTTTTATATTTTTAATATTAAATTTAATTTTCAATTTAAAAAAAAGCTTATTTTCTACTGGAATCATATTCTTGAATTGTTTCAGTCATACCCAACTCTTTGTAAACCCATTTGCTTGTTTTTTTGTTTTGTTTTGTTTTGTTTTTAGCAGAGATACTGGAATGATTTGCTATTTCCTTCTCCAGTTCATTTCCAGATGAACTGAGACAGAATTAAGTGACTTGCCCAGGTTCACACAGCTAGTAAGTGATTGTCCGAGGTCATATTTGAACTCAGGTACATGAGTATTCCTGATTCCAAGCCTATAGCACTATGCACTGTGCCACCTAGTGACCATGGGATGATGTAACAGGAATACTGAGTATTGAATCCTTCTAGCTCCTCTCTAGGAATGTCTACCAAAGGCTATCTTTGTGCTGTCCCCTCCTCCGTCATGCAATTTTTTCCCCCTCTCTTAAAGTTCCCTGACTACCGTGATTCACGTCTCCTTTCTATCCCTTCTGCCCCAGAAGACCAAACTAGGAACAATGGCTAGAAGTTACAAAGAAGTTAATTTAGGCTTGGTGTCCCAGGGAAAGCTTCCTAACAATACAGCTGTCCCAGAATGGAGTGGAAGGTCTTTAAGGGGAGGCTATATGTGTCATGGAGATTCCTCTTGCATACGGTTTGGAATAAATGACTCCTAAGATTTCCCCCAGCTCTCAAATGTTGTAATTCTGTGATTATCAGGCTGTGAGGTATCCTCTTCAATTGAAGCTTCCTAGGACACTTGAGATGTTCCATTAATCCATCCAGGCAGAACAGAATGGAAATAAATGGAGACTTCAGTGGGAGAGCTTGGCCCTAGATCTAAAGGAAGAATTCCCTAATAGGGTAGGGTAGATATGAAGCACTGGAGAAAGAGACTGAGGGAGGATTTGGAGTATTAGAGTGGGAGGGAACCTTTAAAACCAAACTTAGGAATGAAAAGTCCATGTACAATCAATATTTATTGTATCTTTTAAGTGCCAACAGTGTACTAAGTGCAAGGGATTTTTAAGAGGGAAAAGATAGTTCCTGTCCTCAAGGAGATTACAATCTAATGGGGGAAACAATATATTAAAAAAAATATATATGTAGCAAGCTATTTGCAGCATAAATATGAAATAATTCCCAGAGGAGAGTTAAGAGGGGTTAGGAAGGCTCCTAATAAAGATGGGATTTTAAGCAGAAGTTAAAAGAAGCTAGGGAAGTCAGTAGGTAAAACTGAGAAGAGAGAGCATTCTAGGTATGGGGGAAAACCAGAGAAAATGCCTAGAGCCAAAAAATTGAAAATAAAATAACTCTGATATATTCTTGCCTGGAAGCTGGAATGGGATGAGTTTTTCCTAAGCTTGTGATTTTCTGTCTAATGTAGCCCCTAAGATAGAGGATCATCCTGCCCTTCAAGTGAGTTTACTTCACATTTCTCACTGACTTTCAGTCAAAGCTCTCAAAGCTGCTCATGATAAATGTGGAAATATGTTTAGAAGGATTGTACATGTTTAACCTACATTGATTACTTGCTCTCTAGGGAAAGGGAGTGGGAGGAAGGGAGGAAGAAAAATTTGGAACACAAGGTTTTGCAAGGGTGAATACTGAAAACTGTCTTTGCAGTCATTTTGAAAATAAAAAGTTATTTGAAAAAAATGGAATCAGGAGATCTGGGTTCAGATCCTAGTTCTAGTATTTATTAATTGAATAAATCATTGAGACTCAGTTTCCTTATATGTAAATGGGGAATATGAATAGCTATACTATCTAAATCACAGATTTGTGTTGAGGAAAGCATTTTTTGAAAACCTTCAAGTGCTTTAGAAGTCAGAGACAATGTTTCAGGCCTATAGTCCCTGCTATCAGAGGATGCTGAAGTTGATGGACCTCTTGAGCTTGGGAGTTCAGTCACAGTAGACTAATCCCATTATGTGTCTAAACTAAGCCTGGCAGCAATATGATAAGCCTGAACCTGCAGAAACAAGGGACCATCAGGCTGCCAAAGGAGGGGGGAAATGGCCCAGATCAGAAACAAAGCAGGTCAAAGCTCCTATGATTCTCCAATGTATTTCCAGTCTGAGAGAGAGAGGAAAATTCAGACTGTGTCTATATATGTGTGTTTATATTTATTGCATGTATTTTGCTTGTGTATGTGTTTTATACATTTACATATTGTGCATATTATGCTATATAGACTATATATGTATATGTATATATACTGTATGTATATTCTTTATAATGTATATACATGCATATACATATATGTATATATACATGCATGAGTATATTTAAATAATATATAAATAAAATTAATATACGTGCATATTTGTATGTGCATATCTATATATTGGTATGTGTGTCTTCATGTGCATGTATTATATATACATGATTTGTGTATACACATGTATGTGCACATACATAAAATGCTATATGAATGTGAATAATATTATTTTTGTTTCCTTTGGAGCACTCTCATCTCACTGTCCTATGTGAGATGTGCCCACATGTGCCCAGTGAATCTTAATCCAAATTCACCTTCTTCTTTTGAAGCTAAAATCTTCATTCTCATCTCCTTCTCGAAGTCCCTTCTTTCCCTGCTCCTGATCCTCCTCCTTTTTGTAGAGGTCCTTCCAAAGACTCAATAATCTCTCGGTATGATGTTTCCCTCACTCCCTGTCTCCTGCAATTTCTAGAGCCTTTCTCTTTTCTCCTAAGACTTTTCTAAACTTTTTCTTTCTACCTTCCTCTACAAATGTCTCTCCACCCAGGAACCCTCCCTTCTTCCCTAGAGTCCTTTCTCTCCAGATAGTTAGCCTACAACATAGCCCCACAATTTTCTTGCCTTCCCTTCTTTTCATTAGCTGCCTCATCTGCATCCTGCAAATAAATTGCTTCCATTAGCCAAATAAAGTCTTGACTTCTTGAGGAAAAGCATTACCTAATAAGATCATAAGCTTATATATCCTTTGGCATATTTGAGAGGATTTGTAAACGTGGGAGGGGGCTTTTTTATTTTATCAATATAAATTATTTTATTTTAAATATAAATTTATTTTATTTCAATATAATTGGTTTCCTTTGTAATCTTCTGTATTTTATTTTGTGAACTTAAAGCCATTATTCTGAGAAAGAGTTCACGGTTTACCAAACTAACAAAGAGGTCCATGACCCCAAAAAGGTTAAGAAATTTGGGGGTAGATAAGTGGTGCAGTGAATACAGCACCAGCCCTGAAGTCAAGAGGACCTGAGTTCAAATTTGACCTCAGACACTTAACACTTCCTAGCTGTGTGACCTTGAGCAAGTCACTTAACCCCAATTACCTCAGAAAAAAAAAATTAAGAAATTTTTCCATAGAGCTACTTCTGGTATTTTTAAGCCCTGAATTGAAAACCAAAAGACCTGAATTTTATCCTTGACTCTGACACCAACTTGGAAAGGTACCTTTAGCAGGTGATTTCTATAGACCTTAGTCTCTTAATTTTAAAAGTAGGAATGATAATAATACCTATCCTAATTACTACATGAGATTGTTTTGAGGGTAAAAAGAGGCAATGCATGTGAAAGCATTTTCAAAAGTATATGAAGCTATGCAAATGGAGGGTTATTATAACCTCTAGCATAAATCCCCACTGAATCAATACTAACATTGTTCCCCCAAGAGAATGAGAGATAAGGGTCGGGAAGAAGCTGGGAAGTTTAATAAGAGCTAATGCTCCCTGAGAGAATACACACTTTTAATAACAACCCTGGGTAAATCACTGTGACAACCTCCTATAACAAGGCTCAGAGGAACCACTTGAAAAGTTTTCTTCTTCTTAGCCCCAGGGAACAGGAAAGGACATCACTGGGGGACAGTGTCTGGAGGCTGCCAGAAGGAGCACATGAAGTAGTATTAGGAAAAAATATTAATCTGCTGAATAACTAGTCTCAAAACAACCTAAAAATTCCCATTTTCTATCTCTGTTCTCTAAAAAAGAGAATTCTGAAGCATCTCTAGCAACTTTTATAGCGGGAAAGTATGGCTTCTTTTGGTCTAACTTGAACCTTTTTTTTTTCTGCTACTACAGCATCTCTGTCCTTGTTATTCCCACAGACTGTTAGAGATAGAAGGGATCTTGAAGATTTTCCAAATTAATTAACATGGATTTATTAGCATTTGCTATCTATAAAATAGGGAGAATAATAGCACCCACCTCACAAGGCTATTAAGAAGAGCAAATGAGATAGCATGTGTAAAGCATTTGGTATATATTAATGAATTATATGTTAATTATATTAGCACTCCTTCTTCTTCATCGTCTACCACTACTATTACTACTACTACTATCACATACAAACAAGGTGGTAGAAATACAGATATGAAGAATGAAAAAAAAAAAAATCTTCTCTTGAAGAGCTTACATTCTAATGGAGAAGATAGAAGTACATATATACTTATATATAGAATGAATATGAGGAAAATAAATGCATGAAAGTTTGAAACAGTATTTTACTTATCTCAATGCATGTAAAGATAATTTTCAATATTCATTTTTATAAGACTTGGTGTTCCATATTTTTCTCCCTCTCTTCCTTACTTCCCCAAGACAACAAGTAGTCTGATACAGGTTAAATATGTGTAATTCTTTTAAACGTATTTCCATGTTTATCATGTTGTGCAAGAAAACCATAAGAAAGAAAAATAAACAAACAAAAAGGTGAAAATCCTGTACTTCGATCCATATTCAGTCTCTAGAGTTCTCTCTCTGGATGCAAATGGCATTTTCCATCCCAAGTCTATTGTAATTACCTGGAATCACCATACCGTTGAGAAGAACCAAGTCCATCACAGTTGACTGTCACATTATCTTACTGTTACTGTGTACAATGTTCTCCTAGTTCTGCTCACTTCACTCAGCCTCTGTTCATGTAGGTCTTTTCAAGCTTTTCTGAAATCAGACTATTCATCATTTCTATAGAACAACAATATTCCATTATATCCATACACCATAACTTATTCAGCCATTCCCCAATTGGTGGGAATCCACTCAAATTCCTTTCCAATCAAGTTCCTTGATACATGGCAGTTTGGAAGGAGGATGCCAACAGCTGAGGGGTGGAGAAAGATAATACTTGATTTATGTATTTTGAAGAAAGAAAGGGATTCTTTGAGATGGAGGTGGAGAAATGAGTGCATTTCAGAAAAAGGACACTACGTTAGAAGCATAGAGATGGGAAATATGTGAGGAACAGCCATGTAGTCAGTTTGGCAAGATTATAGAGTTCAGGGGAAGGAGAAATATATGAAGCTAGAAAGAGAAATTAAGACTAGGTTGTGTAGGACTTGACAAGCTATAAACAGAGCTGTTTCTATTTTATCCTAGAGGCAATGGTTTTCACTAAGGGAAGAAAAAATAGTAAGATTATAATATTTTTCTCATATTACCTTTTTCAGCCCTGTGACTCCTCATTAAATCTTCCCCAAACTCCCTTCTCACTTCATGTTATTTTTCTACCCTGCCTTGTCAGTTTTTGACACCCTCTTAAATGGTGAAGCTATCTCCCTGTCATTCAAATCTTCTTGATTCTTCTTCCTTTCTTAAAGGACCAAAACCATCTGTTTCTGATGGGGGGAGGGATGTCAAACTAGGACAAAGCTGCCTTCATCCATGCTCCTTTCTCAGTCTCCTTCCCATGGATGTGATATATAACTCACTGATCTAGGCAACTTCTCAACATTCAGACCAATCAGCTAAAAGATGAGGATGTGAATGATAACTAGTATGACATAGAACTTCAAGGTCTGCAAAGCATTTTTATAAATATTATCTCATTCTATCGCCATGGCAACCCTGGGAATTAGGTCCCCATTTTATAAATGAGTAAACTGAGGCAGGTAAAAGTTAGATGACTTTCCTAGGGTCATAGAATTAGTGTGTAAGGCAGGATTTGAATTCAGACTCCAAGGGTGGGTGCTGTATCAACTCTGTTATCCAGCCGCCAAATGACTCTTGTCTATATCCTTTTTCACTTTTCAAAATACTCTGTTCTCTCTTCCATTTCCCATCCTTGTCAAGTAAAGTCCCTTTATAAGAAATTCCAAGAAGCTTCCAAGTAGTTTTATTCTAGTAAGACCATCATTAGAAAGATGAAACAGGGATTCTCTGTTCAGAGAAAAAACAAATGAAAAGAAATGCCCTGAACACTGTAGGGGAAATGGGAAAGGTGTCATATATAAATCACCCCATCCCTCTTTATTTTTTTAAATTCTAGATCTTGTGTGTGTGTGTCTGTGTGTGCGTCCCTGCACTCACATACCATCTTGGTACTTAGTGCAGTGATTTAGTTTAGGTGATTGGAATGTTTCAAGTGAGAAAGAGAGGGGGGAGTTGATGGCTAATTGCTACTTGATGGTAAGACAAAAAAACAGAAAGCTCAGCTAGAGTACAGCTCTCCTCTCCCAGCTGACAATGCAAATATCACCAAGAGTGATTATTACATTGTCAAGGAGCTGAGGAAGCATCTGCTTGAGAACTCTAATAGTTGTCTAACTGGTCTTCCGGGCGCCGGTTCATCCCTTCTCCAATCCATCCTCCACACTGTTACCCAGGTAATCTTCCAAATGTCCCTAGGATGATGTCACTCTTCTCCACAAAAGTCCTCAATCACTCATTGCTGCTTAGCAAATAAAATTCAAACTCCTGGGGTTGACATTTCATTCGCTCCCTAAAATCAGACTTCTACCTACCCAGACTTATTTCTTTCATTTTCTCTATGTGCTAGCCAAACTTTTCATCCCCTGTTTTCATACAGTCCTCAAACATCTCTCTGTCCACCCTCCTGGGAACAGAATTTCCCTTACCCTGTCTCCCTCTCCATTTGTGAAAGCCCCTCTTTTCCATTAAGACCCAAATTGAATAAGAGCTATAAGTGGTCAAAGAATATGAATAGGCAGTTTTTAGAAAAAGAAATCAAAGCTATCAATAATCATGTGAAAAATACACTAAATTACTAATAATTAGATAAATGTGCATTAAAACAACTCTGAGGTAGCACTATATACCAGTCAGATTGGCTAATGGCAGAAAAGGAAAATGACAAATGCTGGAGAACATGTAAGAAAAAAGGTACACTAATGTATTATTGGTGGAACTATGAACTAGATCCATTTAGAACTATGTCCAAAGGGGTATAAAATTGTATATAAGATGTATACATCTTATGTATACATTATATACTTTCGCCTAGCAATGCTAAGTCTATATCCCAAGGAGATCACAGGAAAGAGGATCAATAGGTGCACAAATATTTTAGTAGCTCTTTTTTGTGTGGTGGCAAAAACAAAAAAATGAAATTAAGGGCATGTCCATCAATTGGGAATAGCTAATCAAGTTATAGTATATATGTAACGGCATAGCACTGTACTGTAAGAAATGATAAAAGGATTGTTTCAGAAAAACCTGGGAAGACCTATATGAACTGATGCAAAGTGAAGTGAGCAGAATTAGTAGAACAATTTATACAGTTAAGAGCAAGATTAGAAAATAATTGTGAAAGACTTGGTAACAGTGATTTACCACAACTTCCAAAAACTCGTGAAATAAAATTACTTACTTCCAGATAGAGAACTGAGAGTGAAGGCTGAAGCAAAATTTTTACTTTATTTTTCTTGTCTTTCTTTGGAGGGAGGTGAGAAAACATGAGATATATGTTTTGCATGGCTTCATATGTATAATGGGTACCATATCTCTTGCCTTCTCAAGGTGTGTAGGAGGGTTGGAAGGAGGGGACAAATTTGAAAGGAAAATAAAAGACCCAACTTGTGGAACAATGCTTCCAGGAATCCTTTTTGGACCCACCCACCTCTTCTAGAAAGGAATCTACCCCTCCTCAATTTTCTCTTAGCTCTTTGTTAGACTCTCTTTAGCACCTGTTAAATACCATTTCATATCATATTTATGTAGATGTCACAGCCCATTGATAAAATATGTTACTTGAAGGCAGAAACTCTTATTTCTCTTTTTTGTATCTTTAACACTAAGATAGTACCTTGTATATTGAAAGCACTTATTAACTGGATGAATTAATTCCCTTTAAAGAATATGTTGGGGCAGCTAGATGGCATAGTGTTTAGAGCACCAGCCCTGAAATCACGAGGACCCTAGTTCAAATTTGGCCTCAGACACTTAACATGTCTTAGTTGTGGGAACCTGGGCAAGTCAATTGCTCAGGGGAAAAAAGAATATGTTAATAGGGACATACTTTGCAATTTTGAACCCATAACTGAGACACTTTCCTTCTCCCTGTCCTCCACCCAATCCCAAGCATTTTCCTCTATGGGATCTGCTCTCTTAATTCTGATGGATACCTGAATTTCCAATTCCAACTAGCTCTATAATTTTATGTAAACTCTACAGGGCATGACCAAGCCCTTAAGCCAATCAAACTTCCAATTATATCTAGGGAAGTACCCTGGCCTTATTTACACTTAGTGCACAATCTAAATTTGTTCTCACTTGATAAAAGTATCAGAGTATAGTAAATTATTACTTCTTTTTGTCAGTAGGGGGAACTTGATTAATTTATCCAATCTATCATTCCCTTCCCACTGTAACCTTATGATTCTATAAATCTAGATTCACCTGGAGTGGAACCAGGGATGTGCTGAAACCAGATCCAACCCACTATGAGAGCTGATGGTTAAATTTTCAGCATGAAGTACATCTTGAAAATTGGTAAAGCTACAAATCAGAGCTTAATTTACTGTTTTGTTGATTCTCTTGCCTGGGGAAAAAAAAAGTGATAAAATGTTAATAACAGATTAAACTTTAAAAGTAAGTCTTTTGTTTTTAGAGTCAGTTGTTAACTTTAACCTGCGTGCCCCTGGATAAAATCAGCCCTCACAATTAACAATGGCCACATTGATCTAGAAATACAGCTCAGAGACAAAGATAGGCTTTCCAGAGGCAGGAACTATATATAGATGCCTAGGAGAAAGGCATGAGATGTCCATACGATGAAGATGATAATGATAATGGTGGTGATGATTCATTTGTATAGTATTTTTCCCCTCAATAATATTTTATTTTTCCAAATACATTTAAAGAACTTTTCAACATTCGTTTTTGTAAGATTTTATGTTACGAATTTTTTCCTCTCCCATCCTTACTTCCTGCCTCCCCAAGAGCAATATGATATAGGTTAATTTGTATAGTATTTTAAGGTTTGTAAAGTTTAAAATTTTATCTCATTTTTTTCTTCATAATCTTGAGAGGTAGATTGCTATTATTATCCTCCTCATTTAGCAGATGAAAAATTTCAGAAAGACAGAGACTAAGTGACTTGCCCAGGATTATGTAAATACTAAGTATCTAAGGCTATATCTGTCTTTCTAGTTCTGTCTTTCACCAGGCCTAGTGCTCTACCCACTGTGCAATCTACCTTAAGAAAAAATAATTGTTGTTGTTGTCAAGGAGTCATTTTTCAGCCATGTCTGATTTTGTGACTTCATTTGGGGTTTTCTTGGCAAAGCTACTGGAGTGGTTTGTCATTTGCTTCTTCAGCTCATTTTACAGATGAGAAAACTGAGACAAACAGGATAATATGATTCACCCAAGATCATACATCTTATTAAGTTTCTGAGGCCAGATTTGAACTCAGGCCCTCCTAATTCCAGCTCTGGCATTCTATCTACTGCCCCACCTAACTTAAGATGAATGGAGGATGCTCTCCAAAGACTAGAGGAAGAATCTTTGAGGACCACACAGGAACTAAAAACAACTAAAACAATTCATATTTATATATTGCTCAAGAATGTACAAGCTACCCAATTTGTATAGTATTTTTCCCCTCAGTAGTATTTTATTTTTCCAAATACATTTAAAGATACTTTTCCTTCCTGTTCTCACATGACACTCTACCTCCCACCTGTGTACCTTTGCACTGACTGCTCTTCACTGCCCCTATCTGGAACATACTCTCCCTCATCACCTCTGCTTCTTAGAATCCCCAGCTTCAATCAAAACTCAGTTTAGGTGCCATCTTCTCCATGAGGACTTCCCAGATCCTGTAAGATGTTTTGTACAACCACAGTGTGATAAGGGAGCCTCCATATTCTTGTGAAGTCGGGGTCAGGAGAAGAAAGGATAGTCATCAAGATTTTTAAAGAAAATATTGGAATAATGGGTCATAATTCTCCAATTGATAAATGATCAAAGGATATGAACAATTTTCAGATGAAGAAATTGAAACCATTTCTAGTCCTATGAAAAGGCACTCTAAATCACTATTGATCAGAGAAATACAAATTAAGACAACTCTGAGATACCACTACACACCTGTCAGATTGGCTAAGACAGGGAAAGACAATGATGAATCTTGGAGGGGATGTGGGAAAACTGGGACACTGATAAATTGTTGGTAGAATTGTGAATACATCCAACCATTCTGGAGAGCAATTTGGAGCTATGCTCAAAAAAGTTATCAAACTGTGCATACCCTTTGACCCAGCAGTGTTACTACTGGGCTCATATCCCAAAGAGATCTTAAAGGAGGTAATGTGCAAAATTGTTTATGGCAGCCCTTTTTATAGTGGCAAGAAACTGGAAATTACATGGATGCACATCAGTTGAAGAATGGCTGAATAAATTATAGTATATGAATGCTATGGAATATTATTGTTCTGTAAGAAATGACCAGCAGGATGATTTCAAAGGGCCTAGAGAGATCTACATGAACTGACACTAAATAAAATGAAAAGAACCAGGATTTCATTGTACATGGCAACCCAAGATTATATGATGATCAATTGTGATGGACATGACTCTCTTCAACAATGAGACGATTCAGGCCAGTTCCAATAATCTTGTGATAATGAGAACCATCTATACCCAGAAAGAGGACTGTGAGAACTGAATTTGGATCACAATATAGCATTTTCCCTTCTTTTGTTGTTTACTTGCATTTTATTTTCTTTCTCATTTTTTCCTTTTTGACCTGATTCTTCTTGTGCAGCAAGATAATTGTATAAATATGTATGCTTATTTTTTTTTTAAACGGGGGTATCTAGGTGGTGCAGTGGAGAGCGCACCAGTCCAGGACCAAATCCAACTATGTGACCTTATGCAAATCATTTAATCCCAATTGTCTAAAATAAAGAATGATAGATAGAAAGAAAAAATTGAAAGCTATTTTTAATGCAATCTTATAATGCTTGGAACTTCTCCCCTCCCCCTTCTGGGAGTCATCTTTTAACAATATATAAAATATGGAAGGAGGTGTTAGTGATTTATTCACACAAATGACTATGCATATATTTTATTTATGCTTATTTGTGTATGTGTTGTGTTCCTGGATGGAATACAGACTCCTTGAGGACAGAAATTGTTTCCTTTTTATCTTTGTGTCCCCTTACTGACTAATACATTTTGTGTTATTGTTCAGTCATGTCTGACTTTTTATGACCCCCATTTGATGTTTTCTGGACAAAGATACTGGACTGATTTGCCATTTCCTTCTCCACCTCATTTTACAAATGGGGAAACTGAGGCACATAATGTTAAATAACTTGTCCTGTGTCACACAGCTTATAATAAGCATCTTTTTGGAAACAAAAGTGACATAAAAGCAAAAAAATCCACAAAATTTAAATTTAAAAAATTAAAAAGGAAATGGAGATGGAGAGCAATTCTATTTAATGAGAATATAGAAGCTATAAAACTAGATGAAATAAGGTCAGATGGGACAGCTGGGTGGTGAAGTGGTTAGAGCAACGGCCATGTAGTAAGGAAGACCTGAGTTCAAATCCAGCCTTAGATACTTATTAGCTGTGTGACTAAACAAGTTGCTTAACCCCATTGCCTCCAACAAGTAACCTTTAATGCAGGATCAGAACTTTATTCTTTATCAGGCAATAGGAGCCTCCAAATAGAATCTGTAAGTAGAAGAGTGATGAAATCAGATACCAAGAAAGCTATCTTGTCTCCCTTCAGCAGAGGGTAGGGAGAAACAGAACTTGTATGACTCACCTAACCACATCTGTTCATTTGACTTTTCAATAAACACTTCATCAAAGAAGGCCCCATCCATTGAGAACCACTCACCCAGAGGATGCAGCAGCCTTAGGTGCTTTGGTTTAGGAGGGGGGAATCACGCGGCAGTGGTTAGCAGCTTTAAATAACTCCTGGTTATATAGTTATTGTATGAATAGCTTCCCTTCCTGAGCATTGATGTCATGTGGGTGGATGAATCAATATTATTCATGGTTTCATAGTATCACAGATGTAGAGCTAGAAGTGACCCCAGAAGCCAATTTTATTGATCATCAATATTTCCAATTATCCAACAGACATTTATTACATGCCGTGCACTACACACACACACACACACACACACACACACACACTGTGCTTATCCTTTAGGGGAAAAGTCTACTTTTTCTTTTAAGATTTAAAAAGCCTTGTAATGCTTCTATGCTCAACCTTCTCTTAGAGGAAGAATAGAAGAATCCATACCACCCTTTTGGCTATTTCCCTTCACCTTCTTCTGTGTATGTTCGAACTATTTATTGTGCTGGCCACAATACACGACAGTTTGTCCCTCCAGTCCTCAGCTGCTTAACTTGGACATGGGGCTGTGATCCTCTCCCTAAACGTGAGGCTCAGGAAATCATGAATCGTTATCAGTAAATGTTTGATCCGTAGGCCTATGTGATAGAGCCGGGGCCATGTCAAGATTTTTTAAGTGAAAGGGGGTCCCAAGGGGGAAAAGTGTAAGAAGCCCTGCTGTAACCTGGCTCTTTTACCTCCTGCATGGCCCTCCCCCACCGAGTGTGGAGCTGCCCTGGCCGACGTGTTTACAGCATGAACACCTGAAACCTCCAAGGGCTATTGACATGCAGTCACGACAGCAGGATGGAGCTGCTTTATCTCCTCTCTCCATTACCGGCTCTCTTTTCTGCTTCCTACAGCAGCCTCATCAGCGCCTCTAATCACTGGCTGCTTCTGATCTTTTTGTTCTCTTTCCTCTTTTCAATGCTCCCCCCAGCCCCCTCCTGTTGTCATTTCTCAATATGAAAAGGCTGGCCTTTTATAATCCTCGCAGCCAGTCAGCGCAGGCCCTTTCTCCCACTTAGCAAGCAGAACCAATCACAGCCCCCTGAATGCAATCTCTGGGTCTTCAGTTCTTCTCAGCTGTGTTCTCTAGTTGCTGGGGGACTCGGAAGCTGCAGCCTTGTCACCAGCACAGTGTATGTTTGCCAGTTACATCTGGGCTAGATTTATTCCATAAACCATAAGCTGAATAACAGGATTTTTTTTTTTTACTGTAATACTAGAGACACTTAGATGAACTCCATTCCATTTATGACAAATCACCATGAAGCTCGATAACAATTGTGTTTATATCATTAAACAGGAGCCAAATTAACTTATTTGTAAGCTCCATTTGGCTTTATATAGTGCTATGCTCAATCTGCATAAATCACTATGCATACATACGTTTATATAGATATACACACACATATATTTACTACATTTGTCTGCCCATAAAGCAATATCCTGGACTATGTCCAGAGGAAGATGGCCAAAATGTTGAAACAATTGGAAATTGTTAATTTCCATAACTGGAAGCTTTCTATTGAAAAAAGAGATAATTAGAATAAAGCAGAATTTAATGAGAGAGAGAGAGAGAAGGGTTAGGAGGGAGGCAGGGAGGCAGGGAGGAAGGGAGGAAGGGAGGAAGGCAGGGAGGGAGAGAGGGAAGCAAAGAGGGAGGGAGGAAGGAAGAAAGGAAAGAAGGAAGGGAGAGAAGGAGGAAGAAAAGAAAGAAAGAGAGAGAGAGAGAAAGAAAGAAAGAAAGAAAGAAAGAAAGAAAGAAAGAAAGAAAGAAAGAAAGAAAGAAAGAAAGAAAGAAAGAAAGAAAGAACTATGATAGCTTTAGCCTGGAAAAAGAAAGACAATGTATCAACAATGTTTTCACTCCAGAATTTTTTAGGATTTCAAGTGAAGAAGGGATCAAGCATGTTCTTCTCGGACCCTCACAGCTGAGAATAAAGGATGACTTATAGAAAGGTGATTTAAGTTGAAAGTAAAAGAAAAAATGCTAATTATTAGAGCTGTCCAAATGTGAAATGGATTGTCTAAGAACTTAGTAGATTCCCTATCATTGGAAGCATTCAACCAAATGTTGAGTGGCAATTTGCTAGATATAGATGGTCTCTGAGATTCTTTGCAAGTCTGTACTTAACTTAATTCTGCCTTATTTTTATCTTAGTTGACAAGACAGTTTCTTTTTGAAAAATCTCAACTTTGGGTTGAACTAAATAGGGGAAAGGCTATTAGTTTATGAGGGAAAAGCCAAGAGAACCAAGGGGATCAGTTTGTGCCCTCAAAGCTAGATGAGACAGCAGAAACAACTATCCCAGTTTTCCAGAATCCATTAATCTGGGCTATTGGGAAAATGTTATCTAGAGCTGTTGGAAAGGTGACAACTCAAGATAAAAAGAGGCAGGGATTGCTAACTCATTTTTATAAAGTACATTCCCTCATGACTTATCCTCAATAATAGTTATAAATCACATAATTAAAGAAAAATCACCATCCCCATTTCTAAGGCCCCATTTCTAAGATCCAATGTCTTACCAAAGGTAAAAGTGTTTTACTGGTCTAGAATACAAGCTTTCTTATAGCACTCAGTTCTCTGAACCTCATTATCAACTAGATTGAAAGTTTCTGAAGGAAAGAGATCATGGGTTTATAATTTGTACACACACACACACACACACACACACACATGCTCTTATATACATTTAGGTTTTAGCATACAGTGAATCTTCCATAAATGTTTATTGAATAAAAGAAGGATTAAAAAAGAATGAATGAATATCTTCCATTTCTCTCCATAGTTCCTGCATAGAGGTTAGCATGATTAGTTCCTAGGAATCTGGACTCAGAAAATTACTCTATGCAAACAGCCAACAAAGAAAAAAATTATAAACTAACCTTTATCAAGAATGGGTAACTAACCTTTACCAAGAATGGGGTAATGGTTACACCTTCCCATTCCCAAATTCAATGAAGAATATATCTTGAGAGTTGTTTGCCAGTTTTTTATCTTTTTCCAAAGTGTGCATAATCACCCAGTGGCCTGAGTCCAAGGTCATTCCACTCTAGTCATTCTTAAAAATGGGCCCAGTCAGTGTGGAACAGGATTTCCCATTCTGTCCTCAGCTCCTACTCACAATTCTGACTTAACTACCCACCCCAAACCATCTGGGTGGAGAAACAAGAATGAGAGTCACTAGCCACCACACAGTTGGCTAGGAAAAAACATTTTATGCAACCTCTTGCCTCCCAGAAAGACCATTATGAAAGATGGCTGACTGGTCACCTCATTACTAAAGTTCCCAAACCTGCAGAGAATTACACTTCAAATATGAATCATTATCTCTGCTACTCCCACCTGAACCTCTTCCTCCTATAAGTCAGCCCCTTCAATGGATACTAAGAACAACTATTTTCCTTCCATTCCAAAGACATCCCCTCATAATCAGATTTGGGGAATAATCAGACTTGAGTTTCTTCTCCTCAAGGACTAGAATTCTATATATGGATAGAATAGGTAGGAAGAATGACTCATATATTTGCTATGTTTTAAGATTTGCAAAGTGCTTTCCTCACAACAATCCTGTACGGGAATCAGTATAAATAATATTATATTAGTCTTAAGGATGAGCAAGATGAATCTCTAAAAAGCCCCTGACCCACAATCACACGACTAGTAAATTGTCTGAGACAAGATTTGAAACCAGGTCTCCAGCTTCTCAAAATAACTTTGTTGTTGCCTCCTGCATCTGTTCAGGTATATGAAGTGTATTCAATTTCCTCTGGAGGATTTGTGACAAATTTGTTCAGAGGTATTCCCTTTGATCTGTGAAAAGACCATTTGGAAGAGGATTTGAAAGAAGTCCTTAACCCTTAATGACTCATTGTTCTTCTGTACCAGACTGGGAGATGTGATTTTACTTCTTTACTCGAGAGAATTTAGGGAACTGATCAAAAGAAAAAGGAACTGATTAGAGGCGAAAATTTTTGAGATAAATATATCAAAGGTTGACATTCATCATATTCATCAAAGGAGGGAAAACCATATAAACATATTTAATGATTATCTTTACCTGTAAAAGAAGGATATAAATGCACAGAAAGGAAATAAAGGAATAAACAAAAAGAGAGGACACATGAAGAGGGACAGTGAAGAAGTTATTACTGCCTAAAAAAAATGGCTTATGGATGTAAATAATTTATGAAACAAAAAAGTACTGTATTTTGAAAATGATGAATAAGTATTTGATTTATTTATTGGGGTCAGTTTTTTTAATAAAATAAAAAATTACATAGGCTTAATGAATTAGATCATGATTTGGGATTAACAGTTTGCTACTTCTTGCAGGAGTCACTAGGTGGTGTCATAGTGCACAGAGCACTGGGACTAGAGTCAGGAAGACTCATCTTCCTGAAGGTCCAATCTGGCCTCAGATACTAATCAGCTGTGTGATTTTGGACAAATCACTGAATCCTGTTTACCTCAGTTTCCTCATCTGTAAAATGAGCTGGAGAAGGAAATGGCAAAGCACTCCAATATCTTTGCCTAAAAAACCCCAAATGGGGTCATGAAGAACCAGACATGACTTGAACAAAAAACGTTTGCCTAAATTTCATTCTAAGTTTTTGCTTTCTGTTGTTAATCATTTAACAAGGTCACAGTTTTGATACTACGATTCAAGAAGGAATTTGCTCTTTGCAACACAATTCAGTGGAAAGAGCTCTGGATTTGGAGCATAGATTTAAAATCCAGCTCAGCTCCCTTTGCCACCTCCCCTAAAGCTCATTTTCCATATTTGTGCCATGAAGGCATTCTTTATAGGCAAAGTTCAACCTTGGTCATCGGTCTCAGTACCTCTGTCCTCTCTCCCTTGCTGTAGGAAATGATCCTAATTAAATAAATTATTTTTCTCCTCTGAAAAAAAGAGTAAAGGAGACTAGATTATCTCCAAGGACAGCTGGATCATCCAGTATTTGTTGCTTGAGTAGACAGCGAAAAGGTCAAAATGGAATGAGCTCTTTGCAGAGTATTGAGCATTAACCATCTACAGATTGCCTCTGGAAACTCAGGACATGAATTTCTACCCCACACTGTCTGCCTCACACTCGATGTCCAATCCATTTTTATTTAATGTGCATAGACCTGCTACTTTTTATAACAATCTACAACAAGCCTGTTGAATTCACAGTTGAGTCTCTTCTAAACAGATCTTTTTACTTACCGCATTGCATTGCTCCACAATGATATATGGAAAAATAGGCCAGAAGCTGAGCAACTAGACTCTGAATATGCTTAATGAATGTTGTTCATTTATTTCAATTATATCTGATTTTCCATGATGCCTTTTGGAGTGGTTTGCCATTCCTGTAAAATGAGCTGAAAAAGGAAATGGAGTGGTTTGCCATTTCCTTTTTCAGCTCATTTTACAGATGAGGAAATTGAGACAAACAGAGTTAGGTGACTTGTCTAAGGTCACACAGCAGCTAAGTATTTGGGGTATAATTTAAACTCAGATCTTCTTGACGCTATACCCAGCACTCTATCCACTGTGTCACTTAGCTGCCTTAAATTTGAATTTTCTTTGGTCAAGGTAGAGTTGATTAGTTAATATGCGCTGTATGCAGGAATGGGAAAGATACAAGAGAAATAGAAGACATAATTTCCATGCCCTTGAAGTTTAACCTCAAAGTGGGAAGATACAAAGTGGGTTTGTATCCCAAAACTATCATAAAAGAGAGAAAGGATCTACATGTGCAAAAAATGTTTATAGCAGCTCTTTTTGTAGTAGCAAGGAATTGGAAATTGGGTGAATGCCCATCAGTTGGGGAATGGCTGAATAAGTTATGGTTTATGAATGGAATATTATTATTCCATAAGAAATGATGAGTGGGCTGATTTCAGAAAAGCCTGGAAAGACTTACATGAGCTGAGTGAAGTGAGCAGAAAGAAGAGAACATTGTACATAAACTGTAAAAGCAAGATAATGTGATGATCAACTGTGATGGACTTGGTTCTTTTCAACGATGAGGTGATGTAAGGCAATTCCAATAGACTAGGGATAGAAAATGCCATCCACATCCAGAAAGAGAACTATGGAGACCAAATGTGGATTGAAGCATGATATTTTTGGGTTTGGGTTTTTGTTGGATTTTTTTTCATATATTTTTTTCCTTTTTTGATCTAAGTTTCTTGCACTTGACAAATATAGAGATGTGTTTAAAAGAAATGTATATATTTAAATTTTTTTTAAAATTTGAGTTCCAAATTCTTCTTCTTCCTTCCCTTTTCTCCCTTCTTCCTAAGACAGTAAGCAATCTGATATAGGTTATATATGTGCAATATGATCAGTACTTTTGACAGATCTGAATCAGGCATGATCTTAAGGCTTTAACTATCCTGGTCACATTCCTTCCTCTAGATATCCTCCGGCTTGTCATGTCCTCCCTAAAATTCAACACTCACATCAAAATATAACATTCCATGTAGTCTGACACAGGCTCACTTCATTCTGGACACTATGCTTCTCTTAAAATAAGATGAATTTTTATGTACCATATTGTTAACATGAGCTTGGAATCCATTAAAACATTAAAAGAGCAAAAAAATCCAGACCTCTAACTCCAAATTGTTCTTCCTAAATCATACAACATTATTTCTTAACTAAGGGTATCCCAATGTCTTAGTGTCATATTAAACTAATAAAACTTAAAATAGCACCACAACCTTTGAGATGTCCTGTACTTGCATTTTCTACCTCACAGGCATGTGAGGAAAGTACTTTTAGAACTTAAGGTAAGAGCTAGTATTAGTGCTAGCGACTGGTCAGCGTTAGCCATGCCTTCCCTATCACGTTCTTGTGAAATTTATTTTTTGGAACTAACTGTACGACTTTACATTCATTCCAGAATCTCTGTTAGTTTTCTGCTCATTCTACTCTTAAGGAGCCTCCAAGATGGCAAAGCTGAAAAAGTTCTACATTTGGAATCAGCAGATCTGGGGTTTATTTATATTCTGATCCTTATTATCTGTGTGATCATGAGCCACCTAACTTTTTCCACTTTGGTTAATTCATCTATAAAATGAGGATTTAGAACTAGCAGAGATCATTTTGTCCAACTTCATCAATTGATTTAGAGTTGAAGAACTAGTGAATAGCAAAATCAAGATTAAACCCAGTTCCACTGGATACATACAAATTTAATGTTGTTTCTATCACACAAAACTGTCTCATAACATCCCAAAGCTGCTTTAAGCAGTTAAATCTTAAAATAACACTAGGCCTTTTGAGACAGTCTATGTTAATGAAATTTATATCATGGACTTGTGAAGTAAGCATTTTTTAAAGTTAAAGTAATAGCTAATGTTTAAGTAAAAATACTCTCATCAAGTAAAATAAAACATTGGGCAGTTGGGTGGTGACAGTGAATAAATAAAGCATGAGCCCAGAGTCAGAAAGACCTGAATTCAAATCTAGCCTCAGTCACTTACCAGCTGTATGACCCTGGGTCATTTAACTTTGTTTGCCATCTGTAAAAATGAGCTGAAGGAGGAAATGACAAACCATTCCAGTATCTCTGCCAAGAAAACCCCAAATGGGATGATGAAGAGTTGGACACAACTCAACAACAACAAAAATACACACACACGTACATAATTATTATTGTCCAGAGCAGATCATTCTACCCTTCAAACCACCGCTCTGCCCTACCCCCCAACCCCAGCCATGCTTTAAACAATTCTTGTAATTCACTCCCTCTTTTATAAAATAGAGAAGAACTACAAGTTCACCTTCACCCTGACCACTCTGGACAAAAAACTCCCCTGAATCCTTTCTATATCTTTTCAGCATCACCTCTCATAGTGTGGACTTTCATATAGCATTTCAAGGTTTGCAGAGTCATCTGTTTACATTATCTCTTTTGGCCTTCAAAACAACATTCTGAAATACATTCACTACAATTATTATTATCATGCCCATTTTACAAATAAAAAAACTAAGTTCTGAAGTTAAGCAATAATATAAATATATAAAAATATATTTCTATAAATAATATACATATATGTTATATAATATGTAGATATAAATTTAAATTTATTTATAAATATATAAACTCTGGAGCTAGGATCTGTGTTCAGGTCTCTTCTGATTATAAGTCCAACACTATTTCTACCCTATCATGTTGCCCCTCATCCATCCTTGCCCTAGGTTGCTAAACCAATTTAAATGCTGGTTTTCCTTTTCTGCTCCGGTGACTGCCTTGTCAGCATTTGGCTGGATCCATGTGTGGGCCTGAAGCTATCAGTTCCCAGTGGACTGGAGGGGTGGGTGGGGAGTGAGTGTTTGTCCAGCATAATACCAACTACAAATGAGTGGTTTATCAATTCTTTCCCATGGCAATAATAGAGGGCTCTCTCAAAAAAGTGATTGGCAAGGAGCCAGGGATGAGTTGAATAAGCACAGGTAATGGGAAAAGTCAGACTAATAAGTAGAGGACTGCATTTGAACCCTGGTTCTAAATTTGCTAACTCCCCAGATTAACAGAGAAGGAAATAAATTACTAAATTCACTAGCTATTTGTGGATGAACACAGACTTTTTTTTTCCCTGAAAACTGAGAATGGAAAGGCCACATAGCAACTAGCCTCCAGGTAAAGAAAACCTGGGTTTGAGTGCCATTTATGACATATATGAAATATCACCAAAATGTGAGCTATTATTCTCTTGCCTTCTTCTCCTGCTAATTCTGATTCTATCTCATTATTCTCCCCCTTGTGGACATTAAAGGCTGTTTCCTCATTGCTAGACTTGACATACAGAGGTTCCCACTTCAAACATGAGGGAAAGGGGACCCCAAATTCACACACATATATAAGCCAGTATATATAAATATACTTTAATTTAGTATGCCCTTCTTGCTGCTCCAGTGTCAGTTCCTTCATCTGTCAATCAGGGAAACCCCGAAATGCAAGAAGGAAGGGATGTTTCTAACTATGATATTGGGGTAATCCGACTGTTGTGAAGGAAGAGCCACAGACAAGTATTTGTGTGCACTAATGCCAGCTGTTAAAACTGTGGGTTGACCCCATTTGAAATCCCATAACTGAATATGGGAGTCACAAAATTATGGTTTGCTATTAGTAAATGTTTGATTTGTATACTTATTTTATATACCTATGTACCCATGGTCATGGAAAAACTTCTTAGGCAAAAAAGGGGTTGTGAATAGAAAAAATTTTAAAAACCTTAGACTAGGACATGTTGCCAAATTGTATTTCTTTTTCCATGACCATTCCCTAGAAGTTTTGATCATTTACCATAATAATGAATAGGGTTTAATTCATCATTTATCCAATCTTCTCAATTCTGTTTTTATAACTCTTGACTCTGTTTTCTTTTCACCATTTCCAAGATTAAAAGCTTTAGGCCCTAATATTTTCTTTCTTACACACTGAATTTGCTCTTTTCCTACACCCTGAATTTGTCTCTTTCTTATACACTGAATTTCCTTCTTTCCTACATAGTAAATTTGCCTCTCCTACATATTGAATTCTCTTTCTCACATACTCAATTTGTCTCTTTCCTACATACCGAATTAGCCTCTTATACAGTTCCCAGTTTCCAATCTCTCTTTTTCATCCTTTCTTCCACACAAATGTCAAAAGACTCCTTCTTAGTCAAAAGATTCCTCCTAAGACCAAAGTCTGTGTTTTTTTATTGCCCTTCGCAATATAATTCCAAACCACCTTTCTATTTATTTCACCTTCCTACTAAAAATTCTAAGTTTTAGCCAACTTGGACTGCACATTCCCAAATTCCATCTTTCAAAGGCTGCCTCTGTATGTTTACAAAGGGAATTCCCCATGTCTGAAATGCACTCCTTCATCTCAGCTTCTCAAAATCCTTATACCTCTTCAAGGCTGAACCAGAGTGCTACCTCCTCTATAAAACCTTCCCAGATCCCTCCAATTTTTACATTTTTCACTCTCTTCAGTTTTCCTTGGGTTCTACTTTCATATCTCTCCTAGTAAAATGTAAACTTATTAAAGGCAGGTACTGCTTAGTTTTTGTCTAAAATAGTCTCACTTTTGCTCTCTGTATAAATATATATGCAACACATATCCATATATGTTATATAACACATACATATAAATTTAAATTTATTTATAAATATATTTCTATAAATAACATATCTACATGTATTATATAATATATACATAAAATTAAATCTATTTATAAATATATTTCTATAAATAATATATCCGTACATTATATAACAAATAGATAAAATTTAAGTTTATTTATAAATATATTTATACAAATAATATAAAAAGTATATTTATGTAAATACATAAACAAATATACATTTGAATGTATTATATAAATATATTTTATATAAATTTACATTATATATTTATGCCATTAAATGTAAAAAACTGTTTTATATGTAAATATATTATATAAATATATTCATTTATTATTTTAAATATATATATTTATTCCTTGAACATAATAAGAACTTCATGAAGGCTTGTTCAATTGAAGGAGGCAAGAGGTATGGGAATAGAGTTCATTTTTGGAGAGTGGAGGTTGTCCAATGTGGCTGAAGTATAGCATTTGAGGAGAAGAATAATATGAAAAAAAACGAAAAAGAAAATGAAGCATTTGAACATCATTGGGTAACAATAAAAAGCCATAAGGACTTGTTTGTTTTTTCTTTCTTTGGGGGGGTGGGAAGAGGCAGTTGTGATTAAGTGACTCATCCAGGTGACAGACACCCAGTAAGGGTCTGAGGTCACATCTGAATTCAGATCCTCCTGACTCAGGGCTAGTGCTCTATCTACTGCACCATCTAGCTGCCCCACTACAAACTTTTGCAGAAGAGTAGATCAGAGAGAGAAGAGACCTCAAAGGCTATTATCTGCCCCCATCATTTTACAGATGAGGAAACAGAGGCACAGAAAGGTTAGGTCTTGTGCATGACCCCAGAGCCAGTAAATGTCTGAGAGAGGATTTGCATCCAGTTCTTCCTGGCTCCAAATCCCATCCCACTAGGCTTTCCTACTTCCCTACATGGTCCCATGCGAAGAGCCTACCATCACTACCCTTGTGTTGGGGCCAGTAGCTCGGAGAGGTTGGCCATGAACGTGCCCTAAGTGCTCCCACAAGGACACCTCGGGTCTTTTGCCCAGCCCCCTCCCCACGGTCTCTCTTGCCCCCTCCCCATCTGGTCCTTCTTACACTGCATTACTCATGTTGGCGACTAGGTGGCACTGCCATTCTGTAAGGATTGAACATCTGGCCCTCCTCTGTTGCATAACTGGCCCCATGGAACTCTATATTCTGCCCTTCTTCCCCACCTGCCTCCTGTATTCGTACCCATCTTCCTTTTCTCCCCACCCATTTCTCTGACTTTTCAGACCTGCTCTCTTAACTCTGTGTCCAATCTCTTCCCCAGTCCAATTCACCCTATATATATCCCTAGCAGACTGCTCTCTCTGAGAATCTTCTCTGAGAAGCCTTTCCATACACTAGCCTGTCATTTCATCACATACTAAATCAGTGGTTCTCCAAGTATGGTCTAGAGAATCCTGGGGATCTCTGAAATCCTTTTAGGTCTACAAATTCTTTTTTTTTTTTATTTTTTTATTTAATAGCCTTTTATTTACAGGATATATGCATGGGTAACTTTACAGCATTAACAATTGCCAAACCTCTTGTTCCGATTTTTCACCTCTTACCCCCCTACCCCCTCCCCTAGATGGAAGGATGACCAGTAGATGTTAAATATATTAAAATATAAATTAGATACACAATAAGTATATATGGAGGGTCTACAAATTCAAAAATAATTTTTATTTCCAATATGGTAAATGTCTATAAATATAACCCAGATAAACAAAAACACTTTGGAGAGATTCCTCAATAATTTTTAATAGGATAAAGATACTGAAAACAAAAGTCTGAGAACCACTGATCTATCGGTTAATGCTGCTTCCCATGTTGCTTATCTCCCCAATTGTTTTGAGAAAATTTTTGAGCACAGGGATTGTACCTTAAACTGTCTCACATTGATAATATGGTATTGTGGAAAGGACACTAAATGAACATCAGGAGACCTGCTCTGCCATTTATTAGTCCTGACAAGTCACTTAATCCTTGCTCCTCAATTTCCTTCTCTGAAAAATGGGAAGAACTTATATTAGAACACAGCAACAACAAAACTATATGATGATCAGTTCTGGATGGACATGGCTTTCTTCAACAATGAGATGATTCAAAACAGTTCCAATTGTTCAATGATGGAGAGAGCCACGTACACCCAGAGAGAGGCCTGTGGGAACTGAGTGTGGATCACAACATGTATTCTCACCTTTTTGTTGTGGTTTGCTTGAATTTTATTTTCTGGTTTGATTTGATTTTTCTTGTGCCGCATGATAATTGTATAAATAGATATGTATATATTGAATTTAACATATATTTTAACATGCTTAACATATATTAGATTACTTGTCATCTAGGGGAGGGCTGGGGGAAGGGTGGGAAAATTGAAACAAGGTTTTGCAAGGGCTAATGTTGAATAATTGCCCATGCATATGTTTTGAGAAATAAAAAGCTTTAATAAAGGGGAAAAAAAACTTAGATACATTACAAGATTGTTGTGAAATTAAATGAAATCACTGATATATATATATATATATATATATATATATATATATATATATATAAACATTTTATAACCAAAAGCCATTATATAAGTGTGAGTTAGTATGGTTATTATTAGGGTAAGGGTTTGACAATTACTTCAACTCAGATATTTTTAAATACTTGTTTCATAGAAGCCACTTTGGTGGAAGCTTATACAAAAATCGAAATAACATATCCCCTGGTCTCGAGGAGAGGTCTTACTAGTGGGGGCTGGGTGGGAGGAACAGAACTTTATACATATAAAGGTACTCAAAATTTTATAAAAAATGAATGTTAGAAAATGTCTCTACATGTAATTAAGAAAAATAAAATGCTATACTTATATATAATTTTTAAAAAAGAATATCATGGCAAAGGAGAGAGCTAACTAAATGGCTTGGGAATATTTGAAGATGGAGATTTGCTTTCAGCTGGAATAGAGTGGGGAGAAAGAGAGAAAAGTATTCAGAGAGGCTTCAGGGAGGAAGCAGCACTTAAAAACAATGTTAAAAAGTAGAGAAGGAGCACATTCTGAACATGGGGTATGGCATGCAACAATATGTGAAGGCAGGAGAGGAGAGGATATGTTCATGAAAAGCTAATAATCCAATTTTTTTCTAGAACATAGAAGGCCAGAAAGAAAGTCATATAGAGTAAAACTAGTTAGATATAGTGCATAGAGCATTGCACTCATTGGAGACCATAACTCAGAAACTTATAAGTTGTGTGACTGGGAAAGTAAGTCACTTAACCTCTCACTGCCTCAGTTTTCTTATTAATCAAATGAGGGTGTTATAGATAATGTGGAAATATGTCTTGCATAATTTCATATGTATAATTGTGTATCATATTGCCTGTCTTCTCAATGGGCAGGGGAGGGACTGAAAGAAGGAGAGAGCATTTGGAACTCAAAATTTTTTTAAAATTTAAAGAAAGTTTCAAAAAAAAAAAAAAAAATGAAGGTATTAGATTTGTTAACCTCCAAGGTCTCTTTCAGTTCTAAATCTATGTCCCCACAAAGTATGTGGAACCAGATTGTAGAGATCCTTAAATGCTAGCCCAAGAAACTTGCAGCTTATGCCATAGTCGATAGGGAGCCACCAAAGAATATTAAACAGATTAATTATTTTGGCAGCTATGTAGCAAGGTAGATTAGAGAGGAGAGACTGAAGTCTTTTAGGGAATTTAATAACTTTTAGCCACAAGTGGGGAGAAGAGGATATGAGAGAACAAACTTGACCACTTACATCCACCTAATCAGGAAGAATCCTTTCCTAGATTGAGAGCTCATTCTCCTTCAGTCCACAAACAAACAAACAAACAAACATTGATTGTCAAGGAAAGGGTCATATTTTGGCCCTCTATATTTAACTATTTGGGGTTTCCCCTTTGAGTTTCAAATATCAGAATACTGCAGTGCCATAGCAGTATTCAGGAATGAATCTTGCTTGTTACTGTCATTCCCATTTCTTTTTTAGATCACATGAAAATTATTTTTCTAACTTGAAGAAGGAAGAGCCTTGGTTTCCTTATCTGTAAAATGAAAATAATAATTAATAACAATAGTACCTAAATCAAAGGGTAGTTGTGAGACTTAAGTGAAATCATGTATGTAAAGCACCTTACAAGTATTATGTAGGAATAGGAACAGGACCTGTGATATTTTTGGTATAGGGATTTTTCTTGTGCAGCATGATAAATGTGGAAATACTTATATGAGTTATTTGTTATCAAGAGGAAGGGAGGAAGAAAGGGAGAAAAAATTGGAACATAAAGGTTTCTAAGAGTGGATGTTGCATTGCATGTATTTTTTAAAAATAAAAAGCTTTATTAAAAAAAAAAAAAAGAATCAGAGGATTTAGAGTTGCAAGTTAGAGGACATTAGTCCAACCCCCTCATTTTTTGGATGATGAAGCTGACAATCAAGAGAGTTGAAATTATTTGCCCCAGGTCACATAGGTAGTAAAAGACTAAATCAAAAATCAAAACTTCTGACTCCCAAACCAGTGTTTTCCCTAATTTATAGTAGGAAAGGCAACATGGACTGGCATTTAGCAATCTGGGCCTACAATCAGAAAGGAGGTAGATCCAAATTCTCTCTCTAATACTTCTCATACAATGTTTTGGGCCTTGGGGATTGAATTTGAAGTACAGGCCATTTATATAGTTAGTTTTTCCCCTTGCTTGCTTTTTTTCTTTATCATTTTTTCATGGCACATGAGCTGCCTTTGTCCTGGACCACATCCTTCTTCTATTAGGCCTGGTATCAGATAACATAATGTCATTGGTCTACATATATACAAGGATTTCCTGGGGCACTAAGAAGTTAAGGGATTTATTCAGAGTCCCATGGCCAATATATGTCAGGGACAGGATGAGAAAGATTGATAGATACTCAGAACATAGTCCTTGGAAATCATCTATTCTCTATTAGAGCCCCATCATTTTATAGAAAGGGAAACTATGAGTTCTGTGACCATGGGCAACTTACATAACTTAGGACAATGCTTTAAGACTTGTCTATTAACATAAAGATCATAACTTTGGAAATCACAGAACTTTGACATATAGCAGAATAAGAGCCCCAGGGAAGGCAATTTACTTTTGCTCATCCTCTAGATAGCATTTTAAATAACCCTGTCTAAATCTATATGTGCTGGGCAGATTTTCAAAGGAGTCAGTTCAGTATAACTGCAAGGGGCATCTCCACATTATGACTAATAAGTGATCCATTTTAGTGGTTAGTGCAGTGCTTCTTTCTCTATTGTTGTTTTGTGAATTAATTGCATCCAACTCCTCATGACCCCATTTGGAGTTTTCTGGGCAAAAATACTGGCATGGTTTTCCATTTCTGTCTCCAGCTCATTTTACAGATGTGGAACTGAGGGCAATATAAAGTGACTTGCCCAGGATCCCACAGCTAATGTTTGAGGTAAGATTTAAAGTCAGATGTTCTTGACTCCTAGTTGCTTCTTTAAGTCCCAACTAAAATTTCATCTACAGGAAGCCTTTCCCAACTCCTTCTTTAATCCCTAGTGTCTTCCCTCTACTTGTCCTATATATAGCTAGTTGGCATAAATTTGTTTGTTTCTTGACTCCTCTATTAGACTGTGAGTCTCTTGAAGATAATTTTTTTTGTATCCCCAGCCCTTAGCACAGTGCTTAGCACATGGTAAATTCTTGATAAATGCTGATTGATTAATTGACTCTACTACAAACCACAGAACCTGTGTGATACCTATTTGATCCCTAGTCTCTCATTTATAAAATGAGGAAAGCCTAATTTATGGTTGCTATTCATATCAAAAGAGAAAATTGAATTAAAAGAGATTGAAAAGTTAAAAGCACCATACCAACATCAGGTACAGCTGTTTTGCAACTGGAACCCAAGGAGGCTGAAGTTAGAAAGTATTTAGGGGCTTATATGTCCATCTATCCAACACCAAGCAAGAGGAAAGAAAACGCTAGGAAAAGGGAATGGACAGGTAGAAAGAAACTACCAGGCCTTAAAGTGCAGTATGGGAGACTTTATTCTGACCCAAGGAAGAAGAATCAGAGGGTCTGAATTTCCAATCCTAGCCTACCATTTATTCCCTTGGACAAATTACTTAACTCAGTTTCCTCATCCTCATTTGCAAGACGAGGAAGTAGAATTAGCAGATTTATTAGTTGTCTTTGAGCTCTAAATCTGAATCTATTCTAATGACATTTTTAGACATTAGGTTAAGATAATCAGTGAGAGAGATCATGGATCCCAAGATCTCAGATTGAGAACTCAATTTAAACCTTCTAGCCCAACACCCTCATTTTACAGTTGTGAAAACTGAGACCCAGTAAAACTGTGATTATCTAAAATCACCAGGGCAATAAATACTAAAGGTGGGGTTTGAATCACTTTCCCCAGAGGCTGATAAAAGCAAGGAGTAAGCCCCATAACTCTGGGTGGAAAGACCTTTTCTTTTAAGATATGGAACTCAGTGGCTAGTGGGGTAAGGGGTATAACTGCCTCTCTCCCAGCTCTAAAGAGTAGTCAGAGGTCACAATAAGCAGCAATTATTGTGTTATTTCAGTCAAGCTACAAGCTACAATATTTCCTTCCTTGGAAAGTGTGGAGTTGGGGGGATAATGAATTAATTCTGATAGATGAAGAAAAATAAGTTTCCATGACTGTGGAACCTGCCTGGGGAAAAATCAGCACCAATTCCAAAACAGAAAAATCAGGAAGCCAGAAAATTCAATGCTTTCCTCTCCTCACAGCCCGCTATCTTCCTAGAATGGCCATTTTAAATGACTCCTCCACCTCCTACTTAAAGACCCATAGAGACCACCCAGAAAGAAGCTCCAGGGTAAGAAAGCAATAGAAGAAATATAGTAAGGCTGAGTGACCCCAAGGAGAAGGATCATAAAATTGCACATGACAGGATATGATGAGCCTCCTCTATTTTGTCCCAGAGGAAGTCACTTCCTCCAGAAAGTGCTCCTAAATTAACCTGTTTGGTTATTACTTGGGTCCTGACTGACTGAGATTGAGTGTAAAGATTGCTATTTACAGAGGATCTTCCCTTCCTATAAGTTTCTTTCTTTCTTTAAATTTTTTTTTTTTCGGACTAGGTGAAAGGAGATTCTTTGTCTTAATGGCTAACTAGCCTTGATCACTGAATGGGTGTAGTCTCTGAGACCTGTGGAAGACCTTACCTTAAAAAGGCCAAGGTCTCCCATGGCATCCAGAGCCATCTCTGGTCATCCTGATCTATATCTGGCCACTGGACCCAGATGGCTCTGGAGGAGTGATCCTGCCCAGCCCTCCTTCACTTCAATCCAATTAACTTGCTTATCATAGCATCACCTCTCTGATGTCACAGTTTTAGAGTGGATACCCATAAACTAAGAACTTCCAAGCTACCCAAAGTTTTCCATCTAAAACTACACACATGTAAAACCGAGAGAACATTGTACATAGCAACAAGATTATGTGATGATCAACTGTAATAGACGTGATTTCATGTCTTTCAATAATGGCTCAGGGGCAATGGGGTGTATTTCAATAATGAGGTGATTCAAGGCAATTCCAATAGACTTTTGGAGAGAGCCTTCTGCATCCAGAGAATGAACTATGGAGACTGAAGGTGGATCACAACAGTTATCTTCATCTTTTTTTTGTTGTTTGCTTGCTTTTTTTTCTCATTTTTTCCCCTTTTTGATCTGGCTTTTCTTGTGCAGCATGATAAATGTGGAAATGTTTGCAAGAATTGCACATATTTAACTATATTGGTTTACTTGCTGTCTAAGGGAGGGGGTGGGGAAGAGAGGGAAAAAAGTTTAGAACACAAGGTTTTCTAAGAGTGAATGTTGAAAACTATCTTTGCATGTGTTTTGAAAATTAAAAGCTATTATTAAAAATAAAAAAGTAAAAAATGTAAACACCCCCCCTCATATAGTAATCAGTCACAAGTAAAACCAAGCCACAAATAAAATTGGCCAGAGAGCAGTCGGGAGACAAGACTTCAAAGAAAATGTAGCACTTCTGACTCTTTTACTTTTTTTTAAAGAGAGAGAACAGAAGAGCAGGAAGTTTATCCCCTTTTCCCAACTTTGTCTCCTAAGAATGGTCTCAAATATCAAAATATGTTTAAGAATTGCACATATTTAACCTATATCAGACTGCTTGCTGTCTTGGGGACGAGGACTGTAATGGTGGGAGGACATTTTGGAATACAAAGTCTTAGAAAAATGAATGTTGAGGGCTTTCTTTACGTGTTTTTGGAAAACAAAATATTTATTATTATTATTTTTATTAATGGGCAAAAGGCACTAGAATGCAATGGGGGTCATTAAACAGAAGGAAGGCTTCAGTAGAAACTGGAGCCAATCAGGAGGGTCTAGATTATAATAAACACTTCCCACCCACCCAAAAAGGAAAAAGAGCATTTAACTTGGGGAGAGGGAGAGATCATAGAGAAAAGTCATCTCTGCAGGAGATGGAAAGTGGGGTAGTCCCAATGTCACTTGCTTTTATTTTTCCTTTGTTCTTGATCCCTAGGAGTCATGAAAACCACTTCTAAAGCAAGATTCCCATTCCCTTCTTGGGGACGCTTTAAGTACTTCAGTGGAGTACTCCTCAGAACCCAAACTGCAATGCAGGGAGTCAGATGCTAAGGGGACCAGACCCTTTAAGTAAACTCTTAGGGGACTGGCAAGGCCGCTAATGTAGTGTGACTCCAGGTTGGATAAGGAAAAGTTATCATTAATCCTAGGGGTGGCTAAAACCAAGTTTCATCTCTTCTTTACCTCTATCTCCCTTAAATCTGGTATTATCAGACCAAAGGCCAGTGGGAGAGAAATTTATTTCTACTGAGAAGAGTTTCCAATATAGTCCTATTTGGAGCAACAAGGGTCACCCCTCCCTCCATCTTAACTTCCCCACTCACCCACAAGGCCTTTAGAAACTACCACAGCTAGGAGGTTCTAGTCTCAACTTGCAATTTGCTTATTTCAGTAAATGGGCCCTTAGACTTAGGAAATCGACTGGAGATGCGTCCCAAAACTCACATCCCTAATACCAAGGATCTAACCTGGATCCAAGCTCAGGGATGAATGTAGTGATCATCCCCACTTAATAAATTCACTCTTAGGTCCTTGAAGACCATCCCCAATCAACAAATACAACCCATTGTAGCTGAGCCCTAGTCAACAGACTCATCCTTCATCTGATTATCCCACCTCCCTTTATTCATTTAAGGAAGAGGAGGAAGACATCCTTCCAACTTGAATCTCAAACTCCCTTTACCCGCTCCATCCCCCCAAAAAACACAAAACAAGTTTGAAGTGCATCAATCAATTTTTAATGTCCAAGAGAGGAATGGAGGCAGAGCAAGGGGGATGAGGAAGGGGGGGGGGGGGCAGCCACCCCTGCTCCAAGAGAATAAAGACAAAAAAAAAGAGATGAACACAAACCAGACACTTTCAATTGGCCTTACAAGTCATCAAAGGGGTAGGGGAAAGGGAGACAACACAAACTCAAACATTTATTAAAAAAAAAAAAAAAATCTAATATCCAAGCAATTTATCACAGACAGCACATCCTTCACTGCCCAGTTTATAATACAAAGAACATCCTATCACTGCCCCCCCCCCCCCCCCCCCCACTCTACCCCCAATGCAGGTTTCCTCTAGCATTGTAAAGAAAGGTGGAAAGCACAGAAGACCAGGGGGAAGGGTAGCCCATTCTGCCAGGACTTAAAAGCTTGAAAAAATGAGCTTCATTCATCCCTAATTCCCCAACATCTACCCCATCCCCAGAACAGTATTTTGGACAAGACACAGAAAGATAAGCAGTTCAAGGCATTAGCTTTCCCTCTCACCCGATTTCACAATTGACCCTCTTTAAGCCTCTACATTCCCCTAAACTGAAGCCCTGTCCCCTCCTCCCATTAGGGTTTCCCCCCTTTATGACTCTCTTCCCCCTTCATCTATGCTGCAAATGAGTTCCCAAAGGAGCTCCCCAAAATCACTTTAACACACCCAAAACCACCAGTTCTGCTCAACCCAGCCCTGAAACACTGGTGTGCACCACCTTAACCAGAGGCTCTGCGTTTCACCAAGTCACACCTTTTGCAGCCTACAACTGAGACCCAGCTCCCAGAATGAGAGTCTAAGACTTCTCTGTTCATCCCATGGATCCCCCACTGGAGACCATCTCCTGCACTAGGAGCTGCAGTGAGCACTGTGCCCAGATTACTCAGCTGCCCCCAAACCCCCTTCACTGTGCCCCTCTATACAGACACACAGACACACACATTCTGTTTCTTTCAAAGACTTTGCAAATACAGAAAGGAGGAAGGTTCAAACCCGATCAAAGTCACTGGAAATTCCCCGGCCCATCAGCTAACAGGGAGGCTAACCTAAGGGAGACTCTTCCAAGGAAGTGGAGGAGTTAATGAGTTGGACATGGCCAGACTGGGGATATGGAATGAGAGAAAATGGAATAATCTTGCCCCTAGCATCCTCCCAATCTGAGCACCAGCAGGAAAAAAAAATAGCCTAATGCACCAAATCCACAAAGACACACACACAAACATACACACCTCTTAGACACTCCCTTAAGCACTAATGAAGACAGCAAGACAAGTCTCTGCCCCCCACCCCCAACCCACCCCACCACAAAGAGTTTCCAGGGCCTCTCTAGAGGATTCTCACCCCCTGCCCAACTCACAATCCAAGAACACTTGGATTCACATTATGGGGAAACCAATGTCCCCTTTTCTTGAGCCCTCCCCCCCATCCCAACCCTAACACATTATCCCCACCCCCCTAGCTTTCCTCAGGCCTTCCAAAGAAGGCACCCATCATGAGAAGGATTAAGTTGAGCACTCCAAAATCCTTGGGGAGAGGGAGGGGTTATTTCTCCTTTTAAGCTTTTTTAGGGGGACGGGAGAATTTGTTTTGAGAGATATTTCCTAGTGCAATACAACCAAAGGGGGGGGAATGTATTTTTTTTTTAAATTAAACAACAGAAAGCAGCCTTCTTCCCCAGGCAACTAAACAGAAGTAGGTTTTTTGTTTTTTGTTTTACTGCAACATATACACATGAAGTCGGGTATACAATCCATGCAGTAGCACAGCCATTGGAGAGGAAATCCTGGTGCCAGCCTTCAGTGCATATAACAGTCCCAGCTCCGCCTGCCACCACCGCTGCCCACCTCCAGCCACCGCCACCACTGCGCCACCTAGCCGGACTTGAAAAGGAGGATTGCAACTTGACCCAAGTAAAAATAGATGAAGTGCTTTGTCTCATGTGTGACGTAGCTGCCAAAATTTCGGCCCACAATACAATGCCACGTGGGGTTATATTTCTTGTCGAATTCCTAAGAGGAAATAAGAGTTGGGGTGGTTAGGGAGGGGCGGGGGGGGAGGAGAGGGGATGAGATCAGGGAAATCTCTTCATCAGTATCTGGGCCCTGGGTAGGTTTAGCTGGTACCTTACCTGACCCCCTACTTACCCATCCACCCCCACTTTCCCTTCCCTACCCCCACCATTGACTTCAGCTCTAAACTGTGAGAGCTCAGGTTCTAAAGTTAACTAGATTCTTCCTCCCTCTTTCATCAATAATGAATCACACTATGGGCTAATTATTCCAGCCCCTGTGGCCTTAGCCACTTTACAGGTAAACATTGGTCATCTTTCTCTTTCTCTACCCCAAACCCTGGTTCCCCTCAAATCTACATTTGGGGAATCTGGAAAGCCAAACAATTTCCCCAAAACATTAAAGCAAGAAATACTTGGACCCTTACTGACTTCCAGAACACAAAATCACCACAGCCTCAAGTTATAAACAGGGTCCCTGAAATTGAGAGATGGAAGGGAGGAATGTATTCCACAGATACTTGGAGACTTGTCTCTCTCTAGGTTCTTTGGTTAAAGTCAACCCCAATAAATCAACTTAAACTCAGTAAGATGTAAATTTTATATTCTAAGAAAATGTAAGCTCCCTGAGGGTAGTTACAGTTTTGCTTTTCTCCTTGTATTCCTAGTACCTAACTCAATATTTTATACATAGTGGGCATATTTCTTTTAACTTAAATTTCTCTTTCAGATGCAGAATCAGGAGCAGGAGCCTAGGAGGAGAAGTCATAAAAATTGAATGATAAAATTTGAATTCATCCTTTCCATGAGCTAAGTTGAAAGGAAAGAGATGTTAACAAGGCAGACAATGTTCTATCTCCTCATCCCAGCAGTTGTTTCAATTGTATAACTGTCTTACTGAAGCATCTTTAGGATATCCTGGAAATCAAGTATGTTTAGGTATATAAGGTCTTTGCACCAAAATTTGGAACTCTGCTCAAATGATCCAGCTGTAGTGGGCAAATTTCCCCACAGCCTGTAGTTCAATCAACTACATTTAAGAGGCAGTAGTATAAAAGAGGTCAATAATTAGGTGACACATTATATAGTACTACACTTGGAGTGAGGAAGGTAAGAGTTCAAATCCAGACTCAGACAATTTACTAGTTGTGTGACTCTAAGCAAGTCAACTCAATCTCCCTCGGTCTCAGTTTCCACATCTGTTAAATAGGGATGACAGCATCTATTTGACAGAATTCTTTTGAGAATCAAATAAGGTAACATATGTAAAAAGCTTTGTGAGCAGCTATCTAAATATTAAATATTTTCACTGTTATCATATAAAGAATACTAGAATAAGGACCGCTAGAAACCTGAATTCTGGTCCCTAATCTGCTACTAAACAAGCAGTGGTAGCCTTGAAGGAAATCATTTCTCTGGGGCCCTATTTCTTCACCCATAAACTGGATAGATTACCATGTCTAAGCTGGAAGGAACTTTAGGGATCATCTGGTTCAATCTTCTCATTTTACAAGAGGAAGAAACTGAGCCTTAGAGGTCAAATAGCATGCCCAAAGTCACACTGCAAGTTAATGGCTGAGCCATGAGATCAGAGCCCTAGTCTCCCCACACCCAACCCAGTAGTCTTCCCAAGCAGATCTAGAATTGGTCTCTAATGTCCCTTCCAGTTCTGCAATACTATTATAAGAGGTCATCCATTCTCAAATGGCACTGGGCCATTTCCCAACTGAGATGTGATATTTTGATCAGAACCTCCACAAAGCATTTCCCCCACTGGTTTCTGTCATAATTTTAAAGGTTATGTTTTCACTTTAGACTATTCAGTAATTGACCACAGGATTCCAATATTTATGCCTTAGTCAAGCACTTAATGATTTCCAAATACACACTTATGAAGCCACTTAAAAGGAATCCTATAATTTGTGTTCCAAATAACCTAACTTCCTCTGACTCTGGAGAGCAAGAAGTAACTGGAATGTGGGAGAAGATCAAACGACTCAGACCAGAAGTGGATCCCAATTCCAGCTTGGTCACCTACTTCCTAATAATCCTTTTGCAAAGGGGAAGACTCCCCCCTTAGTTTACCTGCAATGTAAATTCTCATGCAGGGGAATTGTGAGAAGAGAACAGGCCTTTGAGGTCAGCAACAGTCCTGTCTCTGATATTGATAGTTATCGATCTGAATGGATATGATGATGTTTTGTTTTTCAGTCCTGCCTGACTCTCCATGACCCCATTTGGGGTTTTCTTGGCAGGGATACTAGAGCAGTTTGCCATTTCCTTCTCCAGTTCATTTGACAGATGAGGAACTGAGGCAAACAGGATCACACAGCTATCGAGTATCTGAGGCTGGATTTGAACTCAGGGAGATGTCTTCCTGACACCAGGCCCTATGTTCTACCTACTTCACCACTTAGCTGCGCATTAGATTTCCCTACACCAGTGAAAGCCTAAGTTTGGTGACATTCTATTCCCCCCCCCCCCCCCCCCCTTTCGGGTGGCTCTCTCACAACAGGCAGGATATATATGCATAAATTAATGCTGCTGAGCTGTCTAGCACTCTGGTCTCCAAGCTGCTGGGTCAGCCGCCACATCAGCCCTCAGCTCACCCCCTCTTCCCATGCTGTACCTTCTTGATATAGGCAGCGATGTCCTTCTCTATGTTGTACTTCTCCATAGCCTGCGTTGCACAGTCGACCGCGTCCTGCTGCATGTCCTCAGACATGTCTGCGTTCTTGATTACTGCCTTCCGGTCAGACATGGCGGCACTATAGCAAAAACACATGTGGCAGTCAGTCTGGCTCCTTACTCCACAGCTCTGAGGTCTGAGGGCCTCACTGGGTGCAGAACCTCATTCTAGAAATTCTGAAAACAGGAGAAAACGGCAGCCCGGCATTGATCGGGGGCTTGTAAAATTCTCCCAAACTCAGGTGGCTCATATGACACTAATTCAAAGGAGCAAAGGAATGAGAAACACAATCAACTTTAGAAGTACGTTATTGCAAATACAAAACCAAACCGAAGTCATGCTCTAGAGAGCAAGAGGCAACCAGTATGGGAGAACAAAGAATTTAGAAGCAGAAGTATGTTCCAGTCCTGGTTCTGTCACTGCCTAAGTGACCTGATCGCCTTTCTGGGACTCACATATATAAGCTTTCCTGACCCTGGAGAAAGAGGCAACCAGTATGGGAGAAGAACAAAGCAGAAATGCCTTCCAGTCCTGGCTCTGTCACTGCCTAAGTGACCTGATCGCCTTTCTGGGACTCACATATATAAGCTTTCCTGACCCTGGAGAAAGAGGCAACCAGTATGGGAGAAGAACAAAGCAAAAATGCCTTCCAGTCCTGGCTCTGTCACTGCTTAAGTGACCTGATCGCCTTTCTGGGACTCACATATATAAGCTTTCCTGACCCTGGAGAAAGAGGCAACCAGTATGGGAGAAGAACAAAGCAGAAATGCCTTCCAGTCCTGGTTCTGTCACTGCCTAAGTGACCTGGATCGCCTTTCTGGGACTCACATATATAAGCTTTCCTGACCCTGGAGAAAGAGGCAACCAGTATGGGAGAAGAACAAAGCAGAAATGCCTTCCAGTCCTGGCTCTGTCACTGCCTAAGTGACCTGATCGCCTTTCTGGGACTCACATATATAAGCTTTCCTGACCCTGGAGAAAGAGGCAACCAGTATGGGAGAAGAACAAAGCAGAAATGCCTTCCAGTCCTGGCTCTGTCACTGCCTAAGTGACCTGATCGCCTTTCTGGGACTCAGTTTCCTCATCTGTAAAATGATGGGGTTGGAGCAGTCTTTTTCCATCTCTCAATCATATGCTTCCCATTTTAGCAGGCAAGAGGCTTGGAAGACTCAGACTCAGGACCATGTGCCAGCCTCCCACTCAAACCTTGTAGTACTTTGAATTCTCCTTTGACCCTTTTCCACCCTCCCTAGCAGGAGGTGTATCCACTCCAGCATGGTCCAGTGGTTTAGTACTTTGGTCTCAACTCTACCATTGATTTCCCCATATGATTTCAGCAAAAAGGTTTCACTTTGGTCTCAGTTTTTATATCTACCAAGGGGTTCTAATGTTCCTCCTCTCCTCAAAGTTAGACTAAAACACTTTGTTTCAATAAAAACTAAGTGGAGAAAATAATGATAGATATGTAGATGACCTGTGGATGTAGATAGTACCTTATAGGTGGCACATCAATAGGAAAAATTATTATTTTAATGTTCCTCCTGTCAAAAAATAACAACAACAACAACAAAAAAAACCTCTGATAGCATCCTAGAATACACAAACCCAGAGTTTACCCCCTGATTCAGACATAAAAGAAAAACCACCAGAGGGCACCCAGGCTTCTTTGCCAATAAAATCAAAGAGGAAAAGACATTTAGGTGAAACTCCAACAACCTTCCCACTCTCCTCTCTTCCCTACTTCCCCTTACCCCAATATTACATCTAACACCAAGCCATGGAGATCCCACTGTTGGAGCTTTCCCCCCTTGGCCTGACATCCAATGTGCTGAGTAAAAGTAGTTTCTCATCCTACCCTCATTCTACCTTGGGCATGCAAAGGAGACCTGAACAGTGAGAAGAACTACATTAGTCTCCTCAAAACCAGAGATCTATAAATTCATTGATCTCTAGGCCTATCTTCTGCCCATCCCCTTCCCACCCCTTGACTTGGCCTATAGCAAAAGCAAACAACAATCTCTCATTTGGTAGTGTAGGAAAGATACAATTGCCACAGCTTCAGTGGTAGTGAATGATACCGAAGCGTCTGAAGTAGAGCTCTTCCACCTGGAGGTAAGGTGATTCAGGCAATAGGAGCTTAACTCCCACCCCCCTCCCCAAGACAGCAGTGCCTGGGAGGCACAACCTAGTTGTAGGAAAAGGCCAGGAGACAAGGGTTCCATTCTGAAACACAGAACATTCTTTCCTTCCTTCATATAAACCTGGCCAAGGCTGCCTCCTTCATCCCATTCCCATCATGACCTTGGGAATTCCCTTCATTTTATTTGAACCTTCCCATTTCTCAGATCAGTTAGGTATATAAAATACTATGTAGTTGTAACTATTCCAAAGAAAGGTAATTTCCCATTATCCTCATCATTCCTGATTCATAGGAAAGATAACAAGGGAAGCAGATAAGGAAAGCACTAGGGAATAAAATTTGGATGTAAATCCCAGTAGTATTGCCTGGTAGTCTGCTCATTCTAAATTTATTTATTCAGAGTTACTATAAGGAGAGCCAGTTTACAAAACCTAAAAGGGGAGGGTGAAGGGGTACAAATCTGGATGTTTTATCTAGAAATTTCACCTGCTCCCCCGTCTGCTCCCCAAAGTCCCAAGGAACAACTTTGTTACAGTAATTAAAACCCCAGCCTACTCTCCAGAAAAGAGCCAGCCAGTTACATAATGTCAGTCTTGTGACTACAATGCCACAATTATTCCCCCTCCCCATATCCCCCTACACATACAAGCCAGAGTCCAGCCTAACCTCTCTCGATTCAAGAAAGACCCTGTCCTCAAAATGGAAAAAGGGATGGATTAGGACTCAAAAGGAAACCAAGAAGATGTGAGTCGTTAGTTTTTTTTTAAGAGAAACAATTAGGGGCAGGGGCTTGCAGGCCAACTCCCTTTAACCCTCACCCTCCATTTTGCATCGGGTAGATGCAGTTTTAAGAGACTGTCGGAGCTTCCCAGCTCCCTCGATACCATCTATTTCTCCCGAGGAGCTCCCCCTCTTGACCCCCCCCCCCCCCCCCCCCCCCCCCCCCCCCCCCCCCCCCCCCCCCCATCTGCTGCCTGGAGATCTTGTTCCTTTTCCCTGCTCTTTCTTACCTAGGGGTTGGGTCTCCAAAAGGGGATGGCTGAAGGGCAAGTCCTGCTTTCCTTCCGGGCCAAACCCTGCCGGGTCTGCAGGGCCGGGCGGCCGAGGCTCCCTCCCCCCACCCCCATGGGCCTGGAGCTGCACCGGGAGTGACTGGGCGTCCTCTCTGCAGGAAGGACACCCCGGAGGGGGGCAGCATCGGGAGCCGCGTCACGCCCGGTGCCCTCTCCCCCTCCCCCCTGCCGGGGCCCCCAAGCGCCAGGGAACGGGAAGCCTACGGGGTGGGCGGGGGAGCACCTCGCAGACTAGGGGCGCCTCCCACGTGAGAGGCCGGGCTGCCGAGTACGGGGGACTCCCATCCTCCATTCCCCGCCGGGCCGGCCCGGGAGCAATGCAAAGCCAGAAGGCGGCCATCCCCCCCTCCGCGCCGGGCAGGGGCTGGGGCAGCGCCGCTGCAGGCCAAGGTTAAGGAAGGAGGAGAGCAGCGTTGCAAGCTCCGCGGAGCTAATACTACCGCTCCGGGAGGTTCAGGGAGCGGCAAGCCAGGCCTCAGATTCCTCCTTCCAGCCCCAGCCCCTCTCCATCCTCCTCCCCCCTCCCTTCTTTGCTGGATAATAAAGGTGGGGCTAGGAGGCATTGTGGGAAGCAACAGCAGGCGCCGCAGAGGGCAAAGCAGCTAGGCGGCCTCCAAACTGGCCCAAGGAGCCTCCTCGGGCCCCGGAGGGGCAGGACGTGGGGGAGGTGGGAAGGGAGCGAGGAGGAGACTCCGGGCCAGAGGTGCCCGGGGCCCCGTCCCTTAGCCTGAGGCCGCCACCTGCCCTCCCCTCCCGCCTCTACCCGGCGCCCCAAGCAGCCAGCTCCAAATCCCCACCCATCAGGCCGCCAGTTTGGATCGGTTCCCTCCCCCAGGTCTCCCTCGGGAGCCCCCTCCCCCATGCACGCACCTCGCCGAGCACACTTCCCCTCCCCCTCCTTCCCGGGCACATCCCCCGGCCCAACCGCTCACCTTCACAGTGACAAGTCCTCGCACGCAGCCCCCTCGAGGGAGCAAAAGCCAAAGGCGGTAGGCTAGGGAGCCGACGCGGGGGAGGGGGGTGGGGACGGGGAAGGGGGACGGGGGCGGTGTCCCCTTTGCTGCTCCTGCAGCCGCCGCCGCCGCCGCAGGTGGCTCAGCTCCAGCGCCCCGCGGCCCCGGCCCCGGCCCCGTGCGCGCAGTCCTTACTTCCTAGCTGGTTTCCTCCGATCCCTCCCGCGCCCGCTCTCGCTCCCTCTCTCTCTCTCTCTCTCTCTCTCTCTCTCCCTCGGTGGGTAGGTAGCTCCCACGCTAGCACAGCTCCCTCGGATCTGCTCTGCTCTGCTGCTGAGCTCCGGCTGGCGCGCTGCCCCCCCCAGAAATAGAACCCCGCCCCTACCCCCCACCCCTCCCCACGCGCTGTCGCCGGGCCTCCCCATTGGCTGCGCCAGCCCGGCCCCGCACTGCGGGCTTCTCCCCGCGCCGCTCTCGCCCCACATCTTGTTTCCTCCCACAATGCCCCTGGGCAGAAGGAGAGATTGGGATGGGGAGGGCTGGTTTAAGGAGGGACTGGGGGTGGGGAGGGAGAGACACCTTAGAGCGGAGGGAAGGTGGGAAGGAGAGACGGTCTTTGACCATTAGAAGGAAAGGCTGAAAACCTACAGACGGTATCGAAGGAAGTTCCAGACCTGTTAAGAAATAAGCCCTCACCCACTCCTAGAGAAAATTGGGTTGGAGACCCCAACTATAGGGGGGGAAACAGGGATGCACCTGTGGAAAAGGAGAGAACCGCCTCACAGAGGGGGATGGGGCACAAACAATCAAAAGTCCCCTTTTCCCTCCATGCCTTGGGAGGCCCGTGCTGCCCGCCCCCCCAGCCCTTTTCCCCTTTGCGCTTGAGGCAAGGACGGGGAGCTCGACTGCACAATGCCCTCTGGCCACCCAGGAGAAACATCTTTGCTCGTGGCTTATATTTGTCCGTCAGACTTGCAGGCTGGACACGCATGGGCAAAAATGTCCCACGAGTTTGGATTCGGGATCCCAGGCTCCTCTCCCCGGACCATTTTTTTCCTTCCAGCAGTGATGCCCCTTCCCAGAAGCCAAGGAAGCGGTTCTGGGCCAATGAATCAGGCACACCAGGAAGAAAATGGTCAAAGCTTTTGGCTGTGAAGTTAGCCGAGGAGGGTTGGGTGAGAGAGGGATGACAAGGCTGAATAGTGTGTGGCTGCCTGGCTGAAGCAACTCTACTGGCAAAGATGGGGTGTGTACCCAGGGTGCTCAAAGAGAAGAGCTGGAAAGCCTTTTTTTTTTCTTTTCTTAGGTCTGTTTCATCCAGTGGCTATGTCTGTGGAGTGAAAGTAGGGGAGGTTCCTTTCCAAGCGTGAGATCATGTCCATTCCCCGTCTGCCAGCTAATTTCCAAACTGGGAAAATGAGATTCAACCCTTAAGTGTGAAATGAACAAGGAGAATATATTAAGTTGATAAATTTCCCAATTATGTATATTTCTTTATATGTACATCATGTGTGTATATATGAATGTATAGCATCGTTGGCATGTTGTTTCCTTTATTAAATTGTGAGTTCCTGGAAGATAAGGCCTTTCTTTGTATCCTAGCACTTAATATAATATAAGGCCATATAATAGCTTATATATATATATATATATGCACATAATATAAGCCCATATAGTAGGGGCTTAATAAATGCTTCTTATTGACTTTCTCACTACAGAATATGGGTTTCTGTGGGAGATCTCCACATGGCACGACCACTGCTTCCCTCTAAAAAAAAGAAAGATTAAAAACAAAGGGGGAGTGACTGGAACTTTTATTCCAGGAGCTCCTTTCCCCCTCTCCATAAAACTGAACTAAGAGACCTGCTCTCTGCCTTGATTTTTCTTATACCTTAAGAAGACAGAGTAAAATACAACTGAATGACCCTTAATTCTAGTGTGAGGGATGAGGAGTTGGGGGTGGAGGTGAATCTGTACCACCAAGACTACTTTCATGCAAGGAACAGTTGGTGGTGTGTTGAGACAGATGCACATGGCAGAGGTAGACATTACACAAGGCTTGAAAGGAGAAATCCTGAGTGGACTTCCCCAGCTCTACAAACAGAAGCAATCAGGGCACTTAAAGATTTTCTGTAGAAAGATATAGCTAAAACAGTCAAGTGCATGCCTAATTATAATAAGGTTAAGTGTTTGTGAATCCCAAACTCCCATATGGAAGAGGAGGGATCCTGAGTTCCCTATACAGCATGATTGCAGAATCTAGAGAAAGGCTTCCTAGACAGCACTTTTTGGGTGATAGAGTTCTGATGCTAGACTTTCTAGAATATAGGTTCCTAACTTTTGGGGTATCACAAATCCCTTTGGCATAGTCTAGTGAAACTATAGACCCATTGTCAGAGTAATAGTTTTATTTTTAAATTTTTATCTAAATAGTATTTGATTTTTCCCAACTACATATAAAGATACTCTTCAATATTCATTTTATTAAGATTTTGAGCTCCAAATTTTTCTGCCACCATCTACCACCATCCCTCCCTCTTTCCAAGATAGCAAGCAGATATAGGAAAATAGTGTTTTTAAATACATAAACTAAAATACATAGGATTATAAAGGAAACTAATTATATTAAAGTGTAGTTATAAGTTTAAAAAATTAAGAATCCCTATTCTACAGAGAAAAAAAGGATTTCCCGGGGCAGCATGCTACCTGGAGAAAGGATTACTTGCATTGGTCCTACACAATATCTTACTTAAGAGCAAAGCCTGTACATCATTTGGACAATGTAGTTATAATGGTAAGAAGGTTACCTGCAGCAGAGCCCAAAATAATAAACCGTAAGAAGATGCTTCAAATCTAGGGGAAACCTTCTGCAGGAAGGAGGAAGGCACCAGAATGTTAGAGTTGCCTTGATAGCCACCCCAAATTCAGTTCCTTTCTATGGCAAGCTCACATGCTATTTTGAATGCCCCCCTATTAGAATATGAGCTCCTTTACAGCCAAGACTATCTTGCCTTTCTATTTGAATCCCCAGCACTAAGCACCCTGAACTTTACAAACAGTAGGCATTTAATAAACACTTTTTCATTCATTCAGTATCTTTTTATAGGCCTTTCTTTTAAATCTTACTTTGAGCTTACTGTGAGCTATTCTCTTACCTCAAAGCATATATGAGGGACAGAGGAAAAAAAATTTGATCATTCAATTGAAGAGTGGGAAAATCTATAAGTGGAATCTCATCCTTGATGCCGTAGCCACAGCTTGTCTCCAGTACAATCACACTTACTCTTATCCTCCAACTCTTCCCTCAGTATGCCTTCTTCCTCTACTAGGCAAGTCCCCACTTGTGAATCAGTTCCTCAGAGCTCCAGATTTCCAACAGAAGAAGTTGCACAGGGGCTAGCACCTGCAATTCTGCACATATGCCCCCACACATACTTCCCCTTTCCATTCCCATTCACCTCATGACTGTGAAGGCACTTGGGGGCATTGAATAATGACCAAAGACCAAAAATGACAAAGGTAATGACCAACAGCCCTACCTCTGTCATTTTTGGTGAAACACCGTGACTTACACAGTATAAATGGAAAATCTGGGCTGTGATCTGCATCAAAAATAATTAAATTTTCTTTCAAAAACAAACCAGCCCCCTTTTAAACTTCCTTATTACCTCAGTAGGAACCACTATCTTTCCAATCACACAGGCATCCAAATATCCATATCATAAACTGTCAGATGAAATAGATAGGAGGTTGGACTTGGAGTAAGTTAGGAGAACCTGTGTTCAAATGTGACCTCAAATACTAACTGAGGAAGTCATTTGACCTCTCTCAGCCTCAGTTTCCTTATCTGTAAAATGAGGATAATAAAATCACCTACTTCACTGAGTTATGAGGATTAAAGGAGATGAGAAAACACAAAAAGTGCATTAAAAACTTTAAAAGGCTATTATAAATAAATAAATGTCAGCTATCATCACCATTACAATAGTTATATCTAGTTACATCTTATTGTTCTACCTCTATATCTTTCATATCTATTCCTTTTTCTCTACTCATAAAGCTGACACCCAATCTCTTGTCTATTGTTATTTGTGTTATTAGCACCTCTTCTTTTTATTGTTTAGCTATTTTGTTAATAAGCCTCTCTCTACTTCAAGTCTCTCTTCTCTCCACCTTATCCTCCATGCAACTGGAATGCCAAAGTGATTTTTCCAAACACTTAGATTTAACCATGTCATTTCCCTACTAAATAAATTCCATTAGATTTCATTATTGACTCTAAGATCAAATATTATTTCCTCTTTATCTCTTATTTTTCAGTTTTTTTATATGTTATAAAGCAGTCAACAAAAACATTGGGACCACATCCTCCAAAAATGTTGTACCAATGGGAATAGATCAAAAAAAGATTAGAGACAATTGCTCAAACCATCCATATTGTTAGGTGGTACAGTGCATAGAGGACAATAGCAATCCATCATTTCTCTAACCATCCATGTTACTACTTTGAATGCCTGAGTGGGAGCTAGGAACACCTTTTTGGGCCATATATGGAAAACCTAGACATGAGTTACATACTTTTGTTGTTGTTCTGTCATTTTCAATGTCTGACTCTTCTGTGTGACCCTACTTAGAGTTTTCTTGGCAAGGATATTGGAGTGATTTGTCATTTTCTTCTCCAATGCATTTTACTAGGCAAACTAGGTTAAGTGACTTGCCCAGAGTCACACAATAAGAAAGTGCCTGGGGTTGGATTTGAACTCATTTTCCTGACTTCAGAGCTGATGCTCTAACTACTGCGCCACTCAATATATTAGATTATTTTCTTGGAACAATTCCCAAAAGATCAACAAATCAAAAAAAAATGTTTAACTTTCATTATATCAAGCCCCCAGGATCTGGCTCAGTCTGTATGAACCCAGAGTTCTTGGGAAGCCTTGGACTATAAATTACAGGAGTTATTAGTCAGGAAAAGCAAGGATTTGGGGAGTACAGTGGCGGGGCAAGAAGGGTATAGAAAGGTTGATAGGAAAAAGCTTTAATGTAACTCCTATATCATTCCTTTTAACAAGCATTATTCCCATCTTACTGAACCATTGAAGAAATAAACACAAGTCAACAAGTATTATCGAGTATAAAATGCTGTGTTGTCTCAGATAAAGTCATTTCTCTTCCATTCATAGACCCCAGGATTCATCTGGTACCACATTGTATCCCTAGTCTCAATCCAAGACCTTAAAATCTCATACACACACAAACACACACACAAACAGCCTAGTAACCTAGTAACCTTCCCTCTCTGCCATATTAATCCTAATCATACATTGAAGTGTGAATGCATTTATCTGGGGACTGTTGTACTGTGGCTGCTAGAGATGGAGAACAATTCTCCAAGAGATGGAGAAAAACGTGTCTTGTGCCTGAAGGTTACCAGAGCAGCAGAACATATTAGACAAAGGATTTGGCAGTCAGAATACCCGGACTGGTCTCTACACTCTCTGTTACCTTTGTAAATATGGGCAACTTACTTCTTCCATCTCTCAGCTTCTATTTTCTCATCAAAGGAACATCAGGACTAAATGATCTCTAGGATTTCTTCCTAGCCTAAATAGCATGTTACTACCACAGATCCAGTATTTGAAAACAAAAGTCCTCCATTCTAGCTGATACCTTGTATTATCTTCCTTTACTCTTCCCTTTCTCTTTCCCTTCTTTTTACTCACAAACTCCTAAAGAACTAGTGTCCCTCTTTAACACTAACTCTTGAAAACAAGCATAGGAAAAAAATTGTAAAAGCTCTGTATGACTGTGTGTGAAAATATTATTATTAAAATTATAATTTATAATAGATTAAATTATGTTAAAATTATTAAAATATGTCATTTAAATTCTTTATTTGTTCTGGCTAGGGAAGCTAGGTAATATAGTAGATAGAATGCCAGGCCTGAAGTCAGAAAGAGTCATTTTCTTGAGTGCAAATCTGGCTTCAAAACACTAGCAATGTGTCTCTGGGCAAATCTTTAACCTTGCTTCAATGTGTCACCTGTAAAATGAGCTAGAGAAGAAAATGATAAACCACTCCAGTATCTTTGCCAAGAAAACTCCAATCAATTGTTTATTATTGTTTGTTCTTCATTCTCAAAAATGACCTTGATTTGGGAAGGTGATCCCATTATTTGAAAATGAATTGGATTTGCCCTCCAGAACCATCTGGGTCCAGTAGCAAGATATAGATCTGGACCACTGGATACAGTGGGAATCCTTGTCCTTTTAAAGCTAAGATCTTTTAACAGGTCTGTTTGACTGAGGCAACCTCCCATTCAGTGACAAAGGCTAAGTAAAAAAGAAATGAGGCAAAAAATGGCCTTTTTTTACCTAGTCAAAAAATAATAATAAATAAATAAAATTTTAAAATTAAAATTAAAAAAAGAAATCAATCTGAAAGGTAAAGATTCCCCAGAGTTTCTGGCCAAAGCAGCAACAATTGCTATTTACATTCACTCTGAGGTAACCTGAGCCAAAACAAAGACCAACTTTGCTTAGCTGAGTCAACAACAGCAAAAACATGTATCACAAAAGCAGTCATACATCTAGTTAATATAAACTCATTGTTACTTCTTTGTAAATTTCTATTTGATTTCAATTATTCTTAGTTTTCTGCCGCTTATATAATATCATCAACATCTATGCATAACTAGGGGGAAAAATTAGAAAATATTTGTGATGGTCTTTGGCCAGTAGGTAGCAGGAAGTGAATACTGGAAGGAGCAGTGACCCTTTCCTTCATGGTCCTTCCCCAATGGCTCCTTTATCCAGCTCTGATCTGTCCCAGAGTTGTGTCCAGATGCTTCCTATTGCAGCTAACAACGTATTCTATTTAACATAATGCTTCCCACTCAGAAAAAGAAACCTACAGTGGGATAAATCATTGTCAGTCTTGAGCAAAGTCCAATCCTGATTTCTCACTGATTTCTCCTCACTCTCCATGCTGTACTGCATCCCACACACCTAACTAGAAGAATCCCTATCTCTAGTTTTTCCTGGTATTTTCTTATTCATTCAGAAAATTTTGCTGTGTTAAAAGCTATATCATTAATTCTAATTGCTGCTGCCCTGTTGCCAGGGCATTAATGGCAAGTGAGGGGGATGAAGAGTAACAGTAGAATATCTATATATACAATTATTTCTTTCATATCACGGGACATAGTGTCCCCACAATTTGGAAAAATCACATACAATTTTTTTACTCTCCCCTCATACCGGGACAAAAGCTGAATTTTTTCTTCTTTTATGGAATGTTTACTTATTGTAAAATTTAAGTATTTGGCCATACACCATATATATGTCAATGTTTAAGTAAAAATACTGTATGACAAAAGAACTTTTTCTGTGTCACCTGCTGCTTTTTCTGTGCCATCTGCAGCTTCCACAGAACTCCCAAAATATTTCCATTTAATTAATAAATTAAATAAAATGAAACCATAATGGGGAAAGCCAAGATATGGAAAAGATATCACTCAGGAAATCCTTTTTTCCTTTCTAAATATCCTAGCTACATGGAGAGACTGCTGGACTTGGAATCCAGAAAAACTGAGTCCAAATCCCAACTCAGATACATTATCTTTATGAGACTGGAAAGTTCACTTGACCAATCTGTAACTCAGTTTCCTTATCTGTAAAATGAAAAAGAATTGGACTAGATATCAAGCAAGATCCTTACAACTCAAATCTATGATCCTCTAATCAATCTCTGAACAAGCTAACTTCAATACATGATACAGTGCAAAGAATACTGAATTTGAGAAAAACCTGGAAAGACATGAACTGATGCTAAATAAAGTGAACAGAATCAAGAGAATATTGTACATAGTAATAACAAGATTATGTGATCAACTGAGATGGACTTGGCTCTTTTCAACAATAAGGTGATTCAAGGCAATTCCAAAAGACTTGGGATAGAAATTGCCATTCATAGCTGGAGAGAATGATGGAGAGTCAATGTGGATCAAAGCATAGAGTATTTTCACCTTTGTTGTTGCTGTTGTTCGCTTGTTTTTTTTTTTTTTTTTCCACTTTTCTCAGGGGCTTTTTTCCCCCTTTTGATGTGATTTTTCTTGTATAGCATGATAACTAAAGAAATATGTGTAGAAGAATTGCACATGTTTAACCTATATCTGATTGTTTGCTGTCTAGGGGAGGAGGAAGGCGGAAGAAAGGGAGAAAAATTTTCGAACACAAGATTTTGCAAAGGTGAATGATAAAAACTATCTTTGCATGTATTTGGAAAAATAAAATACCATCAAAAACAAAGTACTGAATTTGGAACTGAAGGACCTAGATTCAAAACCTGACTCTGAAACTTATTACCTATAGACCCTGGGCAATGCATTTAATTTCTCTGAGCTTCAGTTTCTCCCTCTACAATGAAGTAGATAAGACTAAATGGCTCCTAAAGTCTGTCTCTTAAGTTTTAAAACCTTTAATCTATGATCTTCTCTAGTTTTTGGAGATAACAAAATATGTGAAAGCCTAGGGGGGAAAAGCAGTGGACCAGGAAACAGGACACCTGGTATATGGTCCTTCAGGACCACTAGCATTAAAGTCAGAAGATTTGAATCATTGCTTTGCAACCAATTAGAAATAAAATTTTTTCTAGTCTCAGTTTTCTTATAGGTACAATGAAGGAATTTACATTTTTATGGTCTCTTCTAGTTCTGAGTCCTGTGATCAAGATTAGATAGTAGAAATGAAGATAATACAGTCCTCTATTCAAAGTAGCTCATTCTTTCTCTGTGGTGCAGAGTATGAATATTTGTGGTTTGCTATGACAATATGACATAGGGATAGAATTATATTATAATCTTAGAGCTAGAAGGAATGATTGAGACTCTCTAGCCCAACCCTTATCTGAAGATGAACTTACCCTGCTATCCCACTTATAATTCTATCCTATCACATGTGCAAAAATATTTGTAGCAGCCTTTTTTATGGCAAGGAATTGGAAACTGATTGGAGTCCCATCAGTAGGGGAATGGCTGAATAAGTGATGGGATATGAATGTTATGGGATACAATTGTTCTGTTAGAAATGATCAGGAGGATGATTTCAGAGAGACTTACGGGAACCAAAGCTGAGTGAAGTGAGTAGAACCAAGAGAATATTATACACAGTAACAGTAACGGATGATCAAATCTGATGGGCATGGCTCTTTTCTATAATGAGGTGATTCGGGCCAATTCCAATAGACTTGTGGTGGAGAGTGCATGTACACCCAGAGAGAGAAGTATGGGGACTGAATATAGATCAAAACATAGTTGTTTTTTTTCACCTTTTTTGTTGTTGTTTGCTTGCGTTTTGTTTTCTTTCTCATTTTTTTCTTTTTGATCTGATTTTTCTTGTGCAGCATGATAATTGTGGAAATATGTGTATAGAAGAATTGTACATGTTTAACATGTATTGGATTACTTGCTATCTAGGGGAGAGGGTGGGAGAAGGAGGAAGAAAAATTTGGAACATAAGGTTTTATAAGGATGAGTGTGAAAACTATCTTTGCATGTATTCAGAAAATTTTAAAAGCTATTATTTAAAAAAGTAAAACATAAATGATTAACTCAACTCAAAAAAAAATTTAAATTAAACTAAACTAAAAGCAAACAAACAAAAATTTTTGTTCCAGAAGCAGGTCATCTTGGTTCAGGCAAGAGCAAACCTTGAGGCCTTGCCTCTGTTTTATGACCACAGATTTTATCTCTGTGACCTTAGCTAGACCTCCTGCTTACATTTCAGTAGTGTCATATGGACATAGAAAAGATCCCTGTGGACTGCTTATTAGCTTAGAAAACCATAAATTAAGATTATCTATGTTGTATTGTATTCTTATTTGTTATATATTTTCCAATTATGTTTTAGTCTCTTTCTATCTGAATTCAGTTTTGCATGTAGTGAATCTGACACTTCTGTTTTAGATCACAAAAAGCAAAAGAATTGGGGCAAGGGAAGAGATATGAGACACATTGATCAAAAAGCATTGTAGGCTTAGTTTTGCTTTTATTTTGTAAGAATCTCCTATATGACCTCCCAAGGCTACATTCTAATTCATAAGTAATGAAAAAATTAGGCTGAGCAGTGGGATGTGAAAATGGTGGCCCTCCTACTGTATAGAAAATAAAAGAAAAGCATATCAATTATACATTTTGCCTCCATAGGATCATAGGTTTAGAAATAGAAAGGACCGCAGAGGTTATCTAGAACAATTCCTTCATCTTATAGTTGTAAAAAGTGAGGTTAAGAGAAGTCAAAAGACTTTCCTAAGGTTAACAGGTAAGGGAAGTAATAAGGTACAATAGGCAGCTCACTGTCTTAAGAGTCAGAAAATCTGATTTACATAAAATGATACAGAGTGAAGCAAGCAGAACCAAAAAAGATTGTACACTGTAATAGCAGGATTATGTGATGATCAACTATGATAAACTTGGTTCTTCTCAGTGGCTTAATGATCCAAGGTAACCCCAATAAACTTTGGATGCAAAACACCCTCCGCATCTCAAAAGAGAACTATAGAGACTGAATAAGATCAGCAAATACTATTTTCACCTTTTCTTTTCCTTATTTTTTTTCTCATTGTTCTTCCCTTTTATTTTCATTTTTCTCTCCTAACATGATTCATATGGAAATAGAAAAAAAAAAATGGCGCAGTTAGGTGGCACAGTGGACAGAGCACCAGCCCTGAAGTCAGGAGGACCTGAGTTCAAATCTGATCTCAGACACTTAACACTTCTTAGCTGTGTGACTCTGGGAAAGTCACTTAACCCCAATTACCTTAGGGGGGGAGGGAAATGTACATGTGCAACAAAAAATTGTTTTTACATGTAACTGGGGAAAATAAAAATTTTAAATTAAAAAAAAAAAAAAAAAGAGTCAGCCTGAGTTTGAATTTCTGTCCTGTCATTTATTCTGTGTGTCTTGGATAATTATCTTCTTGTGCCTCAGTTTCCTTATCGGTAAAAGTGGTTGTGGGATTAGGAATGGACTTCTAAGGTCTTTTGGAGTTTTTCTTCTATTAGCCGGTGATCCTATTAGGAATAGTATTCAAGCTTCTGTTTTCTGACTCCAAGATAGTGACCATTCACCTCAGAACCAGAGAAGTCAACCCTGCTAGCTGTCTGCACTGCATGTCTCAGATAGAGGTGTAAGATGGTTTGCTCTAGGGTGGAGATAGTTCTGAATAGGGCCATTCTCTCAGAGTTGTCCCCTCTCCTAGGCTTCCCTCTCAGGTGCACAGGTAGGCCATTACCCTCCTGGTGATCTCTTTTCAAAATAAGAAGAAATGATCTCACTATGAAACAATAGCAATGCCCAGTAAGTGAAACAAGACTTCCTACAGAGATAGGGCACAATGAATCCTCTGGGAGCTGAGGTGTTGCTCTCACCTGTCCTTGGAAGGCGAATCGGGGCAAGTTCCCAGCCCCCAGCCTTATGTCTCCTGGCTGCCTGGGAGAACCACACCTGGCTCCAGTAATAGCTCATATCAGTTTACCAGGGAACCAGGATTCCCTGACTGAATAGACAAAGAGGTAGATGCGAAGCTATTGTAAAATTAGCCTAGTGATTGTGTAAGGCAGCCACACAAGCTCTCAGGAAAGTTACAGTGACTTCTTTAGTTTTTAGTCATTCTCCAGGCCTGCCTTTTGGGGAGTCCAGCCCCAGGAATTCAGGCTTTGAGCAAAATTTTGTGGAATTCTGGCTATTCCTCTGTCTTCCTTTCATCCCAACCAGTTATCCTCCCTTCCATCTCCAGTCCCTCAAGAAAGGGCAAAAGAGCTGTTCCTTCTCCAGACACATGCCTCATTGTCCAAACTGGAAGATATCCACCTAAAAACTCAGATAAGTATAATGATCAATCATGATTCAGAGAACTGCAGATAAGACATGTTATCTATTTCCTGACAGAAAGTTCTAAAAAGGGCTAAATGTGCAGAATGGGACATGTTTTTGGATACGGTCAATGTAGGGATTTCTTTTGCTTAACTATGACTTTGTAACAATAATTTTCTTTTTATTCCCCCCAGGTGAAAAGAGAAGGGAGGAGACCAGAGGGAGAGAAAATAAATGCTCGCTAATTTTAAAGAGACACAAAAATATCTGCATCTTCTGAGAGAGAAGGATCAGAACTGGAAGAGGCAAAAAGGATATATTAGAGGTGACAACTCTTTGTTTAGTCAATGTTTGTACAACACCAAGAGATTTGAAGTAAAAACTGCTAATAAAGTGTCATCTTCCCTGTGGAGACTTCCTGTCACACAGACCAAGAAGCAAGGGATAAAGGAACAAGAAGGAGCAGAATTAGATTTAGATCTAGAGAAGAGCCAAGGCCAGAGAAAAGGTATTTGTGTGGACTCAGGGAAAGGATTCTCTTATTAGAAGTCCAGAATTCAAGAGTTTTAGTACTTGCTAAATAGCTAACTGACTCTGTGACCCTGGGCCATTCACCTAACATAAACTTCACTCGTTATACCTCTAGATGAAGATAATAAGCCTGATAGTCTCTATTTTTAGGAAGCTGTTGTGAGGATAAAATAGGTTTTGAAAGAAACATATGGTCTTACATGATTACATGTATATAATATATCAAATTGCTAACTGTCTTAGGGGAGGAGGAGGAAAGGGAAGAAAACAATTTGGAACTCAAAATTTTATAAAAATGAATGTTAAAAATCGTCTTCACATGTAATTGGAAAAAATAAAATATTAATTAAAAAAAGGGAACATCAATGTAAGGAGTACTATTTTTATTATTACTATATTGAACAGAAGGCAAGAAAGAAAGAAAAAAAAAGATTGAGGGTGGTATTAATTTAGAAAAGAAATGGAAAGGTACTTAATATATTCCAAAGAATCCTGCCTTTCTCTTCCAATCTGAGCTCACCATACATGTCAGTATAACTTTTTGGGTATATCTCATTGATGAGCTCCTGGGTAACTAGGAGGATTGGTAGAGAAAGCCTAAAGTACAATAAGATTACTCCCTGAAGCAAGCAAGAAAGGGCACTGACCGATTCTTTTTGTACAGCAAAATAACTGTTAGGACATGTAAACTTATATTGTATTTAATTTATACTTTAATATATTTAACATGTATTGGTCAACCTGCCATCTGGGGGAGGGAATGGGGGGAAGGAGGGGAAAAATTGGAACAAAAGATTTGGCAATTGTCAATGCTGTAAAATTACCCATGCATATAACTTGTAAATAAAAAGCTATAATAAAAAAAGAAAAGAAAAGAAAAGAATTATTTTCAGATGGAAACATGAGTAAATTAGTTTTAAGACAAGTATGTATGTTTAAAATATTGAATAGTTTTTTTAAACAATCAACTCCTCTTAAATTCTTATAAATGAAGATGTGTATATTATGCCACTTTAAAATAAATTTTATTGACGTCTTTTTTAAAAAAAAGAAAAGAAAAGAAAGGGCACTGATGGGGATCAGTTCAACCTTACAGTGCCAGCCCTTATGGAGTTTTGGGGGTAACCCCACGTTATTGTATTCAATCAGAAAGCCAAGTTATGATGCCAAACCCCCAGGATTAAATTTCCCCTATCAATCTGCCCAAGGCCTGCCCCAGCTTTGCTGAATCCCTTTTGGGTTAGCTCACCACTGTGTCCTGTCTTGTAGTAGCCTTGGTGTCTTTCTCCTTATTACAGCTAACTAACTTTTTTAGGGTGCTAAACTCCTCTATGGATTTACCCTGCCCATCCATGGTGGACTCCCATCTCATGGTGAATTCCCTTTCTCCTGGTTAATTATAAGTTCCACTGGGGAACTTGTCTTTTCCATTGTTAAAATCCCTTTCTTGCTAATTATATGCTCTCCCAAATTTATTTCATATTTACTACTCCTAGTGTCTATTTTATCTTTTCATTTTGCCATAAACTCTTCTCATAAATAAATGTGCTTTTTGACAAGGGGAAAGCCCTTATGAGCTGTTCACATGTGAATTGCTACCAAACCCCATTATTTGGTGCCAATTGCTATTCTCTATCTTATAATTCAGTGTGCCTACAAACCTCATCATCATGGCATAATACATTAAGGGGTCATCTAGTTTAACCCTTTGGGGGGGTTACAATGTATTTTTTTTAATTCTGAATCTAACAAAAATCAACTAAAATGAGTACTTCCATATATACACAGTAGAACAGAAAAAGTTGTACATGAAACTGAATATCCATTATGTACAGCTTGCTTTTCTTTTCAAGTATATAATAAATTCAACATGTTCCTTTCAAAGCTGTCCTACTTGTCTGTTATTGCCTCTGGCCTTGCTTCTCTTCCCTTCTGTGCATTTCAAAAGCATGTGTCAATGACCCTTTTATTTCCTTTTCTTCTTTTTTTGGACTGGTCTATCTCTAGCTACCCTTTTCCTCCCTATCTACCCTGAAATAGGAAAAGAGAAAAATAAAACATTTGTAACAAAAATGCATGATCAAACAAAACAAATTTCCCATGGGTTGTATCTATAAATGATTGTCTTATTTTGCAATCTAAGTCTCTGTGGTAAGTAGTGGGCAGCAAGCTTCATCATTGGTCTTTTCTGTCATGATAGTTGTTCATTACACTGAATTCTTAAGTCTTTAAAATTTACTTTGTCTTTACAACATTGTTGTTATTGTATAAATTGTTCTGGTTCTATTCACTTCAATCTACACCAATTCATCTCTTTCATCATTTATTATGGCATAATAATATTATATTATATTCATTTATCATAATTTTTTCAGTTCCCTAATTTATGAAATCCCCTTCTTTTAAAGATGACTTGGTGAGAAAAAGGAGATAGAAAAAACAGAAATCAAAATATTATAAAAGTAAATGTCAAAAAATTTTTAAAAATCGGTTTTTTGTTTGTTTGTTTTGTGAATCATTTGGGGTTAAATGACAGGGTCACACAGCTAGTAAATGTTAAGTGTCTCAGGCTGGATTTGAAATTAAATCCTTCTAACTCGTGCTCTATCCACTGCCCCATCTAGTTGCAGTAAATTATTTTTTGAGGCATTTGGGGTTGAGTTGCTCAAGGTCACACAGCTAATAAGTATTAAATGTCTGAGGCCAGATTTGAAGTCAGGTCCTTCTAACTTTTGGGCATCTAGCCTTTGGCATCTGGCTGCCCCCTTAATAAATAATTTTTTTAAAAATTAAAAAAAAAAAAAGATGATTTGCCTAAAGCAAAAAAAGTAAGAACAGAAGAAACATGTTTTAAACCCAGGTCCCTCCAAATCATTCTATTCATACTTAAAACATTATTATCACCAAGAAACAGTGACTATTATGTGAGAGACTATAGAGAAAGAGTTAACAATGGAGTTCTGAGGAAAAAGAAGTATATTTTCATGATTTCCACCCCAAGCTACTTTATACACAAACACATACACCTTAAAAGTGAAAGTTGACATTCATTCAACACCTCTATCTCTAAAATAAATTCCTCTAAGGTGAGGCAAACAAAGCTAAATCTTGGAGCCCTGGTGAGTTAGTTTTATTCTGTTTTATAGGCACAAATTGTGCTTCCATGGCACTGGTCAGCCATCTGAAAAGTGTGTCATTAATCATAAGTATGATCAAATGGATCAGGGTGAGTCCACTAGTGCCCAAAGCGGGAGGTAGAATTTAGAGGGTAGAACTCATGTCCTAGCTAAGAATAAATATGTGGGAAACAGTAGTTTCAAGACGGTTGACTCGAGTTATCTAGTTGAAGTGTGTCAGGCCCTTTAAGCTCTTACAGATTTCTATAACGTCCTATCCCATTTCTGGGATCAAATGATGTTTCTAAATAGAGAAAGTGAGATGAGTAATTTATTTGGCAGCTGAATTGGCCAAAACAGGTAAGAATGGTTACTGAGAGTTCTGCAAGGGTAGAGAGCCCAGAAAAATATCTCCAAATCAGGGATATCCCCTGCTATAGCAGTAAATTTAAAAAGCCCTATAATCTTTTTGGGGGGTGGTACCCTGATGTAAAGATAAGGAGTCAGGACATCTGGCTCTACCCTTTGATTTGGGTAAATTGGTCTATGATCTCTAAAATTTAGCTCAAAAACAGTGCTTCTCCATAAAAACTGAAATTCAGCACTGAATATGTTGGAAAACTCTTGGAAACCGAGAGGAGGGAACAAAAGGGGAGAGGGTATGTAAAGGCCTGAGCAAAGTTGGAGGCCTTCCCTGAGCTCTCACCTGGCCCTTCTGTGGACAAAGGCTAAAGAGGGGCAGGCAGATGACAGCCTGTTATACCTCAGGCAATGTTTCCCTGGCTAGAAAAGCAGATGGACTTTAATGTGCAAGAGATTTCTCCACCCAGTTCCTTCCATTTAAGGATCCTCTGGAAAAGCTGCATTATAATCGATAGCTTCATAAATAAATAAGGATTCAATACATCCTGTCTCCACTGTCTGAAGCTTCCTCAGGAAAATTGAGCTTCATCCTACTATTACTCATCCATGTCTTGAATTATAAAGCTACAGAACTCAGGTGGGCAGGAATCACGTGAGGTTATTTTGTTCATTCCCCATCTGGCGTGGGATAGTACAAACGCCAGAAGAGTGGTTAGAAGGCAAAAGATATATTGGGTTCTGGGACAAGTGAGGGGTCTCTTTACCACCTCCCCACCCCCCATCATTAGACATTTCTTTTTTATCTGACTTCCTTCTCTCAGACCCTTGACATCACTGAAACAAGCTAAAGTCAGCATCTTTGTTTTGATCTCTTTTACAATTCCTGCCATTAAGCTTTCCTGCCCTGGTTTTCCCTCTTATTTCTAATCTCTCTTTTTCCTACCCTCCAACTGAAGCTGTTTGACACATATATCTTTTTCTTTCCCTATAGTAAAAAGCCATTTCATGGCCTAAAATAGTGAATGTACCTCCCTAAATATTTCCAAGTTCCTGTCCACTCTTCCATGCTGACCTGATCTTTTTCAATGGCATTCACCAAGAAAATTTCTGTCAAGTGAATCTCATTGACTTCCATTAGAAAATCAAAAATATAGGGCAGTTATATGGCATGGTGAATAGAGCACTGCCCTGAAATCGGGAGGATTTGAGTTCAAATTTGGCCTCAGACACAATATTTTCCAGCTGTGTAATTCTGGGCAAGTCACTTAAGCCCAAGAGCCTAAGCAAAAATAAAAAATAAATGCATTCCTACTTCAATAGTAATAATAATGATAATTATTTTAACTTGTATGAAGCCCACTAAGCAAGGACAAAATCTTATAAAAGTAAACGTCATGACATTTCCTTCCTCATAACATTATCAATCACTAAAATAAGTTCAATAGAGAATGTATTATCATTCTCACTTTAACATGTGAGTAAACTCAGAAAGGACCAGAAGGGTTAAATGAGCTGGTGTCAGAGTCAGAACTTTGAACTCCAGGATTCATAATTCGAAATATTTGCCCCTGCTTCCCATTTTCCATTCCCTAAAACACATGGATTCTCTGCCTGAAACTCCTGGAACTAGTTCCTCTTTGTATCTGAGTATTTATAAAGACTAATAGAGCTGGGCTATAACATCACATTTTTCCAGGGACTGATAAGTAGTAAGGTAGAGTACCAGGTCTGGAGTCAAAAAGATCTAAGTTCAAATGTGATCTCAGAACTCTATTAGCTGTATGACCCTAGACAAGTCACTGAACCTGTTTGCCTATTTCCTTATCTGTAAAAAATGGGGATAATAATAACACCTACTGAGGCTGCTGTTTGAATCAAATGAGATTATAATTGTAAATTGTTTAACACAATGACTGGCATATAGGAAGCACTATATAAATATCAGATATTATTTTTATTATTTCTGATATGTGTCCTCATGTATACAAGTGGATTTTCTTAAATCTGAAAAATCCTTCAATTTAAGACTTCAGATTATGTAAAATAAACTAGCTCCCTATTTTATCCCTCTTTAAAGTTTGAAGCTCTGCATGTTGAATCAACTGAATTTGAAGATGGTCATGAAGGAGACTAACTAGTGCTAAGGCCTTACTCTAAATTTCTAATCTGTTCTATTTTGCTTTTATTTTGTCACCCATCAATTATTTGTTGGTGAATTATACAGCAGCAACTATGGTACAAAAATGCACCAAAAGACCATAATTTCCTTCTCTAAAGCAGAGCTTCTTAAGGAATTTTGTTGATTTGTTTGTTTGTTTTACTTGCAACCCCTTTTCATCTGAAAAATTTTTATGTGACTCTAGGCATATAGGTACATAAATCATAATTTTGCAGTTCCCATATTCAGTTATATCACCCCACATAGGGTTGCAACCCACAGTTTAAGAAGCTTTTTTAAAAGACTTATCTAATTGTACTAAGTCAGTCACTTCATTACTCAGCCTCAGTTTTCTTAAATGGGAGCAATACTCACTTTGTCCATTTTATGAGACTTTTGTGAAGATTGAATGTTCTTGTAGATGGGAAAACATTTAGAAAACCTTAAAATATTATGGAACAGTAAGTTATTATTGTTACTGTTCCAGGCTAGCTTCCTTCTCCCTTATGCACAGTCTTGGACCTTCTGCTACTACCAGTCTGTGTCTGAGCAAAATGTAATTACAAAGATAAATCTGTTGTCAAAATATCTACTATACCTCTCAAAAAAAAAAAGCCATATAGAGACAATGTTTGTTTTGCCTGATAGTTCCAATTATCCATAACAGTGTACACTTCCTCTAACTCAGATCATTGAGAAACGATGTTTTTTTTTTTCTTATTTTAATTTTTTCTCAAATACATGTAAAATTTAACATTCTTTTTTTTTGTATTTTATTTTCCTCAATTACATACAAAAACAATTTTTAAGATTTGTTTTTAAAATTTTCACTTAACAAATTTTGTTTCTTCATCCTCACCCCCATCATTGAGAAAGCAATTAGATGTAGACCATACATGTTGTGGTCATGCAAAACATATCTCCATATTAATTGTAGATTTTTGTAGTACTTTCTGTTTTATTTTTTCAATAGTTTATTTTCCAAATACATGTAAAGATAGTTTCCAACATTAATTTTTGTAAGATTTTGTGTTCCAAAATTTTTCTCTCTCCCTTCCTTATCTTCTCCACCCCAAGAGAGCAAGCAATCTGATAAGGATTATAAATGTACAATATTAGTCATGCTTTAATAAACCACAAACTCCCCCCAAAAAAGGACTCAAGAAACATAAAGTTTAAAAAAAAGTATGCTTTGATCTGTATTCAAATTCCACTAGTTCTTTCTCTGAGGATGGATGGCATTTTTCTTCATGAGCATTTCAGAGTTGTCTTGTATGTCAAACTGAGACCTGTTAAAGACCTTAGCGTTTAAAGGACTAGGTCTCCCACTGCATCCAGGCCCATCTCCAGTCATCCTGATCTCCATCTAGCTACTGGACCCAGATGGCTCTGGAGGGGAAGGTGAGGCAGGTGACCTTGCACAGCCCTCCCCACTTAAATCCAAATGACTTGCATGTCATGGCATTATCTCCCTGAGGTCATGGTCTTTTTTGAGAATGAAGTTCAAACTTCTGGATCATTTTATTGCTGAGAATAGCTAGGCCATTCACATTTGATCATCTTACATTATTGCTATTGTTCTGATTCTGCTCATTTCATTTGTCATCAGTTAATGTAAGTGGAAGCTCAAGATCAAGGGGGATCTTGAGCACAGTGATCGAGTCCAACAATTCATGCACCTTTGCAGAAAGCTACCCAACTGTGGAAACTAACTGGCAAAGTCTTCATGGAGAGGGTATGTAAGGTACTGGGACTCTCAAAAAGGAAGGCTCAGAAACTGGAAGAGTGAAAAAGCCAATTTGGCTTTATTTTAATTATTTTACATATATAATATTTAATATTAATAATATATATAATAATATATAAGATTTAATTATTAAATTAAAATAAATTAAGGGTGTTCCCTCCCAGCAGACATCCCTTCTAGTCCCATCCCCAGATGGAATATAGTTACAGATCACTTCTCTGATCAGAACCCCTTGACCACATTGGGGAAAAGTGGAGTTACAGTCAAAACTTTCAGACAGTGGGCTCTCAAAGGGCAGGGACTGTGTCACATTTTGGTATTCTGTCGGTATAATTCTAAAACTGGACAATCTCGGTAGTTTGGTCATTTCAGTCAAGTCTGATTCTTTGTGACCTCATTTGGGATTTGGGGAGGCAAAGATCCTGGAGTGGTTCGCCATTTCCTTCTCTTGCTCATTTTACAGATAATGAAAGTGAAACAAATAGGGTTAAGAGACTTGTCCAAGGTCACACAGCTAGGAAATGGTTAAGAATGGATTTGAATTCAGGAAAATGAGTCTTCCTGACTCTAGGCTTGGCACTATCCACTATGCCAATTAGTTTTAAATCTTAGCTGATGCTGACTACCTCTGTAACTTTGGACAAGACACTTAATTCCTCCCCTTCCTCAGGTCCTTTATTTACAAAATCTAAAGGTTTGACTAAATGGCCATGATATTTCCTTCCATTTTCACATATTGTTACCTATAACTGTATTATGTATATTATCATATGATCTTGTTATATTATATTATATAAAACATGTTATATTATATTTTAGTTATCATATTATATAAAACATAATTTGGCATATATTTTATGTGTTATATCATAATACTATATTGTTTTATATAAGACATATATTATTAATATTGCTATATCATATTATATAAAACGCATGTTTTATGCCTCATAACACTATATTATATTTTATGTAATAACATATATTACATTATTATATCATATCATACAAAACATATATCATATAAAACATAATATTATGACATGTTTTATGTTATATCACAATACTATATTATGTTTTACATAATATAAGACATATTATATTATTAATATTGTTATATCATATTATATAAAACATATGTTATATTATGATTTATATATTATGTTATATAAAACAATATTATGACATTATTTTATATATTATATATTTTACATAATATGACATGTTATATCATATTATATAAAATGTGTTATATTGTATTATAGTTTATTATTATTATTATTATTTTGCTGAGGCAATTGGGGTTAAGTGACTTGCCCAGAGTCACATACCTAGTAAGTGTTAAGTGTCTGAGGCTAGATTTGAACTTAGGTCCTCCTGACTTCAGGGCTGGTGCTCTATCCACTGCGATACCTAGCTGCCCTATATTATATTTTATATATCATTTATAAAACATAAAATGTTGTTACATGTTTTATATATTATATTATATCATAATACTATATTATATGTTTTACATAATATGTGACATACTATATTATATTATCATATCTATATTTTGAGCCATAAAAATGCTAATTATTATAATATATCCGATACTTTTGCTGGGTGATCTCTGAGACCCCTTTTAGCTACAAATCTGATTCTAGATGGCCTTCAGGGTCCCTTCAGCTCTAGAGCTATGATCCTAAGAGCTTTCTGTATTTCACTTTCCTCATCTATAAAATAATGAGGGAAGGGGAGTCCTATAATCTTTCAGCTCTTTTCCAGCTCCACAAACCTTATGATTCTTTCCACATTTCTTTTTCCAAGAGAGCCCAGGGGTCACAAAAGTGGCATAGTAATTTATAACCCAGAAGAAGGACCTCAAGCCTTAAGATATTTAGTATTTCCATTTAAAATGTAATGGCTAAACAAGGAAAGCCCAGAATGGTGAAGTATATTAAACTAAAGACTTCTATAAACAGGGGCTGGTATTTCCTGTTCTCCCCTCAACATAGCAACAAGGCTGTCTATGAGCAAACAGGTTGTGTCTGCCACTGTAGGAAAACCCACAGCATACACAGCAGACGGTGTTTCCTTGGCAGGCGGAGGGCAGCCAAAAGAAACTGAGACTCCCCACCTTCTGCCTTGGAATGCTGGGGAGAAGGAGGAGCAGAATTGCCAGTTTCATTCCCCAGGAAAGGCTCAGTAAGCTTCCCAGAATGGGGTATGCCTTAGGTACCAGTAGCAGGGGGCAGAGTGAATCCAACCATCCCATAGAATGGCATAGGTGAGGAGGCAGAGGTGGATCTAGTGGAGAAATTGATGGACTGGGATTCAGGATGCCTGAGAGCCTGCCCTAGCTTTGCCAGAGACTTGATATCAAATCAACAGGAAGCAGCATGAGGCAGGAGAAAAGATGCTGGATTTAGAATCAAAAGACTTGGACTGAGGTCCCAGCTCTGCCATTTTTATATTACCTGTGTGTGACCTTGAACAATGAAGCAATCAAAAAGCACCTATTAAGTGCTTACTAAGTGCTAAACTAGAGACAGCTGCGTGGATAGAGCTCCAGGCCTGAAATCAGAGACTTCTCCCATCTGTGCCCCTCAGTTTCCTGTTCTGTAAAAGAAAAGGGTTTCTTAATTTTTGTATTTCATAAACCCCTCTGGAAATCTGGTGAAGCCTTTGGATCCCTTCCTCAGAATGATGTTTTTGTTTTGTTTTTTAAAATGCATATTAGAAGGAAATAGTAAATATCTGCTAAGAGGTTAGTGAAAATGAAAATGTATTTTTTTTTTCTTATCCAAATTTACAGATCCCATGAGACCCACCCGTGGACTCTTTGGAGGTTCATCTATTATTCCAGGTTAAGAACCCCTGAATTAAAAGATCTCTGAGATCTTTTCTACTGAAGGGATTCAAAATCAAAGTTAAAGGTGTATTTGTCTTATCAAGGAAGTATTTTTGGCCAATAGTTGCACAGGTTCAAACAAGTCCTAAATAATTTGAGTATAGTAGAGAGATAATACATACTAGGTATTAAGTGGGATCCAGAGTAAGTTCAAGGAGATTTTAAAGAATAGACTGAAATCCCTATGCAACCCCAATCACACTGTCAACAATCTGGATAGAATTAGATTTAGAAGCAGGAATAAATAAAGGGTCTTTTTCAGGTCAAGATTACTCTGATATCCTTGGAGGGATTTGCCCCTGAACCCATTATTTACTTCCAATCCAACCCTTGTTTATAAAGGCCACAGTTCTGCACCCTAAAAGCAGCTTCACTATCTACCATGACAAACCTGGGAATCACTGTGCACACAGCAAATGCCAGGGAGGTCTCTTTCAAGGAGAGCTATTGAAAGATCATCATCTTTAACATATATTTAACATGTATTAGATTACCTGCTATCTAGGGGAGGGGGTGGAGGGAAGGAGGGGAAAAGTTGGAACAGAAGGTTTTGCTAAGGTCAGTGTTGAAAAATTACCCATGTTTTGTAAATAAAAAGCTATAACAAATACATTTTAAAAAAAGAAAGGTCAGCATCCTGTATCACCTGGGAGCAAAGAGCCACCAAGTTGCTCCTCATCACCCTCACCCAGCAGCATATCCTGTCTAGACCCTGGGTAGTTGTTAAACTTGACAGAAGTTATTTACTCTTCCTTTCACATCTCCTTTCTTTTTCACTGTTGCTGACTGACAGACTGAAAGCATTTTCAGATATTAAATGGCGGCTCTCTCCCGCTCCCTCTTCCTTCCATCTATAGCCTCCTTTTCTCATTCTCCTCCCTGCACAGCATACAACTTCCTTCTCTTGCCAACTTGGCAACTCTTCTTGGCTGTTACTATCAACACCTCCAAGGGAGAAAGGGAGAGGAGTCACTACTGATTCTCTCTTCAAATCCTAGGCTTCAAATTCAAGCTGGAGCCACTACTGGGATTTCTCCATTGCCTGGATACCATAGGGGCACATATGGTCCCCACCTGCCTGGCTCGCTAAGAGATTGCTCTGATTCTCTGACTAGCCCTGGTTTTGTCTAATTCCCTAATTCTAGGAAAATAATCAAACCCAAACTCAGAGCAACCAAATCATCCCTCGTCAGATGATAGAAGTAACCTCCTCAGCAATCAGGTATCCAGGGAAAATAATGAAATTATTGCCCCCCACAGAGGGCAATGGTTTTATTAGAGGAGCTAGATGGCATAGTGGTTAGAGACTAGACAGAACCAAATTGAAATCCTTCCTTATACCTTTGCTTGAAGTGGTTCTATATAAACACTAGTTATTATTATGAAGATTGTACCTAGCTATTGATTCCAGGATGGTGTAAAAACCTAGTATATAAAGGTGATTTCTCTGACCCCTCAATTAAAAAGACATGTAACAAGAATTTTGTCAAGACTGTATTATTTTAACATTTATTTTATTTTATTCAAACCTTTTGGAAACTATCAATACACATTTGTTAAGTCCTCAAACCCTTCATATAGTCAGACTGCTGCTTTCCCCATATCCCCTCCTAGATTCTTCCCCTTACCTGCCTTATATTATATATATGCATATATATGTAATATTCATATGTTTATTATTATTTTATTTATATATTATATTAATTATACATATTATATATACATAATATTATATATAACATATAATATTCAACTATATATCTTTAAAGGATAGAACACATTATGATTTGGTGGAAAAAAATGCTGGATTCAGTATCACAGGTCTAGAATTCAAATCCTAGCTCTGTGATTGACTATCAAGACCTTGGCAGTTCTTTAACCTCTCTTTCCTTTTCTACAAAATGAAAGAATGATTACAAAATACCAGTGGTGAAGAATGTAACCTCCTCTCTTGAGGTAATAGACTCAATATTCAGAATGATATTTTTAGATATTTTAGACATTTTTAGATATTTTTAGACAAGGTCAATATAGGAAATTAGTTTTGCTTGACTATGGATATTTGTACAAGGATTTTATTTTTATTTTCTTTCCCCAAAAGGAAGAGGAAGGAGAAAATAAATGCTTGTTAATTGAAAGAAAAATTTAAAAGAATATAATGAGGTAGAATTCAACTTCTAAAGCCCTCTCCAGCTTATTGTTGTGCAGTCCACCCATTTCCTATGCCAAGATGCCCACGCTACCACCAATATATCACATCCTTGAAAAGAGATATAACTAGCTCCAGAATGAGTGGTGCTTTTCCAGGGTTAGGCAAAGAGAAAAGAAACACCATCTAAATAAAGCAGGCTTTCAATGGACAGGAGGCTGAGCCATTCCAGACTGCACCTGTGAGCATCTCTCTAATGAAGAGACTAAGCATGTTTCCATGACACTCATCTTTTCAGAGGTCTCTTCTCTGACTCAAAAGCTATGTTTGTAGTGAGGTCTGTCAGTGAAAACACTTCCCAAATTTTCATTTCCAAAGAAACTTATATTAAAAAAAAAAAAAAAAAAAAAAAAAAAAGTCAGCAAAAGCATTCTGAATGCAGGCCCTAGGGCACATGTAAGAATAATTGTAAATATGTATTTATGCAGAATGGCTGCCAATGAAAATACCTGTCTCAAAAATACTATTGTCAGTATTTTCTCCTATGATTAATGGCAGTTAATGATACAATGGATAGAGTTTCACCTCTGAAGTCAAGAGCATCTGAGTTCAAATCTCATCTCAGACATTTACGAAATTGCTTTTAAAAAGAAAAAATAAAAACCACAGGTTACTGATTGGAATTTCATCGTGAAAAATTTATACATATCTTCTCATCTCCCAGTCTTGAAGTCTTTTTAATCTTTAAAAGACCACCTTCTGGAGTTGTGAACAAATCCAACCATTCTGGAGAGTAGTTTGGAACTATGCTCTAAAAGTTATCAAACTGTGCATACCCTTTGATCCAGCAGTGTTACTACTGGGCTTATATCCCAAAGAGATTATAAAGAAGGGAAAGGGACCTGTATGTGCACGAATGTTTGTGGCAGCCCTTTTTGTAGTGGCTAGAAACTGGAAACTGAATGGATGCCCATCAGTTGGAGAATGGTTGAATAAATTGTGGTATATGAAAATTATGGAATATTACTGTTCTGTAAGAAATAACCAACAGGATAATTTCAGAAAGGCCTGGAGAGACTTACATGAACTGATGCTGAGTGAAATGAGCAGGACCAGGAGATCATTATATACTTCAACAACAATACTATATGATGACCAGTTCTGATGGACCAGGCCATCCTCAGCAACGAGATCAACCAAATCATTTCCAATGGAGCAGTAATGAACTGAACCAGCTACGCCTAGAGAAAGAACTCTGGGAGATGACTAAAAACCATTACATTGAATTCCCAATCCCTATATTTATGCACACCTGCATTTTTAATTTCCTTCACAAGCTAATTGTACAATATTTCAGAGTCTGATTCTTTTTGTACAGCAAAATAACGTTTTGGTCATGTATACTTATTGTGTATCTAATTTATATTTTAATGTATTTAACATCTACTGGTCATCCTGCCATCTAGGGGAGGGGGTGGGGGGTAAGAGGTGAAAAATTGGAACAAGAGGTTTGGCAATTGTTAATGCTGTAAAGTTACCCATGCATATATCCTGTAAATAAAAGGCTATTAAATTTAAAAAAAAAAAAGAAAAAAGAAAAAAGAAAAAGACCACCTTCTTCCTCAGTCCAAACAAAGCATTCTATCTACTGTTCCCACTTAGCAGTCCCGAAAGGGAGCTGATAAAGGTAAACTGAAACATAAAGGTATGATAAAGGTAAACTGAAACATACTATTTTTCACTTTTTTTTTCTTTTTCTTTTTCTTTTTTTTTTTTTTTTTTGTAATTTCTTTCCTGTGGTTTTCTCTTTTGTTCTTATTCTGCTTTCACTAAATGACTAATGGGAGGGGGATGCTTAAAAAAAGCAGTGGTGTTAAAAAAAAAAAAAAGGCAAACAAAAGGGAGATAGAGATTTGTATAAAAGTATAAATGTAAATGGTCCCTTAGTCAATATTTAATTCAATTGGATAAACCCAGAGATTCTATCTTCGAGACCTCCTGGCCCACATTGATATTCTGATGAGATTAACTACAAAGGAACACCTCAAGCAAGGAGAGTTTATCTCTTGATTTATTGACTGTCAACCAAAGTGACCAAGGTGGGAGGAATAATTCTCAAAGAGGATTTTAGGTTTTTAGGGTTGATGAATTTCCCAAAGATACTGTAGTAGAGAAAATCTGAAACTCACATCAATACAACCTTGAGCGAGAGATTTGTGGCCATTTTCCTTAAACCGGAGGAACCAAATAGAAGTGGGGCCTCTGAAGAGAGAGTACTTTTTTTTTTTTAATTAAAGCGTTTTATTTATAAAACATATGAATGGTTAATTTTTCAACATTGATCCTTGCAAAACTTCGTGTTCCAAATTTTCCCCTCCTTATCCCCACCCCCTCCCCTAGATGGCAGGTAGTCCAATACATGTTAAATATGTTAAGTATATGTTAAATCCAATATATGTATACATATTTATACAGTTATCTTGCTACACAAGAAAAATTGGATCAATAAGGGAAAGAAAACTGAGAAAGAAAACAAAATGCAAGCAAATAACAACAGAAAGCGTGAAAATGGTGTAGATGGCTCTCTTCATCACTAGATCCCGGGAACTGGTCTCAATTATCTGCTTGTTGAAGAGAGCCACATCCATCAGAATTGATCATCTTATAGTCTTGTTGTAGCCGTGTACAATGATCTCCTGATTCTACTCATTAGCATCAGTTCCTGTAAGTCTTTCCAGGCCAGAGAGAGTACTTTCAGTGTGAAAGTTGTTCAGAGTAAGCTCCAGGGGGAAGGGGCTGAGGAAGAGATTTCTATGACTTGGCGGAGAAAGTCCTATAAATAAAGAATGGGGAGGAACAGCTCATTTATTTACCAATTTCTGTATGCCAGACACTGTTTTAGATACTGGGAACAAAGTAAAAACAAACAAATGAGAAGCAGCCTGGTAAAATGGACAAAAGAACTGGACTTGTTGAAAATATTCTTTGTTTTGTGTGATGATTCTCTGGTAGGGAAGAAGAGGAATCATGAAAGTGGAAATTTAAGATATATAAAATAAATTTAAGAGATGTAAAATCAAAATATCCCTACATTTTAAAATGTTGATTGATTGTGATAAGGCACTCTCCCTGCTAAGCAATTTTTGTCCCATTCAGAACTTGCTAAACCACCCTACAGAATGATTGCATTAGGGCCCAGAAATTCATCAAAACACAGGTGGGTCAGAGCTGCTCCAACAGAAATAAATTTTGGTCTCTCTCAACTTGTTGAAGGAGTCAGATTTTATTTCAAAACTCCCCCAGGGTACTCAATTCTACGTCTTTTTCAACTAGAGAATTTTGCTTCCATCCCTACTTCTATCCTCTGGAGGATTAGGAGCATTCTAAATTGCTTTTGGCTGAGCAATTAAAGGCTCAAATGAAATCCTTTCAAGTCTTTAAACAACCTGAAATTTTGGGGCTCACCCTGCCCCCTGGCACTTGGATTTGGCTTAGTCTGTGAGCATCTCTGGGTCCTGCTCTCTGAAACTGCAAAGGGGTTTTAGGAAGGTAGAGGGATAGAAGGAGCCACCAAGAGGGCAGAAAAGGAATAACACAGCCCAGGTAGAGCAATAATTAGCACAAATCTTGCTTACTGGAAGTCAGAAGAGATTAATTACTGCCTTACCAGTGAGATTTACTGTGTGATTTAATTATTATTATTTTTTAAAGGCAATGAGGGTTGAGTGACTTGCCCAAGATCACACAGCTAGTAAGTGGTGAAGCCAATTTTAACTCAAAAATCCACTGTATCTCCCAGCTGACCCATCTGTTTGACTTTAGACAAGCTCCTCCACTCCTCAGACTTTCATTAAAAAAAAAAAAAAAAGTTTTTTTTTTTCTACCTCTGAAGACTAATGGGATGATCATTGAAATGATATGCATCGACAGTAGCAGCTAAAATTCTAAACTGAATCCCCCTAAGCTGTAATGCCAAAGGTCACTTTTAATGGGGTGACCAGTTCCTCCATTTGTCCTATTTCGTAATTCTGCCTTAAGGTTATGACCGTCCCCTCTTAATGGTTGAAGATAAAGATGTTATAGACATTCCTTAATGTCATTAGAATATCAGTAACCTTCATCTATGAGGCTATCCCCACCTAGGTCTCTGCATTATGTCATTGTTAATGTTATTCCATAAAAGGCTTACTGTCCCAATACTCGGGGCTAGACCCTTTGAGCCCTGGGATCCATTGGTCCCAGTATTTCTCTCCATTTAATAAACTATTGAATTGGTCTCTAATCTCTGTCCTGCTCAGTTTCTTTTGACATTACAAAGGAATCTATCCATCATGCCCATCCTTATGCATACATAGACCAAGACAAGATTACGCATTTGGTTAATCCAGTACATACCTAAATTATTAAAGGTGTAATTTGAAGGAGATGAAGAAACCCCTTCTAAAACAAAAACAAACAAGATATACTGACTAGTTAGTAAAATTCAATCATTAGCTCTTTTGGCTTAAGAGGATATCTTCCATGTTAAAATGCAAATATTTTACTCTTGGGAAGAGTGAAAACACTTCCAAAGTATTTTACAGCCTTCTCTAGAGAGCAGATTTGATGAGGGGAATAAAAAGAAAAACGAAGACACTGAACGCTTCTGTGCATGTGGAAGTGAAATGAAGACAAAGTCTGCCCGTATTTTTCAGCTTTTCCAGAACTCCTTCAGTACTAATACTTTCCCTTGCTTGATTATTTCCAATTTATCATACAAATGCTATGTTTATACACGGTTATTTGCATATTGCAAACCTTCCTTTATAGAGGGCACATACCTTTCAGAACTTTCCAGGTAACTCCATTTTCTCTCTAAGTCAGCTTAGTAACTCCATAAAATATTATTCTTCCCCCAGAATAAATCGATCACTTCAAATCTTTCCACCATACAGGTTGACTCAGTTTTTTATATTACACATTTTCTCAATTCCCTCAGTTGCTTTTCCACTCTTACTGAAGGGTGGAGGATAGAACAATAAACTCCCAAAGCCTTCCTTAATAGGAACTCCAAACTTTTTAATTTTCTAGGGAACTCTTCAGTAGATTTCTTCAGTAGTTCTGATTGGTTTCAATATGAGAGTCAGCTTGTCCATATATCCTGTACCTGTATAGGACCTAAGTCACAGAATAAATGTGTGAATCTGAGCAGTAAAAGATTTAGGGGAAATGGAATTTTTCAGGAATTTTTCTTGTAACCTTAAAATGACTAATTACCAAACTCTTTAATCATTGCTCTCAAAAAGTTGGGAATCTGCTAAGATGTTATTTTAGCAGTTCTATAATTTTAATTAGCTAACTTTATTTTGATAGCCCCCAGCTTGACCAGGGCTGGGGTCCACAGGAAAAAGTTAGACATTTTTCCCCTTTTAAGGTGGGAATTAAGGGTGTTAAGAAATCTTTCCCAGGATTCTAACTACAGAATCGAAGTTTTTTCTTGCTGGGTGCATTTTAAATCTTTCCAGGTAACAAAATCTAGCTCACTGAACAAACCTCACACAGACATTTTGTCTGCACAGAGACAAAGACACAGAAAAAAATGACATGGAAGAGGACTGTCCCATCTTTGCCAAAAGCCATAAAATTTCTTTGACAGAAGCCATCCTATAGCACTTTGTCTCCTGGCATTCCAGAGAAGGAGAAGGTGGAAAGATGGCAAAGGTTCCCTAGAAACTTGGCCAAAACTTGCAAGAATTTTCAAGTCTCAGCATTCCGTCAAGAAAAGTTTGCTGAAGTGTTACTACTGGGCTTATATCCCAAAGAGATCTTAAAGAAAGGAAAGGGACTTGTATGTGCAAAAATGTTTGTGGCAACCCTCTTTGTAGTGGCCAGAAACTGGAAATTGAATGAATGACCATCAATTGGAGAATGGCTGAATAAATTGTGTATGTGAATATTATGGAATATTATTGTTTGGTAAGAAACACCCAACAGGTGATTTCGCCTGGAGAGATTTACATGAATTGATGCTGAGTGAAATGAGCAGAACTAGAAGATCATTATATACTTCAACAACAATACTATATGATGATCAATTCTGATGGACATGGCCATCTCCAGCAATGAGATGAACCAAATCAGTTCCATTTGTTCAATAATGAATAGAACCAGCTACACCCAGGGAAAGAACTATGGGAAATGAATACGAACCACGACATAGCATTTCCACTACCTCTGTTTTTGTCCGCTTGCACTTTTTATTTCCTTCTCAGGTTATTTTTACCTTCTTTCTAAGTTCAATTTTTCTTGTACAGAAAAATAACTGTATGGATATGCATACATATATTGTATTTAACATATACTTTAACATATTTAACATGTATGGCTCTACCTGCCATCTAGGGGAGAGGGTGGGGGGAAGGAGGGGAAATGTTGAAAAAGAGGGTTTTGGAAGGGTCAATGCTGAAAAATTACCCATCCATATAGCTTGTAAATAAAAAGCTATAATAAAAAAAAAGAAAAGAAAAGAAAATTTGCTGAGTGTGGATTCAAGATGACTCAGACAAAACTTTTTCTTAATTGCTTGGGGTGTCTCAGCTATAAAATTGAGAGAGAGAGAAAAAAATGGGGGATTTATTTTGACTAGGAGGAGATAAAGCCAGAGAAGACCAGATTCTCCCCCTACTGGGCCACCAAATATTGAGGTACAAATCTTTTGAGGTACCTCAAAAGATTGGGATCACAGACTAGTGTTGAGAGGTATCTCAAAAGAATTTGCAGATTTGAACCCATCTCTAAGTCAAGGCAAATTTTATTATAATTGTAATACCAATTGAAGTGGGCTAAATCACAAAAGGATTTGGCAAAGAACCAGGAGCAAGAAGACAAATTTATAGGAAAAGACTAAGAGATTCAATTCTTCATGTCACTGATATGCTAATTTTATGGCCCAGAGGTAAAACTGAGGAGTGGTCTATTCACTATTGTCTCAGGAACTTGGTTATCCTTGACCAGCAGATTATCTATCTAATAATCCGCAATGTTTGTAGGACTAACCTAAAGCCAGAAGACTTTAGAATCATTGACAGACAGATTGTTAGAATAGTAGCACTCTAGGGTCAGGGGACCTTAGGTTGACTGCTATATTTCCCTTAGATATAGTGAATACAAGCCCAATGAGCCCTATACAAGTATCTTAGGAGATGCACAATGATTTTCTACTTTAGATCTTAAAGATGCTTTCTTTTGCATACCATTGCATAAAGACAATTTCTTTTTTTGCCTTTGAAAGAGCAAGTCCAGGGCAATGTAACCCCCACCAAGTAACATGGGCAGTCATGTCCATAACACATGTCATGTGACTGCCCCCATATATTTGGACAGGTCCTGACTATCCAGTGTGTAGATGATACCTTGATCTCTGGCCCAAACCAAGAGGCTTCTCTGATTTCAGTCATAAAAACCCTTAACTTTCTGGCTTTCTCGGGTGATAGTTTCTTTGTCTAAAGGCCCACATTGCTGATCAATCTGTTAAATATTTGGTCCACGAATTAACTCCCACCTCCTGTTTGCTCACGGTGGAGAGAAACCAGACAATCTTATCACTCCCTGAAGCTTCCTCAAAGAAACATTCTGGGTGCTTTCCTGGGCCTGGCTGGATTTTGGTTTTTTTGGGTTGACCTTCCTATCTCAGAGCAGTGGCTACCATATCCCTTCTAATTGAGGAAGCTTCTAAGCTCATCCTAGACCAACCACTGGAGGTTCTAACTGCCCACCGGATTCAGAGCATTTTTGCCCTCACCAGAGCTTTAGAATCAGGGAAAGGAATGAGAGTGAGCATCTAGACTGACTCCAAATATGCTTTCATGTTTTTGCACGTTCATGGGACTATATGGAAAGAAAGGAGACTCTTGACTGCAAGTAAATAAATAATAAATTCTCCCATTAAGTATGCAGGGGAAATTCTACAATTTTTGCAAACTGTTCATGGACTTAGAGAAGTTTCAGTTATATTTTGTAAAGGACAACAGAAGCGGGATTCACTTAAGGCCAAAGGGAGCAAGCTTGCAGCCCATTTGCCCCTGACTATGGCACCTTTAATTCCCCAGCTCCCCAACTCTTACAATCCCTCAGATAGCTCCCAGGAACAAGCTAGTTAAAGAAGGGTCCCCTTTTTCCTTATGGATAATTTCAAACATCTTCAGGCCAACTTCTAATCCCAAAACTCAGCCAGTGGAAACTTTTCCATGGCCTACACCAAGCTACTCCCTTGGGGAAAAAAAAATGTTCTCAAACCCCATGTGAAATTTGAACTATTTTCACTGGTCACAAGCTAGGAGAAACATCAAACAGGTCTGTGAGTCCTGCCCAGTTTGTGCCAAGTAAATCCTGAAAAGGCTGTTAAATCCTCATCCTGAAGCCCACCCAGAGGAGGGGTACACACCAGGGGAGAAATGGCAGATTTTACACAAATGCCCCTTTGCAGGGGCTTCTAACTGCTTTTGTTATTTTTGTTGACAATTTTACTAATTGTCTTCCCTTGAAAGATTGAAAAGGATCATCTCTGCATCCTCTCTACCCAAGGCTTAATGCCTTTTAAACATTATGGTGCTTGCATCATAGGCCACCTGAGCCCTCCTTTCACTCTGTGTAACGCCACTGTTCCCATTGCCCCTACTCCTTTGAGGAAACAAAAACAGGGATTTGGGGGAGATGTTCTTTAGTATATATCCTAGGAAAAGCTGTCTGGATGTGAGACATTCATGAATCTCCTCATCTACTCCCCTCTCCAAGTCTTCTTCTAGGTAGAGTTCCTGGTTACTAACCCCCATACTAACTCCATTTTTAATTATTCTTTTTTTCGCTCATTTTTGATCTCTACATTTTTAATCTACTTGTGAGGGTTGTTTCTTCCAGACTCCAAGCCATGGAATTCCAACTACTTGGTCAACCTGAGTATCACCTGCTACCTGATTCTGACACTCAGCACCCCCTGGATGCTGCTACGGACACCTTCAAATCACTTGTTTCCCTTCCTCAATCTGGACCCTACTGGGCAGGGCCAGCTCTACATCCCTTGTCAGCCTGAAGCAGCTTCAGAAGATGGGACCTTCTACTCTTTGTCCCAAATGAATTTGGGATTCAAACTGCTTGAAATATAGGTAAATATAGCAGTAACCCTAAGGTCCTCTGATCTTAGAGGGCTTTGCTCTAAGAGTCTGCCTGTCAATGATTCCAAAGTTTTAAAATAATCCTAAATAACATTGTTGACTGTCAGATAGATAATCTGCTGGTCAGTGATAACCAAGTTCCTCAAACAACAATGAATAGTGAGACAATAGGGAATAGACCACTTCTCAGTTTTACCTCTAGACCATAAAATTAGCATATCAGTGACATGAAGAACCAGATCTCTGTTTTTTCCTATAAATTTATCTTCTTGCTCCTGGTTCTTTGCTAAATCCTTTTGGAATTTAGCCCACTTCAATTGATGTTACAATCACAATAAACTTTATTCCTTGATTTGGAGATGGGTTCAAGCCTGCAAATTCTTTTGAGACACTTCTGGACACCAGTCTTTGACCCCAACCTTTTGGGGTCTTCTTCTGCATCTCAAAAATTTCTCTCCTCAAATTCAAACCCAGAGAAGCAATGTGGTATCAAGAAAAGAGTGATGCTTTTAGAGTCAGAGGCAATAGTCTGAATATTTTGTTGTTCAGTTAGTTCATACTTTTCATGATATTATTTGGTATTTTCTTGGCAAACATACTGGAGTGGTCTGCCATTTCCTTCTCCAATTTATTTTACAAACAAGGAAACTTAGGCAAATAAGGATAAGCTAGTCACACAGTTAGTGTCTGAAGCCAGATTTGAATTCTTCCTGCTCTACCCACTGAGCCTACTGAGGTAGGTACCTGCTTTAGTCTGAATATATGTTATCATTAACCACTTCTGTGACTTTTAGGCAAGTCTCTTAACTTTTCTAGTTTAGTTTCCTCATCTCTAAAATTAGGTTCATTCCAAATGTTCATGCAGAGTATTCATGCCCAACCTGTGACAAAACCTTCTGAGCTCACATTAGTGTAATCAGCTACAATGGGTCACACTGTACATTGTTTATAACATATTGATGTCTTTTTGGTCTTCTTTAACTACAAAAGACAAGAACCAAGGTTCAGTTCAAAGTCTCACTTACCCTTCTACTCCTTTCCTGATTCAAAGTTAGTGCTCTCCTTGTTTAAGGAAGCTCAATTCCTCCATCTTCCAGAACCTCACTCCTTAGTTTACTTTCTCTCTTTCCTCCAGATTCTTATGTCTTACATTGGGCCCTTTTATTCAAATACAAAGTTTTCCTTCATTTCGTTCATATTTAAAATTTTTCATTTTGCTACATCCATTTTCCAAGCTCTGAGATTTACTAAATCTCAGGCCTCAGAAAGGAAGGTTTAAAAATATTTTGACTCTCAAGGCAAACCAGAAATCTACTACTTCAATAATCCTGGTGCTCTGAGATAGGTGTGCCTTTTGATATAGAGACCTTATTACAGGGACACAACCCCAATCCCCAAGTTTTCTAGTTACACATAAAGTTACTTCACTTACATTTAGTTATATTTCACATAAGCAAGCATCTTTCCCTTTAGTTCCTGCCCCACTTATCCTTTTGGGAGTTGTTAGTTTCTTAATAAACTAAAAAGATATAAAGAAACTACAGCTAAATGAGAGGATATCTCAGTTCCTCCTTGAAAAAGCAAAAAAAAATTGAAGTTTTTTTTTTTTAATATATATATACTCATCAAAGGCAATAAGAAACATGATTTTGTAGAAAACTTAGTCATTTTACCTTGCACTGACATTTGATATATACTGTGATGTTTGGTGACTTCCATGCAATGGTGAGAACAGGTAAGGTGGGTTTTGGAGAAACATATGAAGAAAAATAGTTCAGGAGAAAGAAGTAAGAGAGGGCAGAGATTTGAATGGAAACTTTGCACTTCTCTATCTTGAAAACTTCCTTTAACATTGCAAAAAATGAAATTCACAAGGAAAAAAAAACCATTATGGATGTTGGAATTATCCAAAGTAATTGGTTACTTACAGAGTCAGATCATCAATTTGTCAGAGTTAAGATTAAACTTTAAATAATAAACAAGTAAAAAAAAATAGTCCTGAGGAAAAAAAATAAATTATATAATTAAGAAAACCTAACTCTAAGTTATTTAAACAAGCTATTGAAAACTTTAAATGGACAAGAGGAGTGACATTGATACAAATTATAATAATTGCATTATGAAGAAATTTTTATAATGATTTAACATCATCTATAAGCTAAATCATTGTAAATTAATTTCTTCAACTAAGAGACCAAAAGAGCCCAAGGAGCACCTTAATAAAATAAATAAATAAATAACATACCAAAAGGAGAGAACTAATTACTAAAGTCAACAAGGGTAAATTATAAACTCATCCCTTTGAGGAGCAGATTTGCAGATTTCCCTATGAAGGAGGAAAAGTTATCAAAGGCATGGAAAAAAAAAAATCTTGAACCTGGTTGATACCCAAAAAGGTAATCAAGAGAGCATCAACAATTACTGACTACTATGCTTACTTTTTATCCATAAAAAATCATTCCATGACTGCTGCCCTCCTTTGGGTCAGTTCACCATGACAATCTGCCTTGGGGTGTCTTTCTCCTTTAACCCCCCCCCATGCCGTGTGGTATCTCCCTTAATTCCACTATGTTTCCCAACCCCACTTCTCCTCTTAGAGCTAACTAACTCTTTTAGGCTGCTAAGACCCCTTCAGAATTTAGCCTACTAGCTAAAGGTATGCCCCACCTTCATGGGGAACTCCCCCTCTACTGGTAATTGTGACTTCCCCTGAGGAATTTGTCTTTCATATGCTCTCCCACTCTATTTCATATTTACCATTCCCGCTATCTATTGTATCCTTCCATTTTATCTGTAATCTGTTTTCTAAATAAATCTATCTTTTGCCAAAGAGAATGACCATTGTGAATTCTTCACATGACTAAACCCCATCTTTTGGTGTCTGCCATCATTTGATGTCAAACCCATCATAGATCACATCAGTATCTCCTGTCCATCTGTTAAGATCATTCAAGAATATATAACAGAAAAAACTCAACAATAACCTTTTGATAATAAACTTTAGTCAAGGCATAAAACAGAGTTGTTCTTTCCTTGCTGTGAACAGAGCGTATCCTGTTCAGAGTCCAGTTAAAGAGGGGTCAATTCCCTGTGGATGCTAAGTTTTTCCAAATAATTCTGCTTAGGAAAGACATTGTGTTGATTGTATTAAGATCCAAGATATTATAAAGCCTCAAAGAACAGATCTAAAATCAGTCAAAGGAGTTTGGCCTTTTCATCTTTCAAAGGAAAGACCAAATGGATGAAGAATACCTATCATCCAGATTTCAATACTCATTTAATGAATAACAAAGAGCTTCTCTTAAGTATGTTTGGAACAATTAGGACAATGAACAATAAACTGGGCCTCCTTTTCATTGGAGGAGGACGGTAGGCTTTTGAGAGATTGCAATGTACTTTTATTGACCCATAACAACCCATATTTTCTCTTCTTTCATTTTCTTAGCTCACAACTTAGTCAAATAAAATTAAGAATTAATTTAGAACACAGAAATTGCTCAAACATAACAAAAATCACATGCAGATAATTATTTATTGGCAAATTTTTCAACAATCTTCATATTTGTAACATAAAACTAATAATCATAATAACAGTAAATGAATTTGCTTTTCTATAGTTTCTAAAAAGTGTCATTAAAGATATTACTAAGTTCTTCCACCTTTACAGCAAAAATATTTTACTGGTGTTACTATATGGCAGCAAACCCTGGAATATCACTGCCTCAGAACCCTTGAGCTCATCTGGAAATTTTTGAGGACTCTAGGGATATGGTGACTTAGCACTTGAGTCTTTGGGGGATGACAAGCTTCCTTTAGTGGCCTAGCACTAAAAAAGACTTGTTACCCTGTAATGCCACAGAAAATCCAGTTCTCCTTGGTTTTCTGTCATCTTATGATAATGGGGTGACTTACAGGGCAAGGTGATGCATGAGTGAAGTAGAAATAACTTCCAGGTAACACCATGTAATCCAAAAACTTATAAGGAATGATAATAGATAGGTTGCCCTTTTCCAACACTGACATCAAGGAGACCACTTTTTTTTTTAATAGCTTTTTAATTACAAGATATATGCATGGGTAATTTTTCAGTACTGACCCTTGCAAAACCTTATGTTCCAACTTTTCCCCTCCTTTCCCTTCCCTCCTCCCCCAGATAGCAGGTAGACCAATACATATTAAGTATGTTAAAGTATATATTAAATACAATATATGCATATATATCTATACAGTTATTTTGCATCACAAGAAGAATCAGACTTTGAAATAATGTAAACTTAACCTGAAAAGGAAATCAAAAATGCAAGCAGACAAAAACAGAGGGATTAGGAATGCTATGTAGTGTTCATAGTCATCTCCCAGAGTTCATAAAAAATTTCCACATAGTTCCAAATTGTTCTCCAGAATGGTTGAATCAGTTCACAACTCCACCAGCAATGTATTAGTGTCCCAGTTTTCCAACATCCCCTCCAACTTTTATCCTTATCTTTTCCCACCATTTTAGCTACTCTGAGAAGTATGAAATACCTCAGAATTGCCTTAATTTGCATTTCTTTAATCAATAATGATTTAGAACATTTTTTCATATGATCAGAAATGGTTTCAATTTCTTCACGTGAAAATTGTCTACTCCTATCCTTTGGCCATTTATCAGTTGGGTAATGATTTGTATTCTTATAAATTTGACTCAGTTCTCTATGTATTTTAGAAATAAATCCTTTATCAGAAACACTGACTGTAAAAAATGTTTCCCAGTTTTCTGCTTCCTTTCTGATCTTGGCTGCACTGGTTTTGTTTGTGTAAAACCTTTTAAATTTAGTGTAATCAAAATTATCCATTTTTTTATTTCACAATTTTCTTTAGTTCTTCTTTAGCCATAAATTCTTCCCTTCTCCACAGAATTGACAAGTACACTATCTCTTGTTCTATTAATTTGTTTATAGTATCACTCTTTATATCTAAATCATGAATCTATTTCAACCTGATCTTAGTATAGAGTGATAGATGTTGGTCATTGCCTAGTTTCTGCCATACTATTTTCCAATTTTCCCAGTATTTTTTGTCAAATATCGAGTTTTTAATTCTAGAAGCTGGAATCTTTGGATTTAGCAAACACTAGATTACTATAGTGAGCGATTTGCTGGACTTTTTAATGCATGGATCCACCCAGAGCAGAGGATCTCTTTAGAGAAAAGGAGTAAATAAAGAGCTTGAGCCACCTCTGTGGCCCCAGCAACAGTTTCTTATGTTTCAAAAGTATCTGTGTCCTAGGTTGGGAGAAAGGAATAAATAGAAGATAGTTGTTTCCCTCTCAGACACAGAAGAATTTTGCAATAGAGAAGACAAGATACAGATAAATAATTAAAAGCGTAGATTGGAAAAGCTTTCCTTACAGTACTTGACCCCATTGCTCCCTGGTGCTACTGTTCACTTTTTTTCTTTTTCTTTCCAGAATGAGCAGACTGTACCTACCACCTTAATTTTCTTACTGTCCACTTTTACTTTAACTCCTAGCTGTCTGGCTTCCAACTTGACTCTTTGCATAAAACTGCTCTCTCCAAGGTCACCAGTGCCTTTCTAAAGGTTAGTTCAATTTAATTTTTTAATGAATTTTTAAAGAGAATTTGCTTTTATTGTTGCAAATTTATACTAAGAACTCAACATTTAATTTTATAATCCATTGACCATAAACTGTTTATAAGATGTTAAAATCCTTAAATTGTACATTAATGTCTTATATACCACCCTCCTCCAAGTGTGAAGAAAAATATTGAATTCCATAGTCAGCAGTCTCACTGACAATTCTTTCTCTGAAGTCTTATATTTAGCTTAGAATTTCAAAAATATATATTTATTAGTTTTCAACATTCATTTTTGTAAGATTTTATGTTCCATTTTTTTTCTCCTTCCTTTCCTCCTTGCCTCCCTACCTCTTTCCCCAAGATAGCAAGTAATCTGATACAGGTTACACATGTACAATCATATCAAATATTTCAACATTAGTTAAGTTGTGAAAGAAGAATTAGAACAAAAGGGAAAAACCAAAAGAAAGAAAAAAACAAAAAAAAAGTGAAAATATTATGTTTCAATCTGTTGATTGAAACAGACTCTATCAGTTCTTTTGCAGATAGTATTTTCCATTGTAAGTCTTTTGGAATTATCTTAGATCATTATATTGCTGAGAAGAGCAAAGTCTATCAAAGTTGATCATCATATAATGTACTGTGTACACTGTTCTCCTGATTCTGTTCATTTCACTCAATATCACTTCATGTAAGTCTTTCCAAGTTTTTCTGAAATCTGCCTGTTCATCATTTCTTATAGAACAATAGTATACCTCCATCTACTTTTTGTAATATGGAAATGGAAAGAGTACAGGAAGGACCTGGAACTGAAAGAATTTGGGTTCAAATTTTACCTCAGACATTTACTAGGAAATCATTTACAAGGAAAGAAGGAAGAAAGGAAAGAAGGAAGGAAGGAAGGAAGGAAGGAAGGAAGGAAGGAAGGAAGGAAGGAAGGAAGGGAGGGAGGGAGGGAGGAAGGAAAAGAAGAAGGGAGGGAGGGAGGAAAGGGAAAGAGAGGGAGGGAAGGAGAGAAAGAAAAAGAGGAGGGAGGAAAGAAGGGGAGAAGGGAGAAGGGAAGAAAGGAAAGAAGATGGGAAGGAATGAAGGAAAAAAGGTAAGAAAAGTGGGAGAAAGAGGGAAGAAGGGAGGGAGAGGAGAAGAGAGGGGGAGGGGAAGAAAGAGCGTGGAGGAAATTTTAAAAAAGGTTAGAAAGAAGGAAACGGCTGAATTAAGAGCTGATAGCTACTATCTTCTTACTGAGTAGTTCTAATGAAAACCCTTGACAGACCTTTAACAAAACTAATCAACCAGCAGGGTTGCAATTACTCCAGTTGTGTTTTGTTATAATTAGCAGCAAATTGTGCAATGGCAAATCTGCCACCAACAGGAACAGAGAAAAAGAGAACTGAGCTGGCATCTCTTAGAACCAAAGTGAAGGGCTATTCCATTCCCAGTCATTGTCTCTTTTTCTCATTATGCCTTTACATTGGGCATAGTAAAATTGTGGAAATTGTGTACCAGTCTTTTGTACAAGCTCCACTCTTCTCCCCTACTTCTGAAAATGCCTCTGCACATTAATCTAAAAGCTGAGGAAGCATGGCAGAGATGGTGGATTTGGGAAGAACTATCTTCAAACCCAGATGCTTATTAGCTTTGTGATCTTGTATAAACCACTACTTTTATGCATCTCACTTTTTTTTTTCCTAACCATAATATGGAGATGACAATAACATCTCCCTCAAAGGATTATTGCGAAGTTAATAAAAGATGATGTATGTAAAGAACTTTGCAATTCATATCATTTTGAGTGTATTATTGCTAGTCTTGGATTAAGCTCCTTTAAGGGGGGATATAGTTTGTGCTTATGCATTTGGTCTTTTTAGAAATCTCATACTTCCATGGACCAGACAAGGCATTCTTTTTTTTTTTCCAGAAGAACTTTGAACTTTATTAAATATTCAGTATAATATTCTTTTTTTATATACCTTTTTATTTACAAGTTATATGCATGGGTAATTTTTCAGCATTGACAATTGCCAAACCTTTTGTTCCAATTTTTCCCCTCCTTCCCCCCACTCCCTCCCCTAGATGGCAGGTTGACCAATACATATTAAATATGTTAAAGTATAAATTAAATACAATATATGTATACATGTCCAAACAGTTATTTTGCTGTACAAAAAGAATCAGACTTTGAAATAGTGTACAATTAGCCTGTGAAGGAGATCAAAAAATGCAGGCGGACAAAAATATAGGGATTGGGAATTCTATGTAGTGGTTCATAGTCATCTCCCAGAGTTCTTTTGCTGGGTGTAGCTGGTTCAATTCATTACTGCTCTATTGGAACTGATTTGATTCATCTCATTGCTGGAGATGGCCATGCAGAAAAGGCATTCTTATAAAATAATAGATTTGTAGTGGGAGAACCCAATTCAAATCTCATTTCTGCTATTTGTTAGCTATGTGATCTTGCTCAAGCTTCATCATCTCTCTGGACTCAGCTTCTTATCGGTAAAATGAATTTTTTAATCTCTAAGAATAGATGGTCCTTCAGGTTGTTTCCAACTCATTATCTATGCCTAATCCTATGTTCTTAAATCTCTTACCAATATGAATCTTCAGAGGAAGATTAAAATCTATGGAAACTCCTATACATCAAGACTTTGAAGGCCCTTGAGTAGTTTGTAATTAAAAAGAAAATTAGGTGATCCACATCCAACAAACTGACAAAGATATCAAAGGATGGAAATAATAATTGTTGGAAGGTCTGCAGGAAAAGTCACACTACTACATTGTTGGTGGAGTTGTAAACTGATTTAACCATGTTAAAAACTGATTTGGAATCATATTTTTAAAAAAAGTTACTAAAATATTATTCATTGTTTCAGAGATATCACTGAAAGGAATATATTGCAAATGAGAAGAATGAGGGAAAAAATTTATACAATAATAATAATATTATAAAGAAAAACAACTTGAGAACTCTGATCAATATAATGACCAATTGTGATTCCAGAGGATAAATAGTGAAGTCACCATTTAATAAGATGGACTCAAGATGCAAGATAATGCATACATTTAGGAACATAGCTAATGTGGAAATTTTTTTTGTTTGACTCAGCATATTTGTTCCAGGGCTTTTGTTTTTCTTTTTCTCAGTTGGGTAGTAAAGGAGGGAATAGGGAGTAGAGTAACAAAAGAGAGAGAGAAAGAGAGTGAGAGAGAGAAATAAAAGAAAGTAAAAAAATTTACAAAGGAGAACTGAAAGAAGGCCAGAAAGAATCACAAATAAATAGAAAATCTTTGAAAGCTAGTGACTGAATTTATTATATAATTAAAAGGAAAAGCAAGTAGCATTTCTTAGATATCGGTAGTTTCATGTATAATCTTATTTTTCTGTTCTTCTATACATATGGAAACATCCATTTTATTTCATATTTATTAAGTTCAGAATTCTTATAATTAAAAAGGCAAAATAAAGAGATTTAGGACTATGGATATGGAATACTGTATTTACTGCCAGATTTGACTAATGTGATGCTATTTTTTGCTGAACTGATTTTTTTTCTTTCTTTTTAGATCTTTGTTACAAGGGAAAGCTAGCTGAAGGGGGAGAGAAAAGGGGCATATATGGAAATAACTGTCTTGTAAGAAAGCAAAAATCATCAATAAAAACATATTATGCAACAATTAAAATACTGTACCATTGAAATTTTATGATAATATACCATAATTATGATATTAAATATTCTATTTTATATTATATGTAATAATATAAAATGTTATTATAATATTTAAAGGTCATAAAAGATAGAGCTAGAAAAGAGTCTTTCAAGAACTCAACCAATCTCCTCACTCTGCTATTGAAGAAACTGTTATCTAGAGAGAGGGGAAGGGAGCAAGTATTTATTAAATATCTACTAGGTAGGTCATTGGATAGATCACCAGACCTAGAGTCTGGAAGGCTCATCTTCCTGAGTTCAAATTTAGCCTCAGATACTCACAAGTTATATGACCCTGGGCAAGTCATTTAATCCTGTTTCACTCGGTTTCCTCATCTGTAAAATGAACTGGAAAGGGAAATAGCAAACCACTCTAATATCTCTGCCAAGAAAACCCCAAATGGGGTCACAAAGACTCAGACATGACTGAAACGACTTAACAATAACAACAAATGTGTCAAGCACTGTGCTGGACCCTCTATATCTCATTTGATCCTCACAGCAAATCATAGGAAGTAAATGTTATTATGATCCTCATATTACATCTGAGACAGACAGATTAAATGACTTGACCAGAGTCACATAGATACTAATCTTCTGAAGCTAGATTTAATACTATATTCTCCTGACTCCAGATTCAGATCTGTATCCCCTGTACTACCTAGGTTACAGACATAACAAGTAACAGAATGTGGGTTCAAAACTGGATCTCCTGACTCTCAAAGTTAATATATTTCCCATTATACTATGCTGGTGATCATAAGAAGTCAGTTTATTTTTTTATTTACAAGTTATCTATTTTTTCTACTTTAAGACTGAAACATCAAAATAATTAACATTGCTCTGTTTAAATTTTCCTATCATAGCATGGCCTTGTAAGATTGAATATCTTACAATTGGATTTCTACTATATTTAGAAAAAAAATGAAAACTTCTTTGATTATATAGTGGAAGAATAAATATAAAATCAAAGGACTTTGAGAAAATCTTAGAATCACTAAATAAAAGAGTCTGGCATAAAAGAATTCATTTTCTCCAAATTACACAAAATATATTAATAATAATGAGAGTAAAACCAGTCAATAATCATTCATTTCAAATTCATTTTGTATATTGCTTAGTTGTAGATAGTTGCTTGCCTGTTTGTCTCTATCATTAGACTATGGTTGTAATTGAGAGCAATTTATAATTGAGAGCAAAGAAAGACAAATTTTCCTTTCTTTGTTTTCCCACAGCTCTTAGCACAAAACTTGGGAAAGAATAGGTACTATTGACTGACTGAGAGTTCATTCAATAATGAGCATTTATTAAGCTCTTACCATATGTAAAATACTGTGCTAAACACTGGGGATACAAAGAGAAAATCAAGATAATCCTTGGGACTTGTGGCCAGAAGCAAAAGATAGGATTGAAGAAATCAAGGAGGTTATTTACAGTGATCAAATCCCCTAGAAAATTGCCCAGTTCTCTTTTATAGAGTACGAGAATGGATGAAGCTTAAGTGTGCTTGGTATGATGCCAAAATCCATTTCTTACATATGCCTCTGCCAAGTCTTATAAGACCAAATACACATTCACTTGTAAGATATGATTTTAGAGAGCATTGGGGAAAAAAATCACAAAATCAAAAATTTACAATCATAAATTTATATATTTCTCTATCAGTTTGCTAAGATCTTACATTTTACCAACTGACATTCATTTCCTTGGGTTTGGAAGGAATCACCAATAATAGTGAAAATAGCCTGGGTCAACAGCCAGTTAAGTAAGAGCAGAATAGCCTCACTCTTCCTAATCTTTAGGGTCCCTTCCTTAAATCACACATTTTACCTTTCAGGAGGAGTTGAAAAGATAATGGGCCTGGAGGGGAAAACCTAAAATTCCACTATCCTACAATTTGGTCTAAGGTTAATTCAGTCCTAGTTTGCAGGGATGTGCAAATATTTATCACAATTTTTTTAATGGCTCCCTAAAAACTCTGATCTACTGTTAAATTTAATCTTCCTTATTAAATCTCCATTATTAGCATTGATCTCCAACCATTTCTTAAGTCTAGATAATCAATAACACAATACATCAACCATTTAAGAGGTTCAGTTTTCTGGTATGGTGCTGGAAGACTGTCTAGTTTTCATGTCATACAGCAGAATAAGGACTTTGTAGACCTTTATTTGGGTAGATAGCCCACCCGATAAGTATTGTCTCCAACACTTTTTTTCAGAGCTTCCCAAACACTGTTAGTTCTGGCAATGCATGTGTCAAATTCATAATGTTTGGAAAGTATATTGCCCAACTCAATGAACTTGTCTACATCTTTTAAAATTTCTCCATTTGCTACAATCAATAGTTCCACACATGGATGGTGTGGTGCAGGTTGGTGGGGAACCTCTTCTTTCTTGGTGTTTATTCAGGTCAAAATTAACATAAGCAGCAGAGAATCAATCTATATTCTATTTATCTCAACCTCAGAGCTGCACTGAGTGCATCAAAAAATAAACTCCCTCCATTAAGTCTTAGCTTGTAGTCTTTCAGGTAGCTGACCTTAGGAAAATTCTGAAGAGTATCTGGCAAGATAAGGCATTGGACACTGAGGTTCTCGCTCAGACTGAACTGTCAAGCATTCAGACTCTGTTATAAAGAATGAAACTCCAGTGGCCTGGCTATGTATCCTGAATGTCAAACCAAAGGACTATTTCTCCAAAAACTCACACAAGGCAGGCACTCAGAAGAAATGATACAAGGACATTCTTAAGGTCTCTTTGAAGAACCTTATTATCAATTGTAAGACATAGGAGACATCAGCACGGGACCACCCAGCATGATATTCCTGCAACAGAAAAACACTGTGCTCTATGAGCAAAGCAATAGCACAAAGGAAATGTAAGATGCACAGATCTAGCGAGGGTACAGATCTCCATTCCCAATGTTCAGAGGGACTATTTTGTGGTAGTGTCTTCTGAGCTCATTTTAGACTGCTCAGTTACAATTAACCACCTTGTGCTTTGATCTAAACATTGTGATGAAAAGCAATAACATCAAGTTCTGATTTGTAACATTTGCTGATTGATTTCTAAGGTAGAAATGCTCACACTGAAAATTTAGCAATCAACTAGCAGACTAGAGCTGGCTCCAGCCCATCCTTGTGATGAGCTTCTCAGAATCCCTAAATGTTTTATCTCCCTGTTTTCTTTACACGGTCCTGCTTTTCTGAGGATTAGGGTACTGATCCACAAAATGGGTTATATAACATACTTCCAAGGGACTCAATTGAATCTCTAGGGCCAGGGCTTTCAAAAGTTGTTCTGGGAATTGTATGCCATTTATACCTTCAATCGCATGTCTATGTCTTTTGATTCTTCCCATGCCAAATTTCTTCCAAGCAAAGAATGGGACTGTGCCATCAAGTAATCAATAAGCATTGTTGTTGTTCATTCATTTTAGCAGCATCTGACTATGAACCCATTTGGGATTTTCTTGGCAAAGATACTGGAGTGTTTTACCATTTCTTTCTCAGATTCATTTTACAGATGAGGAAACTGAGGTAAATAGGGTTAAATGACTTGCCCAGGGTCATATAACTAAAAGTCTCTGAGATCATATTTGAATTCAGGAAGGAGTTTTCCTGCCTTCAAGTCCAGCGCTCTATTCACTGGGCCACCTATCTATTCTAATAGTGTTAAAAAGCATAAAAAAAAAATTTTATAATAAAATAAAAAAATCAGAACTACTGCCTTAGGGGAAAAAATTAAAATGAAACAATCTAGAAAGGGGAAGAAAAATATAGAGTACTATGCAAAAAGCCTCCCACTTGATATTATTTATCAGAATGATTTTCCACACTTAATTCAAATCTAATCTCTGGTGCCCAAAGCTAAAAAGATGTCCTGCCTTAAAACAGGGCAATGAAACTATGACTTGGTAGGGGATTTTAGAATTCCCAAATTCAGTGATTCTGAGATAAAATAAGAGAGACCAGTCACGCCAGGATTATTCAAGTTTTCTCTCCTGCCGGCCTTTTAAAAACAGCAATGAATTTATTAAAAGCATGAATTCCCTCTTTGCCTCTTGACTCCTTTGTCTATTTGGTTCATTCATTCAACTAACATTTATAGAGAGCCTACTATGTGCAAGGCAAGCAGGCTAAGACACCCATTTGTTTCCTTTGCTTCTGTCTCTAGGAGTCTAATTGTAATTAAATTGCAGGGTAAAGTTAATAAGGGGATGAGAAGTCAGCTAGCAGTTTTCTGTCTCACTAGGCAATGATTGTAGTAATTTACTAGGATGAAAGTTCCAATGCATTAGCCTGGGGTGACTGGGGGGTTACTAACCTACGCTCTCTCCATACCCAGTCTGAGTAATGATGAAAAGAGGTATTTCATGAGGCAAGTAAGCATGGAAAAAAAAAAAAAAAAAGATGTTATTGAAAAGAAAGGGGGAAAAGCCAAGAAAATTCCTCCTTGGGGTATAGAATTAGACAGCAATTAGATGCAGAAATTAGGAGGAAAAGGAAAAATGTTTTAAAATGAAACTGGTCAATCACTTAGAGCTTGACAGGGACCTTAGAGCTATGTTTTCTACCAGGGAAGATAAGACTGTGATTAATTAAGCAGGCATTTGGTTGGCATTGGTTTTGGAAAATTTTTATACTTTATTTTCTAATTACATGTAAAAAGAATTTGTTCTTTAAAAAATTTGAGTTCCTCTGCCCAGAGGGCTTATCAAACTGTACATACCCAGTATTTCTACAGGGCCTGTATCCCTCCCCCCCAAAAAAAAATCATTAAAAAGGGGAAAGGAACCTGTATGTGCAAGAATGTTTGTGGCAGCCCTTTTTGTAGTGGCAAGAAACTAGAAATTGAGTGGATGCCCATCAATTGGAGAATGGCTGAATAAATTGTGGTATATGAATGTTGTGGAATGTTATTGTTCTGTAAGAAATGACCAGCAGGATGATTTAAGAAAGGCCTGGAGAGACTTAGAAGAACTAATGCTGAGTGAAATGAGTAGAACCAGGAGATCATTGTACACGACAACAGCAAAATTATACAATGATCAATTCTATTGGACGTGGCTCTTTTTAACATTGAAGTGACCAGACCAGTTCCAAAGAACTTGTGATGGAGAGAGCCATCTGCACCCAGAGAGAGGACTATGGGAACTGAGTATGGATCACAACATAGTATTTTCACTTTTTGTTGTTGTTGTTTGCTTGTTTTTTGTTTTCTTTCTCATTTTTTCTTTTTGATCTGATTTTTCTTGTGCAGCATCATAATTGTGGAAATATGTATAGAATAATTGCACATGTTTAACATATATTGGATTATTTGCCATCTAAGGGATAGGATGGGGGAAGGGAGGGAAAAAGAATTTGGAACACAAAGCTTTGCAAGGCTGAATATTCAAAATTATCTTTGCATGTATTTTGAAAATAAAAATAAAATAAAATAATATATCACCTTTAATTTTTTTGAAATTTTTTTGAATTACAAATTCTTTCCTTTCCTCCTTTTTCCTCTCCTTAAGAAGATAAGCAATTTGATGTAGATAATACATATGTAGTCATGCAAAACATATTTCCATATTAGTCATGTTACAAAAGAATCCCCTCACACACAAAAAATACCAAGAAAAATAAATAAAGAAAAAAAGCCTCCATTAGTTCTTCATTTGAAAATAGATATAATTTTTCATTCTAAATCCTTTGGAATTTTCTTGAATCACCAATTTGCTGAGAATAGCTAAATCATTCAGATCATCCTACAATATTGCTGTTGTCTTGTACAATGTTCTTCTGGTTCTGCTCATTCACTTTGCCATAGTTTATATAAGTCTCAGTTTTTCTGAAATTGTCCTTCTTGTCATTTCTTATAGTACAATAGTCTTCATCACAATCATATATCACAACTTTTTCAGACATTACCCAACTGATGGCACATTCCTTCAATTTCCAATTTTTTTGCCATTACAATAAAAAGCTGCTATAAACATTTTTGTACATATAAGTCCTTTTCCATTTTCTTTGATCTCTTTGGAAAATAGACCTAGTAGAGGTATTGTTGCGTCAAAGAGTAAGCTTGGGCTTTTTAAAAAAGCTTTTTATTTTCAAATCATATGCATGTTTTGAAACCTTGTTTCAAACCTTGTGTTCCAAATAACCCCCCTTTTCCCCAACTCCTCTTTTATATGGCAAGTAATACATTATTTGTAAAATATGTGCAATTCTTCTATACATATTTCCACAGTTATCATGCTGCACAAGAAAAATCCAAATCAGAAAGGGAAAAAAATGAGAAAGAAAACAAGATGCAAGCAAACAACAACAAAAAAGTGAAAATACTAGGTTGTGATCCATACTCAGTTCCCACAGTCCTCTCTTTGGATACAGATGGCTCTCTCCCTCATAAGATCATTGGAACTGGCCTGAATCATCTCACTGCTGAAAATAGTCACGTCCATCAGAACTGATCATTGTATGATCTTGTTGTTGCCATGTATAGTGTTTTCTTAGTTCTACTCACTTCACTTAGCATCAGTTCATGTAAGTCTCTCCAAACCTCTCTGAAATCATCCTGTTGGTCATTTCTTATAGAACAATAAATTCCATAACATTCATATACCATGATTTATTCAGCCATTCTCAAACTGATGGGCATCCATTCATTTTCCAATTCCTTGCCACTAAAAAAGGGCTGCTATAAACATTTTCACACATGCAAGTCGTTTTCCTTTTTTTATGATTTCTTTGGGATACACACCCAATAGAGACACTGCTGGATCAAAAGGTATGCACAGTTTCATAGCCCTTTGGGCATAGTTCCAAATTACTCTCCAGAATGTTTGGATCAGTTCACAACTCCACCAACAATGTATTAGTGTCCCAATTTTCCCACATCCCCTCCAATATTCATCATTATCTTTTCCTGTTATCTTAGCCAATCTGAGAGGTGTGTAGTAGTAATTTAGAGTCAACTTATTTCGCATTTCTCTGATCAGTAGTGAATTAGAGCATTTTTTCATATGACTATAAATAATTTTAATTTATTCATCTGAAAACTGTTCATATCCTTTGACCATTTATCATTTGGAGAATGGCTTGAATTCTTATAAATTTGAGTCCATTCTTTATATATTTTAGAAATGAGGCCTTTATCAGAACCCTTGGATGTAAAATTTCACCCCCAATTTATTGCTACCTTTCTAATCTTGTCTGCATTGGTTTGTTAAAACAAAACAAAACCCCCCCCAAAACATTTTTAATTTAATATAATCAAAATTATACATTTTGTATTCCATAATGTACCCTAAATCTTCTTTAGCCATAAAATCCTTCCTTCTCGACAGATTTGAAAAATAGACTATCCTTTGTTTTTCTAACTTGCTTATAGTAACACTCTTTATGTCTACATCATGAACCCATTTCAACTTTTTATTGGTATAGGGTGTTAGACATGAGTCAATGCCTAGTTTCTGCCATATTAATTTCCAATTTTTCCAACAATTTTTGTAAATAGTGAGTTCTTATCCCAGAAGCTAGAGTCTTTGGGTTTATCAAACACTAAATTATTACAGTCATTGACTATTGTGTCTTGTGAACCTAACCTATCCACTGATTGACTACTCTTTCTTACCTAGTACCAAATGGTTTTGATGACTACTGCTTTATAATATAGTTTTACGTCTGGTACAGCTAAGCCAACTTCACTTGCATTTTTTCCATTAATTCCCTTGAAATACTTGACCTTTTGTTAATGAACTTTGTTAATATATTTTTTTCAGCTCTGTAAAATAATTTCTTGGGAGTTTGATTGGTACTGTGCTGAATAAGTAGATTCATTTAGTTAGTATTGTCATTTTTATTATATTAGTTCTGCAGGTAGAAATAGTTTTATAACCCTTTGAGCATAATTGTAAAATAAGCAGAGATCTTTATCTTTTTTGTGTCAAAGATAGCTTTGATAGTTTAGTGAAGTCTGTGACCCCCTCTCAAAATTGTATTTTAAAGTGAATAAAATATATAGAATTACAAAGAAAATCAATTATAAAGGGCAGCTACGTGGCACAGTGGATAAAGCACTAGTCCTGACTTAAGAGGAACTGAATTCAAATATAGCCTTGCACATTTATTAGCAGTATGACTCTGGGAAAATCACTTAATCCAGATTGCATTCCAAAAAGAGTTTAAAAAAAAAAAAGGATGGAATGGCTGAATAAGTTATGGCATATGAATATTATGGAGTATTATTATTCTGTAAGAAATGATCAGCAGGATGATTTTGGAGAAAGACTTACATGAACTGATACTGAGTTAAATGAGCAGAACCAGGAGATCATTATACACGGCAGCAACAAGACTATACAATGATCAGTTCTGATGGACATGGCTCTTTTCAACAATGGGTTGATTCAAACCAATTCCAATTGTTCAGTGATAAAGAGAGCCATCTACACCCAGAGAGAGAATTGTGGGAACAGAGGATAGTTCACAACATAATATTTTCACTCTTTTTGGTGGTGTTTGCTTGCATTTTATTTTGCTTCTCTCTCTCTCTCTATCTCCCCGTCTCTGTCTCCATCTCTCTGTCTCTCTGTCTCTTTCTCTCTCTCTCTTTATTGGTTTGATTTTTCTTGTGGAGCACAATAATTGTATAAATACGTATGCATATATTGGATTTAACATATATTTCTACCATATTTAACATATACTGCTTGCCATCTAGGGGAGGGCATGGGAAAAGGGGGGTGGAATTGGAACACAAGGTTTTGTAAGGGCTATTATTGAAAAATTGTCCACATATATGTTTTGAAAAATAAATAGCTTTAATTTAAAAAAATTAAAAAGTAAAGGGAAACCAATTATAGTAAAATGAGAGAAATCAAATTACTGGAAAATAAGTTCAAAACCCCCAGATTAATAACTCCTTAAATCATCTATATTCTGGCTTCACATTCTCCCCTTAATCAACAATATCCTCTTGTAAGCTACTTATGCTCATTCTGCCTCCTCTCCTTCTACTACAAGTTCTTAAGCTGGGGTTCCCAGATCCTTTGGGAGTCAAGGGATAAATTTAAGGAGGTCTATATATTCCAATGGGAAAAAATTATATATTTTCATTTTTATTTTAATTGGTTCTTTTGTAACCCTATATATTTTATTTTATACTTTTAAAAACATTTTTCTGAGAAAGGCACCATAGACCTGACGAGACTGCCAAAGGGGACCACCAAAAAGTTAAGAATCCCTCCTTGTACCTTGTAGCACATGGAGTTGTCTAACAGAATAAGGAGTAAGAGGTAAAGGCCTCCTTTACCTAGATCCCAGGATCATTGGTATTTTCTGCAAAAATAGCAAGGATTCTCAGCCCTCTGCAATTTTCTATCCATATTTTCTTTCTTACCTTGGGAAATCCCTACCTTAATTACTACTTCTTAGGGAGAGAGGCCTTCAGCTACTCACTGGTCATTTCTATCTAGATTCTGTGGCGCTAGCTCAGCATTCCTCAAAGAAAAGCATCATCTTGTCCTTCAACATCTCATCCTCCTGATTTCTCTATTTTTGTGTTTTCCTTAGAGCCATTTAAAAAAATTCCTCCTTCTCTCCCACAGCTTATATCCAGTCAGTTCTGTCTAATTTTGCAGGTGTTGTCTACTGCTTAATTCAGTCTCTGATCACCTCATATCCAATGGGCTTCATGCTCCCTTCTTCTAGTCGCTTCCCCCTTGAATCCATACTGTGATACTTTTTCCATAGACTAGCCTCAAAATGGGTAGTTTATGTGGCCCTTTGGGTAAAATGTGGAGTCTAGAGTCAAGAAGAGTTGGATTCAGATCTGACCTCATGAACTTCTTAATATGTGATTCTGGGCAAAAATTTGCCTCAGTTTCCCCATCTATAAAATGAACTGGGGAAGGAAATGGCCAACTACTCCTGTATTTCTGCCAAGAAAAGTCTAAACTGGATCATGAAGAGCCTGAGAGGACTGATAAACAAGTCTCAAAACATTGTTTTTGTCCCTTGCTATCCTGATTCAACAGATTTAATGGCTTCACTCGGGGCAAGGCAGCATAATATAATGGATAGAGGATTAGTTTGGGGATTAGGAATATTTGGACTCAAATCCTGCCCCTTATTTCAATTTTTTCTTTCCCAATATTGACCCCATGTACCAGTTCAACTGTACACAATCTTCTATTTTTGAATCCCTTTCCCTCTTCCCTTGTCCTACCTCTACTATTACAAGGATGAAGCATGATGTCTTGACATGTGAAAATTGGATTTAAGTGATGTAGGGTTGCATAAAGTCTTCAGCCTTATTCTCTCTTCCAGAATCATCAAAAAACCCAATGGCTGATGATGGTGAAAAACCTATTGCTGCTCATACCTTGCCAGGTCTTGATTATTCCCACTCACATATTCCTAAATGGAGTTAGAAAAAGTCACACTACACATCAACAACAAAATTATGTAATGACCAACTCTGATGGATTTGAGTCTTTTCAACAATGAGATGATTCAGGCCAATTTCAATAGACTTGTGATGGAGAGAACCATCTATCTCCAGACAAAGGACTGTGGACCATAACACAGTATTGCTTTTTTTTTCTTTCTCATTTTTCTCTTTTTGATCTGGTTTTTCTTGTGCAACATGACAAATGTAGAAATATGTTTAGAAGAATTGTACATTTTAATTTATATTGAATTACTTGCTGTTCAGGGGAAGGGGTGGGAGAAATGGAGGGAAAAAATTCTGGAATACAAGGTTTTACAAGAATGAATGTTAAAAACTACCTTTACATGTATTTTGAAAATAACAAAATTATTATTTAAAAAAATTTTTTTTAAAAAAGTCACACAATTGAACAGAATGATTATACTACAAATTTGTTACCAGATATAAGTATGCCCTCCCTACATCATGAATCTTTTTAACTTCTTAATTGATTTTCCCACTTTTCATAAAGGTTGTTCCAAACCTAATCTCTTATTCAAAACCCTTTATAGGCTAATTTCTACCCACCTTTCTAGCCCTTTTTCTTACCACAAATTCTCCACTACAATTAAACTAGTCTGTTCTGTGTCCTCATATTTCCTTTATTCGTTTTCAGCCTCCTGCTCCATTGCCTACTTGCTCTAGACTATGGAGGACCCCTTTAGAGAAAAACATGAACCTTAATTATATATTGGAGATAGAAAACAATATGGATCTGAAGTGCAGTGTTAACCTTTGCCTTCAACAAATTCTTCAAATTCTTTCTAAAACAATTTAAAAGTAAATTTGTTCCTTGGTTTGCCAGCAAAGATTATGTGCTGACTCTCAAGGTAAATAATAACGTCTCCCATTTCTATAATGCTTTAAGATTGACAAAACATTTCATGTACCAGAGTAATGTATTTTTAATATTTTTTTGGATTTAATAGTGTTTTTCATCAAAACATCTGGACCTGAAGTACTTCTGAACTTTACAGAGGCACTCTATTTCAGTCTACATTTGCCCAGGTCACAGAGAACTCCATCTGGAGTTGGAATTTTTAAAATGGTAAAAATTGAATTTAAGCAGCAAACATGATAGATAACCCTAAAAACTTTCACAACTAAACTGAACCCATACCATAGTACCATGGTTTTTTGGGGGAAATAAAAATAGGTTAATTGTTTATATGTGATATACTATATATATACTTAAATATGTATAATATATTACAACTATAATATTAAAATATAGAGACTCAGATGAGTGACTCTAGCAAAAGATAATTGAGGATAAAGGATAATACAGATACTTTTCGGAAAATGGGAAGAGGCAATGTGCAATGGATAGTACTGCAATTCAAAATCAGCTCAGAGAGGGCTTAAAGTTTTATTTCATTTGTTCCCTACAAATGAAACAAGTATCTAAGGCTTCTGCAGACTCTGGGTTCAGCCAGACTGGGGACAATTCTGGGGTCTATACTAAAAAAAAAAAAGTCTCTCTCTTTTGGCTCATTATCCCCACCCAGAGTTTACTCAGGGAAAATCTCTTCACATTGCCTATGTATTGTTCACATCTAGGTTTCCCCAAATGTGGGTAGCAGGTAGCATCAGCACTCAAGGTAAGAAAGGACAATCAGATACGGATCAGCTTACATTTCAGTCTGAAGAAAATGCAGAATGTGCACAGGACTCACAGAAGCCTCTAGACAGATACAGAATGAATGAATAAATAAATGAAAAAGCATTTATTATTCACTTATTATGTTCCAAACATTGTGTTAAACAATAGAGGGACAGATGGAAAGGTTAAGCAATCTCTGCTCTTAAAGGGTTCACATTAGACAATACTAAATGGAGGTTTCAACTGCATATGAAATGGAAAACCTCAATGATTCTGTTTCTGATTTTTTTTTTTTATTTTGGTAATCAGGGTTAAGTGACTTGCCCAGGGTCACACAGATAGTAAGTGAGTAAGGTCAGACTTGAATTTGGGTTCTCCTGAGTCCAGGACTGGTACTCTATCCATAGGGCTGGATAGTGAACCATTTAACTTTGGAAATAAGAACTTTCTTTCCCGGGTTTTTGGTAGGGGAGGCCCCAAAACTTCCCGAAGCAGTGGCTTGATTGCATTTCCACAAAGGTGGTTCCTCTGGATGATGGCTGCAGGGGCCAGGTTGGAAGCTGGACCAGTGTGGGGAGAGGGAGGAGAGGTTCAAGGGAGAGTTGAAGAGAGGCACTTTCTCCTGATCCTGAAGCTCTTGGGCTTACCTGACCATTAATGGCAGTTGGCCAGAAATTGCAATTGGATGACAGAGCCACTTTTTTCTAAGTTCTGCTCCCAGGGACAATGACTTTAGAAGCCAAATTGGAAGCAATAAATACAATTTTCCTTCCTTTCTGATGGAGCTTATTTTTCTACCAAAGTCATGTCTCAGTGTTATTCCTTGGTTAGGAATCTTCTTGGAATAGATTAAACTTGGATTTGCCAGCTATATAACACTGATTTCCCTGTGAATCCTTAACTTTCCTGCAATGTCTTACATAGTCCCTCCCAATTTGTGATGCTCCCTAGTGAAAGTCAAATACTCTTAGAGGCTACTAAATAGGTAATTTTCCCCCCATTAGTCTTGTACAACAATCTTGAGAACAAGATGCTATTAATCCTATTTTCAGATGATAAAACTATGAAGTTCAGATTTAGAGAGGTTAAACAATTTGCTCAGATCTATCTAACTAGTGTCTGGGTAGCATTTGAACCCAGCTCATCAGAATTATCATCTATCCACTGTGTCACATGCCTTTTCTTTTCTTTTCTTTTCTTTGACAGATCACTTTATTTTTATTTAAAATTAAATACAAAATAAGAAAAAAAATAGAAGAAAGCCAGAAAAGGAAAATAAACAAAACAAAACATTGTCATGTGTACAGCAAAACATCAAGGAGGATTCAAAATATGTAACAATAAATTTCCATTTCAAGAAAGCTTATATAATAATAGAAGAGATTATATATTCATGACTTTCCATCTTTTTTTTTTTTTTTTGCTGCCTTGTGGGTTATTCTTTTGTTCTCTGCTGTATAGTTTTTATTTTTTTTCCTCTTTCATCCCTCCAACTTTCCCCAAGCAAGCTATAGTTAAGCACAGATATATTTATTTATATATACATACATAAATATATATACATATATACACACATATATATTCATACACACATATATATTTCTATACATACATACATATACCCATATGAATACACACACATATATACATGCATTTACACATATACAGACACGCATCTAAACATATTAATATGGTTGATGCAGGATATAGATTTTTCTCTTGATTGACTCTTTAAATCTGACTTTGTCTGAAAAGACCATTTATTGTTTCTGGGCCATAGTCTCTTTGTCTGTTAAAAAAATAACATCTGAATGATATGATCATTTCTAACGCTGACCTTCTATGGCTTAAAAAAGGTCTGAAGAAACTAAAAGTGTGTATAAGAAGCCTCATATGGCAGTCATTAGGAAAAGCTTAAAAATTGAAAGAAAAGTAAAAGAAAGGAAAGGACAGTATTAATGATAACAGACATTCCCAATGACCAGAAAGACAAGTTTAGTTAGAGGAAAGATGTCATATGAATATGAAGAGCAATTTTTACCTGGACCAGAAGAGAAAGACCTGTGATCTCTCAATGATCTCAAAGATAATCATGAAATAATTATGAGCTGGATTGGGAGATAGGTAACAGCAAGGAAAACCTGTGTAAGGCAAGAATCAGGCTTAAAACTTTGAAGGATCCAAGACATAAAACCTATAGTAATAGATTTAAAGCAGAGGGTTTTTTCCTTTCCTTTTCTTTTTTTTTTTTTTTTTTTTTTTGGTATCATGGACCCCTTTGGCAGTCAACTAGAGCTATGGACCCCTTCTTAAGAATATCCTTTGAAAATAATTGAAAGAAGTAATCAATTTCAGCAGGGTAGCGAGGAAGCTCTGGAGATGGAATGCCAGACCTGGAATCATCAAGAAGACTCATCTTCATGAATTCAAATCTGGGGTCAGACACTTACTAGTTCTGTGATCCTAGCAAGACACTTAACTTACTTTGCTGCAGTTTATTCTATAAAATGAACTGGAGAAGGAAATGAAACACTCCAGTATCTTTACCAAGAAAACCCTAAATCAGGATACAGAGAGTTAAATATAACTGGAAAATGACTTAACAATAACACAACTAAATTTTAGCTAGAACTTAGTGAAAACAGAGATGTCATTCTCCTGCTCAATAAATTCCAATTGTTCCCGATTGTCTGCAGGATCAAATACAAAAATGTTGTTTGGCATTCAAAGTTGCATTAAGCCTAGACCCCTTATACCTTTCCATAAGTTTTCTTACTCCTTATTTGGTCTCCTCTGGTTATTCCATGAACAAGACATTTCATCTCTCTGCTCCTGGCATTCTTTCTAGTTACTCCCCTCTTAATTCTAGTGCCTTTCCTCTGGTAATTATTTCTTATTTATTCTATAAAGGGCTTGTTATTTGTTTGCATATTAACTTCCCTATTAGATTGTAAACTTGAGGGTTTGAAAGGGAAAGACAATCAGTCAATAAACATTCATTTTGAATTTATTTTGTATGTGTCTTTTTTATAGATAGCTGTTTACATGTTGTCTGCCCCATTAGAGATCCTTGAAAGCAGGCACTAATTTTTTTGTCTTTCTTTAGATCCCCAGCACTTAGCTCAGCACCTGGGATTTTGTAGGCTTTTAATAAATGTTGCTTAATTGATGAATTAGCCAAGCTCCATCAAACTATTCCTATACCCTGAAGTATAGGAAAATAGATTTGTATTCCAAATTGTCCTCAGAATTCAATTTGTATAAATAGAAAGAACTAAAAGAAAGGGGATTTTGGTTCCAAGGGTTCAAATTTTCTAAGGTAAAAAGCCTGATACCCAAATTCTTTGGGGGTACAACATATCAACAGAGGTCTGAACCATTTTCTCAGAATTTGTCATTAAAACATGATAAAACTTCAAAGAGGAAAATGTGACCTTCATGGAAAGCTTTTATTATCTTGTCAATTTCTCCTCGGTTAAATCAAGTCTCTCACTTTAGAAAAAGATGGAATCAAGAGGAAGACAACATCTAATTATCTATTCAACTCAAAAGAAAACTTTGAGCAAGGTATGCCTGTTTTCATGTTGTTGACATATTGATGGGACACATCATCCTTGTCATGCAGGCTTGCAATGCAAAAAGTTGCATGTATATAACAGTCTTATTCTAGACTTTCCCCCACTGTCTCATTTATTAAAACTGTCAAGTAAGTCATAAAACTAATTGATTTTATCTCTTTTTCATAGACAGCCCCTGAGTATCCTGATGTGACTATTAAACTAAGAAAAACTAAAGGCAAATGTATAAAGGAAATAGAGAGCACACTGAACCTGTGGTTTTGTTTTTTCTCAATAACATGTAAAAACAATTTCTAACATTCATGAAAACATTTTTTGAGTTTTAAATTCTCTCCCTCCCTGTGTCCCCTCTCATCCTCCCTGAGACAGTAAGCAATTTGATAGAGTGAATCTGATTTCAATGGCATGAGGAAGGAAGGATTCACTATTAAACAATCTATAAATATTATATTATGTGATCCTCACAATAACGTTGGAAGGTAGATATTAATATTTTGAGGAGCCTAAGACAGGTAGAGATCAAATGAGTTTCCCAGGTTCACACGACTAATAAATATCTCAGGTTTGATTTGAACTTAGTCTTCCTAACTAGAGTTCTAGAACATGACTTACTATGTCACTAGTTACTTAAAGAACTCTGTAAAGAGAAAATGCTCTCTAGTAATTTGAATTAACCTCCTTCTATGCAACTTATAACCTTAGACAGAAACCTAGAACACAAAGAAAGTAACTCACTTGCCTTGAGTCATACCAAAGGAGAGGTATAGATAATTCAGGAAAAGTTTCTCCTTAGGAGTTACATCTATAAAGTAATGATTCCTAAAAACATTACCACCACCATGGCAAGATTTAGCCTCTAAATGAATCTTATCTTTTCAATATTTTCTGATCATACAATCAATATTTCTTGTCAAGGAAATTGTGTCCTGATTTGTTCATTTATTTACATGAAAAATCTTACAGAAATTATAAAAATTAAGCCATATATAAGTTTTACAAAGTTAACGGACTACCTTGATTTTTAAAAAATGTGGTCAATGTAATACAAAATTCAGCAGAGCATTTGAAATACTAGAAAATCTGGGGTATGATTTTTCTTGTGCAGAAAGTTAATTGTTTAAGTATGTATACATATATTGGACTTAACATATACTTTAACATATTTAACATGTATAGGAATACCCGCCATCTAGAGGAGGGAGTGGGGGAAAGGAGGGGAAAAGTTGGAACAGGTTTTGCAACATTCAGTGTTGAAAAATTACCCACGCATATGCTTTGTAAATAAAAAACAAACAAATAAATAAATAAGAAAATCTGGGGTATGTGGTCATCATACTTTGGGAAGGGGGTATAAAATATTTACTAGAATAACAACTTTTCTGGAATTCTTTGGAAATTGCCTTCAGAATACATTTATGAGCAAGAGGGAAGGAAAAAAATCAAGCTTACTATTTTAGAGTCTTATCTTGCCTAAGCAGCTTTCATGAAAGAAAAATGGGACAATTTGCACACAGTTATTTTGGAAAAGCATTACATCATAAATCTTCAGTTATTTTTAAAAAGTACTATTCAAAAGTTCATAATTTTAGAAACTTAAGAAAAATAAATAATTTCCTAAAAGATAGCTACTGAGGTCAGAAGAGCAAGTATAGGGTAGATTTGGAGTCGGGAAGGCCTTGCTTTTGATTTTACAGTAGCTGGGTGACCACAGTTGAATTACATTCACTCACTGAAACTTATTTCTTTCATCTCTAAAATGGGGGAAATAAAGCCTACAAGAGCTAACTCACAAATGCATTGAAAGGTCCAAATGACATTAATACATGTAAAGTATTTTTCAAATTTTAAAGTATGATACAGAGTGTGTAAAAGTCTTAATGTCATATAAAGTTTCAATAGCTTACAAGTACAGGATGTCCCCAAAGTCCAAAGTCACCCAACTAGTAAGTGGCTGAGATCAGATTTTTTTAAAAAAATTATTTATTAGTTTTCAACATTTACTTTTATAAGATTTTAATTTCCCTTTTTGCTCTCTCCCTCCTCTCCTCCCTCTTCACAATGGCAAACAATCTAATATAGGTTATACATGTACAATCATATTAAAAAATTTTTCCCACATTAGTCATGTTGTGAAAGAAGAATCAGAATAAAAGGAAGAAACCACAAGAAAGAAAAAACAGCAAAAAGATGAAAATGGTATACTTTGATTTTCATTCAGACTCCATAGTTCTTTCTCTGGATATGGAGAGCAAGTTCCAAAATCATTCTTTTTGTCTTAGATCGTTGTACTGAAGGGAAGAGCTAATTCTATAAAAATTGGTCATTTGCACAATGATGTTGTTACTGTATATAATGTTCTCTTGGTTTTGCTCACTTCATTAAGCATTAGTTCATGTAAGTCTTTCCATGTTTTTCTGAAATCTGCTCATAATTTCTTACAAAACAGTAGTATTCCATTATATTCACATGCCACAATTTGGGTTTTTTTCCTTTTTCTTTTTTTAAATTAAAGCCTTTTATTTACAAAGCATATGCATGGGTAATTTTTCAACATTGACCTTTGCAAAACCTTGTGTTCCAACTTTTCCCCTCCTTCGCCCACTGCCTCCCTTAGATGGCAGGTAGTCCAATACATGTTAAATATGTTAAAGTATACATTAAATCCAATATATGTATACATATTTATACAGTTATCTTGCTACACAAGAAAAATAGGATCTAGAAAGAAAAAAAAATCTGAGAAGGAAAACAAGATGCAAACAAACAACAACAGAGTGTGAGAATGCTATGTTGTATTCTACACTCTATTCCCACGTTTCTCTCTGGTTATAGATGGCTGTCTTCATCACTGAACAATTGGAACTGGTTTGAATCAACCCATTGTTGAAGAGAGCCATGGCCATTAGAACTGATCACTGTATAGTATCGTTGTTGAAGTGTATAATGATCTCCTGGCCCTGCTCGTTTCATTCAGCATCAGTTCATGTAAGTTTCTCCAGGCCTTTCTGAAATCATCCTGCTGGGATGAATAGAGAGGCTTGGAGAGACTTACATGAACTGATGCTGAGTGAAATGAGCAGAACCAGGAAATCATTATATACTTCAGCAACGATACTGTATGAGGATATATTCTGATGGAAGTGGATTTCTTTGACAAAGAGACCTAATTCAGTTTCAATTGATCAATGATGGACAGAAGCAGCTACACCCAGAGAAGTAACACTGGGAAATGAATGCAAACTGTTTGCATTTTTGTTTTTCTTCCCAGGTTATTTTTTACCTTCTGAATCTAATTCTTCCTGTACAACAAGAGAACTGTTCGGTTCTGCACACATATATTGTATCTAGGATATACTGTGATCTATTTAACATGTATAGGACTGCTTGCCATCTGGGGGAGGGGGTGGAGAGAGGGAGGGAAAAAGTCGGAACAGAAGTGAGTGCAAGAGATAATGTTGTAAAAAATTACCCTGGCATGGGTTCTGTCAATAAAAAGTTATAATTATTTTTTAAAAAATCATCCTGATTGTTGGAGGGGATGTGGGAAAACTGGGACATTGATGCATTGTTGGTGGAGTTGTGAACGAATCCAACCATTCTGGAGAGTAGTTTGGAACTATGCCCAAAAAGTTATCAAACTGTGCATACCCTTTGATCCAGCAGTGTTACTACTGGGCTTATATCCCAAAGAGATCATAAAGAAGGGAAAGGGACCTGCATATGCACGAATGTTTGTGGCAGCCCTCTTTGTAGTGGCTAGAAACTGGAAACTGAGTGGATGCCCATCAGTTGGAGAATGGCTGAATAAATTGTGGTATATGAATATTATGGAATATTATTGTTCAGTAAGAAATGACCAACAGACATATTCAACATATATATAGGACTGCTTGCCATCTAGGGGAGGAGGTGGAGGGTGGGAGGGAAAAATCAGAACAGAAGTGAGTGCAAGGGATGATGTTGTAAAAAATTACCCTGGAATGAGTTCTGTCAATAAAAAGTTATTAAAAAAAAAAAAAAGAAAAATTATGAAGCAAAATAACAAGTCTCATGGCTGGTGGATAGAAAGGAATTGATGCTACAAAATAATAAGAACAAGAAACTTCAAAAAATTCAATAGGTATTTCAGTTCTGAAAAACTTCAACATATAGAGACATAGCAGAGAAAATCAAAATCACATGCGAACAAAGTGAAATAGAATTCCTCACCAGCAGTATTCTGTCTGTTAGTGGAGTTGAAGTGAGAATGCTACAGAGAATGAGATTATCCCAATACTTTCATTCAACTATAATGTCTATATTCTTATCAACCAGTGTAATAGTCCATGGGGTATTAAGTATAAAATAATAATAAGATAGTGATTTGTTCTGAGACCATTTCTACCTTAAAAGAAATGAGAAAAAAATCATATATTAAATTTATATACTACTTTTAAGTTTAAAAAAAAAAAAGAAAGAAATGACCAACAGGATGATTACAGAAAGGCCTGGAGAGACTTACAAGAACTGATGCTGAGTGAAATGAGCAGGACCAGGAGATCATTATATACTTCAACAACAATACTATACGATGACCAATTCTGATGGACCAGGCCATCCTCAGCAACGAGATCAACCAAATCATTTCCAGTGGAGCAGTAATGAACTGAACCAGCTACGCCCAGAGAAAGAACTCTGGGAGATGACTAAAAACCATTACATTGAATTCCCAATCCCTATATTTATGCCCACCTGCATTTTTGATTTCCTTCACAAGCTAATTGTACAATATTTCAGAGTCTGATTCTTTTTGTACAGCAAAATAACGTTTTGGTCATGTATACTTATTGTGTATCTAATTTATATTTTAATATATTTAACATCTACTGGTCATCCTGCCATCTGGGGGAGGGGGTGGGGGGTAAGAGGTGAAAAATTGGAACAAGAGGTTTGGCAATTGTTAATGCTATAAAGTTACCCATGCATATAACCTGTAAATAAAAGGCTATTAAATAAATAAATTTTTAAAAAAAATCATCCTGCTGGTCATTTCTTACAGAACAATAATTTTCTATAGCATTCATATACCATAAATTATTCAGCCATTCTCCAATTGATGGGCATCCACTCAGTTTCCAGTTTTTAGCCTCTACAAAGAGGGCTGCCACAAACATTTTTGCACGTGAGTCCCTTTCCCTTCTTTAGTATCACTTTGGGGTATAAGCCCAGTAGTAACACAGCTGGATCAAAGGGTATGCACAGTTTGATAACTTTTTGAGCATAGTTCCAAATTGCTCTCCAGAATGGTTGGATGTATTCACAACACCACCAACAATGTATCAGTGTCCCTGTTTTCCCACATACCTCCAACATTCCACATTATCTTTTCCTGTTATCTTAGCCTGTAGTGTTCTTCTTTTCTAATATATAATCATTCTCTGGGAGCAGCTTTCTTGGGGAGCTTCTGGAGGCAGCCTTAGTTTCAGTTCAGTATAATAATCACCTCAAATGCAGCCAGGAGTTAAAGTACAGTCTTTTATTATCTCTTCCAAAATAGCCTGGTAAACTTTCCTTGGTTCCAAGAGCTCTTGTTGCTAGTCCTTTGCCTCTGCCTCTGCCAGTTTCACCTTCAGCCTCAGCCTCCAGCTCCCTCTGAATCCTGGCTCTGAATCTCCCAACTGAGTTCTGGCTCTCAATCTCCTCCACTGACTCCTGCTTTCTCAATCTCCTAAAAGTCTCTAGTGCTTGTCCTTTTATATGTTCTTTTAGAGGTGTGAACTCAAAGGTTGACTCCTCCTCCGAGAGAGTGGGATTGTGGGTCCCTGACTTGTGAATCTGGACCACTAATGTGTGAACTAATGTGTGAACTCTTAAAGGTGTGAAAGGTGTGAACTCTAAACTAAAGAATTGCTAAGCATGATGCTAAAATTAGACAACTGACTTATCACTTTGTAAAAATCCTAACATTAGCCAATCTGACAGGTGTGTAGTGGTATCTCAAAGTTGCCTTAATTTGCATTTCTCTGATCAATAGTGATTTGGAACACTCTTTTATATGAGTAGAAATAATTTTAATTTCTTCATCTGAAAACATAATTTGTTTAGCCATTTTTTCAATTGATGGGCCTCTGGACTTCCAGTTCTTTTCTATACAATACACAATAGTTTAAGTCAATATTTATTAAGCACATATTCCATGGTAGTACTAAATTTTTACAAATAAAGTCAGATTTGGATAACTGGAGAAATATTCATTGTTCATGGGTGAGAAGAGTCAATCTAATAAAAACAACAATTCAATCTAAACTAATATACTTATTCAATGCCATCTCAAATGTATGCATAGAATGGTTTAACAGATATTTATTTATCTGTGGCAAATTGTGGCTTTCTCTAATTTTGAGTGAGAAAGGAGGGAGAAAAAGAGTTTGAAACTTAAAAGGTAACAAAAAATTAAGTTAAATTAAATTAAAAAGAAGGGCTTTTTCAAATTAGAAATAGTAAACATTTTAGAAGAAAGAAATGAAAAAAAAAAAAAGAACAAAGGAAATTGAGGTAAAGGCCAGTAGTAAACAGGTATGCAAAGATCTGATTATTATATTATTATTTATATAGATATATAATGTTACATATCATATATATTATATTAAAACTTTTTTTGATAATAAATCATTGCAATATAATTTTCTGGTAGAAATATATCCTGTTAAGGCAGCTAGATGGCACAGTGGATAGAGCACCAGCCCTGAAGTCAGGAGGACCTGAGTTCAAATCTGGACTCAGATACTTAACATTTTCTAGCTGTGTGATCCTGGGCAAGTCACTTAACCCCAATTGCCTCAGCAACAAAATAAAATAAAATAAATTTTTCATATATTTTATTTCAAATTCTGAACTTAACAAACACCAAATAAAATGGATTTTGCATATAAAATATATTAGAACAGAAAAAGAGGATGGAATTACAGATCTCTGGTAAGTTCAATCTATATTTTTCAGCAAAAGACATTTCTAATAGAAGATTGCAAAAAAAAATGAGAGAATTTATTTAGGATTCTGAAATTAAAAAAAAAATCCTTATTCTAATCACTGCATCTATCTAATAATGGCAATGTGACTAATGTTTCCATAGAAACCTCGGGTCCATCTAACTTTCCACATCCCTCAAAAAATAGTCATTTGGACAATTGTTAAGTAATATTTATTTGAATATTAACTCTCTTTAAAACCCTATGCCAGATACTGAAAGAAGATGGAAGATATAAAAGCAAGTCCCCATTCTCATGAATATTTCAATATTTGGGAGGAGAGAAGACAAATATTAAGAGCAGTGAAAAGGCAAATAATATTTACATATATGACTTGTGGATCAGGATCTCAGGTCTGAGCTCATCTACACCAAATTCAATTCTAATAGCCCCTCAATATTTACTCAGTAGTGTTTTGATTCCTACTTCTTGGTTGAGTCCTTGGAAACAGCTGAAATCTAGCTCACATCTCTCTAGGAGTCCTGCTTCCTGTAGGAAGGTTTATTAAACTAAGTAATAATAATAATAATAGCTGGTATTTTATAGTGCTTTACAAATATTATTTTATCCTCATAACAACCTTGGGAGGTAGGCCACATTATTATCCCCATTCTACAGATGAGAAAACCACTTTAAGACATATTCTTATAGCTAGTAAATATTGGAGGCTAAATTTGAACTCAGGTTTTCTTGACTTCAGGACTTTTACACAGGACTCTATCCTCTATACACCTAGATGCTTCAATTGGAAAAAAAAAAAGGTTTTTCCCCCCAAAAACCAGGCCTAACATAATGGGCCCCTCATTCAGCACGTTCAACATCATTGGCTTGGAATTCACAGTCCAGGCTCTTGTTCACAATTCAATATTTAATGAATAGACTTGGTGCTCAACTCTGTTTTTTTTTGAAAGTGCTTGCCCAAATACCTAGACTAAGAGTTTGGGGAAAAGCGTCCAGTCACTTAGACTGGCCTAGATTGCATTCTGAAATTAAACACTAAATCCATGCTCCCGGGAGAAACTGAGCTTCACTTCAATCCGATGAGTGAAACTCCTGGGAGTTTTGGGCCTGAGGGAGCTCCCTTCAGCTTTCCTTGCCTTTTTTGGGAGGATGACTTACTGTGTATGCAGGGCCCGAGTCACTTACTTTCTCCTTTCCATGCACCTTACTTGCTCTCCTTGATGACTACTGAGCTTTACTTTAAGGAGAATTACTCCTTCCCCTAAGAAAAGAGAAGAAAGAGAAACTGCTCCTGAAGACAGATGATGTACCATGTTACCCACCTCCTAATTGAGGGATGTGGTGGGTAGTTGATAATTACCGAGGAAATAACTTAAGCTATAGGATTTATTGGCAAAACAGGCATAAAAAAAAAAAAAAAAAAAAAAAAAAGAATCGAAGGACTCCTCGGTCACTTCAATGTGAGCTAGATTTTTATGTATTAAAAATAATTATTCAAATAAGACCACTTAATTAAAAGAAAATAACGGGAATATAAAATTAGATAATTTGATTTCTAATTGGAGGAAAGATTAGGGACTTTCCAAGTTGGGAGGGGGAGAGCAAACAGGTGCAATTCTCTGAAATCAGAAAAAGAAGTGTTCCACTTCCTTCCCCCCTCTCTCTACCCCATCCCTCTTTATTCAATCAAATGTGGAAATAATAACTGACTAGCTCAGGGTCATTTTCAGAGAATATGTGATCTGTTTGATATGCATAATTGTGATAATACTCTTTGCATAAATCTTTGGATCTAACTGGATTTCTGATCAGCATAACCTAGGTTCTTAGTTAAGAGTCACTAAGCAACAGGTAGAGATGGTCCCATCTACAAAGGGCTAGGTTCAAATAACAATAAAGTTTTCTCACAATTTCCATAATTGAATAAAATTTTCTCACAAGGAAGAAATTAGACTAGAGCTATAATTGAATAGAAAGGGAAGTGATCTAGAACCAGAATTAAGTCACAAATTGACATCAGTGTGGTTTACTCAGTTTCTACAGGGTCAATAGACTCAAGGTGCAAAAGAAACATAGATTTTTGGTCATGGTCATCTGTAAATTTACTTTGTTTAACTATAAAATTTTTAAAATTCCATCATAAAACTTTTTTCTCTATTTTATTAGAAAAAAATTTAACCTATAGCTAAATAAAACAATTTCTCATTGTTTTGATACTGATCATTTTTTAAAAAGTGTGCCTTATTCTACATTAGTTCATCTTATAGCTGGGTGGGTAGCATGCATCATCATCAATCCTTTGAAATTATCGAAAAACATGGATCAGAATTCTTAAATCTGTCATTTCCTGTTGGGAGGAATAATCCTGTTGGGAGGATTCTAGGAAGATGATGGAGTAGGTTGCCAAATTTCAAGCTCTCCAGATTTTCCCCACAAATGGAATCCCCACAAATCTCAATGCAAACATAGGTGGAAAATTCAGAAGATTAGGGGTGGAACAGGTGATACAACCTGAGAAGGTTTGAAGAAAGACCCCAGGCTGAGGATTAACCTGTCTGAAGGGCAAATACCTCTGGGCTAGCTCCCCAGAAACACCAAGTGGGAGCCCTGGGGCTAGCTGAGTGTGCCAGGAGCTTCAGAAGGAACCCCAAGACTTTAACCCCCCCCCCCCGACTGTTTGTTGAGTCAGGGTTTGAGTCCTGAGTTAACCTGGGCTGCTTGGGAATCCCAGGCCCAGCTGTGCTGCTGAGATGGCCCTGGGGAAAAAGGAACTATCATGGGGTGAGTGCAGAAGCAGCAGGGAAGGGGTGCTGCTGGTTATGTGCACTTGGAGGAAGGTGAAGCTCTTGATCTGGGGTTTCTGGTCAGAGTGGAGAGCTGAAGGGAAGCTTGAGGCACCACCCTCCACCCCTCGATTAGAGCTGCACTAATACCTCTTATTAAAAAAAAAATAAACCTGCAAAGAAGAAAGAACCCCACCATTGAAGCATATGGGAACAGGGAAGATCAGAGTTCATCTTCAGAAGAGGACACTTTAGCAAAAAGAGCTTTTACCCCAAAGAGTACCACAAAATGGCTCCCCACCCAGGGAGAATTTATAGAACCTTCTCCCAAATTTTAAAATCAAATGACAGACACTGAGGGAAAACTAAAGACAAAAACAAAACATTAAAAAAAAAAAAAACCACAATTCTTAGAAAAAAATTAACCTACTAGAAAATGAGGTACAGAGTATCAATGATGAAAATAATTCTTTGAAAATTAGTTTGGGCAAGGGGAAGCAAGTGAAACTACAAAGGATCAAGAAATAACAAAATATATTATAAAAATGAGAAAATAGAACAGAATGTGAAACATCTAATAAGAAAAATGACAGATCTGGAAAACAGATCAAAAAGAGAAAATATAATAATTGAATTGCCAGAAAGTTATGATTAAAAAGAGAACCTTGATGCAATAAATGCAAGAAATAATCTAAAAAAATTGTCCTGAAGTTATAGAACATGAGAGGAAAGTAGAAGTAAAAAAAAAAACCCACTGATGACCACCTTGAAGAGATATTTTTGTGGAAAACACACAGAAATATTATTGCCAAATTTTGAAACCTCCAGATAAAAGAGAAAAATTTGCAAGAAAGAAGAAAAAAAAAAAAACAAAATTGCTAAAGCTACAATAATAATTGTACAAGATTTATTGCTGCTACCATAATAGACTGCAGGTCCTGGAATCATATCGACTGACAATCAAAAGAACTAGGCCTATGGACAAAAATACCATATCTAGCAAAAATAATTATGATTTTTAAAAATTTATTTATTTTTTATTAAAGCTTTTTATTTACAAATCATATGCATGAGTAATTTTTCAACATTGACCTTTGCAAAACTTTTATTTATAATTTTGAATGAGAAAAAAATGCACATTCAATGAATGTGTGGATTTTCAGGACTTTCTATCAACCAAACTCAAACTTAACAGAAAATTTAACATATGAGAGCCAATATCAAACATCATTTTAAAGGAAATCAAAATAGAAAAACAGTTTAAACATGGACAAATTGTTTTTTTAACATGAGAAATATATACTACATGTTTAAGATTCACATCAACAATTGGGTAGCTCAAAAGAAAGATTGGCAGTGTAAAGGTAAAAATAATAATCATGTTATACAAATGAAGTACAGAGGAAGAATAGATACAGAGGGATTGGAGGGGAGAGGAGGGCTTGTAGTTCTGAAAACCTACTCACATCAGGAATGGTTAAATAAGCAACACTAAATATATGCCATGAAGAGTATACCACCTTCCAAATACTATAAAGAAATAAAGGGGAAGGGATGGGTAGATGGGAAAGCAAAGGATGAGAGAAGAAGATAGAGGAGGGATCCTTGGGTAGGGGGAGGTTAAGTAATAACAAGACAAATTATGGAGCAGAATTTAATTAAAGAATTAAAGCACAATACCCTTTGATCCAGCAGTGTTTCTACTGGGATTATATCCCAAAGAGATCCTAATGGAGGGAAAGGGACCCATATGTGCAAAAATGTTTGTGGCTGCCCTTTCTGTAGTAGCAAGAAACTGGAAACTGAGTGGATGCCCATCAGCTGGAGAATGGCTGAACAAATTGTGGTATATGAATGTTATGGAATATTATTGTTCTGTAAGAAATGATCAGCAGGATGATTTCAGAGAGGCCTGGAGAGATCTACATGAATTGATGCTGAGTGAAATGAGCAGAACCTGGAGATCAGTGCACATGGCAACAACAAAATTATACAATGATCAATTTTGATGAACGTGACTCTTTCCAACAATGAGATGACTGATGCCAGTTCCAATGATCTTGTGATGAAGAGAGCCATTTACACCCAGAGAGAGGACTGTGGGAACTGAGTGTGGTTCACAAGATAACTTTCTCACTCTTTTTGTTGATGTTCTCTTGCATTTTTTCTTACTCATTTACTTTCCTTTTTGATCTGATTTTTCTTGTGCAGCAAGAGAATTGTATAAATGTGTTTACACATATTGGATTTAACATATTTTGATATGTATAACATTTATTGGATTGCTTGCCATCTAGAGCAGGGATTGGGAGAAGGAGGGGAACATCTGAAACACAAGGCTATTCAAGGGTCAATGTTGAAAAATTATCTGTGCATATGTTTTAAAAATAAAAAGCCTTAAAAAGAAAAAAAAAAAGAATTAAAGCACAGATAGGAAAGATGTGTGTATATGGGAGATGTAAGTATATATCTATATGTGTATACATAAATATATCTTTTCTTAATTGTAGCTTGCTTGGGAATGGTGGGGGGAATAAAAGGGGAAAAAAGAATAAAGTAAAAAAGGTATGCAGCAGAGAAGCAAAGAACAATTTATAAGGAAGTAAAAAATGGACATTCATGAATATAATTTTTTCTACTAATATATATACTTTCTTGATCTGATAATTTGTTGTTATATATTTTGAATCCTCTCTGATGTTCTGCTGAGCACATGACAATGTTCTCTTTTGTTTTGCTTGATTTCATTTTGTATTCCTTTTCTTTTTTTCTTATTGTTTTTTTCAAATAAAGTAAGTTCTAAAAAAAGTTTACCAAAAATTAAGGTTAGCAATGATGAAAAATAAAATAAAATAATGCTGTTAATTTTCTCTGGTTAAGGTCTCATTCTAAAATGCATAGAAAACTGAATCAAATTTATAAAAATAAGAATCAACATTCAATTGATAAATGGTCAAAGAATATGAATAAGAAGTTTTCAGAAGACATCAAAGCTATCTATGATCATATAAAAATGCTCTAAATCATTAATAATTAGAAAAATGCAAATTAATATAACTCTGAGGTACCATGCCCATCTGTCAGATTGAGTAACATGACAGAAAAGGAAAATGACAAGTGTTAGAAGGGATGTGAAAAAACAAAGACACTAAAGTATGTTGATAGAATCTGAACTGGTCCAACTAATCTGGAGAACAATTTGAAACTTTATCCAAAAGATTATAAAATGTTCATACCTTTTGATTCAGTAATACCACTGCTAAATCTATATCCCAAAGATATTAAACATAAAAGAAAAGGGCCCTCATGTTACATATAGGACCTTTTCTTCCTCCTTTGATCTCTTTGAGGCAGAAGCTTTAAAATAGTGCAATTGGATTAAAGATTATGCACAGTTTAGTAATTTGGGGTCATAGCCTCAAATTGCTTTTCAGAATAGTTGGACTAATTTATAGCTCCACCAAACAATGGACCTGTATCCCCTAAACTCCTCCAACATTTGCCTCCCCTTCCAGTAAACTTTACCAAACTGATGAGTGTGAGATAGAATCTCAGAGTTGTTTTAATTTGTATTTCTCTAATTATTGGTGACTGAGAACACTTTTTTTCATATAGCCATAGTAGTTTGAATTTCTTGAGAACTGTGTGTTTTGTATCCCCTTGACCTATGTTTATTTGTTATGAGTTTCTTGGATTTGTTTGCTTGTTTGTTTCATTTGGGGATGAGGACAGTTTAAGAGGGAAAGGCATCAATAGATGCCAAAAAAGCTGCCAAAAAAGAAAATAGTGTTTTTTTCAAAGCATTTAAAAGGAATTACACAAAAATTCTGAAAGTATCTGAAATTTGTGGTTTTGGGGTCTCTCAAAGGGCCCTACTCACTTCTTTTCACTTCCTTATTTCTCCTGCCAGAAGGAAGTTTAGAAAGAAACACAGAACAACTTTGAAAGTAATGTGTTATATACACTTGTTAAGAGAAAAGCAAGCTGTACGTCATAAAGATTCATATACAATCATCTTTTTCTTTTCTATTCTTTTTCATGTGTGAAAAATATTCTCTCTATGGGGTATTAAGTAAAGAAGTTTAAAATATTAAATTAAAAATGAAAAACTTCTGGGGTTTAGTAGAGGCAAAGCTCATCAAGTCATCTTGTTGAAATAACCAGGATGGAGCTAGGCTAAGTCTGGACCAAGGTGGAAGAAAACAGAATAGGATGGAGACCACCTATGTATGCTTGAGTGAAAAGAAGAAAAGACCTCCATTTAGCACTAGTAAGCTAAAGCAGCAGTAGGATACAAGCCGGAGATCTTTAGAGTGAAATAGAAGTGAAATCAGAAGATCCTCACCCATTATGGTCTATTCATCAAGTGCCTGGTGGACAATTTGTTCTGAAGGTTGATGAGTGGACAAGAGATGATTGGTTTTTTTTGGTTTTTTACTTATTATTGCTGTTCATTTTATTGTTGTCATTAATAAAGTTGCTATTTTTTAAAAGGCTTAAAAGCCTCAGGGTTGGCAAGAGAAACAAGGAAGTGAAAAGAAGTGAGTAGAGCCCTTGGAGATACCCCAAAACCACAAATTTCAGATATTTTCAAGATTTGAACCACTAGATGATAAACCATTCATGAATTTTTACAAAGTGGCCCCCAAAATCAAATAGTCCATGGGGATTGGTAAAGAATATGAGTCACTTGGACTTTGGAGAAAAGAGCATGAGTTGGAAAATTAAAATTCAAAACCATGCATCCCTGAACGTGGAAGATATCTGCATACTTAAATGTTCACAATTATACTGTAATTATAATTAACCAATCATAACCTGTTATTAACCTATAATTAACCAAGTGGCAAAATAGAATTTTTTTTTTTTTTGAGAATACATTTCTGTTTTAAATTTCCTCTATTTTCATTGGTTCTCAAAGGCTGGACTCAAGTTCAAGATTAGAAGGAAATGAGACAGCCAGACCATCCAACATTTAACAAAAGAAGGTTTACTTAACAGTGTCATAGAAATTATATTCAAGACTATATTCTGGATTTTATTATTTTCTCCTTTAATACTGGTTTATTTGATCATTTTCTAAGTTCCAGTGGGTTCAGTTACTATCTCCATGTTGGTGATTCTGAGATCTACTTACCTAGTTCCAACTTTTCAGCTGTTCTCCAGTGTCACATTGACAATTACTTATTATTCAATTTGAAAATTTAATGTCCCATAGACATCTTAAACTCAATGTCCCCCAAACTAAATTCATTATTTTCAGCCCCCAAACTCTTTTCCCTCCCCTCCCATTCCAAACTTCCCTATTTTGGTCAGAATATTTATCCTTCCAGTTACTCAGGCTCACAACCTAGGTGTCAGTCTTAACTCTGTTAATCTGCTCCCTCTTCTACCATATCCAATCTATTGCCAAGGCCTGTTAATTTTACCTTTATTATATCTCTCAGTATCTCTCAATTTGTAGTGCACATTTACCTTAAGAAGCTCTCCAGGAGTCCTCAAACTACAGCCTGCGGCCAGATGCAGCAGCTGAGGACAGTTATCCCCCTCACCCAGGGCTATGAAGTTTCTTTATTTAAAGGCCCACAAAACAAAGTTTTTGTTTTTACTATAGTCCGGCCCCCAACGGTCTGAGGGACAGTGAACTGGCCCCCTATTTAAAAAGTTTGAGGACCCCTGCGACATCTAAACAGATCTTTTGTACTTAGGTATACAAGAAATTACAATATTTCAAGACACATGGACCAATTAAGTTGGTCAATAATAATTTCATTGCCTTTTAGGGAAAAATTAACGTAGCCTGTGTATCAAGGATCTTAGTAGGAGTAGTTCCCATCATAATCTCACAAGACATATGACATTTCCCTATGTTAAGGGGCAATTTAACAAATGTTTGTTGATTAAATATTCTGCTATGAAATTGTCCTGTGTTCACCCAAGGCACTTTATCATCACCCACCAGTTTTTACTGGCTGATTGTTAATTTGTCAATTGAATTTAATTAATCCTATAGAAAACTAACTATTTTTTTTCCTTAGTCCTAACTTGTGATTTCATCCATCTGGAGAAAATATGGAATGACATTGCCAATCCTCAGTAACTTATAGTCTTAAGAGGATTGTTTGAGGGCCCTGGAATATGAAGTGAATTCTCTAAAGTCAAGTAGTATGTATCAGAGTGTAGAAGGCCAGAACACTGGAGAAGTATACTTGAAACAAGATGTTAACTGGAATTGATGAGATGATGGTTCTCTAATTCACTAGAGAACTATTATATCATCATACTAAGTACTAAGTGTATACTTAGTACTTAGTATGATGATATAATAGTTCTCTAGTTCACACATATTCGGTATACTATAATGATGTAATTGTCAAATGAAGGTGGCTTAGCTGTACCAGATCTAAAATTATATTATAGAGCAGCAGTTACCAAAAGCATTTGGTTTTGGCTAAGGAATAGATTAGTTGATCAGTGGAACAGGTTAAGTTCAAAGGACAAAACAGTCAATAATTATAGCAACCTAGTGTTTGACAAACCCAAAGATCCCAGCTTTTGGGATAAGAACTTACTGTTCAACAAAAATTGCTGGGAAAATTGGAAACTAGTGTGGCAGAAACTAGGCATTGATCCACACTTAACACCGTACACCAAGATAAGGTTAAAATGGGTTCATGACCTGGGCATAAAGAATGAGATTACAAATAAATTAGAGGAACACAGGATAGTTTACCTCTCAGACCTGTGGAAGGGGAAAGTCTTTATGACCAAAGCAGAACTAGAGATCTTTACTGATCACAAAATAGAAAATTTTGATTATACCAAACTGAAAAGTTTTTGTACAAACAAAACTAATGCAGACAAGATTAGAAGGGAAGCAATAAACTGGGAAAATATTTTTACAGTCAAAGGTTCTGATAAAGGACTCATTTCTAAAATATATAGAGAACTGATTCTAATTTATAAGAAATCAAGCCATTCTCCAATTGATAAACGGTCAAAGGATATGAACAGACAATTCTCAGACGAAGAAATTGAGAAACTATTTCTAGCCATATGAAAAGATGCTCCAAGTCATTATTAATCAGAGAAATGCAAATTAAGACAACTCAGAGATACCACTATACACCTGTCAGACTGGTTAGAATGACAGGGAAAGATAATGTGGAATGTTGGAGGGGATATGGGAAAACAGGGACACTTATACATTGTTGGTGGAGTTGTGAATACATCCAACCATTCTGGAGAGCAATTTGGAATTATGCTCAAAAAGTTATCAAACTGTGCATACCCTTTGATCCAGCAGTGTTACTACTGGGATTATATCCCAAAGAGATCATAAAGAAGGGAAAAGGACCTGTATGTGCACGAATGTTTGTGGCAGCCCTCTTTGTAGTGACCAGAAATTGGAAACTGAGTGGATGCCCATCAGTTGGAGAATGGCTGAATAAATTGTGGTATATGAATATTATGGAATATTATTGTTCTGTAAGAAATGACCAACAGGATGATTTCAGAAATGCCTGGAGAGACTTACACGAACTGATGCTGAGTGAAATGAGCAGGACCAGGAGATCATTATATACTTCAACAGCAATATTATATGATGACCAATTCTGATGGACCTGGCCATCCTTGGCAATGAGATGAACCAAATCAGTTCCAATGGAGCAGTAATGAACTAAACCAGCTACGCCCAGCGAAAGAACTCTGGGAGATGACTAAAAACCATTACATTGAATTCCCAATCCCTATATTTATGCCCACCTGCATTTTTGATTTTCTTCACAGGCTAATTGTACAATATTTCAGAGTCCGATTATGTTTGTACAGCAAAATAAATGGTCATGTATATTTATTGTGTATCTAATTTATATTTTAATATATTTAACATGTATTGGTCAACCTGCCATCTGGGGGATGGGGTGGGGGGGAAGGAGGGGAAAAATTGGAACAAGAGGTTTGGCAATTGTCAGTGCTGTAAAGTTACCCATACATATAACCTGTAAATAAAAGGCTATTAAAATTTTTTTTAAATGATGTAATAGGGTATATAAGGGCTAAGAAGGACTGGAAGAGAGACATTCTATCTTTGACCAGCTTCATGGTGGCTCTCATGCCTCCTGCACAAGATCAAGACTGAGCCAGAATAAATAATCTAGACTCTATTCTTGACCATTCTCGTGGTGTCTATCCTGCTGAGACCAAGGTCCGTCTGGAGGACCTCCAGAAAGCTAGCCTAGATATTACATAAGAAGACGGACTTGAACCCAGCTCTTTCTTATTTCAAAGCTGTCCTTTATCTACTATTGTGAAGTCCAGGTTAGCCCCCTGGAGGCCCCAAGATCAGCTGGAGTCAGGATAAGCAAAAGTCTTTGGTCTTTAGGGGGAGAAATGAAGGGGATTGACAAACTATCACACACTTTCCACCGATCGACCTCCCTTCTCATTTTCCTCCTCCAAAGTGACTCTGGCTTGTCTTACTCCACCCATCCCTCCTACAATTCTTTGTATACACCAAAAGATCGAGCCAGCACAGAATAGTGAGAAGGGCTATTTTCCAAGCATATGCTAATAGAGTATTGGGCAATCGGTAATTAGCCTTAAGTGCTTGGTTGTCTGATTCCAGTGCACCTATTCAGAGTTTCAGCCCTTTACATCTCCCGCTTTCTTTTGTTTTAGAACACAGGTGATCATGCCATCCCTCAACTTCTCAGGAAGAGAGACGAAAAACACCAAAGGGAAGTGAGGAGTCCAGCCAGATATTGCTAGTGGGTTTCTGGGCTGAAGGGTCTTACTAGAAACAGGTATGTACAAACCCATTAGCATGGGAGGTGTTACCTAAGGACGTAGAAATAACGCAGAGGCTATTAATGGTGACTCTCCCCACAGCTGGTGCAGGCTCAGTGTGGTGTAACAAACGAATTATACATGCTAGTAATGATATAACAAACAATATAAATCAACATGGTGTTGGAAAAGATTTCCAGAAGTCCTAGAAGGAGGGTATGTAAACAACATTCACACATATGCCTCCTTCATACTGTCTTCTAAAAAAGCTTATGTATTAGAAGTTAGATATTTTTGTATCTTTTAATAAGATAATGCTTTTTAATTTAGTTTAATAAAATAACGCTTTTAATAAGCACTCAAGTTTAACCATTTCTCACTTGGTTGCACTTCTTTGGATGATTCCGACATGCTCCTGAGCAAGGTATCTTCTGTTCCTCCTCAACTATGTCCCTTTGCACCTTCCTTCAGTGTAATAATGTCTTCCAAGCATTAGATTCTAAGAGCCTTGAAGGCAAGAAATAGATTTTCCTCTCCCCACCCCCATATGTGTTGCCAGTATTCTTTTTTTTTTTTTTTTTTTTTTTTTTTAAATAGCCTTTTATTTACAGATTATATGTATGGGTAACTTTACAGCATTAACAATTGCCAAACCTCTTGTTCCAATTTTTCACCTCTTACCCCCCACCCCCTCCCCCAGATGGCAGGATGACCAGATGTTAAATACATTAAAATATAACTTAGATACACAATAAGTATACATGACCAAAACGTTATTTTGCTGTACAAAAAGAATCAGACTCTGAAATATTGTACAATTAGCTTGTGAAGGAAATCAAAAGTGCAGGTGGGCATAAATATAGGGATTGGGAATTCAATGTAATGGTTTTTAGTCATCTCCCAGAGTTCTTTCTCTGGGAGTAGCTGGTTCAGTTCATTACTGCTCCATTGGAAATGATTTGGTTGATCTCATTGCTGAGGATGGCCAGGTCCATCAGAACTGGTCATCATATAGTATTGTTGTTGAAGTATATAATGATCTCCTGGTCCTGCTCATTTCACTCAGCATCAGTTCGTGTAAGTCTCTCCAGGCCTTTCTGAAATCATCCTGTTGGTCATTTCTTACAGAAAATAATATTCCATAATATTCATATACCACAATTTATTCAGCCATTCTCCAACTGATGGGCATCCACTCAGTTTCCAGTTTCTAGCCACTACAAAGAGGGCTGCCACAAACATTCGTGCACATACAGGTCCCTTTCCCTTCTTTATAATCTCTTTGGGATATAAGCCCAGTAGTATGTGTTGCCAGTATTCACAGAACTTGGCACATAGTAGGCACTTAAAATAAATGTTTGACTGCCTAGAATTGACACAAAACAGATACAGGCTTTTTCCTTGACTCCTTTGTAGTTTCAACAAAAATCTCATCTTTCACAGGAAACCTTTGCTAATTCTTCTTAATTCTAGTGCCTTTTCTCTGTTATTTCTAGTTATCCTGTACACAACTTGCTTTGTTCATATTAATTTTCATGTTGTCTCTCCTATGAAACTATTAATTCCTCTAGGACATGTACATTTACTTCTTTTTTCTCAGTGTCTAGCACAGAGTAGGTGCTTACTAAGTGCTTATTGATTAATTGGCTGAATTGAAATCAAAGTATCTAGAAAGTTTCTTCTGAATGAAACTAGTCTGTAAGTAATATCAATTTCTTCATAATATATTCACCTAACTACTTGAATTTAAAGACAAAAGTAAATCTAATTGATGTTTTATTCACTCTAAAAAAAAACTACCTTGCCTTCCTCTGAATAGCAATTAAAATCAGAAAATAAATTGTGATTACATCAAATTACAGTCCCATGAATAAATCCAAGCAAATACTTGATTATTTTATTGGTCCTGAATGAAAATGTACTGAAATTAAAATTACTTATGTTTAAATTACTTTAATAATCCTTGATGCAATCAACATAAGTTGTACCAGAATAGGAAAATAATTTTTAAAATAGTAAAGGATGAAGGTCATGACTTAGGAAAATGATCAAAGAAACAAGGCATCTTCTAGGTATGAAGGATTTATCTATGGTATGGTTTAAATTTGTTAGTGATTTTTAAATCACATATGAGTAATATTAGACCTTGTTAAATATATAGCAGATGTTCAGTAAATGTTAGTTTAAAGAAATCAATCATTTGATAGATATATATTAAGCTTTCACTGTGTGCTAGACGTGGGTTTTTCTTTTCTTTCTTTTTTTGGGAGGGTGGAGTGGGTGAAACAATTGGGGCTAAGTAACTTGCCTCAAGTCACAAATCGAGGAAGTGTTAAGCATCTGAGGTCAGAATTCAGGTCTTAATAACTCCAAACTCAGTTCTCTGTATACTGAGTTATCTATGACTATTCCTTAAGGCTTTGTTCTGGCTCTTCATTGTTTCTCTTACCATACACTTTTGGTTATCTCATTAGCTTTCACAAGTTTAATTAAGATAATATCTTTAAAGATAACCCTGGGCCAAGTCTGTTATTACTACTTGCTCCACACCTCCAATAGATGCTTTATAGATTTTTCAAAAGCACGTCTAAAACAAAATCCATTTTCCTCTCCAAATCTATCCCTCTTCCAATTTTTCTTCTTTCTTTAAAGCAGACTTACATCCTTCTCTCTTCTCTCTCACCTGGATTATTCAAACAGCTGCCAAAGCTTCTTGTCTCCAAAACATCTTCTACATCAATCTTTTTTCTTCATTCCCATGGCCACCACCTCTTGCCTGGACTACTGTAGTAGCTTCCTAATTGTTCTGTCTCAAATCTCTAAACGATCCATTCTGCACAGAACTACCCAACTGACATTCGTAATGCACAGGTCAAATCATATCACCCCCCAATCCCTATAAAAAGCTCTAGTGTCTCTTCATTACCTCCAGGATAAAATATAAAGCTCCTTTATTTGGTGTTTTAAACCCTTTACCATCTACCTCAGGCAGCAAAATGGATAGATCACTAATTGGGTTTAGAATCAGGAAGACACATCTTTGAGTTCAAACACTTATAGCTGTGTGACACTGGGTATGTTACTTCACCCTATGTGCCTCGGTTTCCTCATCTGTAAAATGAGCTATAGAAGGAAATGGCCAACGGCTCTGGAATCTCTGCCAAGAAAACCCCAAATGAGTCTGAAACACTTGACAGCAAAACCATCTAGTTCCAGCCAATTTTTCCAGATTCCTTACATCACACAATCTGTGCTCCTGTCAGTCTACTTGCTCTTTCTCATCTGTGTTAATCTATTTTCCATCTTTGTGGTTTTGTGCGGGTTCTTCTCTGTGCCTAGAAAGCTATTTTTTGTCATCTCTACCTCTAAGAAGCCTTGCTTCCTTTAAAGCACAGTCCAAGTGTCCCCTTCAAAAGGAGGGTTTTTTAAAATCCAGTATCTCACCCTGCTGCTGCTTATTGGGGCTTTTCTGAAATTATTTTGTAATTACTATACACATGCACACACCACACACACACACACACACACACACACACATACACACACACACCCCTTTGTGTTTACTAATTTGTGCATGCTTTTTCTTCTTAGAAGTTAAGGTCCTTGAGGTCCAGAACTGGTATGGTTTTTATTTTTGTCCATCTCTCTGTCATTCATTTACAATTCGTTTCGGACCCTATTTAGGGGTTTATTTTGGCAGATATAATGCTGCAGTTAGCCCTTCCCTTCTACAATTCATTTTATAGATAAGGAAAGTGAGGCACACTGAGTTAAGTGACTTGCTTTGAGTCTGGTAGATGGTAAATATCCAAGGCTAAATTTGAACTCAGGAAGATGAGTATTTTTGACTTCAGGCTCAGCACTCTTTCCAGGAACCTAGTTGATCTCCTTATATCTCCAAGACCTAGCCAAATACTTGGCATGTTAGTTACTGCTTAAAAATTGCTTGCAAAATTGTTGAGTTGCCAAAATGCTGTAGGATGTCTCCTCACTGGTAGTTATCTATAGGAATTATATTATATAAAGAAAAATGTCCCAACAGGGTAGTAATTTTTCCCATTTAGAAATAACTTTTAAGAGGAAAGAGTAGTAATGCAAGAGTAGTGTCTTCTCTCTAGGTTAATTCCAATTTAAACTATGTATATCGAGTTCATACATAATTATTTACAAATTGTTGCCTGCCCATTAGATTGTAAACTCCCCAAGGGAAAGGTCTAATTTTGTCTTTCTTTGTATCATAGTACTTAATACTTACTAATCAGTTAATATATTGATACTTTGGCTGTTAATTAACCTCTCTGAGCTTGTTTCAGTTTCTGTAATTGGGGTTTGTACTAGATTGACATCTAAGATTCTGTCCAAGCCTCAAATCTTTTGTTCTAAACTTGGGAAGAAAAGTTAGAAAGGTCTGAGATGAATTTCAGTCACCAGGATAGGAAAGATGGTAAGTGTTTCAAAAATGTAAAGTCATTGTACCACCCCATTTTACAGATGGAGAAATTGAGGAGGTCAGAGGATAGGGAGATAAAGCAACTTCAATGTTTGTTCTTTGCACTCTAAAATCCAGTACTCTTTCTGAAAAACTACCAAACATGTTTAAAGTGCCTATTCTGTACCCAGCAGGGGGACACAAAGATACTGAATTCTACCTGGTTCCAAATCACAACCCTTTATACTGAAAGGTTTAATAGCTTTTTAAAAAAAAATTTCTTAATATGCCCATCAATTGGAGAATTTTTTTTATTGTTTGGTAAGAAATGACCAGCAGGACGATTTCAGAAAGGCCTGGAGAGACTTACACGAACTGATGCTGAGTGAAATGAGCAGGACCAGGAGATCATTATACACTTCAACAACAATACTAGATGATGACCAGTTCTGATGGATCAGGCCATCCTCAGCAACGAGATCAACCAAATCATTTCTAATGGAGCAGTAATGAACTGAACCAGCTACGCCCAGAGAAAGAACTCTGGGTGATGACTAAAAACCATTACATTGAATTCCCAATCCCTATATTTTTGCCCACCTGCATTTTTGATTTCCTTCACAAGCTAATTGTACAATATTTCAGAGTCTGATTCTTTTTGTACAGTAAAATAACGTTTTGGTCATGTATACTTATTGTGTATCTAATTTATATTTTAATATATTTAACATCTACTGGTCATCCTGCCATCTGGGGGAGGGGGTGGGGAGGAGGAGAAAAATTGGAACAAAAGATTTGGCAATTGTCAATGCTGTAAAATTACCCATGCATATATCCTGTAAATAAAAGGCTATTAAAAATAAATAAAAATATATTTAAAAACTTCTTAATTATAAATGTTTTCTAATCATAGGTGCCTTGTCACAAGCATAAGACAATAAATGGCAATCTGTTGTCAAATTAAAGATTGTTATAGCAACATATTTTCATTAGAAAGTTTTGCTACAACTAAAATCAGATAAAAATTATTTTATTTCTTCCATTCAATTATATACGATTTTTACTTTAGATCTTTGCTATTTAATCTACCCGAAAATTACTTTTTCTCAATGACATGTTAAAAATAAACAATTTTTTTTAAACATTTTGAGTCACAAATTCTCTTTTCCTCCCTTCCTTTAGGAAGGCAATTTGCTATAGATCATAGAGCTGCAGTCACACTGTGTGTGTGTGCTGGAACTAGATGGTTTTGTTGTTAAGTGTTTCAGACTTATAAAAAAAAAAAAAAAACTTGTTTATTTTTCTTGATTTAGTTCACAGGAAATAGCAAAAATAAGAGTTGATCATTGTTCTGTCTTCAAGAAACTTATGTTCGTCATCCCTTTATAGGTCCGGGAATCAACGCTTGGGGGGCTCATTCAAGACCTCTCGTTGCGTGCTGACGTCAGCGCGAACCACGCAGAGAGAGCTCAGCAAAGCCCCCTTGCTCGCTTGCTCGGGAACTGCCACGCGGCCTCCATTAAGGGCTGCACCCACGCCTACGCGCGTGCAGCTTCGCCGCCTCCGCTTCCAGACTGCCGCGCCGATTTTCCAAGATCCAGTCCCCGCCCCCCAGCCGCTATACTCTACTCTTGTCTCCGCCCCTCAGCATTTTCCCGCCAAAGGCCGTTACTGTCGTGCGGAATTATGGGCCGAATTGCCGGCTGCCGGGCCTATTTCAGCCCTCCCCCGAGGCGCCAAACCGCCCACGAGACGTGACTTCCTCTTTCTTAAGAGAAACGGCCTGGCCTGACGGAAACTAGTAGTCTCCAATAAATACAACTCCTTTCCGAGTTTTGATTCCATCATTGGGTTTTGTCACGCAGAAGTTCGACGACTCGACATATAATACCGGCGCGGGACTCTTTTTTAAGTTCTTCTGTCACCGCGGAGGGTGACGCCGAGCGCGCGTGCGCAACGAACCCATAGAGGCGCCCGTTACGTTCTTGCGCGTGCGCAGCGTGACCGCGAATCTGCTTCAGCTTCCCCTCCCCCGTATCCGTGCGCGGAGCAGGCAGATAAGGGCGCCATTTTGGAGCAGCCGCGGGAGACGTGGTGTAGCTTGCAGGTTTCCTCCGCTGTGTGTTTGGAGGGTGGGGGAGGGAAATCCGGCTCTCTAGTCCGCGCCTCTCTTCGTCGTCGCTACCGCCATGTCGGGAGGAGGAGTGATCCGCGGCCCGGCCGGGAACAATGATTGCCGCATCTATGTGGGGAACCTACCCCCAGACATCCGCACCAAGGACATAGAGGACGTGTTCTACAAGTACGGCGCCATCCGCGACATAGATCTCAAGAACCGCCGCGGAGGGCCCCCTTTCGCCTTTGTGGAGTTCGAAGACCCGCGGTGAGGAGGAGGCCCGGGACAGAGCTGGCTGGGGAGGGGAGATGGAAGGCGGAGGAGGGCGCAGGCCCGCCCTGCAGCCTGTGAAGAGGGGGAGCCGGGGCCTGCACTGAGGAAGCAAACGCATGGCTTCAGACAGGGTGAGGGGAGCAGTCGGAAAGCCCTGGGGAGAGCCGGGAGCCATGACTACTCTTGGCCGGCTTTCCTGTGTCCCCTGCGCCGGGGCCACGTGGACGCCGACGGGGTGCCCGGGCTAACAAGCCCTAGGGCGGGAAGCGGAGATCACAACGGGGTGGGAGGACTCGTGGGGCGGCTTGGAGGGACGCGCCCGCGTGCGGCATGCCCGGGTGGGGGAGGGGCCACCGCGGCCGGTCCTTTTATGCGGAGCCCGTGGGTTGCTGCTCGCGAACCCCTCCTCCTCAACTCCCCCCCTCGCGTGTTACATGCGCATGTGCGAAGCTCGGGCCGCCGCTTCTTTGCGAGGTCCCTCCGCTTGGGCTCCCCAGATTTGCTCAAGTCTCTTGTATGCTCTCGTTTCCTCCAATTCAGGGACGCGGAAGATGCTGTGTACGGGCGTGACGGTTACGATTACGATGGATATCGGCTCCGCGTGGAGTTTCCCCGAAGTGGCCGGGGTACTGGCCGAGGGGGTGGCGGCGGCGGGGGCGGCGGTGGAGCCCCTCGAGGCCGCTATGGCCCCCCGTCCAGGCGATCAGAATACAGAGTGGTCGTTTCTGGTGAGGAGTCATTTTCTTTTGCATCCTAAGGGGAAGAGGAGAATTAATGGGGACGATTTCCCATCTGTTTTCGTGCTCGGTTCATTTTATTTAGGTACTAAATTAGGCAGTGTCTCTGTCAAGAAATCTCCCAGTCCTCCTTGATAAATATGTACCGGCTTTGTTGCCCCAGTTAACTCATTTCTCCTCGCCTAAGTAAGGCCGAGATGTTAGAGGAATGTCTGAATAGGGAGCACCTTACCTCAATGAGAAGTCTTGATGCCTGCCTCTAAATTGTTAGTTGGAACGTGGCTCTGAATCAGGCTTCCTAATAGGAACATACTTAAGGTTTTGCAAATAATCTGGTTTTTTTTTTTTTTTTTTTTTTTACCAAGTATATTGAAGTGTACATTTGTGTTTGTCACTATAGTTTAAATGGATGCTTTGTAACTGGATGGTTTAAAAGAGGAAACAAATATTTGATATTAACAGTTTTAATTCTTTTGATTCAGGGCTGCCTCCAAGTGGAAGTTGGCAGGATTTAAAGGATCACATGCGTGAAGCAGGTGATGTATGTTATGCTGATGTTTACCGAGATGGAACTGGTGTCGTGGAGTTTGTTCGGAAGGAAGATATGACCTACGCAGTTCGAAAACTGGATAACACTAAGTTTAGATCTCATGAGGTAGGTTATACACTTTCTCTTTTTTTGGGCCTGAGTTGGATACAAGGGGCTTAACAATGGGACTTGAAAGGTAAGGACCCAGGCAAAAATGTTCTGTGCTTTTTATGGTTCGAGACAAATAACATTCCTGGTTCTGTCTTGATATTTTATGGCACTGTATTCAGTCAGCATGCCTTGAAGACATAGATCTTTCAATCGAAAGTTCTGTCTATTCAATAGGGAGAAACTGCCTACATCCGTGTTAAAGTTGATGGGCCAAGAAGTCCAAGTTATGGAAGATCTCGATCTCGAAGCCGTAGTCGTAGCAGAAGCCGTAGTCGAAGCAACAGCAGGAGTCGAAGTTATTCCCCAAGAAGAAGCAGAGGATCTCCACGCTACTCCCCCCGTCATAGTAGATCTCGTTCTCGCACATAAAGATCATTGGTGACACTTTTTGTAGAACCCCATGTTGTATACAGTTTTCCTTTACTCAGTACAATCTTTCATTTTTTAATTCAAACTGTTTTATTCAAAATGGGCTGGTGTTGAATTGCATTCTTGTGTAATATCCCTTTGCTCCTAACATCAACATTCCCCTCATGTCTTTGGTAAATTGTATTTTAAGTGATGTCGTAGGCAGGATTGTTTAAATTTAATTACCCATGCTCTTCAGACTGTGATATTGCTGTGTAAATGTCTGTTCCTATGGTGTGTATGAACTGGGATGTTGGGAATGTTTGGATATCTTGTCTTATCTGGGGGAATTCTTATGTTTTATCTTGCCTTTTCATGTGTCTTTCTGTAGACATATCTGAAGAGATGGATTAAGAATGCTTTGGATTAAGGATTGTGGAGCACATTTCAATCATTTTAGGATTGTCAAAAGGAGGATTGAGGAGGATCAGATCAATAATGGAGGCAATGGTATGACTCCAAGTGCTATTGTCACAGATGAAATTGGCAGTATTGACCTTATACTAGAAGACAGTGGTTAAAACTTGAGTATTTACATCTACCATAAGACACCTGCAAACGTTTTATATTGTAGTTACCTTGAGCTACAATTGCTCTGCTCCTTAAAACCTTGGCAATTGTGGCAAAGATTACATTGCCCATTTATAGCAATTTTGACTCATTTTGCTCCCCCCCCCCCTTTTTTTTTTTGTTTTTAGTAGGGACTAATGTGGGAAGGACCGACTAATTTGTCACTATGCTTAGTTACAACTGTTAATGTAACCTGCTGTTGGTGTACATGTGGGTACAGGGTTATCTTAATTCCAAACAGATAGAGTATAATATCAATACTGCTAAATCTGCATGTCCTCTGTGTGACTGATATAGCGTTGCTATTTCATTTTTAAGCATCAAAATGAACGCAAATATAGAACTCCGAAATGTTGGTGTAGATAACTAGTTGGGAATAATATCTTAAGTCTCACTTCACCCTTCCCCAGATATGTTTTAAAACAGAGAATTTATTTTAATTTACAGATTAAATTGCAGATGGGAGCATAGCTTTAGTTTAGAACTAGGTGTGGGTAGTTATAGCAGTAAACTTTTTCAACTACATAACTTTTTGCAACCACAAAACCTGTAATACACTGTACAGTAACAAATGTTGGCATTATCAGTTGACCTGTAAATATACAATGCTTCTTCCGATTAGTCTCTATGATAATTAAGTTTCTAAAATTTATCTGAACTTCACCATTCAAAAGCTTGTTTTGGGGAATTGATAGTTATTGATGTACATCTATTAAATTGATGACAGACATAACTCATCATTCCCCAGAAACCTTTTTTTGATTACAGTATCTAACATTTTGCCTCCTCTTTTTTGGTTTTGCTGGTTATAAAGGTTTGGATTGGAGAGGGCTCACTGGATCCCAATCCTTGGAGCTGGATCATTGGATTCAAATCATAATGTGGATAGGATAGGGAGGATGAATTACAAGGATTCATGGAGCGGGATCAGATTACCAGGAACATAGGAGTGGATTCCTGCCCCAACCAAACCGCATTCGTGTGGATTTTTTTTATTCAACTTAATTGGCTATTCCAAAGGTTTTTTTTTCCTATTTTTGACGATTGGAGCCCTTAAGATGCACGATGGAATTGTGTTTTGCATTTTTTGGTAAAAGGAGCAAAGCGAGGACCTGGAGAGGTACGCTGGAGCAATCTCCTTGGAAGGATTCAGCACGAGTAGATGGTAAACATATAAAGGGGAAAAGGGGGGGTTTGTTTAAAGTAAAATAGTAAATCAGTAAGTCACTTCTCTAAATTTAAAAAAAAAAAAACAAATTCGGAGTTGAAGAATAAGTAGGTTTCCAATTGGCTATTGCCATTTTTCTTTGAAAAATAAAACATTTTTTAAAAAACTATGCATGGTTGTCCTTTTTCATCTTGATGTGAGACAGCAATTTTTTCAGTAAACTGGTGATAAGTCTAATTTCTTAATTTAAATTGACCAGATATTAATGGGTTTCAGTATTTTTTCTTCACAATTCAGCAGTTTCAGACCCTTTAAAAAGAAATTAGATTAGCATTTGCTCTGCCTACTTTGGTAACACTGTAATGGCTATATAGAAGCCTACCAAATGGTGGAAAATTACAGGATGTGACTAATGAGAAGCCCTAGTGAGATAATCTCATATTAGTTTAGAAGTGATAATTAAGTAGATTAAGGTAATGTGGTATAGAATGGTGATTGTAAATGAATCAAACATTTGTTTACCTGGGACTTGCAGTTTACTAGGAGACTTCTTTATATAAAATGTTGGTTTCGTTATGTTACCCTGGTCTTTTAAAACAACACTAAGTATTGGTTTCATTTGGAAAATCAAAGAGTTAAAAGTGCAGAATTTTGTTGAAAGTTGTACTTTTCATAAAATGTGACCAACCTTGGCAGATAATTTGGACAGACTGCCAGTTTTTTTTTTTTTTTTTTTTTTTGGATAGGATCCTTAGAACTGTTGAAATCTACCTGATTGTAAGAACAAAATCAACATCTGTTAATAGTTAGGAGTAATGCAATGAGAAAGACCTGGGTTTAAAATGATAAAGGATGATATTTAGTCAACTAATGGCAATTAGTATTAAATGCATGTCCCAGGCAATTTCTCAAAGACTTAAGATAATATGAAATTTCATGTCTCCTTCCCCCAAAACAAAACTTAAATGGATTGACCAATTTTCTCTTGGGATTCAATCAATTTTAAGGGTTCATAAATCCCAATGGTACCCATCACACCTTTAAAACTTCAAGAATCACAGGTTAGTTTATTATCACAAAAATAATTGTCATCTTACCTTAACATGTTCATCATTTAAAAATGAATTCTGAAAGTAAATGGCTAGCAATAGCCTTTTAAAGTTATCTAACATGACCTGCCTGAGATCACACAAATAGTAAGTAGAAGAGCCAAGATTCCATCTTAAGATCTGGGGCTAAATGGTTGACTTTTTCTGTTGTGCTATCATGTTGCCTTCTAAGTTTGAAATATAGCACTTTTGAAAGGAAACAAGTGCAGTGTACAAGGAGTTGGTGCTATTTGCCAAGCTGAGCAGAAGTAGAAAGCAATTGTCAAGTTACTATTTGGAGAGAGAATGTTGGTGGAAATGTATGTAAACAACCAGGGGAACAAAGTGCTCATTTCTTTTTGCTAACAAAATAGACCCAAGAATTCTATTCTCAAATAGTGATATCTCTCCCATTCTAAATCTCTTTGAATACCATAACAGGTTGAGGTCAGTTCAAAGCAGGCACTTCAAGTTAAAGGTAAGAAGCTTAGTAGTTGAGTGTTTAGAGCAGTCAGAAAATCAAAGCTTAATCTGAGGAAAATCTAAGGTGCTCAATTTTTGCCTGTTCTTGGTAATGGAATGGGATAAAGAGTACAAGGGGAATAAGATGAAAACACTGTTGTCAAATTAGAGTAATAAAAGATTATTTTTGGCCTCTTGAATAAACTATACCTGGGTTATTGGGGGGAGGGGGGAGAGGTGGGGAAGGAGGTTATAATTAGTCCCAACATTTCTAACCTAGGAGAAATTTCTTTTAAGAAGCATTTTATTTTTCACATCTGACTGAGGGCAGCCCACCCTGTTACAGCCCATCTGGAAATTTAAAAGGTAAGTTTTGACTATAGTTTACATTTTATCTTGTACTTATATGTGTGTTGCTAATTTCAAATGAATTAATTTCTTGATAAAAGAGTTTTAAACCATACTTGACTAAGAGAGTAGGTATATTAAAGATCATAGATTTGGTTGATATACTGAAGTCATAGTCTTTCAGTGTTCCACCATTTTCTTTTCATTACCATTTGTAATGTTGGTTTTTGATACTTAACATATTTTATGTAAGCATTGAATGCTTATGACTTTTGACACATTTTCCTGCCCAAGTTAATAGTGTAATTAGCACCAGTTTTAAAGTTCTGGCAACAACTCATTTTTATTATGTTTAAATAGCCTTTGTTTTGCCATCTTTATTGTTGCTAAATTAGTCAAAATACCAATCTGTACTCTGGTTTTCCTGGCATTCTTATTATTACATCAACCAAACTTTAAGCTTGAATTCTAATCTTAGATGTGAATACAACCCCTCATTGAAAAAATTCAAGCCCTCGAGGAAAAATTTTTTTTTAATATGACAAATTACTACCTTACATCCTATCAGTTTTTCCCATGTACCAATGTTTGATCTCAAATATTTTAGAAAAAAAACAAGTAGTTATTGATGACTACTGATTATCGAGCAATATCAAATTTTAGTATTGCTGAGGTGGGATTAGACTGGTGCTGTTTATTGAAAAAAACCTTTATAATGCTTTCTAATCTATTTGAGCATAAAATTTGTTTTATGCTTGGGCCCAAAAAATTTCAACATACTGAAGCCAGTATTTGTTCCATGTAATATAAGCAACTTTGAAGGTACTTCTTGCCAGCTATGAAAGCTGTCTTGACAATACATAATCTTAGAAGAGGAAATGTTTTTGTATCCATATTGACAAAATATTTGCCCATAGTGAGGTGCTAGGTATTATGGAACACATTGTTTGCCTCTTTTATATAGCTTGAGAGAGGTGTGGCATCTTTACTACATTGTACCTCCTACTTAGTTGGTTCTAGGGAAAATAAAGGATGAGATTCCAGTAACTGGTTAGAGTGAAGAACCTATGGTTTTATGTACTTCTAGTATACTTTGAGTACACAAAGAGAACTGTTATAATCTAGAATATAAAAATTAGTTTTGAGAGTAAAAATTTCCAAATGAGATCTTACTTGTACTTCTACACTTATGATTTCCATTATGTTGTCGTCTTATGCAAAGCATGAAATCGCAGTGTATGTGCGCTTTAGTCACCTTTGTTACTGTTAAAATGTTTTGTTTTCTATTTCAAACTAAGACCAATTTGTCAGAATTTGAGTCATCTGAACCATGGATATGGTAGGACTTTTCATATCTGGTTTGTGTTATCCAGTAATTTTCACTTATATCAAGGAGTGGTTTGAAATTCACTTTACCTTGAAATGAATTTCTGTGGAGATTTTCACTCCAAACCACAAGAGGGAGCCAGTACTTCTGTAAAACCTCCCTACTAAGAAGTAAAGTTGATTTCCATTCCAGTGTTGCTTAATGAATAAAAGCAAAGGGAATGTTTTTTTGCTACAATTTTCCCTTTTTAATGCCATATTTATTTGCATTTGAACTCTCAATACTAGTTCTGAGTCAATTCTTCTACTTCAATTTAGGTTTGAATGGGTAGCTTTCATCGAAACTTCATGAGATATGGCATTTGAGGGCCTAAATACAATTGGACTTGGTGCAATGAGTGACTGCATTTGGAGGGATGGGTACAAGACTAACAGTGCCATGAAGAAGGAATTTAGGAGCCAATTAGCCTTGTTCTGACAATTAAACTTTTTTTGAAGACCTTTTGTAAATACTTGTTTCTGTAATTTGAAGTTGGGGACAGGACCCTCTTCTGGATCACTGAGATACCTGGTTAGTCAGTGACTAACCTTCAGGTAAGTACTTAGCTTCCTCACCAGATACAGTTACAGAGGTTGAGGCTTGCAGGCCTAATACACTGGTCTTTTGTGGTCTTTTTATTTTTTGAAGGTCATACAGTTGATCTACTAATCCACTGAACATTCTCTTAAAAATTTCTTCTCAGAACAAAGCCCTAAACCACACACTTATGTAAATCAATGAATTACATATAGTTTTAGGTAAGGCCACAAAAATGTTATATTAAAGGAATATGATATTGAAGGAGATGGAAAAAGGGGACATCTAAAAGCAAAAGGTCAACTCAAAAATGTTTTAAGAAACTTCAGCAATTAGAATCGTAATAAAATTTTCAGTGTAAAGTTGATGGGAATAAATCACTTCTTTAGAAAAAAAAAAAAAGGTTGTATTTGGGATAGTTTAGAATGAACCACTTGAGTTGTGTACCAGTTGACTTTGGAGCTAGGAACATAAACTTTTGATAACAAAACATAAATCCAAATGTTCAACCCAAGAATCGGATAAACTTCAATTATCCAAAGAACAGAAATAACCACATTTTGTCAGATACACACTGGGTACTACATGCTTTAAAGAGGACATGTATTTTTTACATAAATATTTCTATTTTAAATGGAAAGATAGGGTAAGCTTATGGTAAAAGAGTAGCTGATTTCTATTTACATAAAAGTATAAGCTTTTTCCCCCTGTTGTAACTAGGGCTCTCATAACATGTAGACTTGGATGTCAGTATTAGCAGGAAGAATCCATCTAGGCTAATGTTAGATGTGATAGTTGTTGAGAATAAAGGTCCCTAAAGTTAAGAACTTGTATATACAAGGTTTGCTAATTGCCTAGTATGTGATCCTGGGATCAACTGATTTACTAATAAACATCCATATTTTAGAGCATTTTTCCTGATAGTTCAAAAGCTGAAATGTGAGATACTGTGCACATAGATCCTGTGTTAAACTTGTGACTTAATTCCAATTTCCTTAATAAGGGGGTCTGAGGACACAACTGTACATAGGAGGTTCTAATTTATATCCATATCACCAGTACTTTGCACTTTAGTAGTAGAGATTTAACAAATATTTTTTAAAAGTTCTGAGTTAAAGACAAGTATTTTGAGAAAAAATGGGGAAGAAGGGTTATGAATGAAAACCCATGGGAGTAGTCATACTTGAAGAAAAGGCAAGATTTTAAAAAGATGAGGTAGGTAAATAATGAGATGACGGTTGAAATGAGAACGGGCTCTCAAGTAATTGAAGGACCTTAGAAACCCAAGTTTCATTGAAACCATGGGAGAAGATAATCAAATCAAATGGTTTAGTATCCACTAAGTGATAAATCTAAAAGAGGGTGGTCATTGTTGATCTTGGAAAACTAAAATGGAAACCAGATTAGATCATTTAGGAGCGAATGGGATGTTGATGAAACATTTTCTTAATAGCTTTGTTCTAATATGGCTGGTTTGTCCTTTAGTTCCTTTGTCCTAGAGAGCACTCTATAACAGGATTTTTCAGAAAGAACAAAAGTGGGGACCAGGGGAACATACATTGTCCACATTTGTGGAATTCTACCTGCAAGAGTAGGAAGAGATATGAGATATATGTCTTAATTTTCATAATATTGGGCTTTCATATGAGCACATATCTTCCCTTCCAATTATTGTGCATTTGTTTTTTCTGGCTCTACCTACTTTTCACTTGTTCATGTGCATCTCTCTAGTCAACATGTTATAGCATGATATTTTCAGGTACCATGTTTTTTTTAGTATTTTGGCATTTCCCAATTGATTAGTACCTAGTTCCTAATTCTTTTGTAGAAAATGGGGCTATAAATACTTTGGGGTATATGCCTAGCAAAAGAATTTTGAGTCAGTGTTGGCATTGTTTCCTTAATTCCAGATTGCTTGCTGGAATAGTTGTATGCATTACATTTTTCGCCCAGTCCTGTAATTTTTAAGCGATTTATCTGAAGTTAACCGTGTTGGATTCCATACCTTTCCATATCCTTTAGGACCTCGCCTCCACAAGTATCTGTAAAATCTCAAAAGGACTTGTTTTCAGCATTTAACTGCAACTTGAAAAACCTGGTTTTTTTAATTTCTCCTTGTTTTTAAGTACTACATAAAGTTCCCTAACTGGTTTCTCTGTCCACTGAATCCTAAAGCAGTATGTCCTTATTGACCAATTCTTCCAAACCTCTCCAGCTTCAAAGGTCTACCAACATGCTATTGTCACTCTTTTTCTACTTAAACTTTATAGCTTCTGCTACAAATGGACCCTCTATCCATATTTCTATTACACTTTGACTTTTTAAGGGGTCTTTTCATCTAAATTGCTGTCTTAAGACCAAACTTATCCCCTTTATTCCCTAGCTATTCACCTTTCCCGTTTCTTTAGCCCGTTTTGAAATTGTTACATCTACAGTCAGTGCTAGTATATAACTTGTTTCAATTTTTTTGTAAATATTACTAAAAATAAAGCTAAGGGTTTACATTTTAACCCTTTTGTAATCTACAAAACATCAAGCATATTGCCTAGGAATATACTAGTTGCTTGATTCTCCGTTAAGAAATGTTTGAACAGTTTAAATTTTGTCTTCATTTCTGAATCTGGGCCACCGTTAAATCACAAACTTCTCATTGAAACAAGTTTCTGCTTCTTTGCAGTTTTTCTTTTGTCTCCCAAATCTTTTCTTCACCTTTACTTAAAATCTATGCCATGTAAAAATTTGGGGAAAAAACGTTGAAGAAAATATCAAAGTCTTAAAGTCATATGAAGTTAAACATCTTGTCTCTACAAAGAGAAGAGAATCTTTTGGGAAGAAAAAGGGAGTTTGGTCTTTAAAACTGCATGGTCTTCAATTTTTCTTCCTGGTTCTTATCAAAACCCCAAACTTCATTATTGCAGTTATTACATATATTCATATGCCATAGTTTTAGCCATTCCCCCAACTGATGAACAAAGTTTTTTGCTATGATTACTTTAATATATGGGACTTTTTTAAAAGTTTCCTAGAAAAACTTTTTATTATATCCTTGATTCACTAATCCCTGATGACTAAAAATTCATTTAATTACTCATCCTTTTAAATAGGTTTTTATCCTATACCAATGTTTGTAGGAACTACCTACTTAAGAGTATTCTAGCTGCTTCTGTAGGTGTATTTTCAGGAAGTCCTTTTTAGTCTTTAGCCTAAGACTAAGATTCCTTCTCAAAGTACAGAAGATATTAAGTATGTTGTTTAGGAATTTCTTTACAGAAATATTTAGAGATATGCCCGTCTTGGCCTTTTATCTTGATAGAACATTAGCTTAGCATAGCAAATCATCCAAAAGCCAAGAGATCTCATTCTGTCCTATTCCTGTTTCAGTAAGTGGGATGTTTTGAAGCTTCTGAGAAGTCTTTCTTGATAACTTCATAATATTATTCTTGGTTTGCTTTATGTAGAGACCATATGTTTATTTAGAATAGAAAACTAGACTTGGTGAAACAACTGCTTGGGTAAGATCTAGTTCTGACAATATGAACCTAGATAAGTAACATATCTCTGAAACGGTTATCCAAAAAATGGGAATAGCATACCTACCTGCCTTATTAGGTTGTAAAAAGTACTTTGTAAACCACTATATAAATGAAGCTTTTATTAATATGTACCTTGACAAGATGTTTCAAAAATATTTGGCAAACTTTAAAATGCTAATATCTTGGGTGTTTGCTTTGTTTTCATCTATTTACAGAATTGTTATGAAATGTTTTCATTGTTATATAGTAGCAACTAGTATTTACGGTCTTAATTGCTTCAGGCTTCAAAAGTATTAATGACTTGTTCATGGTGATTCCATTAATATGTATCAGTCGATATCCAGTCTTCATGACCACAAGGACAGTGTTTTCTTGTATTGATTTGTAATTTTATTTCCTACATAAATATTTTGCTTCCCTGTTGTCTTGACCTACATTTCAGGCAAGAATCATATCCTTTTTCTGTATTTCTCCATTCTGTCAGGTACAATATCTTCATATTTTTTAGGATATTCTTGTTAGCAGATAGTAAGTACCTAAGTGCAGACCTAGTAGACAAAGACTTGAGCTAACAATCTGATGTCCTCCAAAATGTGAAAGTCTTATTGACCTCTACTTAGTAGTAAATTATATAGGGATAGTTCATTTATTTGCTATGCTTGAGTAAGCTTGTCTCCCATTCAGGTAAGTCAAAAGAGAGGGGAGTACTGTAGCACTCACCACCATGCTTCTTGGATCAGGGCAGGCCTCTGAGTTGCTTTTTAGAATAATGGCAATATCCGCATGATGCCACCAGGGTGTCTCATGGTGCTGTTTCAAATCTGTTTCCACCCATCAGAACAAGGAACTAAGCAGGAAGGCATTCAATCTCTGTAGGGTGGGGATGGCCAGAGCCCAGCAGCAAGAGAAGAAATCTCTAGCTCTAGATATCCTCTGATCATGCACAGCCAGTTCTCTGTTCTTACTAGAGCTCTTTTATGACTGGTCAAACTAATCTCAGGGAAGACTATCAGATAAGACTTGAACTAGCCTGACCACACACATGCCAACCCTAGGTAAAAATCCCAGCAGGTGGCAGCAGTAAGATCTGGGTACATGTCTGTGTACATGTAAGGTCTATGTGGTCAAACAGTGATTGCTTTGAGCCAGTTGAGAAGAGTCACAAGTGTGTGACACAAATGAAAAATCCTTGTCACCCATCCTGACCCTACACTTTTTTTTTTTTTAACTCAAGTGCTAATCTTGCTCCTCAATCTGTTTCCTGATGAAATTGAACCCTTTTTGCAATTAAGATACACATAAGAATATTCTGTCATTTTACAAATGAATTGGGAAAAGGATTAAGACTAATTTGCCTTTGCTGAAAATCTGTTCCTGACTTTCCCTGTCTACTTTTATAAAACATTTCAGGGTCATTCCAATCTGGAAATTATTTTCAAAAATTTCTTTTTCAAGTACATTTTCTCCTTCCTACCTCCCTTCCCCCAAAAAAAATTTTTGAAAAGAAATCCACTTTAACCAGAACAATTTCTCACAGTAGCTATGTTAAAGTCTCATTCTGGATGTATAGTTCACCACTAATTAGAAAGCAAGTATTCTTCAGTGGTCCTCTGGAATCTTGTATCTTGTAAAAAGATACAAGTATTGTATCTTATATTCTTGTATCTTGTAAAAAATTAATTTTTACAATGTTTTAATTGTAGTATAAATTGTTCTGGTTCTGCTTACATCATTCTGTATCAGTTCATATAAGTCTTAAGGGATTTTCTGAAATTGCTCATTTCACAATGTATTACAGCATAAGAGTTGTATTTTTATATTACCTTTTTTATATTACTTTTATATTACCTTACTTCAACCATTCCTCCATTGATAAGCAACCCTTCTAGCTTCCAGGTCCTTTTCTTTCTTTGATCTCTTTGAAAGAGAATCACTGTTGAGAAACTGATAGACTAGGCTGAAATTTTTAACATAGGAAAAATTTAACACAACTTGAGAGTGATCCGTGTGTCACCGCCAGACATTTTGGTTGTCTTCTCAGGGATCATATCCCAGAAAATAGGTTTACTAAGCCAGAATCAATAGAAAATATTCTTGTTCTCTGCATATCAGGATAGTTTCCATCCTGAATGTCCCAAGCCATGATCATGGGGAGAAATTTCCTCATTGGGCAAATTATAATTCTGATCTGTATATCACTACAGATATTTGTGTGCAGGATTGAGTTAACTTGGTTTTCATAGGAAAAATAAAAAGCTTCTAAATCTGTAATAAGGAAATGTTTCAAATTTGCATGCATTAATACATTACTTTGTAAAGTTCATGTTTATATAGCTGTGGAATTTTATCCACATGTATTTTGCACACATTGTCTAGTTTGATCTTCACAGCTTTGGAATGTAGGCAGCACAAATACATTTGGGTTTTGTTTTGTTTTTAATAGCTGAAGAAATTGAAGCTTTTGAGTGATGAAGTGATAAGGTCACAGCTATGACGTGTTCTGGAGCCAATACTCAAACCAGGTTGTCTGCCTCCAACTATTTTTTCCACTATACTGCTCCATCTTTGTGAGAAGTTTTGTTGTATTCCGGGTGTGTTGCCTTGCCAATTAGTGTGTAAGCATTACAAAGGTAGGGTTTCTAGCTCTATTCTTGCCTCCATATTGGCTGGGTAAAATACACAATGCTGCATTCAGTAGGTGTTCAAATACTTGGCTGACTGGATTGACTCTCTACCCTCTGTTCTAAGCATTCAGCATCTGGTTCCAGACAGAAGATATGTGTTGGAATAAGAATCTATAAGATTAGCTTTTGTCTACTGCCATGGAGGTGAATGAGTTTGGCAAAAAGCATTGCATTGCTGTCTTGGCCTACCTGGATAAAGAGGAAAAAGAAAGTTGTTCCTTTGTTCCCAGAGAGGACCAATGACATCAAGAGAGTGATGTCTTGACTTACAAGTGAATTAATTTCATTTTAAGTGAGGCCAAGCTGTGCAATCAAAATCCCCACTCTCTTAATATCGGAGTCCAGTTAGAACAACTGGTAGTGGTGCAAGATGCAAGGAGGAAAAGAAGAATGAGAAGAGGAAAAAAAATGTATAAAATGAAAAGAACATAAAAGATGAATGAAAGTGAAGAACCCTCCTCCCCCCCCAGCTGGGAGCAATTGAGTGTGAGAGCCTTCATTCTTACTACTTGGCAGAGCCGTATTTGATTTATGTTAAAAAGCCCTCAGATGCTAAAATCTCCACTGACCTATGTTCCTTTCCAAACCACTACTTTAAAGTATTTGGAGTTGGCTGGCTTAAAATCTAACAGGAACCCAAGATCTCCCTTGCTGTGGTCCACTTTAAATTTCTTTATTCCTTCCTTCCATCTCAGGCCTAAACAGGATTTTATCTTCCAACAGGACAGAAGAGCTTGCCTGAAGCTATAGAGGGAGTGCCTACTTCATAACTACAGGTAGCTTTGATCTTTCCTTTAGAATGGAGTTATGACCTCTAAGAATAGTTAACATGGGTGTGGCCATGTAGAATTTTTAACAGCCTATCTGTCCCACTCCCATCAAAAGCATGGTCTTTAGATAGTTTCTACTATGAAGATCCCCTTTCAATCCCAAAATCTCTAACCCCAGATTTTAACACAAATAAGATTTGTGGTCACTGTACTTCAATAGCCTTGATACTGCTACAAAAGTCTCTTGACCCAATACCCACAGAACTGATAGGGAAAACCAGAGGGTATCCAAAAGGATTATTAAATTGATGTCTATAATTTAGCTCCTTCATTCACACTTGGAGAGAAGAATTTTCTGGCCTCACTTCCCTGAAAATGGTCTGCAATGTCTCTCCCTTAAAGATTTCTGAAGTAAAAGTTTAACATATCTCTTTACTCCCATCAGTTAAAGTCTCTACTGTTAGGTGCCACCACCTATTGGTGCCAAGGACAAGCACCCAGTTCCATTTAGTGATTAAAATATCAATAAGCTTTTACAAAAGGTTTAAAGTTATAACAAAGTTACAATATAGCCATTTCCCCTCAATGTATGAGGTAAATATGATCCCCTATCCCACTTAGGTTTCTAAAGAATAAGCTCATACTTGATTTTTTACATAGCATTGGTTCTACCGAATTCACAACCCCATGAGTTCTAATCTCTGATATAACGGGACCTACTTCTAAAGGTTACTACTAGCCTGAGCACCAATGCTGAGTTTGCTGTAAAATTCAGATCCTTAAAATAATGAGACAGTGTACCTCAGGTTATCCACTCTAATCTCACCTAAAATGGGAAGAAAAAAACAAGGTAAGGACCAAGGTTTGTTTTATGAGGTCACATGACCACATAGAAGAGCCCAAGATCTTTTCCCTCAAAAGCATTTTCACCAGTTACCCTTGGTAAAGGAGTGAAGCTGCTAGAGTGTAATTCGGGAGAATGTATTTAGCCCAACCAAGATACTGAAAACAATCCCAGTTGATGGATACATAGCTAATAATAATTAAAAAAAAAATGGTTTCTAAGCATGTGATTTTGCAAGCCAGAGCCAGGAAATCTACCCTTGCTCTGAGGTCACTTCAAGGTACTTTTTTTCCCATACATCATCTCATCTTTACTCTAGTAGTAAGCAGAACCCAGTGAAATACTCCAGATAATTGTAAGTTATTAGCAGGTAATAGTGTTCTGCCCTTTGTATATGCCATCATGTATTTTGAAACATAAATGAGAAAATCCCTCAGCTTATATACTAATGGAGTAGACTATGTACTTTTATGCACAGAATATAGGCAAAATAAAAATCAGTACTGATAGGGCAGTCACTAAGCTATGGACATAAGGAAAGGTCTCATTTAAAAGGTTATTTGAACTCGGTTGAAGAAAACCAAGCATTCTAAGAGGCAAACTGGGTATGGGGGAATATACATGAAAGGTAGCAAGTAGACTAGTGTAACAACCCCATATATATAAAAGAGAATATGTAAGAATGGGAAAGGTACTAGGTTGTGAAGTGAATTTTTTTTCCTTCGTAGGAGAGGTGGGAGAGTGACAAGGTTAGATACTTTGGTAACTGAATAGGTTAGTGTGAGAAGATACTTAAGGTAGGGAGGCCAAACAGGAGGCTATTAAAATAATCCAAGTGAGTCTGAAGTAGGTTATGGCTATGGAGCAAGAGGCAGGCAAGAGATGTTTGACAAGATAAGGCAACTAATTGGATAAGTAAGGTGTCCAGAATGAGAGATTGTAAACCTGAGTGACTAGAAGGATGAACATATGGTAGTCAAATTTTGATTTAAATGTGAGTCTTGCCTGAAAGACATTAATATGTCTAATAAATGGTGATATATAGGACTAGAGTTCAGTACACACATGGGCTAAATATATAGATTTGGGAGTCATTTACATAAGTACAATAAACCCATGGAAGTTGATTAGTATCCCAATAAGTAGAGGAGAGGGCCAGTCAGTGGATATGGCATGATTCTTCAGAAAAAGAAGTCAGATCCTCAGGAGAACTTGTAAAAAGTTGTGACAAAAAAGAAACAAATATCTAAGTATTTAGGAGAAGGATGAATTTTTAAATGCTACCAAGAAGTATAGGAGGAAGAAGAGAGGCTATTAGATTTGACTGATAATTCCAGAGAGCAATTTCAATTGAATGTTGTTTGGAGGCCAGATTATAAAAATGTAAAAAGAATTAAAGGAAGCAAGAGGTACAGAGTTCAGTCAAGAAGTTTGCCTGAGAAAAGGTAGAGAGATATTAGATGACAGCTAGTGGGAATGTTCGGAGCTATTGATCTGTGCAGAAATTGAGTTTACAATCTTGACCTCTTTAGGCTCAAACTGAATTTTACTCTACTTGGGAAACATTTCCCAAGCCTTCTGTTCCAGGCTTAAGATATTTGCTGTGGTGAGAAGTAGGTATACAAAGGATGAAGTTTTACCTTTAGGACATGTTTTTGGCCATGTTAAATTTCTTGGTTTTTTTTTTTTTTTTTTTTTTTTTTTTAACCTTGTTTTAGGCTTGGGCTTAATTTTGCCTAAATATTGCATTTCCCTCCCTAGTTACCTACTCAGAAATCACAGAATTGGGATAGTGACCTCATTAATGCACTTCATAGGGTTAGAATACCAATACAATGTCCTAATAGGAAATTAACTTCAGTGTTACTAGGACATGCTGATGCCACATTCAGCACAAGGCACATAGACACTTATTGATCATGACCATTAATATCCAGGGAAGTCTGGTAGTTCTTGGTCCTCTGTAGATAAGGAACACCAATTTATTGTCATACTTAATAATTTGATACTATTTTAAAAGTCCCCTCTATCTTTTGAACCTGATAAGAAATTGTCTGGTTAGATTTCAGTGGACTTCATCACAAGTTGAAATAATTTACCATATCCATGCTATCAATGGTCAGAAGCAGGATTGGTTGCAGAGAGTTAAATTAAATTAAATTAGTCTCCATAGGTAAATTGATTAATACAGATTAATCTTAACTTTTTACACAACCCCAGGTATATAAATATGTAAGTTAGGTATACAAATATCATAATCGCATTCAATTATTCACCCCATATGGGATTGCAACCAAAACTTAGTATAATCAATTTCCTATGAATTGCCTAATGAAGGGGATTTTGAGAAGGCATATGGTCATGACAGGTAACAAGTATAACAGATAATAAGTACTTTTTTATAGAGTTCCTTGTACTGACTGCTATGGAAAATAGCCAGAAACGACTGGGAACTCCTTGTTGGAGGGAGAGGATAGGGGAATCATGGTTTTCATTACAATGGAGTGTTTTTTTTTTTTTTTTTTTTTTTTAATAAAACAACACTTATTTCCCTTATTTTTTCTCATTCCAGAAAACCATATAATAGTTTTGGGGGTTTTATGACAAGAAAAAAATGTATATTTAAATACATTGAATTTAATAACTTGGTAAAATGTGACTTTTTGGTTGTTCCAGTGTTCTATACCCAGAGACCACTCCTGTACATATGCACACCTCTGCAAAGAATGGAAGGGATGTCATATATTTTTTGGGAGGGGGAAGGGGGCAGTCTATACTTTGTGATTTTGCAACATTTATCAACTTATGGCAGTTCTTTCAATTTTCATTGCTATAGTCATTATGTGTAATGTTTGGACTAACTTTCTGGAGGTCCTTCAGATGGACCTTGATCTTAGTGGAGGAGTGCAGGAGGCAGGAGAATCACCAGGAGGATGGTCAAAATTAAATGTCCCATTTCCAGTCCTCAGCCCTTAAATGCCTTGGTATTATTACATCATTACAGCACACTGTGTATGTGTGAACTAAAGAACCATTACATCACCATGCTAAGTACTAAGTATATGTATACTAAAGAATCATCATCTCATCAATTCCATTAAGTTAACACCTTGTTATAAGTATCCTTGTTTCAAGTATACTTCTCCAAAAGTTCTGACCCTCTACAATTGTGTATGTTATTTTCCTGGTTCTGCTAATATCATTTTGTGTCAGTTCATGTCTCCATCCTTTTCCCTTCATAAAATTTATTATTTCTTACAGAAGAATCATTACTTCAGTTACCACAATTTGTTTAGCCATTGACTATCAAACATCTTTGTTTCCTCTACTTTGCTACAACAACAACAACAAAAAAGTGTTATAAATATTTCATTATGTATAACCTTTTTGGTCATTGATCTCCTTGGAGTATACACCTGACCTTGGAGTTAAAGGGTATGGACATTTTGGCCACTTTCTTTAAATAATTCCAAATTAATTTCCAGAATGCCTATACCATTTCTTTGGTTAGTGATTTGGAGCATTCTTTCGTATATAGTTTGTGATTCTTTTGAAACTTGTTCAATCCTTTGACCACGTTTCTGTAGGGGAAAAGTTAATAGCTTCTAATGGGAAAACATGGTCTGAGTTCTTAAGTCTTACATTTTGAAAGCTCCAGATGATAAGACAATAGGGAAAGGTTTATAGCTGCTGAGAAGTCTAGTGATGGATAGATACATATAGTTTTCAAGGAGTTTACAGACTGAATGTACTGGAGAAAAATTAACCTGGCTTTTTCCCAGAGGTAAAAGTTTTTCCCACTTTTTACTTTACCTGTTAAAAGAAGTTGATGACACCCCAGGCAGTAGAATTGAAAAAGGAGCAGGGCTTTTGCCAGTGATTACCACAAAGCAGCAGCCCTGGGCCTGGCTATAGTGACTGTGCCCACAGTAGGGTTTGCTTCTGCTTTTCTCACTGGATGAGGTGTTTCTTGGTCTAATGAGAGCGTGAAAAACTAGCTTCCTTTTCTGTTCTTATTCTTGTGTAATTTAGGCAGAAGTTGAAGGGTCATATTTCTTGTTGACTGATCCTTTTTGGTCTTGCCATTCAACATAAACTTTTTAGAATTTCTTCTTAACAGTGGCTTGTCTGTCACAGCTGCAGGTTTCTGCCTAAAGAATTAGCCTGAGTTAAACTTTTCATTTAAATCTCAGTAAAACATTGATCATCTGGTTGGAACCTAGGTGAAAGAAGATAATCTCATCTATCTAGGATAATGAGTTTTTTCTTTTTCAGATGTCCCAGATAGGAATAAATTATTTTTTTCCATTCCTAAGATTCTGAGTCTGTAATCCAAGTTCTTAGTGCATTTAGTTAGTATCTCAAAAATTCTTTCCTGAATAGAAAACTAGCATGTTTTCCAATGTTTCTTAATAGTCTTAAGAAAAAATGTGGGAGCCTGAATGTAGACATCCCCTTTCTAATAATATATCATTAGCCATTAATATCTAGGTTGTACCTAGGGATATAGACTGGGATATATACTTGTTATTTAGTCATATATAGTGTGCCAATAATGAATGATTAAATGAGAAGTTTGAAAGGAAATTGGGAAGATGTCTATGAACCGATATAGAATGAAGTGAAAAATATAAAGAACAACTTGAAATATTTGAGAACTTTGCTCAATACCATAACATCTTCCCCTCCAAAGGACTAAAGTTGAAGCATACCACCCATATCTTATGAAAATTAAAATGCAGAATGAAGTATATATATGTAAATATATATAATACATTTTAAATAACCAATAGGTAATGTGGATTTTATTTTTAAATTGTCTTGGGGGCAACAGGAGGGAGAGATAATAGAAATAAAATATATGACTATCCCCAAAACTCACTGAGAACTGAAATTCACCAACTTCAAATGCAATAATTTGTCCAGAGGAAGTGATTATGTGCCTCTTTTTACTATGGGTTAAGATCACAGAATAAAGATCATAAGCAAATAGATTTAAAAGTGTAAGGCACTTTAAAGGCAACAAATATTTGTTCCATTGTAATTAAATGCCTGGTAAGTATTAAGATTAAGAGTGCATTTAATTAGACAGTCCTTACCTTAAGGAGATTACAGTTTGATAATGAGGATAAGACAACAGCACAGATAGCTATCATACACAATGTTATATTTACTGAGATTTCAAAACCATGTTATTGGAATTACAAAGCAAAAAGTCTGAAAAGATTATTAATTGGGGGTTAAGAATGTTTTATGAGGAAAGGGGGACATTTGCAATAAGCGTTATATAGGTAGAATCAGTAGGTAAAGGGGTATAGAGGGGATTTCAGATGTAGGGGACAGTGAACAAAGGCATGGGGTCATAAAAATGATGCTTTTGTTAGAAAATTTAGTGAAGCATTGAATGTATGTAGTTTTATGGCAAAAAGTAGCAACTCCAAGTTCTTTAGAGGTTTGAATATCAAGAGGAGGAATATGTCATTAAAATTCTATGGGGAAGAAAGAAAATTCTGACAATGTGAAGGATGAAGTTGTGGGAGAAAAAAAAAAAACTTGGATTAATGAGGGAGGGTGGGTAATGACAATCTGTACTAGGATTATGGCAATGCGAATAGGAAGGCATAGATGATGCAAAAACTATTTTGAGGGTGGAAGAAACAGCACCCACTGTAACTGATGAGATGATGGAGGGCCAAGTTCGTATTTGTACATGTTTTGTACAATAATTCATATTTATGAACAAAGATGAAGACTGTCTCAGCTCTGGGAAGGTGGGCTTTATTCTGATAGCCAAAAAGCATCGTCACCAAGACCTGATGCTCCCTACGTAGATCCCTTTTATAGAAACTCCAATAAGTGGTCTGTCAGTGAGTAGAACTGGTTAGAACAGTGGGCATGGAAAGACTTTGGGACTAAGGATTATCATGGCAGGGAAGTAGGGATTTGTGGAAGGAAAAATTTCAAGGATTTTTACCTAGACACTCAACATTTCTAAATTGTCATATTTGAAAGATGGCACCAGTAGGGCATGGCATATCCAAGTTATATTTTCATTAGTAGGTTTGGACTTAATGTGCTAAGCCATTCATATACTCTTGCCTGGAACAGCTGGCTTGGGTTGGGTATTGCCGTCTGCAGCTATGGAAAAGAGCAAAGCTAGCTTGCTCTTCTGGGAATGGAGCTCATGACCTGGTTTCAGTATATATTTCTAGTGGCAGCTGTAGCTGCGGGGGTTGGTTGCTTTTGGCTCTTGTTTGCAAGGCTGACGTTTTGGAATTTTTCCTTTCTCTTTCTGGAATCATGATTTCTAAAGCATCACCTGATTATGGAAAGTGGTTTGGTTTCTTTGGAGGTAGGGTAAACGTGGGGAGGATTTCAGGAGTGAGATTCCATGGCTCTGCTTTGAATGAAGGGTAGAACTAGCTACTTTATCAGAGGATAAGAAGTCAAAAGTTCTTGCTTCTGAATCCCAGCTCTGAGGTAATGAGAACTCGACTGTTTTCACTTAACCTCCGTTTCCTGCTTGTGGGGGAAACCCCTCCCCAGAGGTGCAGCGAGAATGTCGAGGAAGGTTTAGAGATCCTGTGATAAGAAATTCTGGAGAGCCTAAATAGATTCCGAAGAGTCTCCGTTATCACTAGGATAATGGCCATCATTAAGTGCTAATTTTCATTTCTTAAAGGTTCAATTTCACCCCTGGTTGAAGGAATGAAAGAAGGAAAGGAGAACACATCTCTAAGGAGAGGACTTGGAGGTAGAACTTAGAGGTGGAATACAGAGGAGCCTTACAGCACAACAATGGGAAGGAAAAAAGACGATCACTTAAACGTTCACGATTTGAACAAAAATTTCAAATGTCTTTACGGTCGAGCTTATTCTAATTCCTCGTGCTTGTACCCTGGTTCTTCCGTTTTCCCCTTGTGTACAAGCGCCTCTGTTTCCTGAACATCTTTAGGAATGGGGAGGGGGGGAGGGAAAAGTCATTTTATAAGTGTGAGACCCTTGGGATAGCGAGTGCACAGGGGCCATGGGGAGGGGGGGGTCAATTAGGGAATTCAGCTGAGGGAACCGTTGGAATCTCTACCCCATAGCTCATTGTTCTCTGTCCCCTCTTGTCTCTGGCAGGCCTGCCCTTGTGTATTACCTGCAGCGCCCAGTGAAACTAGCTGCGGTCTATTTTCTCAGCCAAAGCTACTCATCTATCCCCAAGAGCTGCAGGCAGTGCCTAATGGGGAATCTCCTCCATGAGAAACTAGATCAGCATTTTCCTGCCTCCTTTCTCCGGTGACTGAGGGAAGGAGAAAGAAGGTTGTACCTGTGTGGTAGATGAAGTGGAAGAACGGACTGTCAAATTGTTACTTTCTTTATTTCCCGGCATTTCTAAAAGCAATATTCTACTACTGTATTTAATCCTCCAACAGCGAGTGTGTAGGTGGGGGAGGAAGGATGGAGTTGGAGCCTGGGGTAATATATCCAGAAGTAATAGATATGAAGAAGGCAATTAGTATGAAAGATGTAGGTCTTGCAGTAACGTAGCCGTTTGAAAAGTGTATTTTTCCTTTATTTAGTTTATTAAAACATCACTGAAGCACCCTGCCCTTTCGTCTCTCTCCCCAGGAGCTTCGAGACCTTTTTCAATAATACCTTGCCTCTAATCTCAGTTTTGTCGCCAGGTAATTGAAGAAAGAGAAAGTGCTGAGAATGATCCTCAAAAATACTCCTATTTTTGGGCAGAGGCGAATCTTAAAAGCTCCAACTTGGGCCTCTATATATGCGGGCTCGAGAGACGGCACAGCTTGGGAGTACCCACACACCCAGTGCTCAAGGACTTGAAGGACCTGACCAGGGTCCGTGCTCTGGCATGAAAGGGCGAGCTAGCCGAGGCTAGGGCCCAGGGCACTCTGAGGCTCACTCTTCCCTATTCCACCTTCTCACCCTTTTATTTTTATTTTTGGAGGAGTGGTGGTGCTGAGGGTAGAATGTCACCTCCAGGATGGGATGAGTGGGCAGAAAAGTTTAGGAATATTTCTGCAACCAACTCGGGGGTGGCGGAAGAGTGGCGGGCCCTGACCCCTGTGCCCTAAGTGTAGCCTTCACTCCCAAAGTGGAGGGAAGCCGGGGGCGCGGGAAGCCCAGCATCTTTCCCCAACTCAGAGAGGCTCCGCACAGAGCGGCGCGCCACTTAGCCTCCCTCACCCAGGCCTCGGGCGGCTTAGGCTGCGGCTTCAGCCTCGGGCGCGCGGGCGTGTCTGCGCGTGTCAGCGCTCCCGGACGGCTGGGGCCCCGGGCGCCCCCAGGGCCAGGGGGTTTCCTCAGTTGGGGGCGGGGGTGAGGGCGGGCGGGAGCGCCTCCGGGCTGAGTCGCCGCCGGCGCCGGGGGCCCGAACTCCGCTTCCGCCGAGGGTTAGGGCGGAGGGGGGCGCGGCGCGGGGAGGGAAAGCGCTACGCGCCGAGTCTGCGGCTGGGAACCGGCGGCCGTCTGGCCTGCGCCCCGCGGGGCAGCGCTAGACCCTGGCGTCCTCCATCTTCTCTCCTGAGCCTCCCCCTGCTCCAGCTGCCTGAGCCGCGGACCGCAGCATCCCACACCCCCGCGGGGGGGGACGCCGCGGCGCCTCCCCGCCCCCGGCCCCACCCCAGCCCCCCCGCCGAGGGCCCGACCCCCCAACCGGCAGCCCTCCAGGGCGCCCCTCTCGGGCGTGCGGGCGGCGGGGGGGCGCGGGCAGGGCAGCGGGGGCCGGGGGCAGCACCCGGGGCTCCCTCCGCCCGCGCTCGCCGCCGCGGTGGTGCGTCCCGGAGGTTACCGGAAGTGGCCGCGCTCGGCGCTGCCATGTTGAGGAGCCGCCGCTGCCGCCGCCGCCGCCGCCGCCGCCGCTTTGTTGTCGCCTCCTCCGGCTGAGGAGGCTCCCCGAGCGGGGGGGAGCGGGGAGGAGGGGGCTCGGCCGCCGCCGCCGCTGCCGCCATGGAGGCCAACTGGACCGCGTTCCTGTTCCAGGTACTAGAGGGCCCCGAGGCAGGGGGCGCAGAGACCCCGGCAGGCGCGGGCGGGCGCTCCTCCTCCCTCCTCCCCGCCCGCCCGCCCGCCCGCTTGCCTGCCTGCCTGCCTGCCTGCCTGCCTGCCTGCTTGCCTGCCGGCTCTGCGCCCCAGCCCCAGTCGGGCCGAGCCCCGGCCTCCCTAATCCCCCTTTGTTTTTCCGCCAGCCCGCCCCAGAGCCGCGGGGCGACCGAGGTGTGAAGAGGCGGCCTCCTGGGGTGCGAGGGTGTGTGTGCGTGTGCCCCGACTGGGAGGGGGCCCCCCGCGGCCTGGGGGTGACCCCCGGGCCTCCCGCGGGCACTCACCCCCTTCCCCTCCCGCTCGGAAGGGGAAGGGAGGAGGTCGGCCCGCTGTCACCCGTCCGCCAGCCCGGCGGCTGCCCTAGAGAAGGGGAGGGCGCGCGATCATAGCGCCCCAGGACCTGGGGGGAGTAGGGACTGAGTGCCCCCCCCCAGTCCCTCATCCCGCTCAAGTTTCTCGGCCCCTCTTTTCTCTTCCCCCCTCTCTTGCCTGCTCTCCTTTCTCTTTCCTCTGTGCTCCCTCTTTTTGTTGCTATCCCCCTCGCCGCAGGCCATCCCTGAGTGTGTAGGGAGTGTTCCCGGGCCCCCTGGCACCCCCTGTTCTCTTCCCTCCTGGGACTTGTCCAGTTGGAGGGGTTTGCTCTGGTCAGTGTCTGTGTCTCTGAACTTATCGACTGGATTTGAAATTGTCCTTTTACAAAAGCCTTTGCGCTGGGACTTCACCGCAGCTGTCACCCCTTCCTCTCCCGCATCCTTATCAGCCCCCCAATTCAGTCTGGAGAATTCCCCCCCCCCGGGAACTGAAGGAGGGGGGCCAGGGTCCTAGAGGAAAGCTACCCCTCCACTCGTACTGGAGCCCTTGTCTCTGACCGCGCACATTTCCTTTGACCCGGGGTAGCGCCAGAGAAAGAAAGGGAAGGAGACTGGGAAAGATCCCGCTTGCAAAGCCCCCAGATGAGTCACCCCTTGGGGTGTTTTTCTTCTCTTTCTTTCCCGAAGCCACCCGCTTTCCGCAAGAAACCGTGAAAGTCATTTGTATGGCCGATTTATTAACTGGGTTTACTTTGGTGGAGGGGGGAGGGGAAAGAGGGAGGAATGATGCTTTTCGTTGGGGACCCGAGATGATGGCCCCGTTTATGTGCCCTGGGATGGATTTTTATTTATTTACTTTTCTGTTTCATTCCAATTCACAAACGAAGCGTTTAGTGGGCAGTTCTGATGAGCTCACTGGGAAACTTCGGAACAGAAAGAGGGCAGGAAACTCATCACTTTAAAGTGCGTTCCTCCCACTTCTCTGTTATTTTCCTTCTTTGAATAACTTCGTGAAACCCCAGACTCTTAAAGCTCTTGAGCCCTTTTACTGGAGTTAACCAGGAACGGATATAGAATTTTTAATAAATGTATTCTTTAAACCACTTTACCTACTTCAGTGGTCTTGATTTGAGAGCTGGAGAATCCAACACATTTACCCAGTCTTTTTTTTTTTTTTTTTTTTTTTTTTTTAAAGTAAAGTATTTGATACCTGCAAAGCTGTGTTTTGTGGGTAGTTTGGGATTGGGGTTTTGTTTGTTCTTGGCCTTTATAAACACAGACTTCTTGAAACTGAAGTTTTCAAAATTATGGGACTCCTGAAATTCTTTGTCTCCCCAATCTGATGTTTTTATTTTATTGCATTTTGGTGAGTTTGGTAGTTATGTGTTATATACATTTTAAAAATATATAGGGAGTGTTTGTTAGAGAAGAAATAATATGTAATTGTTTAATGTCCAGGTGATAATAAAAATGACAGATATCTTCTCTAGAAAAACGTTTCAGACATTCACTAAAAATGTGTTTAATAGGCCTCTGGAGTAATTTTGATATGATAAATGATGGAGATTACCACATAAACCTAGCGATTGTGTGGGGGAAGAAGTACTTTGTATTTTAAGGGAAATAATTAATTATTAATACTTGAGTTTAATCGCTACATAGCAATTTTAAATTTCACTGTCCTTGGATAAGTTTCATGTAAGATATCATTGATTAACTGTTTATTGATAGATTTTATGTGATTTTTTTTTTTTTAAGCAAATGGCTCCATCTGCCTTATAGACAGATGTGAGAAGTAAAACTTTGGTCCAAAAGTTGGCTGTTCATATAGTTTTCATTAAATTATGAGAAAACTAATTTTATGTAGATTTGGAGAGAAATTATTGACTGGATATAAAAAATATTCCAGGAATTTCTATTGAAAGATATTGAATAGGTCTACTCTGTTTATATTTTAAATGATTTCCATTGAGGAAATGAAGGAGTAATTACATTGTTTCCATTAGTATCTTATCGCATTTATATTTTAAAACAATTTAACACCTGCTTACTTTCTAGATACAAAGTAGAAAGTGAAAGCCATGGTTGTTAAAATGTTTGATGGATGATTCTCCTAACAGGACATTCAAGATATGACTCACTGATGCTAATTTGTTTCTGTACAAAATCTTTTACCCTCTGGCACTAGAGATTTCATGGTGCCATATCCTACCACCCTGAGTGATGAAATAACATTTTTGTTTTGTTTCTTGCCAACTGGAGACAAGGAAAGCTCAAGCAGGGGTTAAAAACACCACAGTTGAATGGGATAGAAAAAAATTAAAACTTTGATTTGATGATGATCCCTAATCAAATAAAAACCTAAAACTTTGATTTGATGATGATCCTAGAAAAATAAAATCCTGCTCTGCAGATGGGATTTTTTTAAGTGTACCATACCAGAATCAGGCAGCAATTGTTGATTTAATCTGTCCCTATCTCTCATATAGATATTTGGGGATGCTAGTTCTTTCTTAGGAATCAAGGAGTGATTCCTTCAATAGTGGGGTTATTCGTGATAATTTCATCTAAGAAATGTGGATCCAAGGGAACTCTTAGGACCCTTATGAAAGTGAGCTTCAGCAGTTCTGTGAAAGTATTTACGTGGATATCTATATTGATGAAATAGTACTAAGTGCTTTTAGTGCTCAGCCATCTTAATGGTTATTTACTATTGAAAAATGCCTTTAAACTGTCTGAACCTTGTCCAAAAAATTTGCATTCTCTCCTATCTGATCTGTCACAGATGGCTTTGAAATTGTGTATCTTGACCAATCTTCAAATATTAACTATTTGTATACTGTACACAAATTTGGGAATATTAGAATCTGATTGGAAAAAGGGCAGGATTAGACAACAGATCTCTTTAGGCTTCAATGTCACCCAATGAGATTCTTAAATCTCATATAGAGACCAAGAGAAACTCCATTAAAAAAAAGTACGCTGTGTCTCAGTACGAACACTTAAGTCCAGAGATGCCCTGAACTGAAGTACATACAAAGTTTCTGAGAGCTTCCCAGGACTCAGAGGGAGGTGAAGTCAAAGGTACTAAACCTGCTAATTGAAATTAAATCTGTGGATAATCACACTGTGTGGTCACAGGGGACACTGATTTTAAGTTTAGCTTTGGCACTCATCAAATAAACTGGGAGAATGGATATTCTTATCCGTTGGGGAGAAATTGTATGCATGCATATGAATGTGTGATTACATGTCTTTGTTTTTCTATCCTGAAGGAGGCTAGCTAAATGATTGCAGGATTTGTGATTGTAGTGTGAGAGAAGGATAAATAAGTTTCTAAACTCAAGCTGTGTGAAAAGGCCTAGGATACTGCACTCAAACTTTTTAGGGTTTTTAACTCTGGTTGCTTATGTCCTCCTAGGAATGTGGAAAACTAAATTTTAGGGTTTGGGACCATTGACCCAGCCTCAGATAATTTTTGAAAAAAAAATTATTGGAGAACTTTCAGGAAGTAGGCCATCAAACCTTAAAGTGTTTGTTATCATGGAGATAATATGAATCTTGGTAGAATCAAAACCAGGGTAATAACACAAATATCAACAAGCTGATGTAAAGGAGAAAATTGGGTTTTATGACTGATGGAAATTTCTAGGCAGCCTATTAATAATTCCTTAGTTTTTATGGAAGGTTGTTTTTTGGGATAATGGGATGGAGAGAAATACACATTAAAACAAAGCACCTGCCTGATATTTTAACAAAAACAAGAACTTCTGGAGAAATACAGACTTAAAGGAGAAATTTAAAGTTTTTAGGGTATTTTCTTTAAGCTGTCTTTGACAATGCAGTGGCTTAGAGACAACCAGTTTTGGGAAATGGACTTATCTAGCATCAGATGAATTATATAATAGTTAGAAGTACTTTGCTGTGGAATCTCCTGACAGATACCCCACAGGTTGTACAAAAACAGTTTAATTTCAACACAGTCTCTGGTACGGTTAAGGGCAAATTTAAAAAGTAAACTTACAGCTAATATACTGCTTAGAACACTAGATTCCATTCATCACTTAGCAGTAATATCCCTTTTGCTTAATCACTAAAGATTTTCTGGTGAGAAAGGAGGAGACATGAGTCTTTCCCCTCCTATTGAATTCACAAGTGTATACTTTTGCTGTGTTTTATATTGCAGTGAGGAGCTAAGTACATATTTGTAGTGTAATTTTTTGGATAAATTATATAAATATGACTTTTTAGTACTGACATAATAATGCAAAGGGACTTTATCAGCTAGTGCTTCCCTTCTGAATTAAGGTAGTTTGATAGTTGAATCAGCTGTTTAAAAGTGAGAGCAACTTTATTGAAGGAGTGGCAAAAGTTTGTGTACTGTTTGGTTATTTGAATGTTATGTGCTGGGGGTTTCTGAGTTACTCAGGTTTGTTTAACCCCTGTTACAGCAAGTATGTTTTCAAGGTCTTCCATTTGTTTCCTTGGGTTTGTGTTGTCTGGAGCATGTTGAATTTTGAAGGCTGTTGTGAGTGGTTGTGTTTCTTAAGTGTAAATGTTTGGTTTTAGGCCCATGAAGCCTCCCATCACCAACAGCAGGCAGCACAGAACAGCTTGCTGCCTCTCCTGAGCTCTGCTGTGGAGCCCCCTGATCAGAAGCCGTTGCTTCCATTACCAATAACTCAGAAACCTCAGGCACCACCAGAAACATTAAAGGATGCCATTGGGATTAAAAAAGAAAAACCTAAAACCTCCTTTGTGTGCACTTACTGCAGTAAAGCTTTCAGGGACAGCTACCACCTGAGACGCCATGAATCCTGCCACACTGGGATAAAGTTAGTGTCACGGTCAAAGAAAACCCCTACCACAGTGGTACCCCTTATCTCCACTATCGCCGGAGACAACAGCCGAACTTCGTTGGTCTCAACCATTGCAGGCATCTTGTCAACAGTTACTACATCTTCCTCTGGCACTAACCCTAGCAGCAGTGCCAGTTCCACTGTTATGCCAGTGACACAGACAGTCAAGAAGCCCAGTAAGCCAGTCAAGAAGAACCATGCTTGTGAGATGTGTGGGAAGGCCTTCCGAGATGTCTACCACCTTAACCGGCACAAGCTGTCTCATTCAGATGAGAAGCCTTTTGAATGTCCTATTTGCAATCAGCGCTTCAAGAGGAAGGATCGGATGACTTACCATGTGAGGTCTCATGAAGGAGGCATCACCAAACCATATACTTGCAGTGTTTGTGGGAAAGGCTTCTCGAGGTACTGGGTTTTTTTCCTTTTTAAACCTATGTTCTCAGTGAACTTCATTTTTGTCTCCTTGAAGATGGGGGAAGAGGTGGTTGGGCAAAACTTGGAATACCATATGAAACTGGTAATAGGTACTGATGCTAACTGGTTCCAATTTAGTTCAGTTGAATGGTGGTCAATACCTTACTTTGTTTAGGAAATGCCCTGGTAGATTCAGTCCGGGATTTAGTATAAAGGCATATATTGCCATGACAATTGAATGTCTTGGTATAGGAGCTACAGACTGTACAGATTAAGGAAGAATTCCTCCAGAGGAGGGGGAGCTTTTCTAACTTACAATAAGGTACTTGGGAAAATATTTCTTTTCTCCTGTCTGAGTGCTGAGACTTTCATTAGCTTTTCTTGGATAAGGTGAACTTTTAAGGCCCCATTCCAATTCTAAATCTTATGGTCCTCCTTTTAAAAAATCTTTAAAAAACCTATAGTATAGCTATATCCTTCCAATCACAGGTTATTAGGGCTATAATTTTGGCTGTATTTTAACCATATGGGTTAAGGTTTAGAGTAATTTGGTGTTGGAGAAGAGATAGTCTTCACAGGTAAATAGGGAAAGTTTTTATTTTATTTGTGAAAGGAAAAGGGTCATTAATGCTATCACTTCCTTTAAACTATAGATACTACTCCTCTTCCCTCTCCTCTACAAAGGCAAAAGGAATATAAATATCATGATGGGTGCCATCTATGTGTTCCATTACATTTCGTATCTTTCTTTTTCACAGACCGGACCACTTAAGCTGTCACGTAAAACATGTCCATTCAACAGAGAGACCCTTCAAATGCCAAGTAAGAGTTAAAATGACTTATCCTTAATATATCACTTAATTCACATGATCTAGAAAGTATAAGCTAATCACATTTCTCAGATGCTGAATGATCTGGAAATTACCAACTTAGAGATAATGTGGTCCATTTAAATGCTAGTTTAACTTTTAAAAAATGATAGTTTCTATTTCTGTGTTGTAAGACCTTTAAAAATGGAAATATTTTACCTTTGTCAAGCAGTTGTCCCTCTACTTTGAAAATACCATTTTTATTAGTAGAAAAATTCCTTATTCTTACAAAGATCAGTTTGTATTTGGATAAGAAGGATGAAAGAAGATTTAAAATAAATTTCTAGATTGGTAATTAAGATTTGTGAGGAAATAACTTAAGTTTTCTCCAGATTTTTATCACTAACTCTTACCAGGTTTTAAAACAAATTCCTTTGGACTATTAGAAGAGGTTGATGATAGTTAGCAAATGATTTTTGGTAACATAAAAAAATTGTAACAAAGAAAATTAAATACTGAAAGCTAAAACAAAGGATTTTTAAAGCTTTAGTTATTCTAGTTTGTTGCTGAAAGTCTTTAACTTATGTGATTGACTAGTCAAATTGATTAGTCACTACAAACAGGTTGGAAAAAGTACAAATTACATGAATTCAAAGAAAAATCCAAAAGAATAAATTTTTCCTCAAAATAGAAGGGGCTGATGTTCATGAAAGATTACAAATCACCATTTTAAGACACAAATAGGCAAACTTAATAATTCTAAGTAATGTTGGCATAGTGACACATAGATAGTACAGCGTGCTTCAAAATGAGTGGAACAGGATAGTCTATATTTAAAAAAAGTTTTCCTCCCTCATGCAGACATGCACTGCTGCCTTTGCCACCAAAGACAGACTGCGGACACATATGGTTCGCCATGAAGGAAAGGTATCTTGTAATATCTGTGGTAAACTTCTGAGTGCAGCGTATATCACCAGCCACTTAAAGACACATGGGCAGAGCCAAAGTATCAACTGTAATACATGTAAACAAGGCATCAATAAAAGTAGGTGAAACTTTTTTATGCTATATATATATATTTTTTTTTTTTTTTAAACTGCTTTTAAAAAAAATAATGTACCAAAGATGTTCATATCATGGTTTGAGTTCCATATTCTTGGTCAACTTTGGTATTTTTGCTTTTTACTGAAACCTCCCAGGGTGCCTCAGAAGAAGATCATAATAGTGTTAGATGTTTCCAACCTATACACAAACACTAGCTCAGGAGCTCCATTATTTTCAGATCTGATGTTTGTCCACATTGATTTGCAAGCTTCATTTGCTATGTATGCCCATGTTAGAAATAACATAATTGTCTGACCATTCTTTTCCAATGAATAATTTTTCCTAGGAATTGGAATGAAAAGTTCTAATGTTTTAAAACTCAGGGAGCAGAAAATGACTGTTGTTTTGCTGCTTATCCTTAATTGTGATGATTGTTTTAGAGTAAAAGAATTTCCAATATACTATTGATCACTAATTTCATTAAGGTCACATTCTTAAAAATAATCTTAAGAGTAAACTAAGTTTTTTGGAGATGTACTTTTTTTCTTTGTTAAAATAATGTTTTCTCATTGAACTCAAAAATTTTATCTCCCTGAAGAACTGAAAGTCAGTCTCTCCCCCTTTTTCTCCTTCTCCTTCTTTCTCTGTCTGTCTGTCTGTCTGTCTCTGTCTCTGTCTCTCTTCTCTCCCTTTCTCCCTCTCCCTTTCCCTACAGTGCATGTGGGCAGGCAAGCAGAGCTGGATTACCAGGAGAGATTGTAATAGGAACTGAACTCTCACACCTCTAGGTCAAGTTTGGCAGAGTTGAAAAGTTATGACAAAACCATTTTCAGTCTCAAACTAGTAAAGAAATGGAATTTCTTACTCAGCTGAAGAAAAATGAAACTAATTTACTTGTCAGGTCTAAAGTTGGGGATTGACTGTTTCCCATGTACCGATTATTGATGATGTTGCTTGCTGCTGCTGCTACTAAATAATTTTGCATTTATACAGGGTTTTTTTTTTTAAGATCTCTGTAGTCATTTGAAATAGAACTTTCTTGATTTTGCTTTACATTTGAGATACAGAAACAACAAATCCTCAAAAGATAGATAACTAAAAATGAATGAAATACTTCACCTGTATTAAATTTGACTAACTCAACTTATTTTCAAATATAAACAGAATGAATAAATCAAACTAAATATTTTTAACTTTATGAGGACATTTTAAAGTTTAATTTTTAATGTGCTTCATTGTGGTCAAGAAAAGCATTTTGAAAAAGATTGATTACTCCCAACAATTGTACATTAAATTCCCTTTAAAAGACATTAATCAGTATTTGAAATAGTGAAGAGCTTTTTAGGATATTTGGTCTGGGTTTCTTCAGTGCCCCTGCTCCCCTGTTTTGTGCATTTCTTATCTTTTAACTGATGTGGTCATTAGGCATGAAAGAGATGAGCTTTGGAGGAAGCTAGATGAACAAACTGCAAATATCAAGAAGAGTAATATAAGTGGTGATCAGTATCCAAGAGTATCTCGAAATTTTGAAGTAAAACAAAGCTTTTCAAGGTGAATTTTATGTTTTGTATTTGTATTTGATTGGAGTAGCATGCATGAATGAAGAGACCAGCAACCAGAAGCAACAGCAGCAGCAGCAGCATGTGACCAGCTGGCCAGGAAAGCAGGTAGAGACACTGAGATTGTGGGAAGAAGCTGTCAAGGCAAGGAAGAAAGGTAAGAGTAGGTTAATGGCATTTTATATGTACACCAAGAAATGTTTTAATTTAGTATGTCAAAAAATCAATGTAAGAGACTATTAGAGTGAAGGGTGTTAAATGTGTGGATTGTAAAACATCCTATGCAGAAAAAAATCTGGTAAAGTTTTATTTTTGACAATGAGGTATCTGAATAATTTTTTTTCTTATTGGAAAATTGAAGTCTTTGTATATCTTCCTGAGTGTTTTTGGTTGGTCTTTGTCATATATTTGGAGACAAATTTGTTTCTTAGATGGATGCCATTAGTCTTCCTTTGTTGTTATCTAACACTGAATTTGCCATTGACATCCTTGCATTTTTGTCTACCTTTTTCTTTCAAAAAAAAAAAAAAATTCTCATTTTTAGTGTTGGATGACATATCACTTTTGTGCCTTTAGCAGTTGTTGGATAATTTCCTTTATGTCCCATCTTTTCACTACATCCCTTCCTGTTCTGGCCTCTCTGCATCTCTTCTCCTCTTCCCCCTATCAACCACAGTGCTGATTTCTTTCCTCTTCATGGTTTTGACTTAAATGTCATTATTCAGTGGAATATAGGATCAGCATAAAGTATCCCTCAATTCAAAAGTTTATTGTTATTGATGAAAAATTGAGAATCATTTGCTTTTACTTTTGTGTATACCATGTTAAAAAAATCACTTAATACCAATTGCTCATTTATAGTTGTTCCACTCACTGACCACAACTTTGACTTCTGGTCTATCATGGTGCTACTTTAGATAAGCATATTTGTTAGCATAGCTCCAGTTTCTGACATATTTCCCCTCATCCTGTGGATTTAGAAATTCTTCTTACAGCCTTTCCTTCAGTCCCTATTATTTTTAATTTGTTAGAAATCTCCTGCATATGTTGTTCCACTGCAGTGTCTTATGTCCTATAGTTTCTTCCATCTTTTGCTTTTGTGGAGGTGGCTGCTCTCCCTTCCCTCAGATCCCTTCTAAATATCTAATGATTTTACTAAAGATAATGGGAATAGCATCCTTTTTCATACATCCAATGGCAATTGGAGAAAAGAATGCAGCATTCCAGACAGGCCTTCCTCAAGAGCTGCTTGTTCCTGTCTTCCAAATGTAATTATTTGTCATTGTTTTGACAAATTGCTAGTGATAGTGAATAGATAGTTGGGGAAGGGGAGGCATATTTACTATGATAATTAATACAAGTAATTTTAAGCATATTGAAATTATATTTTATTTAGAGGTCAAGGAGTCATAAATGCTAATCAAGTCATATTAAAGGAACATTGTCAGACTTAAGAAATAAAGACCCTGAAAAGTAGATGGCAATATCAGAGAATACATCATAATTAGGCATGTTACTACCCTATCTTCTGTTAGATATTGTATTTCACTTTGCTTGTATAATAACTGTTTAGGCTCATCCTTTGACCCTCATGAAACAAAATGTTACTGTGTTCCCTTTCATTGCACACTGCCATTAGATATCAGAAACTCTGTATCCATGTTCAGCTTTGTAACATTTGAGAGAGTAGGGAAACCTTGATTAGTTTAGAGATTAAACTAAATTCCTGGTGTCCCTTTAAATGTTGGGGCTAATGTTAAAGCAAAGAATTTAGTAAAGTTTTTAGAGAATTTGTGCGACCAGATTGAGCTAACCAGGGAATGGCTGCTTATTAACTCTTTCAAGGAGGAAGCATCTACACTAAATGACCCCACTTGTAGAAACAATTATAGAAACATCAAATTTAGTCTCAAATTCATTTTAGCTTCAGTCTATTCCTTTTCATTTCTTTAGTCACATCACTGGTAGCCCACCCATATCCCTCTTAAGAGGTCTGTACCCCGGCTAACCAGCAGGTGGTGCTGATTTTTATGAGGGTGGGGGTTGGGCCAAGTGAAATTTTCTCTTAAGAGGAATGAGGGAAGGACCAGGAGTAAGGACCCTCACTGGATAGTCTCCTTGTCTGGGCCATTGATTAACCCTTTTCCGGTATGCTTGATGGTTCATGTAATGTGTACAAGTATTTTGTGTAAGGATTAATTTATTAAGTTAATATATAAGATAGGCAATGGGAATGGGATGGGAAAGGGGGCGGGGCATAGATGTGATGTGAAGTGTTTTGTTTTAACATACTTAAGAAACTTGTTATCAGATTTATTTAGCAGAAATGATTTTTCTAAGACTGAAATAAGCAGATAATTACTGAAACAGCTTTGCTTATCAGTCCCTAATAATGCCTTTTTAAAACCTTCACAGAATGTCAGTTCACCTTTGAGAAGGCTATAGAGTACGTACCATTCGGTATGTACACACTCTCTCCACTACTTACAATGTGCCTCATGACAGGATTTTTCTGATTGTACGATACGATACTGTGTAACCAACGGCCCAGCTCTGTGTAAACCAGCCCCTCGTCTGCTGGTGGTTGGCTCTTCCCAGGAAAGCGTTTAGAATTCAGACGAACTGCATGAAGTGATAGTGAGAATACTTAGCCCTACTGCGGTACCTCTGCCCCCCAGAGTGCCATGCAGAAGTTAACTCATCCTCACACCACCATTGTGAGGTAGGTAAGTTTGACTCCCCCCACAAGGGGGGAAACCCAGACTGAAAGACTGAACAACTTGCCTAAGTCCTAAAGGAAGTTAGTATCAGAAACAAGATTAGTACTCTGGAGTTCCTGCCTTCCCCTGTACTCAGAAGGCACCTCTGTCATATTGACTTCTTGGTTGAAAAAAATGTTAATATTAACATATTAAATACTTGTGGCTTTTAATTTTTTAAAATTGATTCAGAAGATTTTTTTTTTTTTAATTTCATTTATGGTTTTGAGAATCTAAAGGCCTTTTTGTCTTCTTATTTTAGAAGCTGCTAACCTGTGCCAAACCTCCACGGCTGCTACGACACCTGTGACTCTTACTACTCCATTCAATATAACTTCCTCCGTGTCTTCTGGGACGATGTCAAACCCAGTCACAGTAGCAGCTGCAATGAGCATGAGAAGTCCAGTAAATGTTTCAAGTGCAGTTAATATAACCAGCCCGATGAATATAGGGCACCCTGTAACTATAACCAGTCCACTATCCATGACCTCTCCACTAACACTTACCACCCCAGTCAACCTCCCCACCCCAGTCACCGCCCCAGTGAATATAGCACACCCAGTCACTATCACATCTCCAATGAACTTACCCACACCAATGACATTAGCTGCCCCATTGAATATAGCAATGAGACCTGTAGAGAGCATGCCTTTCTTACCCCAAGCTTTGCCCACATCACCTCCTTGGTAAACAGTGTTATTAAAAAAAAAAAAAAAAAAGTTAAAGTAAATATTTACCAGCAACATTTTTTTAGTTTATTAAAACAAAAGTCAAACCAAGAAATTGGGAGATATTATTACACTAGTTAATAAAAGACTTAAGTAGCATTTTTCTCCAATTTGGGATTTTTCAAAGTAGGTTGGGTAAAGTGATCACTGGACCACTTCCCTTTAAACAGATTTTTCCTTTAGTTCACAGCAACCTTGAAAACGGATAGTAGTTGATGAGATGAAATGCCACAAAGAAAACCAGATATATGAAATGAAACACATATGTGCAAAAAGTAGCATTACTATTTTTATCCCAGAGAATATTCTGATTAGGAAATCATTTTTCTTTAAACACTAGCAGAACTCTTCCTTTCCCAAATAGGGTGGACAGTTGATTTTTAACCTGCCACTTCTAAATCCACTTATTGAGAGCTAGTGTAGAATTATCTATGTTTAATGTTTTTATGAGTAAATGCATTACATTGTCATAATAAAATGCATTTCAGAGAATATGCATTTTACCTTTGGGAATATGTTAATTTCAGGCAGCATTCCCTATGGGAAAGGTGATACCAGCTCTGATATGCAAAGCATATGATAATTTATCATTCTAACTTCAACATATAATAGGGATTGTGACCTGATATTTGGAGATGTAAATATTGCTCAGCATATTAATCCTGATGGAGTATAGCATTGTAGTTGACTTTTTAAAAAAAAAAACAAAAAACAAAAAAAGACAAAAACAAAATTGTGTTTGGTAAGGAAAGGCTGCTCCTGACAGAGGAGGAGACAAAAGTATGTGGACAGGGAGGCTCCTGGCCTACCTACACCTCTGGGACTCTTATTCAAGAGCCAAGGAGTACTTTGAAATACTTAACAAATTATTGCTTTAAAATTGGAAGACGCTGGAGGCACTTAGATGTGATGTATATGCCCCTCTCTCTCCCAATCAGAACCTGTTGATATTGCAACAGGGACAGATGTGTTAGTTGCTCACTAGAAGTTTTGTCTTATATTAAATTGTATACAGTTTTTATTCTAACCACTAACTAGGTAGTATGCCCCTTCAGGACAAGCAGAGTGTGTGTCTTTTTTTTTTTTTTTTTTTTTTTTTTTTTTTTAAGTTTCTCTTTCCCTATTTTCTTAATCAAGTGTTGTGCAGATCTGTTGACTTTTGTAAATATTTACATCATCATCACTTTTTTCCTTAATTTTTTTTTAATTAAAGAAAACACTTTTATCAACTTTGGTGTTTTCAGGGAGGCAGCTGTCTGAGCTCCCTGCAGAAACCCTGCAATGATCATACACGTTGAGACATGTGCTTTTTGTTTCTTAGCAGAATGTTTTTTCTGTACATAAGGTAGAAACCAAAAGCTAGGAAAGCAGATACTCTTTAGACCATCATGCCACACATTAATGTTTTAAAAACATTTTTTAAAAGAAAATCCAAAACCAAGACTCTACACGATCTTTTTTTAAGTTGCAATTTGTGTGTGTTTTGTTTTTTATTTTTAATCTTGCAGTTGAGAGAAATGGAAATTAGTTGTGTTAATCTTGCAGAATGTTTGCAGGACTATCAAACTGGACGACTTCCGTTTGTACCCCTTTTTGTCAGTCCAAACATCAAAATACCTTGCTTTCTGAGACAGACTTCCTACATCAGGGACAGGTATCTGTGTCATTATACAAAACAGTTCTAAGGGGTTGAACTACATAGTAAAAAAAATAAAATAAAATAAATAGAACTTAGTGTAAAATAATTTTATAAATGATCTTTTGTACTTTAGGACATTAAATTGTACAACTTTTGTATATATAAAAGCTTAGGAACTTTCTGTTTAGCAGGAAGGCAACACATTCCTACACTTTTAATGTATATGTTTGTTATAATGTCCATGTAAACATATGCCCTATGTTTGTGCCTTTTTAATTAGTTTGTCTCAATAAACAAAATGTAGAGAAAAATATGTAGCTATGACTTTGTTACAACTGTTCTTATCTACAGTTCAAAGATCTGTTTGTTTTTAATATGTAGAGCATTATGTGTGGACTACTGGGAGGACTAGAGCAGGGAAGGCCCATGTCCAGCCCTGCTGAGGTCTGGAATGGGCTGCCCAATGGCCACACCTGGGGAAGAAGCTCAAGTCCTAGCATGCAGTCCAGCAGCTAGGTTCTGGCTCTGCCTGCTGGGATATGTCAACTTTATGGGCAGGTCTCCCCCAAGAAAAGAGGTTTGGGGAGGGAAGCAGGAAAAGCCTCTTAAAATTCATGAAGCCTTTGGCTTCCTTGAGAGTGGCCCCAGATAGCAGTCCTCAGTTGGGAAAGGGTTGGGCCCCCCCTGGGCTAGATTGTGGTCATTTGAACCCTAAGAGTATTAGTTCTTTAAAGTGAAGATATTTACTAGAAATGATTGTTTTATCAACTCTTTGTATAATAAACAGGAGTGAGACTTCATTGTATGACTTCAGTTAAAATGCTATTTCGTATGCACTCTTTATTCACTTAAGAAGCTTGTCGGCAATAATAAAACCACATTGTGTCTTTTTGGGGGAGTGGGAGAGGCAAAGTTGGGGTAGGGTGGAGAACATAGAGAAGGGGGATGGATGCACAGAGAAGGGAACAGGCTGTGTGATGGAATTTGTCTCCATCTTGGCGCCCCAGTTGAGTTTCTACTACTGAAGAACTGACTCAGCTGAGTAATGAAGGCCCGAGCAACAGTGTTCTATGAGAAGGCAGTGTGTGTTCTTCCTTTTGGGTTGTAACCTAGTTGAGCTCCCCTTTATCAGATTGGCAGCTAAACAGTTGTATTAGATAATCCTCAAATCTGACATCCAACCTGTTACGCTCTAGGGCTCGCTGCTTGGCCTGAGATCGCTTTTTTTTGTGTATCCATTTCCCTCCTAAGGTGTGCTCCTAAATGAAAGTTTCTATGTACACAGATGATTTTACCTGTCAATACCAGCACTGTATTACTAACTTGCAAAATATTGCAAATTTATTTTGACAAATTAAAGTTAACCAGTCACAAATGTCATGGATTGCTTAATACCTCAGAAGCTTCATTAATTTACTAGGATGGAGAGATACTTTGAAGCATGACTTCTGGAAGCATGTATGTATTCCAGTTGGGAGGAGGAGGGAATAAAAGGAGTTTGTGTGGCCTGCCAACTCAGAATTATTATGGTGTCCCAAAGGAAGGACCATTGCTCTACAGCCTAGGGAAAGGCCCTTTCCAAAGTAAACCCAGGCAAGTTTTCAAACCAGTAGTTTTAGGGGTTTAGGCTATTGCCTACTCACAAAACAATTGGCAAATAATCCACTCCCATGCCAATGCTTTATTTCTTAACTGTCTTGCCCTCAATTTTCTTTTATCTGAAGATGGTTTTGATCTGGCTTTACATGTTCCAATGATCCATTCCGTAAAAAAGATATAAAATAAAGATGGTTTTTACTCTGGAATTGTTTGTAGAATAGGCAAATCCTTTTAAACAAAGTTTTCATCTTTTTAAAATGTAGTTTTATTCCTTTCTTCATCAAATCAGAAAAACTGGACCATGAAGATTTCTTTGTGCTTTTGTTTTTGTTAGCAATTGGGGGTTGGCTTGGGTACCATTGCATAATAATCATCCCTGTAGTTTAGAGTATCCTTAGTGTCAATGGAGCCCCAGCTATCCTTGGAGAGATTTGTCTGTTGACTGGGACAACTTGGCTATTCTCAGGGTGCTCCAGATACCTGGAATTCTGTAGTGATGTCTGCTTGTGGTATTTTACTTTGGAACCTTCAGAAGTCATTGTGGAAAAAGCCAAGAAAAAGATTTTTAGATCTTTTGGTCTGAAAATATATGGGAAGATGATTTTAAATTATTCTCCCTGATCACTTTTTTCTCATTTCCCCAATTTTTGTGTCATCAACCAGTGTATTTGCCGAGTCTCTAGATTATTATCCCTTTTGAGTTTCATTTTGGAAGAAGATTTCTCAAGAGTACTGGAAGATTTGGGGTCTAATCTGCCATTTCCTAGCTGTGTCACTCTGGCACCTATTTTCTTCATCTTAAAGTTAAGACTAGATGTCTTCTAAAGTCCCTTCTAGTTCTTATTCTTTGAACCTCTGACTGCCCACTTACTTCTGTAATTTTCCCCCACAGTTGTCTGAATTCTGGTAGATTACTGGAGAATAATTACCATTTCTTGCAAAAGCAGAGAGCCCATAGGTCTCAGAGACTTCAGACCTGGTTCTCTAGTTTGTCGGTTAGCTTGGTTTGTGGCACCCAGGTTTCTAGGTTCTTTGGGTTACACACTTTGGACTATCTTTTTTGTGCATTCCTGGGAAAGGTTTGGGGTGGAACAGATTGGAAAGGAAGTTTCAGATTTCAATCTTCATTATTCAGAGACTCCTAGGTCTATTCCCAATCAAAAGCTATTTGGATTAGTTTTATCTAAAAGAATATTTAGAATAGGAGTTGACTAATTGTGTGGTTTAGGAATACTTTTATGTGATAATCATTTTAGAAAGGAAGTAGGGAAATCAATGTTCAAATTTTTGGACTCAAATTTGATTTTTCTCATTGACCTACGTTATTCTAGAAATTATGTCTGTTACATTTTCAGCAAATCCTTTGTGCTATGGTTGGTATGTTTAAAAGGATCAGGTTTTCAGATTTAGAATTTTTTTAGAACAATTTTCACTGTATATTAGATGTATCGACCATATATAAATATCTATCCATATCTATGCATCTCCATTTTGGGGGGAGGTCCATACCTATGATTTCATCGGTTTTGAAAATTCCTAGTGAATACACACACACACACACACACACACACACACATACACAATACAGACTAATGACTATTCTGTGATTTCTAGTTTTAGAGCTTTGCTAGGGGAATGGAGAAATTAAGTAAATTGTCCAGGTCACAGGCAGGTCTTCAACCCAGGTCTTAATTCCAAGACTGGCTATCATTCTGCCTTATTTCTACTTGCCAAGAATTAAATATAAATATTAGGAATTCAGAAAAAAAAATGTTGATAATGAGGATAATGTGAGTAATGCTGACTTTAATCCAATATATTTCTTATAACTTGTTTTCTTATGATAGAATAAACTAAAGCTAGAGGCCACATAGGCCTGAAGGTGACATACTGATAGCTCCTATTTCTTTTTTTTTTTTTTTTTTTTTTTCAATTTTAGGGCACAATGGAGCCAGTGAAGCTTTAAATTGACCCAAAAGGCTTGCCTAAGGTCTTGTTCAAGGGCCAAATTTATACCTAGAATACCTAGTACCTTTATAGGAAACAGGTGGGAGAAACCTGCAAAGTCAATCAGGATAACTTTTCAATTGCAAATGATGAGGAAAGGAAGAAAGAAAAGCTTGTACCCTGATACTTGTGTTATAGGACAAGCAAAACCTCTCTGCCATTCTGGATATGATAGCTGAAGCCCCAAGCTTCAGCTGAGAAAGCTCGTTAGTTCAGAATGACTGTGATCATTTCAACAGTCAATATTTAGAGCACAAAAATCACTTCTTCCAAATGGAAAGAGGATAAAATCGGTAGCAAAACAGGCAGGTCAGCTTCAGGTGATTAAGAGGGTATTCCCAACAACAGGGATCATTAGAGGGGCACTCTTCCCCCTTTAAGTCACCTGAGGTGCTCTCTCCCTATTACTTCTACTCCAATTAAATCACTTATTTAAACTGATCCCATAGCATCTAACACGAGAGATTTTGTCACTGCTCAGCTAAACTAAAATGTTCCAGTATTGGTTATAATTTCCTACTAGGGAAGGGAGAATGTTAGTGACTGATGACAGGAAATTCTGAGGTTTTCTCTGAAGTCCCCACTTTGCTTCCAATTTAATAGACATTCATTATCTATTATGCACCAGGCACTAGGAGTACAAAGACAAAAAGGAGCCCCTGCCCTCAAAGTGTTTACATTTCTTTGAACTGATACAGCTTGTACATAGGAGGTAATTTAGAAAAGGAGAGAACACTAATATCTAGGGGGATTGGGGTGAATGAATAATGGAAGGATTCACCAAAAAAGTGGCCTCTGGAGTAAATTGTGAGGAAAAATAAAGCAAGATTCCTAAGAATGGAAAAATCATTGGATCCCTGCAGATTTAGAGTTTAGAGGTCACCTAATGCAACCTTACCAGTTTTACAGAAAAAAACTAAGGTCCAAAATATATATTAATACTAATTCATATTATAGATGACATTCTAAAGTTCACAAATTGTCTTATATGCAATATCTTAGAGCTGGGACTCAAAACTTAGATGTTCCGACTTCAAGCTGATTTCTCTTTCCAATTTACCTCATCCCAAGTTTACTCTGGGGGATGTGAATGCACAGAAGTTAGGTATTAAATATCAAGCAGTACAATTTGACTGGACCATGGAAGATATAAAGAGGATTAGATTATGGAGAGTAGGCTAAGGATGTTCTTGTTGTCCCCACCATGGACAAGTTTACTTGGCATAGAGGGGAGAAGCAAAGGAAAATGATGGGGTAGGGGCTGACCAGAGAGTCTTCTTGTTGAATTCCTAAAGAATGGGTAGCAACAGGGGCTTTGTCTTCTCAGGTTTTTGGCTTGTACTGTTCGAAATGGGAAGGTTGATGAACCCACCTTCCTGCCTACCTTTTCTCCATTAGTACCTCACCTAGGGTTCTGTCCTTCAAGCAAGCACAATTTATTCAAATAATTGTACTGGTATAGGAAAGGGGAAAAGGAAGAGCCCTGTTAGAAATAATGAAGGCACCTTATAGAATGTTTTTAAATGTAGTTTTATTATTTTCTTCTTAAAGTAAGTTTATTATTGATGTCTTTTTTTTTTTTACTTCACCAAAATTTCCCCCAGCTGACTTCCTTTTTGCCCTCCCAGAGAGCCAATCCACATAACAAATAATATTTTTAGAGATGAGAAAAGAGGAAAAAAATCAGCAAAATTGATCAAAATATTGAAAAAGTCTGAAAACATGCAGACTTCCTAGGATTTCCTAAATAAACCACCTGATCACCAGCAAATGGGGATAGTTTTATCTCCTCTTTACCTATCTTAACACCTTTACTTTATTTTTCATATCATTTCTATTGCCAAAACTTTCAGAACTATGTCAAATAAAAGTGGGGAGAAGGGGCATTCTTGAAAATATGGTTTTTATGGCTTCCAAGAACATCTCATGATGTTAGGGGACATTGTTTTGATCTTCATTAGACCCAAGGGAACTAGGCTAAAGGAGGTCATGGAATTTCCCTTCCTAGAGTTCTTTTAACAACCTATCTGGCCTTGAATGGATTGGGGGTGATCTTTGCCCAGAGTAGAATGGAAAAGATCACTTCTTTTCTGTGCAGCACTTTGGACTTTTAAATTTCATGACGTAAGAACTGGCTCTTTTAGGGCTGGCTACTCTCTTTTCTCAAGGAAGTCTGGGTCTATCTGGCTGTTTTGGGTTGAGTGGTTGCAACCCAAGCATTAATAATATGCAAGGTTAAAAAAAAGAGATCATATTTAAATAGTTTTTGCAAAAATTATTTTATGCCATCTTCCCTATAACCCTCTCAGGTAAGTGCTATTATTATTTTTACTGAAGTACCGAGAAGTTAAATAATTTATTTAGACCCACAAAGCTAGTAAATATCTGAGACAATTCAAATCAGTTGCCAAAACTAAGTCTCTATTCATGGTCATGACTTAGTTCCATCCAGGTATTGAGTGAGTCTCACTAAACTTTTGCATTTTGTTTCCTTTTTCTCACCAAGACTTCCGAATGCTCTGAATTCATTGAAATTCTTGTCTGGATCCTGAGTGAAGACCTTTATCAAGACCACCAAAAGGAATCTCCTTAGTGAAAGTGTTCTGTTGCTATTAGGAGAGGGAGAGGAGAAGTACTGGAAAATGAAAGAGTACCAGTGGTCTGAGCCCCTGGGCATTCTTTTCCATTTCTTACCACTGGAAGGATGGACTCAGCTTCCTTTGGAGATGTGCTTCATTTGAGTTCTTTTTCCTTCTGCACTTCTGAACTGTTTCCATAGGAAATTTTATAGGCTTTTCTTTGACTTTCTTAATCCCAAGAGAAGTTTTTCCTCAGTCTAGCTGAAATCCATCTTCCTACAATAGAAAAACAGTCATACACACTTTGAAGTCATCTTTTGCTTCATCTTCCTGGCAGGGCCATTTTCCCTTCTCAAAGGGGAAAAAAAAGTGAGACTGTGGCAAAGCTGGCCAAAAAAAAAAATTAAGAATAATAATAAAAGTCAGGAAATCCTTCCCTACTCTCTACTGAGCTGGTCCACAAGTTCTGCCAAATCTAATTCCCAGCACTGTTTCCTAACTTCCTCTGCTCCCCTCTCCAGGACTCATCAACTCCTCAGAAATTGGGGTAAGCATTCAGAGTATTGTCAGTATGGTTATTAACACAGGATACATCAGTCAGTCAATCAAAAAATCTGTTTGTTTTTTTAAAGTATGGGGATTTTAAAAAGTAAAAGTTTTACATACTAGTACAAGTTTGCCACATACTGAGTAGTCTTCAGATAGATGTTTGGGAAACATGAAACAAACTTATCAAATTATTTTCTTTCATGACTACACAGACTGAGTCACAAAGCATCTAATAGCTGGAGGAAACTGTTCTATAAAAGAGTAGTGGGGGATGGGAAAGGGGAGTAGGAGACAAGATTGCATTTTTTCACCTTTGTCATTTTGCCAGGGCATAGCCCTATTATTAAGTGGTACCTAGTGACCTCTGGAAGCTCCGGTGAAAGTTGGGAGGCTAACAGATTTTGTCTCTGACTCAGAAATAACACTAGGCTCAGTCCTGTTGGGAGAAGCGCCATTTTTTTTTTCACATAAGGAGAAGCAAGAAGAGGAAGAAAACTGCATTTCTGGGTTTTCCCACTGGGCTTGTAGGAAATAGGAGAGCTCAAGGAAAACAAACTGTGAGCACATGGGCCTGTGTACTCTCCACTTTCTTTCAGGACAACAATATAGTGCCTGGTAACCAGCCGTTGTATAATTCAAGTGAAGACTTTCCATGAAAGAACATGATGTTTCAACATTTCCATTGGGTAGAGAGGGAGCCAGGCTTGCTGGGAGCACTGGCAAGAAGCCCCCTTTGGCTAATAGACAAGGATAGAGCCCTAGGCTCCTTCTATTTCTCCCTTTTCCCCTTTTGGACACCATATTCTCATCTCAGCATGTTTTTTCCTCAATGTCTACAAGATAGGAACAATCTCTCTTCCTCTTCTCCTCCTCCTCCTCCTTTTTTTCCCTTTTTCTACTTTCTCCTCCTCTCCTTCCCCCTTCCTCCCTCCCCACTCCTTATCTTTTTAAATGGGATTCAGATAAAAATGATCCTGGGATAAATCACTATTGTCCTAACTTAAGATATACACACACATATATTTATACACACACACACACACACACACACACGTACACATATATAAAATATGCTGCAGATTATTGCCCAGGTGCATAAAACCAACTGCTTTTTGTAATTAAATATAAATATTGGGTTGAAAGCTTATCCTTATAGGTCCTCCAGGAGCAGCTGGGACAAGAGGACTGATACCTGTTTCATCCTGTTCTTATATGACTTGAGTTTATTCTACTAGATCTTATTTTATGGAAAGATCTATTAAAAACACTATTTTAAACATTTTTCTGAATCAATATTTATCAAGGTGGGAGTAGTCAACACTTCTGTGTAGTTGAATTTTCCAGGATATTCTAAGTCTTTGTTGGTAGTATAGAGATTTTCCTCTTAGTTTATGAAGCAGAGCTCTTTCAGTTCTTGACACCAAGTCATGTCTTGCAGATATTTGTTGGGTCCTAAATTGTTTTAGCCTACAGTGATGTGTTACACAATTCATACTAACTTTTTTTGCTAATTAAATTTGTATTGATTGCTAAGTCCAGGCTTATTCCTTTGTTTTGAGTCATCTGTGACATGGCTCCATATCATTAGCAGAGATAACTGAGATCAAGGCACTAGTTGAGGGTATTATATGTGTCACATGATTAGCAGGACACTGAATATTTGCATGACTTCTGGGGCTCTCCAACCTAGCCAATTGTTAGATATCAGTGAAAGAAAAGATTAGGGGCTAGAGATTTAACCTCAAACTGGCCATCATAGCAAAAATCTCTTCCTGTATTGATATAATTCATACATACAAAATATACTTATACTTACATATATACACAGACATATACATGTATATATATATACATTCATATCTCTTTTCTAAATTATTAAATAATTCACACAAATGCAAATCATTAATCTTGGTTTACATTACCTTGGCAAGGTCCTTAAGAATAACATTATGGAAATGCTGGTCAAAATATAGAATTCATCTAGAAAAAACAACAACAAAGAAACATTGGATTGTTAGTGTGACCTATATTTCTCTCTCTCTTTCTCTCTCTCTTTTTTTGCTGAGGCAGTTGGGGTTAAGTGACTTTCCCAGGGTCACATGGCTAGGAGGTATTAAGTGTCTGAGGTCAGATTTAAACTTAGGTCCTCCTGATTTCAGGGCTAATGGTAACCTATATATATATTTTATTTAGTAAATTAGTAATTTACTTTTACTTTAGAAGGGCCCCATCGCCATCAGCAGACCTGGTGTTAAAGATGTCCATGACACAAGAAACTTTAAAAACTTCTGATATACATTATCTTATGTAATTTTCTCCCCTCAAAAGCCCTGTAGGTTAAGTAAATTAGGTCCTAATATGTAAATCTTACAGAGAAGGGAACTGAGGTTCAGTGAATTTAAAGAGATTTCCTAACACCTTGTGGTATGTACATAGCAGAGTTGGAAATTGAACATACATCATCACAACCATAGAATAAACTCAAGAAGCACTGGGAAACCTGGGTTCAAATCCTGCCTCTGACCCATCTTGGGTGTGTGACTTCAGGAAGTTAACATAAGCTGTCAGTGCTCAGGCAGCTCTCTAAGACAGGTGAGAGAGAAGGTGCTGACTTGCACTGGAAAGGGGAGATCCCATTACCAATAAAATCACAGGTCTATTCCCTAGTCTATTAGTCATAACAGTAATAACTAGTCTATTAATAATATTATAAGTAATACTATTTACATACCACTTTCCAGTACCATAGAGTTTTTTTTTTATGTATTATTATCCCACTTTTTGAATTCTTTAAGGTTTACTTAAAGTGCTTTCCTCACAGTAATCTCCTGGGAAGACCATGTCAGTATCATTAGATCCATTTTACAGTTTTTTACAGGCTCAGAGTGATCATGCCTTACAACCAGTTAACATCAAAGTCAAGATTTGAATCCACATCTATAAATTCTAAAGCCTAACTCTTCCTACTACTATACACTGCCTTTACTTATGTGATGCTCAAAGCAGTTATCACAAGTATTATCCCTATATTACATTTGAAGAAACTTGAAATTTGAAGAGGTCACAGACTTCCAAAATCACAAACTAGAACTCGGGCCTTTGAACTCCAGTAGACTCAGTCTCATCATACAGTTGTATCCCTCGTCCATTAGAAGGACTCCAGAGGCAACCCTAAAAATGACAGCTCAGGAAGTTTCTTTTGCATATAGAGTAAGTGGTTCTCTCTCTCTCTCTCTCTCTCTCTCTCTCTCTCTCTCTCTCTCTCTCTCTCTCTCTCTCTCTCTCTCTCTCTCTCTCTCTCTCCCTGTCTGTTTCTCTCTGTCTCTCTCTCTGTCTCTCTCTGTCTCTCTTTCTCTCTGTCTCTCTCTTTCTCTCTCTCCCTGTGTCTGTTTCTCTCTCTCTCTCTCTCTCTCTCTCTCTCGAGTCTATGAGAACTCTCTGAGAAGACAAATAATAAGAATGAGATGCAATATAGTTTGATCTTCAGAAAATGTCAAATGGAAAGATTCTAGTTCAAAGAAAATTAAATAAATTAATTCACTATAGTATTATTGGGACTATTTTATCATCATTAGGCAGACCTGAGTTTATATCTGGCATTAGATACTTCCTAGCTGTATGTCTCAGTTTCCCTATTTGTCAAATGGGGTACAAATAGTACTCAACCTCTCAAAGTAGTTGTCAGGATCAAATAAGGTAATATTTGTAAAACACTTTGCAAACCTTAAGGCACTCTATAAATGTTGGTTATTTTATTATAATTATTACTGATAAATAGGAACTTGGTATAAAGTTAGGATACAGGGTTGGGATAAATGGGATAAATAAATTTTTATATACTGTATAGAGAAATGCAAGCAACTGGGATCTCCCTGGGATTGGTGCTGAGTCAGATCTGTCTTAATGATGATATTGATACTTTTTTCTAATTTTTTAAAAAAATAACATAGAAGAGACAGTGCAAATCAAAACCTCTGGGTTTCCAGTTTCCATTAAACTCTTTCAGACCAGCAGATACCACACTCACAGAAAGACCTTATAAATGGGCAGAGAAGTGGCAGATGAATTTTAATGAATTTAATATAATTTGAATTAGTTTCAATTCAATAATTCAATTCAATAAATTGAATTAGTATAAAAAATGAATTTAGTAAAGAATTTAGTATAAAGGAAAATCTTCATGGAGAACTAGACCAAACTGTACTTAGAGGATGACACTCTGAGTTATCAGTCTATCTGCAAGGAGACAGACTTTAGAAACACCATAGAGTCTTATTTCTGAGGCAACTAACAGCTTCATATGCAAGGGAGAAAAAAGGTCTGGGTATTATCAGAAAGGATATTGAGAACAAGCCAGAAAACATTATCCTTTCTTTTAACAAAATCTGACTGCTTATTTCTTAACTGGTATATGCCAGCACCAACTACCCAAGGACTTGATGCTTGCTGGCAAACTTTGTGACACCTCTGAAAGGAACTGGGGTGGGGCTGAGGGCAAGGTTTGGAAGTAGAATTGCTGGTATATGTGTTTTTTATTTAAAAGCAGACAAACAGGTTTTCAGACAAAAAATGATGGCAACTGGAACATAGTTATCACCTCAATAATGACACAAGAAAGAGCGAATGTAATGCACAGAGTGCTAGATTTGACGTGGGTTCATAGGACGTGGGTTCAAATTTTGGTTATATCATTTCTTATCTGGGCACCTGCGTCAAGTCATTTTACTTTTGGGAGTCTCGGTTTTCCTTACCTTTAAGAACAAGGGATTTTGAATTATATGATCTGTTTAAAGTACCATCCAGCTCTGAATTTAGGGTCCCTTAATAAGAAGGTTAGTGAAAGGTGAGTGAAGGGTTGCTAAAACTATCTAGGACAGAATTTTTTTTCTTTTTTGAAGCTTTTTATTTTCAAAATATATGCATAGATAGTTTTCAACATTCATTCCTGCAAAACCTTGCTTTCCAAATTTTTTCCTCCTCTCACTCCCCCAGACATCAAGCAATCCAATATATGTTAAACATATGCAATTCTTCTATACATATTTCCACAATTATCTTGTTGCACAGGAAAATTCAGATCAAAAAGGGAAAAAAGAGAAAGAAAACAAAAGATGTGACCCCACTCAGTTCTTCCAGTCTTCTCTCCATGGCTCTCTCCATCACAAGTTCATTGGAACTGACCTGAATCACTTCACTGTTGAAATAAGACAGAAATTCTTAGGTAAAATGAATGAATATTTTTCTTTAATATTCTGACAATTTTTCCAATATTTTTGTTTTTCTTTTTAATTCTATGTATTTTATTTCGTGTATTTAAAAATACTATTACAACAAGGGGATTATAGCCTTCATCTGACATTATTAGGTCCATGCCACAAAAAGCTTAAGAAAATCCTATCTAGGGGATTGAGGAATGAGGGAATGTGATGAACATCTTGTTTCTTGGACTTGTAACCTCCTTGATTCTGCATTTAGGCATATGACGAAACTAATTCTAAAAAGAAATAGACAACCTTTCTGGATTTATTCCCTTTGGTCCCAAAGTGTAGATTATAGATTAAAGGCAGTAGTTCAAACTCCTATCTCCCTTTGTTCTTTTCTATTATGTTGGCAAATTATTCTCTACATATCGCTCTATATCAGTGGGTCCAAGAAATTATAAGCTCTTAAAAGATGTACTGTGTAGGGTGGTAAGGCAAAAAGGAAAAGATGTATCTTCATCTGCATCAGGACAGCAAATAATTACCAAAGATATATGTAGAGGGGGAGATGGAGAAGGAGGGAGAGGAAGAAAAAGGGGAAGAGAGAGAGACAGAGAGACACACACAGAGAGACAGATAAAGATAGAGAGACACACAATAGAGAGACAGAGAGACATACAGAGACAGAGAGAGAGAAAAAAAAGAGAATGTGTGTGTGTGTGTGTGTGTGTGTGTGTGTGTGTGAGAGAGAGAGAGAGAGAGAAAGAGAGAGAGAGAGAGAGAGAGAGAGAAGAGAAGAGAAGAGAAGAGAATCCAAACCCAATTGAGTGTCTGTTATCTATAAGGAAATGTGCTTAAGTCTGGAAGCTAAAAGATGAGTTAGTCCCTTTGAGAATCTTTTTTTTTTTTAATGGTATTTTATTTTTCCAAATACATGCAAAGATAGTTTTCAACATTTACCTTTGCAAGACCTTGCATCCCAAATTTTTCCCTCCCTCTTCCCCCTCTTTCCTAGACAGCAAGCAATCCAATATAGATTAAACATGTGAAATTTTTCTAAACATATTTCCATATTTGTCATGCTGTGCAAAAATATATCAAAAGGGGAAAAAACCACAGGAAAGGAAAAACAACAAGCAGACAAATAACAAAAAAAGGTGAAGATATTCTTTGGTCTACATTCAAGTCTCTGGATGTAGATGATATTTTCCATCATAAGTCTTTTGGAATTGCTTTGAATCACTTCAGTGTTGAAAAGTGCCAAGTCCATCACAGTCGATCATTGCATAATCCTGTTGTTACTCTTGTATTGTTCTCTTGGTTCTATGCATTTCACTCAGTAAGTCTTTTCTTTCTGAAACCAGCCTGCTCATCATTTCTTACAGAACAATAATATTCCATTACATTCATATACCATAACTTATTCAGCCATTCTTCAACTGAGGGGCAACCATTCAATTTCCAGTTCCTTGCCACTGCAAAAAGGGTTGCTACAAACATTTTTGTACGTGTAGGTTTCTTTCCCTCTTTTAAGATTTCTTTGGAATATCGACCCAATAGAGATACTGCTGGATCAAAGAGTAGGCCCAGTTTGATAGCCCTTTGGACATAGTTCCAAATTACTTTCCACAATGATTGGATCATTTTACAACTCCACCAACAATGCATTAGTGTCCCAGTTTTTCCACATACCCTCCAACATTCATCATTATCTTTTCCTGTCATTTTAGCTAATCTGAGAGGTGTGAAGTGATACTTCAGAGTTGTCTTAATTTGCATTTTTAAAATAAATAGTAATTTAGAGCATTTTTTCATATGACTAGAAATGGCTTTAATTTTTTCATCTGAAAATTGTCTGTTAATATCCTTTGGCCATTTATCAATTGGAGAATGGTTTGTATTCTTGTAATCTTGAGTCAATTCTCTTTGTATTTTAGAAATGATGCCCTATCAGAAACACTGCCTGTAAAAATTTCCCCCTAGCTTTCTGTTTTCCTTCTAATTTTGGCTGCATTGGTTTTGTTTGTGCAAAACCTTTTCAATTTAATATAATCAAAATTATCTATTTTGCATTTCATAATGTTCTCTAGTTCTTCTTTGACTATAAATTCCACCCTTCTCCATAGATCTGAGAGGTAAACTATCCCTTGTTTTCCTAATTTGATTATAGAATCACCCTTTATATCTAAATCATGAACCCATTTTGACTTTATCTTGGTATATGGGTATTAGATGTTGTTTAATGCCTAGTTTCTGCTATAGTACTTTCCAGGTTTTTCAGCATTTTTTGTCAAATTGTGAATTCTTATCCTGTCTTTGAGTTTATCAAACACTAGATTACTATAGTCCTTGACTAGTGTGTCTTGTGAACCTACCTATTCCATTGATCTACTATTTCTTAGTACCAAATACTTTTGATGACCACTGTTTTATAATATCATTTTAGACCATCTTTGTTTGCATTTTTTCATTAATGGGGAGTTTACTTCTTACTGGGGAGACGGATATACAATTTTAATTGTCAAGTCTATACAGGATATAGTTTCCCTATCTGTCAAATGAGAGCATTGGACTTTGAGGTCCCTTCTGTTTCTAAATCCAATGATATTTGCCATTATTTGCCATGGAATTCTGTCTGTGCTTTTATCCATATTCATTTTTTTAAAACTTTTTCTCAGATTGCTCTACTCTGCTCACAAACTTAGCTGGGCATTTATAACAGCAGGGCAAAACTGAAATTGAGAAAGTCCCATGGGACTTTGTATTATAAAGCAGGATCACAGTCACGCAAGCTCCATTTGGAGAATAAAACCAGACCATGTGGCTTTTTGCATCGTCCAGGAAAAATTGCTCATCAAACCAATTATAGCTCTGAAAAATCTTCTCAAATCCTCCTAGATAGAAACTGATATAGATGGCAAAGATGGTTGTTGATGTTTGGGAGTAAATCTGGCCTGGCCTGAAGTAAAACAAAACAAAACAAAACTCTTGGTAACTCTCCTATTTTCCCCTTTCTTCTACATTTTTTTTTCCTCCTATTGCTTTTTTAACTAGGATAATTTCCAGCAATTATTCCTCTAAGCCTAAGTGAAGGTCCCATCTAGGCAGGATCTAGGGCTTCTACAGCTTAGGTAGTGACCAAAAGGGTTAATGAGAGATGCCTGGTAGATCTACATAGGTTGCAGCAGATCATTACTAATAATAGTTAACATTTCTGTATTAGCAGTGTGCTAATACAGAATAAGTAGATAGAGTTGGTATCTAAAGTAGTCAGAAAGAACTGGGTTCAAATATCACTTTTGATATCTACCTACTTGTGTTTCCAAGACAAGTCACTTAACATCATACTGTCCCAGAAAATTCTTAAAGATTTTGAGCTGCAGACCAGGAAATCATTATATACTTCAACAATAATACTATATGATGACCAGTTCTGATGGACCTGGCCATCCTCAGCAACGAGATTAACCAAATCATTTCCAATGGAGCAGTAATGAACTGAACCAGCTATGCCCAGAAAAAGAACTCTGGGAGATGACTAAAAACCATTACATTGAATTCCCAATCCCTATATTATGCACACCTGCATTTTTGATTTCCTTCACAAGCTAATTGTACAATATTTCAGAGTCTGATTCTTTTTGTACAGCAAAATAACGTTTTGGTCATGTATACTTATTGTGTATCTAATTTATATTTTTATATATTTAACATCTACTGGTCATCCTGCCATCTAGGGGAGGGGGTGGGGGGGTAAGAGGTGAAAAATTGGAACAAGAGGTTTGGCAATTGTTAATGCTGTAAAGTTACCCATACATATATCCTGTAAATAAAAGGCTATTAAATAAAAAAAAAAAGATTTTGAGCTGCAGAGAATGGTATCAAGAGAATTAGTCTTGGCAGTTGAGTTGAGCTACAAAAAGGGGCAGACCAACTGAGAAACCAAACTTCACAGGGATGCTAAGTCCAGGTGAGAGCAGAGTAAGCTCTCCATGAGAAGAAAAAGGATTTGGGAAGGGGAGAGGAATCCAGTCCTGGAGACATGAGTTGTCTTGACTGCATATGTTTTCTGCATGTGTCATTCATTACTATTGTATTCTTCCTAACTCTGAATTCACTTTTCCTTTGGGTACCATATATATCTGTGGAAGAATATAACTTGAGTTTTTGGAGGAATTTTAAGACTTCATTGGTAGCCATTACTAGGTCTATACTTCAAGGAGATCAAAGAAAATAGAAAAATACCCATATGTATAAAAATATTTATGGCAGCTTTTTGTGGTAGCAAAGAATTGGAAATTAAGGGGATGCTTATCAATTGGGGAATGGCTGAACAAATTATGTTATATGAATGCTATTGCACTATAAAAAAAGATGAAGTTACAGCAAAATCTAGGAAGACCTATGTGAATTGATGCAAAGTGAAGTGAGCCAGGAGAGCAATCTGCACAGCAACAGCAATATTGTAAAGATGATCAACTGTGAAAGAATCTGATCAATACAACAATCTACCATATTTCCAAAGAACTCATGAGACAAAATGCTAACCACCTACAGGTAGAGTACTGGTGGTTCAAGAATAGATTGAAGTATGTTTTTATTTTCTTTCTTAATTTCATTCCTTTTTTGTGACACAGTTAATGTGGAAATGTTTTATGTGACCGTGTGTGTGTGTGTGTGTGTGTGTGTGTGTGTAATGAGTATCATATCTCTTGTCATCTCAATGGATAAGGGAGAGGGTAGAGGGATGGAGAGAATGTGGAACTGAAAGTAAAAATTAAATTATAATTTAAAAAATATATTCAGGAAAATCCCACTGTATCAGTGAAGGGAGTTTCACCATTGAGAGTTCATTAAATCAAAGAAATCATAAATACAAACAAACAACCCCCCCCCAAAAAAAACAACAAACTCCTCAACACAACCAAACAAAACCAAAATATGAACATTACCTCAAAATATTTAAAGGTAGAATCAGCCTGGCAGAGTAGATTGAATTCCAGCCTTGAAGTCGAGGACTTATTTCCAAATCCTGCTTCTAATAAGTCCCAATACTCTGCAAATCACTTGATTACTCAGTATTTCAAGCAACCCTCTAAGACTATACGTTGCAGGTAATAGGTCCAGGCCAAATATTTATATTGGTTTGCTGTGTTTTGCATATATGATGTTATCTCACAACAATCCTGTGAAGTGATAGGATGCTATCATCCCAATTTTACAGACAAAGAAACCGAGACTGAGAGATTCAGTAAGTGAAGTGAATTTTTGCATCCCTGGGGCCTTGCACAGTACCTAGTACATAGTAGCTACTTAATAATTGCTCTTTGATTGATTGCATAGGTTCATAAAGCTAGTAAGTATCAAGGTAGTGATCAGACAGAAATTCTGCTTCCAGGTCAAATATTACTTTAGTAATGATTATAGATATCATTTGTATAATTTTTTTGTATTTTATAAAATATTTTGTATATACTATGTCATTTAATCCTTATGTAGCTAGTACTAACCATCTAGGCTAGTAAACTTACCTTTAATAGATTAATTGATACAATTAGTTCAAAACAAAAAGATTTACCAATATATCAAAGAAGCAGAAGGGGAGGGGGGAACATACATTTAGTAAGTGCCTACTATGTGTCAGTCACTGTGCTATACTGATATCTCATTTGAGCCTCACAACAATTGTGTAATATAGATGCCATTTTATCCTCCTTTTATAACTTGAAGAAATTGAGGAAGAAAGAGCTTAAGTGATTTTCTTGGAGTTACACAGCTAGTAAATGTCTGAGGCCAGATTTGAATCCAAGTTATCTTGACCACAGGCCCAGCACTCCATTCATGATGGAGTGTAAGAACATGTAAGAACTATCTGTAAGAACAGTAGCTTCAAAATGTTTTCTCCTTAAACACTTTCCCAAAGATACACACAACATGGGAAGAATAGGCACAAATTTAGAATACAATAGGCATACATGTAGGAAACATATGGTGCTCCAGTACTGAAGGGCTAATTATTTGTTTAATTATCAATTTCTTCTGGACTGGCAAAAGTATTTTCTCATGGAGAGCTGATACTGTTCTACTCTCTGATCTACTTTTGCTTGAGTGGGGCACTCATTTAGGTTTCCCGGGTCTGCCTCTTTCTGCTCAGCTCTCTTCTCAGCTGCCATAAACCTCATTCCTTGAATGTTACATTTCTGTGTCTATCCAGAGTGTTTATGTGCCTTGTTAGGAACTTCTGCCAGCTGTATTGTCTCTGACTGAGGAAGTACCTCCAAAGGTAGTCTACATGGCTGACTTTTACTATAAGAACAGGGGGTCACATTCTATAGATATGATCCAAATCTTGAAATTGATGTGGGGGGATGTCAGGCTTGTCTTTTTTAAATTTTTATTTTTTTTGATGTCTATTTATAGCTTTTATTTTTATATCACTTGTATTTCCCACTGCATTTTTCCTCTACCTCCTCCCAGAGAGCCATTCTTTATAAAAAAGAGTTTTAAAAAGAGGAAGAAAAAAAGTTCTGCGAAATTAACTTTTAAAAAGTCTGACATATACAGTGTTCTATACACTTTACCTTTCTACTTCTACAACGAGGTGGAGATATTTGTTATCTCATATCTCTTCTTAAGGGACAAGTTTGGTCATTATACTTTTGCATCATTAAGTTATGATAGCTCCATTGTGTTTTTAAAAATAGACATTGTTATAACAATGCACATTTTTTCTTGGTTCTGCTTCCTTTGGTATCTGTTCAAATACAGTTTCCCATGCTTCTCTCTATTCATTATGTTCATCATTTCTTATAGCATAGTCACATTCCGTTATACTCAGGCACAATTTGTTTAGTCTTTTCCCAATCAATGGGCAGCTTCTTTATGTGCAGTTTTTTGTTGCCACAAAAAGTGCTGCGATTTTAGTGGACGAGGACCCTTTCTTTTTTCATTGGAGTACATGACAGACAGACTTGTGTTGTGAAGGCCACCCTGGATATGGCTAAATTTTGTCCTGCCTATTCAATCAGGAAACTTTTTCACACTGCACGGGAAATGAGAGGGTGTCTTTGTTTTTCATTTAACATATTTAATACTTCATTACCTCTGTTATCTACCCCTTATTTTCTGTAATTACATCAACTAACTGGTGTGTAGGGAGAGATGGTCCTAAATCTCTCACTCCCACTAAACTTAAAAAAAAAGCCTATAAGGTAGGTGCTATTATTATTTCCATTTTACAGAGGAGGACACTGAAGCTGATAGAGGTGGTGACTTGCCCCAGTAAGTGTTTGGTTTAATATTTCAACTTAAATCTTTCTTACTCCAAGTTCAGTGATTTAATATCTCCACCATCTACCAGCCTCCATGTTTTCTACATCATGATGCTTTTCAAATATTACCAAAGAAAATAGTGTAAAAAATATCAATTTGGAGTCCCCACTTAGAGATCACCCAATTATCAACCTCATTTTACAAATAAAGAAACAGACTCAGAGACTTGCCCAAGATCACCCAGCTAATAAATGGCAGAATCTGAATTCCAATCCATATCAGATTGACTTCAAACCCCACACTTTTGTGGGCCCTTTCCCCCTTCCCCATTATTCTGGTAATATGTAATATGAAAATGTGAGAAAGGGATAACAGATGTAGCCCTCGAGTGTCCACCCCATTGCTACCTGGTATAGTAAAATAAACAAAACAAAACCCAAAATTTGAAAAAGGTTTTCAGCTCATACTTTATGGGAAGAAACTGTTAAATCATACAGGATAACAAAGCATGGGGTGAGATGCCGTCTGCTCTCCTGGGAGTCAGCACCCAGTTCTGTGAATATCATCGATCCTTGAGGACTGAGGAGGGGGAGGGGGCAAAAAACCAAGTTTCTTCTTTCCTCAGGCCTTGCAGCTGGCTCCTACCTCCCATCTAGCGCCTTGGTCCCTCTTCCTCTAATTTCCCTTTCCTTTCTCAGTTCCCCTCCCTCTCTCCCTCATAGGGAATGGGGGAAGGGTATGATGCTTGGCTCTGTGCTTCCTCCCCCTCCATCCCCCAACATCCCCAGTTGAGGCTGACGTCCTAATCTTCCCAACCTCGGGCCAAAAAGACCTGGGAGGGGAGTGGGGGATAAAAGGTGGTGCTACCTAAGAGGAGAGACTCGCTGTGTGCCCCCTCCCACTGAAGGCGCCCCCTTCCCCCTCTCTGGTTGTGGAAGCCTTCTTTGGCTATTCCCTGCACTCCAATCTCACCCGAAAGGCCCGGGGAGGACAGGGTGAGCAGGGCCTGGGGGCGGGGGATCCCCTCTGCCCTGGCTGGCTCTCTCACCCTCCCCCCCATACCCCCGCCCGCCCCCAGCCCCGCTCCTCCCGCTCAGTTCCACTTGTGGTCTCCGCCGGCAGGGCAGGGACAGCTGCATTTCTCGCAGCGGGCCACTAGGAAGATTGCCGGCGCCTCTCATTCTCCTCCTTCTCCCGCCCCAGCCGGAGCCAGAGCCGGAGCCGGAGCCCGAGATTGCACCCCCTTCCCCAGGGCTGCGTCCCAACACCGTCACCCCACCTAGCCTGTGGCTTTCCAGGGCTATTAGAGGCGGGACTCACACTCCATCCAGGCTATAGGGAAGAGAGTGGAGGAGCGCCCCTCGCTTGTCTTGGGTAAGCACCCCCTCCTTTCCTCTTCCCCTCCCCGGGCTCGGCCCCTTCGTTGTCCTGGTTCCCCCTACCCCCTTTAATGCCCAACCTGGGGCCCGGCTCCAGCTTGGGAGCCGTGGGGCGCGGATGGAACGTGAAGGCGGCGCGGGGATGAACGTAGCGTCGCGAATTGACTGCCAGTTCCTGTGGCCGTGAAACGTTCCCGGGAGCTCGCGCTGCCGGGAGCCGCGTGCCGGCAGCCCCCTCCCAGCAGCTCCAAGCCCTTTCGCCTTGATCCCCTGTTGCTTGGTTCTAGCCATGAGTTGGGGGAAGGGTGTGTGGTGTGGTGTGGTGTGTGCGTGTGCGTGATGTGGGTTTGTGTGTATGTGGTGTGTGTGTGTGTGTGTGTGTGTGTGTGTGTGTGTGTGTTTGTATGACTGGGTGGACGGACATAAGGGTGGGAGGGTGGTCGTGCGCGGGCGGCGCCGGGAAAGGAATAGAGGCCTCTTTGGGGCCAGGGCAGTCTCCTCGTCCCCCTCGTCCCATGCCCCTTTCTGATCGTTTCTGGCTTTGTATGGACTCCCCGCACACACCCTCTTCCCTGGTCTCCTTAGGCCGGGGTCCAGTGTCTGGGCGCCGGCTCGGTTGACCTGTAGACAGGAGGGGATTGCGCCCTGGGGGTTGTCTCCCACATAAGGGAGGAGAGCGAAAGCTTCCTATCTCCCTTGCTGTAGGTCAGTTGAGCCCCTTCCCCCCACCCTTTCCCCAGGGAATCAAATCTCTCCCCAGCCTAAGAAGAGAAAGTTCAGAGCTTCTTCCTCCCCCATGCTCTTTCTCCTGTCTCAGCAGCCTCTCATTATTCATCCTTCTGTCTTACTGCTCCAGCACGTAAGTGATTTGATTTTATTCAGGATTTCTCCCCTTCCTTCTCAGTTTTCTCTCTTCTGCATTGTTGCTTTAAAACTCCTCTCCCCCTCCTCCCAACATTTCCCCCATCTTTTCCTTTTTATTAAGAAAAGAAGTCACAGAAAACAAGCACCCCAAATGGAAAGAGGTACAAAGGAATATGGGGGGAGTTTCCTGAGTGAGGTTTCAAAAGAGAAGGTAAGGAAAGATCAAGGGGAAAAAATGAATGTCTTGAGTTTCAGGATGAGAAGTATCTGATATGGAATTTGAATCCAGGATCCTCTCTGAAACATTGATGACAGGTTGAGTCATAGAAGATCCATTGGTTGCTACCTGTTTTAGCTCTTCAAACTCTGGGAACCAATGAAAGCAAAATCGGTGGTATCTGAATGGACATCATGCTTTCCTTGCCTAGCTGCTTTCCCTGGAGACGAGGCAACATTCACCAGATTTGGTGGCCCATTCTCATCCTTTTCAGACAAACATCATACTTTCTCCCCAAGATGGAATTTGTCAGGAGGCTGGAGAGTTGTTTTGCCCACTAAATAGTCTCAGCCTTTCCCCCCATGAAAGGAGAAGATCAGTGTTTGGTCTTCCATGTTGTCATGGGATTTTCCTAAGGGAAATCCTGGCCTGTTTTTGTTTTGTTTGGGCCACAGGTCCAAGGTGAAGGTACTCTGGAAGAACCCAGCTCCCTAGCCTTTCTAGTAGGAAGTAGATTGTGGAGGTGGGAGTGAAAGGAGATCTGTGAAGGGTTCTGCTTTTTGCTGAGCAGGACAGCATGAGTATATGATTTGCAGCTGGGATTATTGAGATGAAACTAGGGGAACTTATTGGCCATTTATTTGGTGGGTTGTGAAAGGTTGCAGGTGAATACTCAAAGGAAGCTGTTATTAGACTCTAGGCTGTCAGAGATGGTTAAGGCTACTTGGAGACAAGAGAAATGGCAAATTACACTGGATTACCTTCTAGATTTTGTGGTTCAGCTCAGTTCCTTGAAGGCAAACCTGTCAAAGAATTTTCCTTTTGTCTCACACAAGACATCTGTGTGTATGTGTTTGTGTGTATGCAAGTGTTTCTTATGATCATCTTTCTTCTCAACACCCAGCTTCTGGTAATATACTGAAGAGGACTGGGAAGACAAGGGAATACTGGACTTCTAAGTCAAATTCCTTGCCCTGGAAGTATCTTCTATAGCCATGGACAGATGGCACCCTTCTCTGTATACAGTGACTTCCATGTGTCTTCACTGGGGTGGCTGTGGACACTCAAAAGGCTGCTAAAATATTGGAAAGGGGGTGGTTGAGTAGATACTTTCCCATCTGTCGCTGACTGTCCAAGGGAGTCAGTTCTATCCCCTTTCAGAGTTTCATTTTCCTCTTGTGGGAAATTGTGGTGAGGTCATTTCAGGGAGGAGGAAGGTAGGTGATGACATCGAATAATGTGTGCAAACGATTGGCAGGAAGCTTGTGAGAAAAAAAGGAGTCTGTGAACAGGGTTTGCCTGGAAGCAAGTGCTACTTGGGATAGAGACTGGAGCAAAAGGAAGTTCCACATGGAGATTTAGTGTCTTCTGGGATGAGTGAGGTATGAGATAAAGGGCCTTCAGCACACTGATTAGCCTGAAGAATGAGTGATCTGTTCTCTTCAGTTATCTGTACCTCATGTACTCAGAGGCACACTCAATGGACAGCTGAACCTATGTTTGGCTAGATTGCTGTTTTGGAATTTGACTTCCTGGAAGCAACAGTGTATCCCATAAGAGCCTTTGTTTAAGACATCTGTCTGTGAGTTGCTGCCCAGGTACTGAGGGCCTCTCCCCATCCCCCACATTCCCCTAGGATGATTTTGGGTCATTTGGTCTTTGTAGCTAGTTCAATACTGTGCTTATAGTAAAAGTTCCTGTTTGCTCATTCAGGGTCCCTGGTAATCTTCCATTTTTGGTCTTTAAAAAATTTTTTTGGACAGTGACAAAATCATGGAAGGATGTGGAATGGGGCCTTGAAGGGAGGAAACTGGGAGATAAGCTCGCATGCTTGCCAGTGACTTGAAGATGACTGAAATTCCCTAAATCTCCACCCTTCTCATACCTCAACTCCAATGAGGAAATCAGAACCAAACTAGCTATTTCATGAAGATCATGGGTCAGCTTGTGAGCAAGGAAACTCAAAAGGAGATATCCAAAAGTCAAACACTTCTCTATGTCTGCAAAATGAATCTAAACTTTGAACATAGGGACTACGTTGTTTGTTTTGTCTTTTCATCCTTAGTACCCAGAAGAGTGCCTTGCACAGAATAGGCAAAAAATCAGGTTTGTTGAATTGAATCCCACTTTCTTCCTTAACATAATGAAAACTTCAATTTCCCTTCCCTTAGGGACCTTGCCCCTCTGTGATTGTCTCCATAGATGGGAAGCTACACCACAGCAGGGAGAAACCCACTGCTTTTACTTTGTCACCAAATCCTATTCACACTTGCTAGGAAATTTCTCCCTTGGTCATGTTGCAATGACAACTTAAAAGTCCTGTCAAACTCCCAGTTCTCCTTTCCCCAGAGGGTTTTGGTGATATCTTCTTATCTTTCATAATGTTGTTTTCTTGCCGTTTTTTTTTTTCTTTTGGTTCTTCCAAAACATCCTATTCTATGCCCTTTCTTCACCCCCTGCAGTGAATTACACACCATTGACCTTTCAACTAGACACCTAGTTCACTTAAAGCACATATGTCCTCAAGTACTGACCCCAGACATGCAGTGCCCTTTTCCATTCTCATGGCCAAGGCACAGACTCCCCTGGGGACATTGCTAACTTTTCTACAAGTATGATTCTGCCACATTCTATTTCTTTGCAGAACACCGCCCCCTTTTTTCTTCTGCCACAAAATCAATATCTGACTGACTGTTTCCTTCCCCTTTTCAGACCATCCTCTTCTGTTGTTCTCTATAGACATTTGGAGATGTTAATAGAGAAAAGGGAAAGTCCTCTCTTGTATCTTCCCTCACACCAACACTTCCCATTTCCAGCTTCTAGAATAAGCTCTAAGGGAAAAAAGAGGGGCTAGCCACACTAAATCACTGCCAACTACTTCTAGTCTCTTTTTGGCTACCTCTGTCCACAACACTATATAGTCTAAGATATGTAGCCGGTTTCACAGATATTCTGGATCCCCCTCTCCCCCCAGTTAGATTTTCAATTTCAGTCACAAGACCCTCAGTTAAATTGAGCCCAGATAATTAAATAGCATATACAGAGTAAATACAAGAAAATTTCAGGAGACAGAGTACTGACAAGCTGGAGAGATCAGGAAAGGCCTTATGTAGGAGCTGGCACTTTGAAGAAATCTTTAGGTTAAAAAACGTATACCAGTCCTTGGGAACTAACTAGGCAGGGACATGGAGCCTGTTGTAAACTTGCAGAGCAACTAGTAAGTAGGCCAGTTTGTGTGGAATATAGAGTGCATAAAGAGGAGTAATTAGAACTAAGATTGGAAAGATTGAATTCATTCATTTATTCATGGAAAGATGGGTGGGAGCCAGATTGTGGAGGGCTTTAAATGCCAGGCTGAGAATCTTGCATTTTATCTTAGAAGAAACAGTTAGCAAACATATATTAAGCTACTTCTTTGTGCCAGGAACAAGAGCTGGGGAATATAAAGAAAGGCAAAAAATGATCCCTGATCTCAAGGGCCTTATAGGATTTTGGAGGGGTAAAGGGAGGGAGGGAGGTGGGGGAGGAAGAGAAAGAAGGAAGAGAGGGGAGAGGAAAGAGAGAAGAAGAGGAGGAGAGAGAAACAGACAGAAAGAGAAGGAAGGGAGACAAGGAAAACAAAAAAGAGAGAAAAAGAAAGGGGGTAAAGAAGGAAGAAGAGAGAGGGAGAGAGAAAAGGAGGGAGGAGAAGGGAGAAAAGAGTGAAGGACAAATTTGAATTTTAGCAATTACAATTTGACCTCCATAGAAGGTGAATTAGAGAGAGAGGAGTATGAAAGCAGGGAGAGCCAATTAAGAGGTTTATATGCGTGCAAGAAAGAGCAAGAAGGGACCAGGTTTGCTTGATTTTTTAAATCTCATGACTCTTTTGTTGCACTGGGGTGTGAAGTGGAAGTGTGGTTACTTGCTTGATATACTTTGTGGTTTTTCGTAGATCTAGCAATGTTGCAGCCTCATGTAGCTTAGCCTGCATTCTGAACTGCTGAAGAAGGCAGAAAAGTTTGAGAAGGACTTTCATATGGAAGGAGTGGACTTCTTGGTGTTTTCCTTCCCTCCTGAGGAATGTATCAAGTTGCTGGGGAAGGAGTTTAAATTTAGGTTAGCTATAACGAAGAACTTCTAAAGCAAGGTATGAAGTTATCACAACAGGTGATTTATGTGAGCGTGTGACATGTGGCTCGGAAGGACTTTGGAAAAGAGGAGATTGGTAGAAGAGATTTTCCTCTGCTTTAAGGAAGGTGATTTCTTCTGGAAATAGAGAAATGGATCAGCTCTAGTTCATTTACAGGACACTGAGAGAGGAATCAGAGTATTTTAGAGCTGGGAAGGGTTTCATATAGTCCAGTTCTCTCATCTGACAAGAAGAAAAAGGAAACATGGAAAGGGAAGTCACTTGACCTCGCCTAATGAGTGGATATTTTTCAGACCTGAGCACAAGATTCCAGATTTTCTGTTCAATGCTCATTCCTCCAGAGCAGGGTAGTTAGATGTGAGTCCATGGACCCTTGATATATTTAGCAAAACTTGCTGATGACAGAAGATAGACAAGAACATTCTGTCAGTGCCTTAAATTTCCTAGTGAAGAGACCCACAAGGAAACTGGAAAATGGTTACTGACGATGTGTTATGAGTGGTGAAATAGTTTTTCTAATTTTCATGGAGAAGAAATAACAGAACTTCCTAATTCTTTCTTCTTGAACTTAATTGTATTATATACATTTGGATAAGGGGTGAAGAAACAAATTGACGTTCCTGATTTTTTGCTCAGGCTAATAATAATACCAATTTACCCTACCTGAGTAGCTGTGTGTGAGGAGTGAGAGGAAACTCCAAAATCTATTGAAGGCTGTTAGGAAAGTAGCTCATTATTTAACAAATGAACCCTGAATAACCCACGAAGTTTATTATTTGTTCATGGGTCATTAGGAGTGTTGATTGTATGTTCATCCATCCCAATTCTTTGTTCTATTATTGGCCTTTTGGTCTCAAGAAGCAACATAAAGGATTTTTTTCAGGCTCATAAAAAATATGCAGAAATAACTAGCTCTACACTGAACCCACTAACATGGCCATTGTGAGCACAGAAAGAAAAAAATACATCCTATTCTTAAATGGAGAAGCTGATTAAAACTGAGCCAAATATGAACTGATGTTGATAATGAGTTGAAAACACAGGGCAGTGAACTTGGAGACCCAGGGTGAAACTCAATTGGCTGGTGGAGAAATATGGAGAAACCACATCAGGGTTAAGCAAAAGGGCAACCAGAGGACAAGACTTCCTCTTTTCCTTTCTCTTCTCCAGCCCTGTCATCCCCAGTTCATTTGAAAATCATCTTCTTGTCATAAGATACTTACTAAGACAGTTGCTGCCACCTTTACCACTTCCAACTCCCCCTTTGGGGTTCATTTGCTTTCATCCATAGCTATGAGCTGAGTTGGAACTCACAGAAATGAGGGGAAGCCTCACTTCCAACAAAGACAGTTGTGGGGAGGTGATAAACTCTCAAAAGAGTTTGCTTTTTCTCTTTAATGAAATTGACATTGATTTCAATTCAGGCTATGCCAGGAGAGGAGAGAGGAATTGAGGCAAGGAGATGGGGAAAAGGGAGAATTTTCTTAACTACTGGCTTCATTTGCTGAAAGGGGAGGAGAAAGTAAAGGGAGGGAGTTGAGGGGAACTTTTGTGATAAGAGGAACTGAGAAGGGATGAATAGAGAGAACTGGTCTTTGGGAAAAAACTGGATTGGGCAGCTAAGTGATACTGTATTATTGAGTCAGGAACATATAAATTCAAATCCTATCTTAGATACTTAGCTCTACGATTCTGGGTAAATCATTTTCTTATCTATCTGAACTTCAGGCTTCTTATTTGTAAAATTTGTGCTCCCAGGGTTGTGTGAGAATCAAATGACATAAATATGTAGAAAGCACTTTGTAAACCTTTAAGTGACATATAAATGCTTATTTTGTTATTATTGTTATTATTATTACCATTCCTTGGAGATGAGGATGAAAGTTTTATATGAAAAAGCAATAAATGTGTGTGTTTTTCTGGAGGACTGCCAAAAAAAAAAAAAAAAAAAAAGACTGTTCGTCATCTCTTTCTTAAACAAAACTCATTTGTAATGAGCCAGTGGAGGTCACATGGGATTAAAAAAAAAAACCATTAGGTTACCTAGGTGATAGGGATTTTTCAGCACAGGAAATTTGCCTGTATGAGACAATGAGGACTAGAGTGAGGTAAAATGGCATCATCTGTGTTATCAGTTTTCTTTTCATCATCAAGGTATTTTATTTGCAAGTAACTATTTGCAGAAATGATTTGAAGGAAGCCCAGCTGATGATTGGCTCATAAAATACTATCTACTAGTTAAGAAAACCTTTGGTATGGGGAAAGTATGCTGGTTTGGACATTGTGAGGGCTGGGTTATGGCCTTTCACTAACATAACCTGTTACCCTCTAGTTTGTAGCATACTTATTTGGATTAATTTTATTGGGGATTAAATCACTTGCTCTGACAAAGGGTTCAAGTTAAGTGTGAGTTTTGAACTTGGCTGTTCTTGACTTCGGTCCTAGAACACTATCCACTATACCACATTGTTACTTGCCTTGAGTGATGCAGGTGAACATGCATGTTCACAACATCATAGCTCTAGAAGTGAAAGAGACCTATTTTTTAATTTAAATTAATATTGTTGTATATTTGAAAGGATATAGGAGATTTGAAGTTTCATGTACAACTATCTTTTCATTGTAGTATGTTATGGAAATGCTTGTTTTATTCCACAAATTTAAAATATATCTACATACATATATAGATATTTTAAAAACTAAGAAAAAGAAAGAGATTTTAAGAGGTTATCTAGTCCATCTTTCTTTTTTTCACAGATAAGGAAATTTAAATGACTTGCCCAGAATCACATAGTATGTGGCAGAACAGAGATCTGAATTAATCTCTTTTGACTCTACATTTAACACTTTTCCTACTGCTTTCTGATAAATGTGTGGTGAGCTGAATTGGAACAAACTTAAGATGTAGGTCTAATCATTCTAGATTTTGCAATCTAATCGAAGAAACTAGCCAGATGTACCATGCCCAGAAAGTGTCACAAGATGACATAACTGTAATTTTTGATAACTAATTTTTAAAAGATCAAAACAAGATGAGTCACATCCTTAAGTAATAAAATGATAAGGTCATCTAAGAAAAACTCACTAAAAAGTTTATGAAAATTACTTTTCAGTTTTAGGTTGCACTTAGTTCTATAAAATAAAGGGTTTGAACAAGATCAGAGGTTATTAACATCAAATCCACAGAGAGCTCAGTGATGAACTTAGTTACATTTTTATTTCAAAGTTATTGGTTTCCTTGGTAATCTTATGTATTTTATTTTATGTATTTAAATACACTATTCTTTGAAGGAATTCATAGGCTTCACCAGACTGATAAAGGGGCCTATATCACCGAAAAAGTTGAGTCTCACACACTAAGGGTACTTTCTAATTCTCATAACTTTTAATAGATAAGTCACAGACTGGTCTACAGAATCCCAAAGTTGGATGTAATTCTCTATCTAGTACAACCTATGCCTTTAAAAAAATTACCTCTATAACATATCTTACAAGTACTTTCCAACTTTGATGGGAATTTACTATTTACTACTTACTAGGACAATTCATTCCACTCTGGATAGCTATAATTAACCTAGACAAATCATTTCACTGCTATGTACTCAGTTTCCTCAACTGTAAAATGGAGATAATAACACTCAGTTCCCAGCATTCTTCCCAGCATTGTCATGAGGACCAAATAAGACATTTGTAAATCACTTAGCACATTTCTTGGCACATAGTAGGTGCCTCAGAAATGCTTCTTTTCTTCCTTTCTATAATTGTTAGGAAGTTTTTCTTTCTATCAATCCCAAATTTAACTCTATAACTTTGACATATTGCTCCTAGTTTTGCCCATTGGGGTCAAGTATACCACATCCAACCTTTTTCTGTGTTACAGCCCTTCAGAGACATGAAGTTAGCCCTTGTATTTCCCCAGATTATGAACTCCTTGAGAACAGGGTACTGCCTTTGGCCTTTCTTTGTATGCCTAGAGGTTAACACAGTGCCTGGCCTCCAATAGCCACCTAACAAATGCTTCTTGATTTTGCTAAGTTTCTTGTACTCCAGTTAAACATCTGAAATTCTTTCAGCCAATCTTTACATGCCTTAAACTTAAGAACTTTAACCATTTTTTCCCTTTTCTGGACAGTTGTCAATTTCTAATTGTCCTTGTTAAGATGTGGCACTTGAAAGTGGCCTCAGCAATAAGAGTTGAGAAAGAGATTAAAGGAATTAGAGTAGGTAATGAGGAAACCAAATTATCACTCTTTGCTGATGATATGATGGTATACTTAGAAAATCCCAGAGATTCTACTAAAAAGCTATTATAAATAATTCACAACTTTAGCAAAGTTACAGGATACAAAATACATAAATCCTCAGCATTTTTATACATCACCAACAAAATCCTACTATAAGAGATACAAAGAAAAATTCCATTCAAAATAACTGTTGATAACATAAAATATTTGGGAATCTGTCTACCAAAGGAAAGTCAGGAATTATATGGGCAAAATTACAAAACACTTTCCATACAAATGAAGTCAGATTTAAATAATTGGAAAAATATTAAGTGCTCTTGGATAGGCTGAACGAATATAATAAAGATGATAGTACTCCCTAAACTAATATATTTATTTAGTGCTATACCAATCAGATTCCCAAGAAACTATTTTAATGACCTAGAAAAAAAATAATAAAATTCATATGGAAGAACAAAAGGTCGAGAATTTCAAGGGAATTAATGAAAAAAAAATCAAATGAAGGTGGCCTAGCTGTACCTGACCTAAAACTATATTATAAAGCAGCAGTCACCAAAACCATTTGGTATTGGCTAAGAAATAGATTAGTTGATCAGTGGAATAGGTTAGGTTCACAGGACAAAATAATCAATAACTATAGCAATCTAGTGTTTGACAAACCCAAAGATCCCAACTTTTGGGATAAGAATTCACTATTTGACAAAAACTTCTGGGAAAACTGGAAATTAGTATGGCAGAAATTAGGCATAGACCCATACTTAACACTGTATACCAAGATAAAATCAAAATGGGTCCATGATTTAGGCATAAAGAATGAGATTATAAATAAATTAGAGGAACATAGGATAGTTTACCTCTCAGAATTGTGGAGGAGGAAGGAATTTGTGACCAAAGAAGAACTAGAGATCATTATTGATCACAAAATAGAAAATTTTGATTATATCAAATTAAAAAGCCTTTGTACAAACAAAACTAATGCAAACAAGATTAGAAAGGAACCAACAAACTGGGAAAACATTTTTACAGTTAAAGGTCCTGATAAAGACCTCATTTCCAAAATATATAGAGAATTAACTCTATAAGAAATCAAACCATTCTCCAATTGATAAATGGTCAAAGAATATGAACAGACAATTTTTAGATGATGAAATTGAAACTTTCTACTCATATGAAAGGGTGTTCCAAATCACTATTGATCAGAGAAATTCAAATTAAATCAACTCCGAGATACTATTACACATTTGTCAAATTGGCTAAGATGACAGGAAAAAATAATGATGAATGTTGGAGGGGATGCAGGAAAACTGGGACACTGATGCATTGTTGGTGGAGTTGTGAATGAATCCAACTATTCTGGAGAGCAATCTGGAATTATGCCCAAAAAGTTATTAAACTGTGCATACCCTTTGATCCAACAGTGTTACTATGGGGCTTATATCCCAAAGAGATACTAAAGAAGGGAAAGGGACCTGTATGTGCCAAAATGTTTGTGGCAGCCCTTTTTATAGTGGCTAGAAACTGGAAAATAAATGGATGTCCATCAATTGGAGAATAGTTGGGTAAATTGTGGTATATGAATGTTCTGGAATATCATTGTTCTGTAAGAAATAACCAGGAGGATGAATACAGAGAGACTTACATGGACTGATGCTAAGTGAAATGAGCAAAACCAGGAGATCATTATACATTTCAACAACAATACTGTATGAGGATGTACTCTGATGGAAGTGGATATCTTTGACAAAGAGAAGATCTAATTCAATTCCAATTGATCAATGATGGACAGAATCAGCTACACCCAGAGAAGGAACACTGGGAAATGAATGTGGACTATTTGCATTTTTGTTTTTCTTCTCGGGTTATTTTTACTTTCTGAATCCAATTCTTCCTGTGCAACAAGAGAAATGTTCAATTCTGCACACATATATTCTATCAAGGATATACTATAACATATTTAACATGTATAATACTGCCTGCCACCTAGGGGAGAGGGGTGAAGGGAAACATTGGAACAGAAATGAGTTCAAGGGATAATGTAAAAAAATTACTCATTATTTTGTCAATAAAAACTTATAAAAAAGTGGCCTCTGTACTCCAATTGTGGTCTGACCAGGACCCCCTACAGTGGAGTGCACCTCTAGATCACTTAAGGTTTGTTGGTAATTTCATCCCATTTTTGGCCTCATCTTGCCATTTTAGTTCTATAAAACTCCCAGATCTTTTCTTCTGTAGTTCTTTTCCAATCTTCCTTACTCTTTTAGATGAAGAAACTGATGCACATAAGGTGAATACTCGAGATAGATTTTAGCAAGCATTTGATGGAGTCTCTCATGTTATTCATTTGGGAAAGATGAAAAGATGTGGGCAAGACAAATTACAAATATATGGGACTTGGTTGAATGGCTAAACCCAGAGATCTATGTCAATTTGGAAAGAAGTCTCTGGTAAAGAGTGTCAGGGATTTGTATTTTGCCCCTGTACTGGTTGGCATTCCTGTCAATGTCTTCAAAAAAGTATAAATGATAGACATGGCAAATGTGCAGATAGCACATAGTTGAGAAAGATAGCTAAAACACTAGATGTTGAGATTGGGATTCAAAAATATTTTGACAAGCTGGAATATTAAGTCAAAACACTCAAGATGAACTATAATAATAATAAATGTAAATTCTTAGATTTGGGTTCAAAAATAAGTTTTGCTATTTTGATATAAAACGGCAATTATAATAGAATCTACTTCCCCAGGTTGTTGTGATGATCAAATGGGATGATACCTATAAAGTGCTCAGTACGGTATCTGCCACATAATATGCCTAATAATTTCCTCTTTCCATCCTATCTTCTTTATCTGACTTAGCAGCATTCTCTCAGTTCTTAAAAGGCAGTGAGGGTAGTCAGTTTGGAGATAATTTAGGTGTTTTACAAGGTGTCTTCATTTTAGGCAACAGGAGGTATTGGGAAATGAGATGACATTTGAACTGGTAGCTAATCATGGTTTATTTTTAGGCAGAATATCTAGGGTAAATGTTTTATAAATGTTTTCTTGCATTTTCACAAAACAAATAATACAGGCATTTATTATATTATTGTTTAATCATTTTAGTCATGTTAAATTCTTTGGGACCCCATTTGGGGTTTTCTTGGCAAAGATGCTGGAGTGATTTTCCATTTCCTTCTCCAACTCATTTTACAGATAAGGTAACTGAGGCAAACAGGGTTAAGTGACTTGCCCAGGGTCATACCAGAGGCCAAATCTGAACTTATAAAAGAGTCTTCCTAATCCTAAATATATTGTTTAGAGAACAATAAATGCATTTACTGAATATAATATCAAATATATAGTCACTTTCTATATAAGGCATCTCATTATTTCCTCCTCCCCACTGTCTTGTATTTATGCATTTATTTTATATATCTTATATATGTATGTCTTTTGTAAGAGAATATAAACTCTCGATAGGCAGAGATTGTTTCAGTCTTTGTCTCTGTGTTCTAGCACTTAACTTATTGTCTGGAATATTGTAGGTGCTTGATTGCATGCTTGATCTAGACATAGAAAGATTGACTGGTAAAGCTGGAGAGGAGTTTAAAGGTCATCTGTTTCAACCTTTTCATTTTACAGATGAGAAAACTTAAGTGATTTTTGCAAGATCTTCAAGCTAGTTAGTGACATACTAGGGCTCAGAATTTAGATTACTTACATTTCTAATTTATTGTTCTTCATATCACACCATAAGAAGAGAATAGCTGAAATTTATACAGCATTTTAAGTTGTACAGTGATTTATCTGATTGTATCTTCATGACCACCTTGGGAAGTTGGTGCTATTATTATCTTTATTTGAAAGACAAGGAAACTGAGACTTAGAGAGGCCAAGGTCATGCAACTAGTAATTGTTTGAGGTAGGATTCGAACTCAGATCTTCTTGCTTCCAAGTTCAGCACTTTTTCTACAGTATACTACCTAGTTGATATTACTATACATACTTTCAGGATTCTCAAATTCATCATCTAGTATCCAATTCTAGTATCCAATCAACCAATTTTTCCTTAAGTTCCTACTTTGAACATATCACTGTGTTAGGGTCATTTATCTGGTAATGAGCATCTCTGAACTTACTTGGTTCAGATGGATTTCATTGCTGAAAAGTTACTAGTGATAGCACTTTCAGGTGAAACCTGCCAGGGGTCACACTGAGCTGTCATCATTTTTCAGAACTCAGGCTCACTCCCATCTCATGATAGTCATTGGAGGAGGACTTTAATAGAGATTTTTCCTCCCTTTCCTATCACGGTCGTAAAGTACTTTGGAAGGTGTTTCAGAGTTCATAAAGCAATTCTCCATCACTACCCAAAACAAAACAGGAATAAATGACCTTTGCCTACAATAAATCAGTCAACATTTATTAAGCATAACCATTTTGTACCAGGTATTGTGCTAAATGATGGAGATAGAAAAAGATGCAAAAGACAGTTCCTACTCTCAAGGAACTTACAGTTTAATGGGAGAGACAACATGCAAACAAATATAGTTAAAAAGCAAGCCATAAACAGGATGAGTAGGGAATAGAAGAAAAAAAAAACCTGGATTTAAGAAGACTTGTGGAAGGCTTCCTGTAGAAAATGGGATTTTAAAAAATTTTATTTTAATAGAATATTATTTTTCCAGTCATATGTAAAGATGGTTTTCAACATTCATTTTTTTTGGGTGAGATCTGGGGTTCCAAATGTTTTTTCTCCCTCCTTTATCTCCCCATCCACCTCCACAGTAGTAAACAATCTTATTTGGTTATATGTGTACATTCATTTTAAACATTTCTATATAAGTCATGTTGGGAAAGAAAAATCACAACAAAAGGGGAAAACCATGAGAAAGAAAAAAAAAACAAAAGGGAAAAAAGGTGAAAATAGTATGATTTGATCTGCCTTCAGTCTCCATAGTTCTCTCTCTGGATAGGGATGGTTTTTTTCCATCCAAAGTTTATTGGAATTGTCTTGGATCACTGAATTGCTGAGAAGGACTAAATCTGTCAGAGTTGAATATCACACAATGCTGTTGTGCACAATGTTTTCCTAGTTCTACTTATTTCACTTAGCATCAATTCATGTAAATCTCTCCAGAGAAGGTAGGATTTTAATTGGAACTTAAAGAAGCCAGAGAGTTTAGTTGTCAGAATGGAGGAGGGAGAGCATTCCAGGCAAGGGGGGCAGCCAGAAAGAATGCACAGAACTAAGAGATAGTTTGTCCTTGGACTTATCTGTAGAATTACAAAGAGGCCAGTGTCACTGAATCAAAGAATACATATCAGAAAGTAAGGTGTAAGAAGACTGGAAAGTGGAAGAGGGCTAAGTTGTGGAGGACTTTGAACACCAAACTGAGCATTTTGTATTTGCTTCTATAGTCAATAGGAAGCCACTGGAGTTTATTGAATGGGGAGGTGACGGGATCAGACTTGTGCTTTAAGCAGATCACTTTGGTGGCTGAATGGAGACTGGATTGGAGTGTGGAGAGACTTGAGGCAGGCTGACCCACCCGAAGGGCATAATAGGAATCTTGGTAGTTAGAATCTTTTCAGTAGTACTTTATAAGACAAATAATTTGTCTCCATAAACAATTACTTTGTTGTATCTGGATGTTCTTTAACAGTCTAAATGTTTACATTTTGTGATACTTTTGATGGTGTTGATGAATATTTGATATAAGGAGCATTTTGCTTTAATCTTTTTCAGTTTGAAAGTATCTTTTTCAGAGAGTCACAGTAGCAAAAACAGACATTTGGGTGTAATGAAAACATTTTTACAAATGTTTCCACAGTCTGGCTACTGATTATCAAGGCTGAAGATAGTTCAGACATTTACAAAAAAAAAAAAAAAAGTTCTTGGCTGAATTCCACATGTAGTCAGTTAGGACATGCTTGTGGAAACATATTTCAGAACATTTGCACTGATTGACCCTCTTCAAATGTGTGACGGCAGAGGTAGAGCCATGAAAAACAGCTTTCAAGTCTATAAGCACTTTGTTGTTCAGTCATGTCTAACTCATTGTGACCCTATTTGGGGTTTTCTTGGCAAAGTTACTGGAGTGATTTGTCATTTCCTTCTCTAGCTCCTTTTTATAGAGGAGGAAACTGAGGTAAACAGGGCTTAAGTGATTTGCCTAGAATCACATAGCTAGTTAAGAGTCTGAGGTCACATTTGAACTCAGGAAGAGTTTTCCTCACTCTAGATACAGTGCTCTATCCACAGTGCCATTTACAAACATTTACTTAACACTTATTACATTATATACATAACCCTATATAAGGATAAAGAAGGAAAGTATGGAACACAGTCCTTACCTTCAAGGTATTTATGCCAAATAATTTGAGGTGAGAGAACTAGCATGTGGGCAGATTAGGAAAGATTGAAGGAGGTGGCCTTTGAAGGATTCTGATCAACAGTGCTGAGGTACATTTCAGGTATAGGGTTTTGCAAATGGAATAGGGAATTCATGGAGTAGTTTCTAATTGGTTTTGCTGGAAAGCAGAGTGTGGAGCTGAGGAGTTCACACTTTATCTGTGAAGCAATAGAGAGCTTCTGAAGTGTGTGTGTGTGTGTGTGTGTGTGTGTGCTCGCGTGCACGTGTGATGGAGATATTTTTTAGTTTGTGTGTACAGGGTGAATTGGAAAGGGGAGAGATTAGAAGTAAGAAGACCAGTTACCATGTTAGAACAGGTGAGAAGAAGTGAAAGGGGAATAGAAAGAAAAGAGAGATACAAGAGTTAGAATCAACTTACAGTTTTTAGGAAACTTTTAGGGCTTTTCTTAGCCTATCATTGGTTTTTTTTTTTTTTTAAACTTTCTGACTTTCTCCAAGTCTCTTAGAATTGTTATTTTAGATCTATTTGACAAGGTATAGTGAAATAAAATGAATTTTGAGAATCCCATACCACTTGCTTGAGACAAATGAAGGGTTCCCCAGGATATTATAAAATTAGAGCTAGGAGTCAGTGTGCCGGTGTATTTTGGGGAATGTTTAGTGTGTATATGTGATATTTTGTTTTTGATTTTTGCTAGAAACTCTTTATCTTGTTTAGCTTTCCCAAAGACTGGTGGAAGGATAATGAACTTTGGAAGTAGTTTAAGTGTGAATAACATTTAAATATAGAAAGAAATTGGAGGTGGGTGATAGGAACATAAAGATTATTTTATGGAATGATAGGAGGGAAAATAGCCATTTTTTCCAACTGGGACTAAGTAGATGACAGTGAAATAGAAAGAACTTATGTTAGTGCCTGGAAGTAAGAGATGTATTTCCCTTTTCTCTACTTGTACAAGACCCAGTCTTTAAACTTTCAATGAGCACTTTCCTGTTTTAGTTTTAGTACACATAAGGAATTGCCAAGTGAAGCAACATCTTGAGCCAAGAAATGAAAAGGTGTATGAAATACTTATAATTTAAGTAAATTAAAAAAAATTCTCTCACATCAAGTAGAGAGGGAGATAAGAAGGAATGTAATGTGAAGCTGTTTCTATTTGACTAGGAAAAGCTTATATGCCTTAATGTCTCCCTCGGTCCTTCTGAGTTGTCTGACTTCGTAAGAGGATGATTCATTATGTTAGTTTTCACTTTGTAGAGTGAGAGAGTGAGCTGGAATTAAACTGAGGCCAGACCTTTTAAGGCTTAACCTCTAGTGTTAGAGATACCAGGTTCCCAAGGTCTAAAGTTCTCATTATTTCTTCTAAGGATAAGATACTTCCAGACACTTTAGTTAAGTGGCTCCTGCTTTTTCTTTGAGCCCCTAAACTGAGCTCAAAGTGGCCTTGTGTTTTGTGAACCTAAGGCTTCAAAGGGAGCTTTACTTAAATAAAGTAAAATGCATGTATAACAAAAATTGCTTTGGAGGCAAATGCAAAAATTCATAAAAAAGTAGTAACTATAACAAGTGAAGGCCACCAAATACTATGCCCTATCACTAGTAACACTTTGAAGAGGTGATAGTTGATATGATCAGATCACTCCGATCTCTGAGCAAATACCAAGCCAAAACCCACTAAAGTTCATTTATCTGTTGATTTCAGGTGGTTTTACACTACTTGGTACCATCTTCCTTTTCTCACAATGTATACATTTTTTTTTTTTTGCATTCTTGATCTGAAAGTGTCCAACTGGGAAGTGAGGATGGCTATCTGGTCTTGAGAGTAAACAAGTTTACTTATTACCCAGTAGTGATTAACAAAAAGTACAAATTGTTATCTTGTCCTGACAGCTAAAAAGACTACTAGAAAGTATAAATACTCATTCATCAAAAGAGGGAGACACTGTGGAGCAGTGGAAAGAGCAGTGGGAATCTAGTCAGAGACCTGAGCTTAAATCCTGCCGCTGACACCTACTGTCTTTATGACTTTAGAAAATTTACTTCTTTTTGTTCCTTGATATCCTTTTTGGTGAAATGAAGGGGGTTGGACTGAATGACCTTTGAGGTGCCTTTCAGCTCTAAATCTTTTTCTTATTCTATGACCCTCACTTGTCTTGTCAAGGAGAGATGCAAAGGGGATCGAATCAAGTCAAAGGTATTGGATTCAAATTTCACTTCTGATACTACAGAGGTGACCTTACTACTTATGTGATGTGGAACAAGTGATTTAACCTGTTTGGACCTCATTTTCCTTATCTATAAAAGGACTAGATTGACTCTGATATCCTTTGATCTGTAGTTGCTATGGGTATCCCTCCCTATTCTATGAGATATCTATGTGAGAAGTTGAGGAGATTCTTTTTCTTAGAGCCATTCATGACCTTTATATTTGAAGTTTTTAATTTAGGTCCTCAGGTGAGATTGGGAACCAATAATTTAGAGAAGCTTCCGTGGATGCCACCTAAAAAAGAGCCATCCCATATAAATCAGAGGTGTCAAACTCATGTTTCATGAGCCAAATGCAGTTTATAATATTCCTGAATGTGGCCCAAACCAGATTAAAATATAATTGGGAAATATTTGATAAAATAAAAATTTAATAAAATAATAAATAATGAAATACAAATAAAACACAGATAACATTACATTTTGGAGCTAGGTCAAAATGTAACCCACAGGGATTCTTATTTATTTGGTCCCTCTTAATATTTGATTTTGACATGATTAGTCAAATGACAGAATATTCTCCATTAAAATGGAGCTTTCTCCTCGACCCTACTATACCCAGACTCTACAACATTTGCATTTCTTTTAGTTTTCCTTTTCCTGCCATCTTTATACTCTTGGTGTCATATGGTGTCATAACCATAGGACTTAAAGCTGGAAAGAATCTTAGAAATTCTTTAGTCTAATTCTCTTATTTTACTCAAGAGCAAACAGGACTTCAAATCCAGTCCTTTTTCTTTGATATTATACTGCTTTCCCATGTATTCTGTCCCTCCCATGACCCTTCCTGTTTGGAGAAGCTTTAGGGATATTTTCCTTCTCCAGTCATTAAAAATATATTTTATTGATGTCTTTGGTTTTACGACAAGTCATTTATGAACACGCTGCTGTTTTCCCTACAATTGAATTTTCTTTCTTAATAAAGAATAAGCAGTTAAGAAAAAATAACTGATACTGTGACAAAATCTGACAAAATAGACAATTTTTTATCCCCGTAGTTTCACATCTCTTTGTTAAGAGGAAGGAGATTTATTTAATTTTCTGATCTAGAGGACCAAGACTGGTTATTAATTACTCTGTTTGAGTTTCTTTTCAATTACATAATTGTAATTATGTATATTCTTTTCCTGGTTCTGCATCATTTCCTTTATACTGCATCAGCTCATACAAGTTTTCTTGTATTTCCCTTAATTCCATATAGTCATCATTTGCTAGAGGCAGCATATGTTTGAAGTAGCTGTCAGAAGTGAGATTTGAATCCAGGTCTTTTACTCTAACTAGAATCCATAACTTTTTCCATTGTCCCCTAGTGCCTTTCTTCTTACCATGTGGAATGAAGATCACCAAGTACTTCTCCCTCTTCAGCTGATATTTCAGTTGAGAACTAGTTTTAACACAAATAACACTTGAGTTCAAGTCTCACCCTGGCCTATATTGGCAAGTCACTTAACCTGTAAGTGCTCTGGGCAACTCTCCAGGCATCAGAAATTTGTAACCTTTTTTTATATGTGTGTCCTGGATCCCTTCAGCAGTCTGATGAAACCTATAGACAGACTCCTTAGAATAATGCTTTTATTATAAAAATGAAAGGGGAAGTTGGAAGGACAGAGAGGAGCATTAATAGTTTGAGGATTTTCAGGCAGAAGCAGACCAAGTGAAAGGCTATCTGTTGCAGGGGAAAGCAAGTTCTGTTGGGGGAGGTGAACAGTTGAGCTGTATCATTCCTTGACTTCCCTGATTTCAGTTTCCTCATCTATAAAGGGAAGAGTTTGGGCTAGGTGTCTTGAGATGGTGCTTTAGTCCACTATCTGTGAGCCTTTTATCTGCTGTTGCTCCAGTTTGGGTTTTTGTTATTTGCCATTTTGATTTTCCAGCATCTAGGTAATGTTCGTTGCTCCTTTTTCCTTGAAGGATGCTTTCTCCCCCTTGTTCTCTGCCAAGGGAAACACTGGGGGCCACTGCCAAGCCCAGGGCTTCCTTGCTCTGACACCAGGATACACTGAGTTGCTGGAATGCCATTATCCTTGCTTCCTTGTGTTTTCACTTTGGCAAGTGCTCTTTGTCCAGCCTCTGGTTGCTGGTTTCTTTTGCAACTGTTTCTTGCAGAATATTTTAGTCAAAGATCGGATCTGTGGGCAACAGTGTAGCATATGAAGACTCTTGTATTACAGAGAACTAAGGGACTTCCCTTACCAAGTTAGCTTGGAATTTTGGTTTTCTTCTGAAACTCACTCAGTTGGAAGGAAAAACTAAAGGAGACTTCTATTTAAAGCAAGTCATTTTTACTCCTAGGGTATGTGTTTTGTGTGTGTGTGTGTGTGTGTGTGTGTGTGTGTGTGTTTTGAATGCTTCAAGTGGGCATATATGAGGGAGGTGTTGAGGACTAGCCAAGCTTTTTTTTTTTTTTTTTTTTTTTTAATTTAATAGCCTTTTATTTACAGGATATATACATGGGTATCTTTACAGCATTAACAATTGCCAAATCTCTTGTTCCAATTTTTCACCTCTTACCCCCCCACCCCCTCCCCTAAATGGCAGGATGACCAGTAGATGTTAAATATATTAAAATATAACTTAGATACATAATAAGTATACATGACCAAAACATTATTTTGCTGTACAAAAGAATCAGACTCTGAATTATTGTACAATTAAGCTTGTGAAGGAAATCAAAATGCAGGTGTGCATAAATATAGGGATTAGAATTCAATGTAATGGTTTTAGTCATCCCCAGAGTTCTTTTCTGGTATAGCTGGTTCAGTTCATTACTGCTCCATTAGAAATGATTTGGTTGATCTTGTTTGCTGAGGATGGCCTGATCCATCAGAACTGGTCATCATCTAGTATTGTTGTTAGAGTATATAATGATCTCCTGGTCCTGCTCATTTCACTCAGCATCAGTTCAGTGTAAGTCTCTCAGGCCTTTCTGAAATCATCCTGTTGGTCATTTCTTACAGAACAGTAATATTCCATAATTTTCATATACACAATTTATTCAGCCATTCTCCAACTGATGGACATCCATTCAGTTTCAGTTTCTAGCCACTACAAAAGGGCTGCCACAAACATTCGTGCACATACAGGTCCCTTTCCTTCTTTATAATCTCTTTGGGATATAATCCAGTAGTAACACTGCTGGATCAAAGGGTATGCACAGTTTGATAACTTTTTGAGCATAGTTCCAAACTACTCTCCAAAATGGTTGGATTCGTTCACAACTCCACCAACAATGAATCAATGTCCAGTTTTCCCACATCCCCTCCAACAATCATCATTATTTTTCCTGTCATTTTAGCAATCGCAGGTGTGTAGTGGTATCTTAGAGTTGTCTTAATTTGCATTTCTCTGATTAATAATGACTTGGAGCATCTTTTCATATGACTAGAAATAGTTTCAATTTCTTCATCTGAGAATTGTCTGTTCATATCCTTTGACCATTTTTCAATTGGAGAATTAGCCAAGCTTTTTTCATGGCTGCTTTCTACTTTTGGTGTCCACCTGGTTCACCCAACTCTCCCCTGTGGCTCCAAGAAGCTGCGGCACTTGCAGTAGCCACATCCTGGTAAACTGTTTCAGCAGACAGGTTAAACTATGATGAGGGTAATGGAGGAGCCTCCTATCTGTGAGTGTGTTGGGAGATGTCTACTCCAAATTTTCAGTGGAATGGGCTAACAAGGACAATTTATTCCTACGACCATGAAGGTGGCTGAAGCTGATACTTGCAGTATTTGGAATTTAGTCAGCCATTGAAGATGCCAAAGGCATCTACTGCATGCTGGGCCATTGCCAGTTATCCTGATTCTTGTTCTATCACTGGATTTGGATGATTCTGGGAGAGTGAAGCTGATGACTGTGTGCAACTCTACCTCACTTACATTCAATTCATACATGAGACAAGTGATGTCATTGGTCCTCTTTGACGTACAACAACAATTATGTCAAGATCATGGGTCTGGGAGTTGGGAGTTTTATGTGACAAAGAACAAATAAATGTTTTGCCTTTTGTCCTCATCTCATTCTGCCTCCTGAATCTCCTTAAGGGAAGTATTATGGCACAGTAGAATTTGGAATCTGAGGAACTGAGTTTCAGTCCCAACTCTGCTATTTACTTTGTGATCTGTGTAATCTTGGACAAGTCACTTTAAGACTCTCAGTTTCCTGATCTATAAAATGAATGTTATTCTAGATCCTAGCTTCTTAACCTAGTAATTCACAATACTATCTAGGGTCTCATTGCTATATGTGTGTGTGGGGTTATGAAATTATTATTTATTATCAGTGTTTGATTTGCATATCTATTTCATATCTCTCTCTATATAGGGTCATGTAAAAATTTCTTGGGTGAAAAGGGGTTGTGAGTAAAAAAAGTTTAAGAGATTCAGCATGACCTCTCAGGTTATTTTTATTTGTTTTGTTTTGTTTTGTTTTTCCAATAGTATTTTATTTTTCCAAATACATGCAAAGATAGTTTTCAACATTCACCTTTTCAAAACCTTGTGTTCCAAGTTTTTCTCTCTCTTTCTCTTTCTCCCCTCTCCCCAAGACAGCAAGTAATCCAGTATCTTCTCAGGTTATTTTGAACTCTAAACTTATGGTTCTATGATCATTTTATTGTATGTCAAATAAGGAATTGGAAATCAATATTCTCTCTAAAGATCCCCTTTAGCCCAAATATTTTGTGATAGGATATATATTCGTATATGAAAGTTATTCCTGTGTATGTGGATATTAGGGACCTATCTAAGGCAAAACTGTAGGATGAATGGAAGTATCTATCTGGGGGTGGATGGCAACAAAGAAAAAATCAGAGTGTGGCAACTCTCACCCCACTAACATGCTTGTACAGGTGACATTCAGTTGAAATTAACCTCAATTACCTTTGAAGGGGAAAATAAGTTACAAAAGGGTTAGATATAGACTGAGGGCTATGAGTCTCTAAGATTTTAGGGGGCTGATGTAGAATGCAACCCTAGTCTCTTATATGAATGTTTGAGTGTGTATGTATATACGTGACCTCCCAAAAGTTTTATTAAAATTTAAGCCATTAAAGCTTAAAAGTACCAAGACTTTTGGAAGACCTTTTGTATCTATGTAATATAAACACATACATATGCATACATACATATATACATATGTATATATGTGTTACATATATATATATATCTGTGCATGTGTGTATATACATTCTTGACATCAGTTGTTCAGGCTGCTACCCACCCCCCCCTTCTGCCATCTTGGCTCCCTATTCCTCCTTTTCACCAAGATAGAGGGCAATGCCATACTTCACACGCACAATCACACACGTATATATATATATATATATATATATATATATATATATATATACACACATAAAGCAAAGGACTTAAAGGCCAGACCAGTGAGAAAAATCAAGCAAAATTCTGGGAAAAAATCCCAGAATTGAGATATTTCACCCTAGAATCACATGTAAAGGGCATTAGGCTCTTTCTTGGAAGGTATTTACAACTTTAGTTCTATAACAGCCCTCAAAGCTTAGGATAACAAAAGTGCTTCCTGATGAAGAAACACGGAGAGGAGATGGGCGGATGAAAAATAAATAAATAAGCCCCTTCTGACCACAGAGCAATTTGTGGACTGAATTATTTAGAGAATGTGCTCGTTATCAGTTCTCTGGGGGGGAGAGTCCAAGGGAGGAACATGCAGTTAGGAAGGCCTTTGAGTTTGTGTCTGAACATTTCCCCTAAAAGTCTGATTTGGCAAGGAATCCTTCGAAGGTATAGTGAAGGGCTGGGGAGGGAGAGTGGAAGCTCTTAGCAGAGATGAGCTGAATTGTAGGGAGTTGTCTTTCTTCTCTCTTAAGTTGTTAGTGTCAAATTCAAGGCTGCAGATTTTCTGCAATTCTTTTCTAGAGACTCTTCTGGCGTGGCCTGGCCTGGCCTGAGAGGTTAAGTCAGAGGAGGTGGTGGGTGTGAATGGCCAGTCAGATGAAAAAACCCTCTTTCCTCCTTTCCTCCCTCCCCTGCTCAGAGTTTGTGCTTGATGACTCACTGTTGGACTCTCCCATAATGAATTACATCAATAAATAAATCCCATTAACAGCTGGCTCTGTGTTCTGCTCAGATTGTGCTACTGCCTGGCTGGGGTGGGGTTAGGGAACAGAGGGTTGAAATTTGGGTAAAGGGGAGCAGAGTTGCTTCCTAGGGTGGGGTCTCCTCCTTCAGTGGATAGTTGGGATAGTTGCTTTGGAGACTGCTCTAGCCCTAGCTCTGAGACTTTTCCCTCTCTGCAGTCCTGGTACAATTCATGACTTCATAAACTGAGGGACAGCTTGGCCTGTACTTGGGGAAATGCTAATCCAATTCAAGCCCTAGATACTGACTAGGATTCTAGACCCAGGAGGCTAAAAAGCTCCCTACTGCACCCCAGCTTCAAAGGCTTGGAGGGGGTGGAAAGCAACTTCTACTTGGGGGATAGGGATAGACTTACTTAGAGGTTCTTAACCTGGGGTACAGGAATTACCAAAGGACCTAATGGATAGATTTCAGGGGGCTGTGAACTTGGGGGAAGTTTTCACCTTCTTTTCAATGTAATCAATTCCTTTTATGATCTGTACATTTTACTTTATACATTTTAAAATGTCATTTCTGAGAAGGGTTCAATAGGTTTCACCAAATTGCCAAAAGGACTTCTTGACACAAAAAAAGTTGAACATCCCCTGGTTTAAAAGAATGGAAACTATTGGGACCTTTTCCCTAAATGACCCAGGGCAGCCCTGTCAGAGCCAAGCTTGATCTGGGAGAGATTGGGGGTGGGGGTGGGGAGAGGGAAAGAAGTTTGTTGCTATGGCAATCCCATTCCTTCCTTTCTATAGGGGTAAACACATTACTCTCAAAGGGGCCTTGTCTTCCTGTGAGAACATTTTAGTTCAAGCCTATTGGGCCTTTTCAAATCTGGATTTTGGTGTGTTAGTGGAAGGAGGAGGAGAGTTAGGAAAAGAACTGACTAGAACTGAGAAGAGTGCTCTGAATTTGGGGATAATTCCCTCTAAGGTTGGGCCTCCTAACCCAGCCCCAGCTAAAGGAGAAAAGAAGCTTAAAGATCAGGAATGTTTCATCTCTAAGCAACAGGGTTTGTTTTTTGTCAGGAGGGTAGGGCAGGAAGAAGGGAAAGAAAATGGAAAGGGGGAGGAAAGAGAATGGGGAATGCTGCACCCCCCCCCAAGACATAAGCTACTTGACAAGTGTCAGTATGGAAAACTCTGGCTTCTGAGCAATTTCAGGACTGAAATAGAGAGAGAAACAGTGAAGTATCTAAAACTGGGACTATCTGAAATGACCTTTGCGGGGGACCTTGGTTCTTTAGTTGGTCATGAATAGCAAATAAATCTCAATTTAAAAGGTAAATCTGCATCAAATTTTATGTACCAAAGAGGGCAAAATCTTCTTTTTAATATATCCAGTTTTACTATCACAATGACAGTCTATTAGAAAGAAGAATACCCCTATTTTTTTGTAATATAAGTGCTATACTTTATAAGTTTTTCATTCCTTAATTCTGGCCTGATGCTAGCCATGATATAAAAATGTGAGGGGAGAATGTGACCATTTCTTTTCCTTTATATTACTGTAATTACAACGGGTCCTATACGCCCGGTTCAGCTTTCTTCATTCTGGCTCAGTTCAAGCCATTCTTACCATGTTTTTTTTTTTTTTTTTTTGAATTCCAAATACTTATCATTTCTTAAAGGCAGCATGGTATAAGTTCCTAAACTGCAATTGGACACTCCAATGACCTCACTTGATATTGTAAAATTTAAAAATTTCAACATAATTATTTAATATAGGAAAATATTAGGTATTTCTTTTGGCCTAGGGGTACTATTGGAAAAATTTACTAAGACATTGAGGATATCCTTTGGGTAAAAAAGTTTGGGAACTTCCAGAGTTAGCCTTGAAACCAGGAAGACATGAATTCAAACCCCTTCTCTGAGACATGCTTTGAAACTGGCTTTGTGACCCTGGGCAAGTAAGTCACTGACCTCTTCATATTCTAAAGCTATACAGCTCTCTAAGATGATAATTTATCGAAAAGGTGCTGTTTCCTCACTTGAAGTTGTTATATACCTGAAGTCATAGATCCAGTCTCTATTCCCTACTTGACTTAAGTAAATCCTCACTGGGAGTTCCCTATATTGATGAAATCATGAATCTAGAAATTATTTCTTTTCTTACTCCATTTCTTACTGGACAATATTTAATGAAATTCCAATTTATAGCTTGTTCCTATTAAATACCAATATTATGGCTTCTTCCTTTTCATTTCTTGAAGTAGAAGCATCATTGCTGATCATCCAATTCCTACCCCAGTTCCTATCCTTTCTATATGGGGATGGGGGAAGAGATATTAATTCCTTATCCCTAAGATGGTTACTTCTTGCAGAGTACTTATCTATTTAGGGGAAGCCAGAGAGGATATGAACAATTGATCCACTGTTAAATCTTTTATTCAACCTATGTTTAGTGAGAATAGAGAAATCAACTGAGGGAGGAATCTTGCTACTGGAGAACTAAGTGAAGCCTTAAGCATGGGAAGGAGGAGAAAGGACTTGAATAGCCCTGAGCCACATCTGTTAATGTTGTCCAGGCTTCTCTACCAGGGTGCCAGATGTTCCCTGGGATCCTAGGGATTGGGAGTGGGTGGGCTGGGAAAGGATCCCAACCAAAAAGGAATACTAAAGGGACAAGATTTCTGGAAATGGGCTTATTTATTCTGTCATTGTAAGGCTGAGGGAATTAGTAGACAGGATTCTGTCTGGAATTCAACTGGAACTTCTAGAGATGACACCATCCCCTTCCCTGTTCTACCCCTGTGGGAACCAGGAGGTGTGAGGCCCAAATAAGTATATATATAAATAGTCTAGGTCCCTGGCCACTCATTGGAAAGATTCCTGACACTTGAAGGAGAGTGTGAAGGCATGAGGATCCATTCAGAGTTCAAACACTGGCACCAAAATCAGGTGGTTGGTGCCCTCTCTAATGAAATTAGAAGTGATCTAAATTCTTCCCTGTCTTATGGTGCTTAGTTTTCTGTGAAGAGCTCTGTTCTCTGGCTCCCAATCCCATTTAAAGTGATGCTGTAGCATATTCTGACTGTATTCTGTGAGGGCAGCTTCATTAACTTTCAAATTTTTTTGGTTTTGTTAGTCATAAAATATTAATTGTGTGTCCACTGTGCCACAGAATGTGATAATTAGTAACTATGGGGAGAAGAAAGATACGAAAGAAAGAGAAACTATGTATGGTTTCTACCTTTACAAGCTTACTGTCTAATTACAGGAGGGGAAAAAGGAATAGAATAAGTATATACATACATATACATATACATACATGTGTGTATACATACACAATGTATATTAAAAAGTCCATAAAAAATCCCAAAGTACATTTCTCTATATCTTAGTAACTATAGGCTATAGTTTCAGAATCTAAATGCTGAGAGGAAGCTGGAATAACTGGATCAGCAAAACTTTAACAGATATTTTATTAAATGTCTACTATATGAAGATTCAAACCAAAAAAATCAAAACAGTCTTTGCCATATTGGGGCATCCTCAAAATTCATTCTGAGTAGTTTGGGAGAAAGGGAGAGATACAATTTCGTGAAGAGAAGTAGGAAAGGGTGGCACAAATACAAGGAATAGTATGTTACAAAGCAGATTTTGGGAGGTTAGAGGACATGACTTGGCTGCTTCTTGGGGACTAAAGTAGCTTTAGAGTTTTTGTGAGAATTCCCTGCGATGTAGACTTTGTCTTTTGGTCTGGTGGTTGGGCCACCAGGAGCAGATAGGGCATCTTTTCCTAGACTAACTGTTACCTTGCCCTATCTTTGTATCCTTTTTCTCAAATCTTTCTCTTCTCTCCCTCCACCAGCCTCCATTCAGAATGCACTCTTTTCTTCATTTCTATCTGTTGAAATCTTTGTCTTTGTTGCATGCCCAAGTCAAGGGCTAACTCTTCCATGAAGCCCTCTCTAACTACAACCCCACCCTTCCCTTCCATCTCCCACTGTGAAACTGTCCTCTCCCAGATCTTCCATTTCTTTATCTCCCACTCATTCCACATTCAGTAAGCAGTTATTAAATGCCATCTATATTCAAGTCAACTTACATTTTACTAAGTTATATGGTCTTCCTAAATCTTAGTGCCTTCCTTCTGAGACTATTTCCAATTTATACTATTTGTCTAGTTGGAAAGCAGGGGTTATTGCATTCTTTTGGTTTTTCCTTTCTTTGTATCCCTGTTGTTTCTCTTTCATTCTCGAAGGGGACCATGACATCAGGGAGGTGATGCCATGACATGCAAGCAAAATGGATTTAAGGGAGGGAAGGCTGTGCAAGGTCACCTCCCTCATTTTTCCTTCTAGAGCCATTTGGGTCCAGTGGCCAGATATAGATCAAGATGATATCCCTAGCATCTAGTACAGTGCATGGTACATAACAGGTGCTTAATAAATGCTTGTTGTCTGATTGACTTAGCAGCTCTATAATCAACAATCCTATATTTGTGCTCTTCCTGCTCTCCCCTACCCTAATAGGTCATGAGTTCTTTTACTTCTAGAGTGCTTTAAAATTTGCAAAGAACTTACTTTATGTCTACTCTTTGAGGTAGATAATGTAGATATTAACTAGATTTTAGGCACAAAGCATCTGAGACTCAGAGAGGTTAATAAGCTACACACCCAAAGTCACACAGCTGGTGTCATTAAAATTCAAACCCTGGTCTCATGAGTTTCAGTTAATTCTTTTGGTTGCATACCAGAGAGCAGGGACTGCTTCCCTTTTGTCTTTGTGTCCTCACCATCTAGCACAGTGCCAGGCTCTTAATAAATACTTATTGGATGATTACTTAAGAGCAAGGCTGATGTTCTATCTCTTTGTATCCCCAGCGCCCAACACAGTGCCTTTGCACTTCAAAGTCACTTAATAAATGTTTGTTGAATTATTGAAGCCAGGGGGTTTAGTGGCAAGAGTCATCACCTAACTTAATCAATTCTACTCCTCCCTTGAGTTTTCTCCTCATTTGTCTTGTCCAGCTAAATCTCTCACCATCTCTGAATATGTGAAAAACACTGCTAATGAACTAACACTCCCATTTATCTTCTGGCTCCAGAGACAGGCAGGAAAGGAGAACTAGCTAGCTCTTTGCCTTGTTCGAATTAATAGTTCCCCAGCTCTTATCCTGTTATATTATTTTTATATAGAGGAAAACAGGAAAAGGAGCTTCCCAAAGTTGCCCCTCTAATGGAGATCCAGAGTCTCTAGCTCATTTGGTCATAGGAAGATCATGGGATCATAGACCCACAAATAAAAGAGCTCTTAGAGATCTTCCCACTTTACAGATGAGGAAACTGAAACTCAGAGAGGTTAAGAGTCTTGCCCAGGATCATATAACACAGGGGATACATATCTGAGCATATTTAAACCCAGGTTCTCTGATCATAGAGCTCCCTTAGTTCCTTTCACAGGTCAATGCCATCTCTGAGATTAAAAAGAAGGAAGAATGTTCTGATTGTCAAGACAAAAGGACACATGAATTGATTGAGAGTGGAATCTCCATGTCAAGAATGAGATGGATTGCAGTCTTTTTTCAGAAGCAAAGTGATATGTAGAATAACCTGTGTAGTGGATAGAATGTTAGGAAGCCATGGATTCAAATCCTTTCAGATACTTACTAGCTCTGTGACCCTGGAGAAATGGCATTCTCTCTGTATCTCAAGTTTCTTATCTCTAAGAGGAGGAGCCATTTCTGGCTCTAAATCTATGATTCCAATTCTGCTCTCTGTGGGGATGGCCAGGTCAGTGAGTAGATAGAATGTTGGGCCTAGTGTCAGGAAGATGAGTTCAAATTTGGCTTCAGACATTTCTTAGCTATATGTCTCTGGACACATCATTTAACCTTGCTTACCTCAGGTTCCTCATTTACAAAATGAGTTGGAGAAGGAATTAGCAAAGCATTCCATTATCTCTGCCAAGAAAACCCCAAAGACATCACATAGAGTCAAAATGACTGAACAAATGTGACCTCTGAAGGATCCTTTTTAAACCCGAGATTTGAGGGTTCATCTCATAGAATAGTTTTTCTTTAGAGACCTTTGGGAGGAAAAAGTTTTTTAAAAATGCAAAGCAAATGCAAGAGTATTATGGTTATAAAGGAGTAGTATCTGGAGAGATCACTCCTTGTCTAGCAAATGCTGGGTTCTGGAAAATAAACACAGGTTCTTGAAACGCCCCCTCAAGCCAGGCATATTTTGATGGGCACAGCGTTCTTTTTTTTTTTTTTTTTTTTTTCCTTTTGGACATCTGCAAACCATTCTGAAATGCTTTCCTCTTCTTGGGTTTTGCCAGGATCCTGGGATCCAAGGGACAAACTGAATCCATACCTGACTTTATTCTTTGAAGAGTTATTTCTCCTGAGGGTCTTAGCTTGTGGTTGGGGAATAGGACTTTCAGGTGCATCCTGCATGTTGAACTCAGCTTTTGGCTTACCTCCCAGCCAGCCCCGAGTGAGGTAAAACTGTCTTTAGAACTATCTTTCCTAATTTTTTACCCTTTTAGAGGGTGTGGGACTTGGAAATCTGTATTTGAATTTTAGCTCAAATTCTTTTTGGCTGTGACTCTGAACATGTCATTAATCTCTCTCAGTTTCTATTTCCTTCCCTGTAAAATGGGACTAGTTGCAACATTGACTTTTGGAGGTTGTTATCAGGGGCTGATAAGGAGCACTTTGCTATCATTAAAACATTATATAAATGTTAGCTATTGTGATGATGAACTATAAGGCCCGAGATAATTTCAAAAGTCTCACTTGTCTTTCTTTTTTTTAAATACAGTTAAGTTACTACATGGTTGGGCTTGGGAGGTTATGGTAGGAGGGAGAGAGAACAGTGGAGAACTTTATTTGAATGTCCTTATCCCTTATCTTCATTGCCCTCAGCTTTTGAAAGTAATAAATATAGATCTTGTTGTTGGATCAAGACTGACCCTAAAAATTCATTTGAATTGGTCTGTGATAGATTTATTGTTTGCTCTATTAGCTATGTCTTCGAGTCTACATTGATTGTTAAAGTGAAAAAGGACCTTAGAAAACATTTAACTTTCTCATTTGAGAAAGAGAAATGGAGATAAAGAAACAGGAAATCAAGTCAATGTGCTAGTCACTGGCCTAAGTGACTGAGAAACAAATACAAGCAAAACCATTCCAAGGAGTAGTGACATAGCTGAGGTAATTTTTATTTGTAGAGCTGGAATCCCAACGCACGTCCTCATATTATAGGTCTAGTACTTTACTGTTCAATATTCAACAAGCATTTATTAGACACCTACTACACTGTATTATTATTTAGGCATTGTATTAAGTGCTGAAGTTATTAAAAAGACAAAAACAAACCCTTTGCCATTTGCCCCTTAGAAAGCCCATTAAGTAGAGAAACTTTCTATGTGCAGTGACTGTGTGAAAGTCAGTCCTCACATTTTAATAGCCTCAGATAATAAACATGGAAGAAATTATATAAATGCATTCCTTGTGACCAAGGCATCTGGGAGAGAATAGACATCTCTGTTCAATGGATAATTCATGTTACAGAAATTTTAAGAAATCTAGGAAAAACTTTAGCATTCAGATATTTATGTTTAAAGAGTGAACAAATGAGAGAAACTAGTTAAATATGGCATTTGTGGAAAAAAAAATTTATCCTGAGCTCACACCTTTAGTGCTTATAATAAAATATACTAAGGGGCTTATAATAAATATGCTGGGCAAGCCACTTAACCCCAATTGCCTATTTTAAAATAAAGTATACTTAGGAATAAAATCCTATGTGAAGCATTCTTTTAAAAAAGTCTATGCTTATAATCTGCAGGGAGGTGGTGCAGATAGATGGAGAAGGAACAACAATATACCATAAGTAAAATTATACAAATTATATTATATATTATGTATATAATATATAAATTATATATTACTATATATTTTATAGAAAATCCATACAAATTAATTTTGGGAAGGGGGGAGGTACTGGCCACTAGAAAGATTAGGATGTGCTTCCTATGCATAGTGACATTTCAGCTGAGCTTTGAAGGTTTCTGTAAGGCAGAGCTGAGCAAAGGATGCTTTTTAGCTGTGGAAACAATTGGTACAAAGATACGGAGTTGGAAGGTGGAATGTTACTTATGGAAAATTATAAGACTAGTTTGGGTGGATCATAGAATATATTCAGGAGAACAGTAAGAGTAAGGAGAACCAGGAAGTCTAGACTTGAGCTGAATTGTGAAAGTGTTTAAAAACCAACAGAGGAGAATTTTTTCTTTTTTATTCTTTTTATCTTTTTTTTTTTTAAATCCTGGAGACTATAGAAAGCCACTGGAGCTTCTTAAGTAAAGAAATGACATGATTATGTTTTAGAAATGTCAATTTGGCATCTATGTAGATTGGAAATGGGAAGAGACTTGAGGCAGTGAGATTAATTAAGAGGCTATTGAAATAATCTGGGCAAAAGTAGATGAGAGACTGGACCAATGTAGCTGTAGAATGAGTGGAAAAAAGAGATTGATGTGACAGAACAAGATCAGCAGTTGATTGGATGTGGGAGGGTGATTAAGAATGAAAAGTTGAAGATGATGACTGAATTTAAGAAACTGGGTTAGAAGAGGGTAAGACTCCTGATTGAAATACAAAAGTTAAGAGAGGTGAGTTTGAGGGAAAATATAATGAATTTTGTTTGAATGTTGTGAATTTAAATTGACTATGGATATCCATCTAAACAGAGATGACCTGGAGCTCAGAAGAGAGATGAAGACTGGATATGTAGATGTGGGAATCATCTGCTTTGAGATGATCATTGAATTTTTGGGAGCTGATGAGATCCCTGGGAAAGCCCCAGAACAGTGGACTTGGATAACACTGAGGTATAGAGGCAGGCTAGAGATGACAATCCTGTAAAAGAGATTAAGAAATAATAGGTAGGAAAATCAGGAGAGATCACTGTCACCAAAACCTGGGGAACAGAGAGGATCTAAAAGGAGAGATGTTTTTTTGTGCCAAATGTCTGAGAGGTCAGAAGGATTTTAAGATTAGGCTATTGATTGAGTTTAGCAAGTAAGAGGTTGTTTATGACTTTGGAGAGTACAATTTCATTTGAGTAGTGGGATCAGGTGCTGATCAGGAACAACAGATACAGACTTTTAAAAAATAGGTTTTGTTGAACTTTACTTTTAAAAATATTTTTTTCCAATTAAATGTAAAGATAGGTTTTAACATCCTTTTTCAAAAATTTAGAGGTCCAATTTTTTCCTCTTCCTCCCCTTCCCATTCCCTAAGACAGTAAACAATTTGGTATGTGCAATAGTGTAAAATATATTTCTATATTACTCATATTATGAATGAAAATATAAACCATAAGGGGGAAAAAACATGGTTGGGGGGAAGAGCGAAAAGAGTATGTTTTGCTCTGCATTCAAGCTCCCTGAGTAATTTCTCTGGATGATATGAAATTTTTTTTTCTTCAATAAGAGTGACTATGAAAGAAATGGAGGAGAGAAATAAGATGATTGAGGGCACAGCAAGGTCAAATGAAAGTTTTGTTCATTTATTTATTTTTAATTTTTTTAAGATGTGGAAAATCTGGACATATTTATAGGCAGAAGGGAAAGAGTCAGAAGATAAACTGAGATTAAATAATATTTGCTAGGATTTACATAGAGCTTTAAGATTTAGTTCTTTACACTTAGTATCTCATTTGATCTTCACAACATCCCAGTAAGGGAGTAACTGGCATTTATATAGAGCTTTAAGGTTGGTAAAGTGCTTTATAAGATATGTTTATCTCATTTGATCCTCACAACAATCTGTGAGGAAAGTGCTGTTATGATTTCCATTTTATAAATGAGAAAACTGAAGTGCACAGGAGATACTATTATTATCATCCTTATTTTATAGATAAGGGAAGAGACTTGGAATGGGAAAATAATTTCCCCAGCCTTTCACATTGAGGCACTGTTAGAGGGAAAATGTGAACTCAGGTAGTCTTGATCGGAAGCCCATTGCTCTATCTGCTATGCTTCCTATCCACTTTAAAGTTTGGAGAGATTAGTTTATGATTGGAGGAGCAACCTTGGGAGGCAGTTTATGATTGGAAGGGCAAGCTTGGCAAGGAGAGATTAAAGTCATCAGTAGATTTCCAAAATTGGCCTTGCAAAGACAAAGTTTATTTCTTCCTCAAAGACTAGACCGGGTGTTCTTAATTTGGGATCCATGAACTTGTTTTTAAAACATATTTTGATAATTATATTCATTTCAATGTAATTGTTTTCCTTTGTAATAGTATAGTTTTTATTTTATGTATTTAAAATCATCATTCTGAGAAGAGATTCATGAGATTGCCAGAGACAAAAGAATTTAAGTACCCCCTGTACAAGAACAAAGGAGGAGATGGAGAGAATCAAGATCTGAATGAAAATCTTGGACAATATTAAAAAATAAAAGCAAAATGCCTTTAAGGTAGAAAAAAGGGATATGATATTACTTTATTGAATAGCTGCAAGAAACCCTTGCCCAGAGCTTTAGATATTGACCCATATTGAATCTTCCTCCTGGGTAGAGAGCCGCACTGGTCCCCCTCTCAAAAGCAAAAACAGGTCAAGCTGATCTCTATGGTAGTGTGCTAGGCTGCCATTACTCCTTTCTATTCTAATCAAACTAGGACCACCTATCTCCCCCCGCCCCACTCCAACGCCCTCTTCCAAATTACTACCCATATTACCCTAAGCAAGTCGATTTTCCTCTGGATCTCTATTTTCTTATCTAACATTTTAAGAGGGTTGGATATCCCTCTGATTTTAGGCTCCTATATTGCAGGAAGAGGTAGATGGCTTTAGAACTGCAGGTGCTCATCAGGCTAATTCTTTTTGAATTGCTAAGAACAGACCCCCTAAAGGACCTCTGGATGCCAGTGGGGGAACATTCAGTGGCTCTCGGGAATCTGAGTTGCACTTGTTAATTATAATTCTCCATGCTTCCTTGTTGCTTTTGGCTTAAGGGGTGAGGAAGTGAGGGACTCTGTAGAGCTACTGAATGTAGGAACACAAACTTAGAGGGCTATCAGGAGGGAGGCAGGGAAAAAGGAAGGTGAGAGGCTGAGAAGGAATGAGGGAGCAGCATTTTTTCCCTCCCCAATTAACTATGGCTCTCTTGCTTCACATCTCTGCTGCCTCAGCAACCCTTCTCCTTGACAGTTAGCAGGAGTGTTATAGAGGGTCACAGGGCAGCTAGCAGGGCATCAGGGAAATGCCTCCTTAGGGAGAAGAGGGGGTGTTTCCTTTTCCCATCAACCTCCCCAGAAGGAGGGCATTCTTTATTGCCAGTTCCCTCTACTTTTCAGAGTAGGATAAGCTGCTCCCCAAACCCCTTCCCAGGCCTAAGTTAAAGCTCGGAGCTTCTCTGCTGTATTGCTGAGTCCTAATGACATGGAGTTAAAGGATTCCAAACAGTTTGCCCCTCACTGGGCCCTTAATTACATTAAAACACAAAAGCCGCACTGCCGGCTGGGTTCTCCTGGTGGATTGCAGAGCCTGTCCTAGGGAACAATTGGGGCTCTGTTCTCATGGCCTGTTTTCCCCCAGCTGTGCCCCCCTTTCATCTCCATCCCTTTCCCAGGGACTCAGAGCTCATTCCCAGGAGGGTGGAATCTCAGTGTTCCAACCTTCCGACTTCTTGCCTGGTTTGTTAGTTTTGTCCTTTTTTCTCCATCCACCCTCCTTTATCCTCTCCCCTTTTTTCATTCATTCCTTTTTTTTTTCTGTGATACAAGGGGTCTCAGTACACTCTAGAGCAAGGCTTATTAACCTGGAGTCTGTGGACTTGTTTTTTGTTAAAAAAAAAAAAAAAGGTCGATAACTATATCTCAATATAATTGTTTTCTTTCACAATGCTATGCATTTTATTTTTATGCATTTAACTATAGTCTGAGGAGAGGTTTGCATAATTCACCCAACTAATACCAAAGGGACCCATGACATAAAAATAGATCAAGAATGATGATCTAGAACCCAAGAACCAATTTCATTCCTTTTTTCCTGAATCAATTCTATCTTTTTTTTTTGTTCATTGTGGGCAGGGTTACTATCCCAAAACAAAATGTGTATGAGTGGGTGAATAAAAATAATCTATGGTATTCTGATATTTTGTTTTTACTTCTAATTTGCATGCTCTTCAGTTATTATCAAAATGTCAGCTTTTCATAAGACAGCCTCCCTCCTTGTTCTAATCTTGCATCCTTTTCTTCATATACCCCATCACAGCCCCTATTGTGATGGATGGAATTGGCTAAAGCCTGGAAGAGAAATTGACTGTGTTCTGTCTAAATGAAGTGCTGGGGCAGTGGCAAAATAGATTTCCTTCTTTTCTAGCATATCTCTCCTTTCCAAGTCAAGAACCCTTTGTCCAGGGAGAAAAGATGATATGTCAAGAAAGCCCATTTCTTTAGCTTGAACACTTTCTTGATGAAAATAGCATCTGACCCAGAAGGGATGGGGCTGAAGCCTTCTCTTGCAGTTATAAAGAACTCATCACTTCCAGTGAGAGCACACTTAAACTCATGTCCATAAACAAGCAGGTGGCCTGTTCAGATTTCAAGGAGTGGGGTCCCTGTGTGGGCTTTTGTTTTTAACATATTCCCTTTATACTGTACTATCCACGGGAGGGTGCTGAGTCATTAAACTAAAGGGGACTGAAGTGTCATTTTTTTTATATCTTGTTGCTGACAGGTAAAAATACCTGAATGCTTCTAGGGAGCTGACTCTGCTTTTGTGCAGCCTTCCCTCTTTCTTCCTCTCCATCTTGCTTGGAATTCACTCCTTTTTCTTTTTTGCTTCCCTTCCTTTAGGTCTCGGCTCAGGTCTCACCTGCTCCAGGAAATCTTTAAGGATTCTCTTAGGTAAGAATGTTTTCTCTTTCCTCAGATTTTCTAAGAACATTTTGTCTTCTCATTCTCTTTGCCTCATCATTTTCCATCTTGAACCATAACATTTCTTTATGGACAAAGTATATCCTTCCCAGGAGACTGTAAGCTCTCTAACAGCAGGGATTGTGCATTTTCATCTTTGTAGTTTCAGTGACTATCCCCAGTGTTTTATATAGAGTAGGTCTTTAATAAATGAATCTCCAGAAAACAGCATTCTGGGACCTTTTGAGGTAATGAATTCCAATGTCTTATAACAACAAGTCACAATGATACCTGCCATGTAGGATTTTGTAAAGCCCTTTACTTACATTATATCATTTGATTCTCAGACTAACCATAGTTATTATTATTATTATTATTGCTACTATTATTATGTACTATTATTAAGCCCTATTTTATGAGTGAAAGAATATGGAGAGTGGGCCAAGGAGACCTGTTCAAGGTTAAGAAGGTTAAAGGATGAGGCTTTGTGCTAACCTAGAAAATATCTTCCTACATAAAGTGTAAACATAAAATCATCTATTAAGAGCTGGAAGATCATGTAGTCTAAAATTGTCATTTTATAGGTGAGGAAATTGAGGCCTTCATAGGGAGGAAGTAGCAGAACTAAGATTTGAAACCAGTTTAAAATTAATTTAATTTAATTTTTGAAATTACATTTTAAATTCTGAACTGTCTCTCTCCCTTTCCATCCTATACTATATAAGGCCATTATCTCTCTGTGTCTTTCCCCTCCCTCCCTCTCTCCCTCTCTGTCTCTGTCTCTCTCTCTCTCTCTCTCTCTCTCACACACACACACACACACACACACACACACACACACCCATACTATGCATACTTAAAAGTTATCAGTTCTTTTTCTGGAGGTGAACTGCATCTTCATAGATTTTTTTGTAGTTGATTTGAATATTTATAATACTCAAAATAGCTTAGTTGTTCACAGTTATTCTTTGAACAATATTGCTGTTACTATATACAACATTCTCTTGGTTCTACTCATTTTACTCTGCATTATTTCATGCAAGTCTTTCCATGTTTTTCTAAAATCAACCTATCACTTTTGAGGATGAGTGCCATGGCTAGTCATACACTTGCACTTGTGTTTTCCAAAAGAGAGCAGAAAAATTGATGGAAAAAAACCAGAGTCATGGAAGCCAGAGCGAAGCTAGTTCTCTGAAGGAAGTCTTCGTGGCTCTGTAGTCCCTCCAGGGAAACATATGTATCCGGTAACCATGTGGCCCCAGGAGAGGAGGGAACCAGATGGTCCTAGAGATGGCAGGCAGCAGACAGAAGGAGCAGGAGAAGAGCATCTCAGAGATGCTGGGCCAAGTTGGGAACCTCTAGGAATTTGAGCCAGGCAGCTGTGGAGTGGTGGTAGCAGAGACAGAGGATAATGGAGGAGTTCCAGAGAAAGAGAAGGACCTTTTGGAGCCTGGATCAAAGCTCCTGCAGGGAAAAGGAGGAAGGAATTCCTGGACCAAGCTGGAGTCTGAACCAAAGGGTATTAAGGATCAGCTCCTTCATGTGGAAGAACTAGACTCGTGACAGATCTCATCAATACATGAGGGCAAGATAGGGCTACTTTGTCTAGATTTTAACATAGTATTTGATGAAGTATCATTCTTGTGGAGGAAATGGAGAGGTATGGATTAGATTATAATACAGTCAGGTAAATTAGAACCATTTGGAAGGCTGGACTCAAAAATAAGTTGTTAATAGTCTCTAATAGAGTAGCCTAGGATCTATGCTTGACCCTGTACTGGCTTAATATTTTTGTCAATGACTTAGATAAAACAATAGGTGATAAATTCATCAGATCTGAATATGACACAAAGTTGTAAGAGATAGCTAAGAAAATAGATTATAAGCAAGATCTAAGAAGATCTTAATAGGCCAGTGCATTGAATGGAATCTACTAAGATGAAATTCTGTAGAGATGAATATAAAATGTTGTACTTGGGTATAAAAAATCAATTTCACAAGTATAAAATAGTGAAGAATTCAAGAGTTGTTCTGAGAAAGGTATTTTTCTTTTAAGTGAATTGCAAGCTAATTCACATTGGGCTACATTAAGAGGAATGTAACTTCTAGGAACATCCCTATATACTCTGTCTTAATGAGAATTCACCTGAGGTATTATATTTAGTTCTATTTTAAGAAACCTCTGTCTTTATCGGTTTCCTCAACAATAAAAGCACCTATCTCCCACGATTGTTGTGAGGATCAAATGAGATAATATTCATGAAAGAGTTAGAAGAGAGGCCTAGTAAGTAGAAAGCTGGGCTCTGAGTCAGAAAGAATGTGGTTTTAAGTTGAGCTTGGACTCATACTGATTGTATAACTTGGACACATGTCTAGCGCCTATAGATGCTTAATATTTATTTCCTTCCTTGGAAGGTAGAAGCTTTCTAGAGAAGAAAGGAGAATTTGTTTTGACTGTTAATAGGCTCAGATAGACATGTGTCCAGGTCATACAACCAGTATTTTTTTTGCCCAATTATATAATACCTATCCTCTACTTGATGTATTGTTAGCCTATGTGCTTGCATGGGAGCTGCAAGTCCTTTTACTTTTTCTGTAGTGCTCAACTCATATACTATATTTTGATAGTGATTTCCCCTCCACTCTCCACAATCCTAAATATCAGCTTTATATAATTCCTAGCTTGCTTCAAGATATAGCTTAAATGTTAACTCCTACCTTAGTTCTTTCCTGATAAATTATTAGTGTTCTTTCCTTCTTGACATTTTCTTGGTTTGGTAGTTTCAGTCTTGTCTGACTCTTCATGACCTCATTTCAGGTTTTCATGGCAAAGACTCGAGAGTAGTTTGTCATTTCCTTCTTCAGTTCATTTTACAAATGAGAAAATTGAGGCAAATAGGGTGGTTAAGTGACTTACCTAGAGCTAGGAAGTGTCTGAAATCAGATTTGAACTCAGGAAGATGAGTCTTCCTGACTCCAAGTCCTACTACACTCTAGCCACTGCATCACCTAGCTTCATTCTTTCCTTCATTACTTCATATATGCTTAGTTATTACTTGTTCATATATTGTATTCGCCTTCCTTTCCCCAAGAGAAGATAAAAGAGGTCAAAAACTTCTTAGTTGGAGGCTGTGTGTGTATTGATCTCCTAGGCAAACTAACCAAAATTCTGATATTCCCAGATTATGCCTTGAGTGAGGGAATTGGCCAAATATTAATTCTCCAGAGGCCTTCAAGACTGAATCTTTATATAAACTCAGAGCTGTCAATTTTATGCCATGGGTTAAATTTAGAACTGGGAAAGTTTTATCTAAATCACCTGGCATTGTAGGCTCTGTTGAAATTGTACCTTCCTTTCCTGCACTTTGTTCTTCCTTACCTCCTAAGGGAGATAGGCACTCAGGCAGGAGATTTAGGGAAAAAGGTACTCAGGCAGGAGACTCAAAGCTAGTCAGATAGGTGGTTCGGTGGTGAGAATGATGGCTTCACGAAGACTTGAGTTCAAATACAATCTCAGACACTTGCCTGCCTCAGTTTTCTCATTTGTAAAGTGGGGATAATAATAGCACTGCATTGTTGTGAAGATCAAATCAGATATTTGTAAAGATCTCTGTAAACCTTGAAGTGCTATGTAAACGTCAGCTATTCTTTCCACATTGCTTCCCTGCACCAGTCCACAGGGCAATGGGAAAAAGACAACTGGGTGAGTGTCTGGGCTCTTTGGAGAATATTTACTTGCAATGCAAGGCAAATGACTAAGCTCAGCCCCCTTAATTAATGTTCCTTTGGAGACAGCTGGTGCAGTTCCTTCCCTGTTAACCCTCCACCTTCCTTCCTCCTCATTTGCACATGGCTTAGTGACTGACCTGCCCTTCTTGCTCTTGTGGTAGTCCCAAGAGGTTCCCAGAGCCTCATATGGTAAAACTGGTCTCTTTTATGCTTTTTCCAGCAGAAGGTGTGTGATATGGAACAAGGAGTCACTGTGTGCTCTGTGGTCCCTTAGGGATGGAAGCCCTCTGAGCCCCAGCTGCCGCCTTGCTGGAGGCCAAGTATTGGATTCAATTGTGATTCAGTTTGTCATATATTGTCTTCTATGCCTTTGTTGCTTATTAAAGGGCTAATGGGCTTTCCAGTTTGTACCACTGAAAAATTAGGCCCTATGGGAAAGGTATCCTAACTGAAATGGTCGGGGGGAAAGGGGAAGGTTGAGGATGACAGGTCTCTCCTGAATGACTGTAGCACAGGCTTTGAAGGCCATCAGCTGCTTTTCATCCTTGCAGACAGCATAGGGTGAGCTTGATTACCTGTCCTTAGGTAGATTTCCTTCATTCTGCAGGTAAAAAACTGTGGTTCTTTGCCCCTGAGGAGTTAATGAAGGATTTGTTGGGAGGCATTATTGCCTGCCCCAGGAATCTATTCTAAGGTCAATGTTTCAATTTTTTTGTTTTAGGAATGAGTGGAATGTATGTTTTCTTATCCCCCGTTTTATTGAAAGCTTCAAAACTTTACAAGTGATTATAGGAACATCTGTGTAGGGCCAAAAGAGACTTCAAAGACCATTTTTTTTGACCTTGTCATTTTATAGATGATGAAATTGAGACTTAAGGAGATGAATTGACATTTGCTCAACATCACATGGGTGATAAGTGTCTGTCTGGTGTGAGGAAAGGTATCGTACAGTACATTTTGTTGGACTTTATTGCTCTAAGGATGCCAATAAGAGACCTGGTCTACATTGGGATAGGAAGGTAAAGGGAGCAAAGTAGACTGCTCAGCATCCTGTCTTGCTTCTATTGAAAAGCACAGGTTTCTTTATACTCTGATCTTATCCCCAAGCACTTGGTCTTCAATACAGAGAAACCAGTTGTAGCCTCTGAGCAGTACTCTCATCATCTGGAGGTTGCTGCTGCTGCTTTGAGTACTCTCTTATGGATTATTCCTTAACATTAAATAATTTTTAAACACCTACTGCATACTAAACTATCCTTGCCCTTGGAGTGCTTATATTCTATTAGGGAAAAATAATTCTCAGAAATAATTAAATATGAAATAGACACAAAGTAAATATAAAGTAGAGGATAGTGTGACTTAGTGAGAGCTGCTATTCCCTGAGTCAAGGAGTCCTGGTTCAATTCGACCTCTACCACAGAACAGGTATTATTGTGCATTGGGGAAGTTCCTCATTTTGAACTACCTATACTACGGGGCAGCCTGGTAGTGAAGAGGATTGAGCACTGGCCCTGGGATCAGGAAAATACCCAAAAGTTCAAATCTAGTCTCAGATACTAGCTGTGTGATCCCCGGCAAGTCTCTTTACTCTATTTGCCTTAGATTGGCAAATGAACTGGAGAAGGAAATGGCAAATCACTTCAGTGTCTGCCAAGAAAACCCCAAATGGAATCACAAAGAGTCAAACACAATTGAACAGTAACAACACCCAAGTAATTATAAGTCCTGTGAAAAATATGCACACTCACATATAATGGGTAATAGGCCATTTTGTTTGCAATATAAATAATAACTTATAGTGTTTTGAGTTTGCAAAGAACTTTTATAGGTATTTCATTGGTTATACATATCTATGTATATATGTGCATATCATATATATATATATATATATATACAATTAGAAGGAGGAACACCAACAACTGAGGGGATTAGTCAGTCAACAAACCTTTATTAAATGTTTATCCTGTGCCAGGAAACACAAAAAATGCAGTCCCCACTTTCCTTGTGTAGGAAGCAGTCCTGGAGAGTGGACCTGCTCTATAGCTGCCTGAGGGCATTAATGGCACTCCTTGTCTGAATTGTGTTTCTAGCCTTCTACTTGGCATTGTGGTTATTTTCCTGCCCCAGTGCCTATTGCTCCCTTCCCTCCAGTTTGCTTCCCAATCTTAACCAGGAACATCTCCATAAAAGGGAGTGGGGTGGGATGAGATGAGGAACCTGTGCTGTTTGTATTTCTGGGGTCAGAGAGACCAGCAGGGCCTTAATTCCTGGCACCTCCCCCCGGGGCCTGGCATTAGGAAGATGAGTCTTGTTAGCTGGGGGAGGGGTTTGGCTATTTATACAGCCTGTGCTCACCGGACTGCAAAGATAACAACTAGTGTTTATATTTCCTTTTACTCCACAACAACTCTGTGTGGTGGATGGTATCACCCAGCATTTTATAGAGGAAGAAACTCGGTCTCAGAAAGGTTGGTCACTTAGCTTAGTGAATTTTCCTCTTGATTCCTCAATTCAATATTCTTTCTACTGTGCCCCATGATGTCTTTTAATCAGCTCTAACCATAAATAAGGAAAGACAATCTTGCCCCTAAATATGCTTGTTAATACTCCTTAATCCTACTTCTGATGATGATTAATGATATGGCACAGAATAACATTATTTTTTGCTCAAATTGTGCTTTATTTATTTTTTCTCCTTCCTTCTTCAGAAAATTTCAACAGTTCCCTACTGCCTTTAGGGAAAAATGGAAACTTCTGTTTGATATTTAAAGACCTCCATCCTCTAATCTATCAGACCAGGTGATTCCATCTCTTCCCTTATCCTCCTTCTCCCCCAACTCCTACTTTTTCCCTCCCTGGAATTCAAATAAAAATCTCTACATTCCTCTCAAGCTTGTCCTACTTGCTGGTTCCTGTACATTTGGCATGGACATCTGCCTTTGTCCAGACTGTCTCTCCCATATCAGAAATGCCCTCCCTCCCAATCCCCATATCTTGGAATACTTAACTTCCCTTCAAAAGCTCCATGATGCCTTCCATTTAAATTTTTGATTCTTGAGATCTCAGTTTAAGGTCACACAATATATTCCCTTGCTTCTATGCACCACTAAACCCAATCTAGTCTGCAGAAATAATATTCATGCAATGGCTTACACAGCAACTTCCTCACAAGAGTTCTTTAACTTCAGAAATTGCAAATGTTTCAATTCAATAACAGCACCAATGTGCTGTGCTGGACATTTTAAGAGTTACACTAAAAAACCATCCCTACCCTCAAGAAGTTTACAACCTAATTGGCATCTAGGGGGTACAGTGGAGCCAGGATAACCTGAGTTTAAATCTGACTTCAGATATTTATTAGCCCTGTGATGCTGGGCAAGTCACTTAGCTTCAATTTCCTCATTTGTAAAATGGGGATAATAATAGCATCTGGCTCTGACTATTGTAAATGAAATAATATTTTCGAATTGCTTTGCAAACCTTAAAGCATCATATAAATACTAGTTATTATAACTATTACTATTGTTATTGCTATCAATGGTGTGACAGTTTCTTGCTGCAATTTAGCCCACTTCCTCATTATTGATGCTCAGTAACGGTTCAGATTTAGTGGTAATTGAAACCTATAATGGTTTAAACTGGTTTACCTTGGAAAACCTGACTGAGAATCATTTTCCAACTCATACTACATTAATTTTTTATTATTATTTTATAGCTTTTTATTTACAAGATATATGTATAGGTAATTTTTCAGCATTGACAATTGCAAAACCTTTTGTTCCAACTTTTCCTCTCCTTCCCCCCTCCCCTTCCTCCAGATGGAAGGTTGACCAATATATGTTAAATATGTTAAAGTATAAGTTAAATACAATATATGTATACATATCCAAACAGTTTTTTTTTTTGCTGTATAAAAAGAGCCAGACTTTGAAATAGTGTATAGTTAGCCTGTGAAGGAAATCAAAAATGCAGGCAGACAAAAATAGAGGGATTGGGAATTCTATGTAGTGGTTCATAGTCATCTCCCAGAGTTCTTTCCCTGGGTATAGCTGGTTCAGTTCATTACTGCTCTATTGGAATACTACATTAATTTTTCAGGATGAATGTGGCTTTTTGCCAGACTAACTATATAATCTTGGATAAGTCATTTCCCATGCCAAATCAAAAAGTCAAAATAGAGGTTTTCTAAGGTACCTTCAAGATCCAATAGCCAGTGGTCTGGGATAATGGTTCCCAACTTCTTTTCAAGTATGAGGACCCTGTAGTTAATGTAAAAAAAAGGTTCATGGAACCCACATAACAATTATTATAATAAATACAATGCTATTAAAATTCTAAAAATCTTAGAACTGTAGGCACTAGTTAATTAGCCCTATTAACATCTGTTGCTTGAGAGTGGAAAAGATATAAAAGCCTGAGTTTAGTAGTATTTGAAAATGAATGAGATTTGATTAATCACAATAGTTTCTCAAGATAATTGGATAATACATATAGGTGAGCTAGAATCTTCTAGGTATGGAATCTGAAGATGTGCAATTTTGCTCCCAGGCTCTTTATCTTTGTGGCTTTGGACACTTAATCCTTCTGGACCTTAGTTTCCTTTTTCATAAAATAAGGAGGTTGGGGTGGGTCAAAGGTTCTAACTTTCTTTGTGTCATGAAACTATGAACCCCTCCTCAGGACTATATTTTTTAAATGCTTAAAAGACATAGAATAGCTAAGTTCATCAATTATATTGAAATAAAAATGTATTTCCCCCCCATCCAATTTTATGAACTCCTTAAATATATCCAAAGATTCCAAGAATCTCCAATTAAGATCTCTTCCAGATCTTTGATCCTATGATTCTATTTTTCTTAGTCCACATGAATGATATTTGGGTATTTCTGGATTTTTATATTAACTGGCAAACCCCTCGTCTAGTTCTTTAGCTACCAGGGTAGAAGACACTGAGTTAGGAGAAAAAAATTCTGGGGAGATTGAATTGGGTTGGAAAGGCAGAGGCAGAGGCATTGGGGGACAAGGGGAGGACAGTTTCCAGGTGGGAAATTATACATGTGGAGGAGGGTGCTGCTTCTGAAACCAAATCCAGAATAACATCACAAGCTTTAGAGCAAAGAAGGGACTTTGAAAAACATCTAGCCCAAACCCCTAATTTTCTTTATTTTTTCCTAGTTCTAAATTCATTTTCACTTTATTTTCAGTTCCAAATCCCCCCAACCCCTTTATCCATTGAGAAGGCAAGAAAAACAAATCCATTGCAGATATGTATAGTCATTGAAAACATTTTCCCCCCATTAGCTGTTTCCATGCCTTTGCCCTCAAAAAAAACCCACCACCAACAACAAGAAAAAGAAGAAAAAACATGCTTTGAACTGCATTTAGTCTATCAGTTGTCTATCTGGAGGTGACTAACATGTTTCATTATGAGTCTTTTTGAGTTATGGCAGGTCATTGTGTTGATCAGAGTTTTTAAGTCTTTCAAAGTTGGTGATCTTTAGAGTATTGCTGCCACTGTATAAATTCCAATTTTCTTGTTTTAGAGTTAAGGAAACAGAACTTCTCTCTTTCCCTGGCCCCCAGAAAAATAAATAGAATTCTGAAACACAATGTCCTGCCTCTAGAAAGAAGATGGGAGACTGCTGGTGCGATTAGGAGAGGCGTGGAAAGGGAAGATCACCCTGACATTGAGAAATAGGCCTTTCTTTTTCCTTTTTTTCTTTTGAACAACATCCAAACTGAACTCTGAAGTTGGAAAGAGATTCAAGTTGGCCTCAGGCTCCCACAGAGCCTAAATCCAGGTTATGCTGCTTGTATATCTTCCTTATAAAGTCATGAACAAACCACTGTATTTAGGGAGTGGAAAGCTGGGAGGAGGATGAATTTCATACATCTTTCCTTCCTTATTTTAAATTGAAAGAAAGAAAAAGAAAAACCACTTTTCCATACTCTGTGCTCTCATCTTCCTTTTTCCGGGTTCTTGGAGGGTGGTTGATGGGTGTATTCTTGGATGGCCACATGTAAAAGAATACAGGCAACTCCAGGTTATCTCTCCATGTATTATCCACACTTTATTTTTAGTCTCAGACCATCTAGCCCAATTCCTCTGTCAGTTGTGGGTGTTCAAGGAATGAAAACATTTCAGATGTTACCCTCAGCAAAAATATAAGCAAGTTGGGAAGTCAAGTGGGGAAAAATATGGCCCAAGGCATTCCAAAAACCAAATATAAATCCTCTCCCCGGCCCCCACTCCCCACCTGTTGTTTTGGGTTACCCACAGTAGCTGACCTCTGCATTAGCTCAGATAACATGTCTTGTGAGGGTTGTCCCAGGGAGCAGCCAGACTGGTGAAAGAGTAAGGGGAAGACTTTGGAGAAGACCCCAGCCTTTGCCTTTTAATTGCCACACTATTTTAGGCAAAGTCTCTGAATTCCCTGGAGCAGCTGCTGTGGAGTTAGGGCTGAGTCAGTTCTTTCACTTAGCCTGCCAGTCATTTCATTCACTTACTGACCACTTGGACTTAGTTGTGCTAACTAATCTTGGCACCTTTCATCGGAGGGATCCAAATTCTTTAGCAGAAGGGATTCCTCATGTTCACAGATGTGGGTTGGGACTGGGAGTCGAGGGAGTCAGATGATATCTCCCTTTTACTGTAAGGGGAAACTGAGGAATGCTTTCCCTGAAGCAACTCAGTTCATCCTAGTACTTCATTTAGGATCCAATGCTCATGTTCTCTGCCACCCCTCCTTGTTCTGATTCTATAATTTAGAGAACTCATCCTTCTTGGAAAAGAGACTGCAAGCTCTTTGCTGAGTCTGCTATGATAGCATGGCAGCTGGTATGGTCCCCAGGCTGGGTATCAGGAGAGCTAAGCTGGATTTTCCAAGATACTTCCTGTCATAACTATTCTGCCTTCATATCCATCATTATGTTATCCTGAAATTTAGGACATTTTGCTAAAAAGTAACATCATCTGTAAGCATTAAGATAAAAACAGTACAAATTGCCAAGATGGAGAACGCCAAGCAGTAGAAACTTTGTAGCTCCTGAAAACTTTGTGTATATTGGCTCATGTGATTCATAGGCTAACAATGTAAACTAGTATCTATCTATCCACAGTGGTGGTGTGCTAGTAATGATTTGCCCACTATTGTGGTAACATCACAAAAATGATTGACTGTATGTCCTGATAGTAGGGTCAAAAATGTGGTCATGTTCACTTGAGCTCTTTATCTGACCCTAAGTTACCATGTGATTTAGGGCAGGTCACATAAGCCCTTTGTGGCTCAGGATTTCTGATTAACAAAGAGACAATATTTATTTCTGGCTCTCTGAGAACATCTGCTGAGGACTGGTCATGAGAATATAATCACTAGCACCTAGATGAGTTCTTTAGCTGTATATTATCTCTTGATCCTTACAACAGTCCTTGGAGGTAGGTGCTATTATTATCTCATTTATTATGTTATTATCTCATTTAATCCTTGTATCAACTCTATGAGTTAAATGCAGTTGCTATTTTCATTTTACAGATGAGGAAACAGGATCAGAGAAGTAAAATGACTTGCTTACAGTCACACAACTAGGAAGTGCCCAAAGTAGCTGCTCCAGAGAGATAATTGGGAAAGGACCTACAGCTTGGAGAAAGAGAAAAACTCTATTTTCCCCTAAAGGCCAGAAACTATGTTGGTCCAATTTACAAGGTATATGACACCCAGAACAACACTCTGTACAAATAGCTATTTAATAAATTTCTCTTGATGAATGAGAATGATAAAAATCCAAGGGACTATTATTATCACTCCCCAACTGCTGAATTTGCCTCTGGCATCTTCTCCTGGATCTGGCCCTGGAAAATTTCAAACCTTCTTCTTGTTCCCTTTAAAGAAGAAAACTCAGGCCTATCTACCTCCTCTTTTCCCACCATACAGATCAGATCATTTACAGTTTTGTGACTTTATGATTTTCTGGTGCTTGGGGATCCTCACTTCTCTCCAGTGGACTTTTCCAGCCATTCCCTTGGAGGAGGCGGATCTGGTTTAAGCTGCTTTATGTTTTGTAATCATTTACTTTTTTGCAAATCAAATTTCATTAGATCACCAGCTTCCTTTATAATTTTACTGATACTCTAGCTTCCTATTGATTGTCCTGTGGCCAAAGCTCAGGGACTTTGGCCCTATTTTTACCCCTTCTCCAATATCCCTTCCCCCAACCAAGTGATCATTTATAAACAAAACCTTGAGCCCACTGAAAAGTTTTGCTACTTAAAGGAATCTTTTGGTAAACCAGATAGGATTTTTTCCCCCAAATGGCTTTTGTTAAATTGGGGTTTACCTGTAATCTGTCCCCATATAAAGAAAGCTACTTCCCTTCTCTTTGTTGACTCTGTAAGAGAGCCTTGGGTGAATCCAGGATATTCACTTTTCATTCCTTTCTCCATCTTAGTGGTCAGGGTTGACCCTTTCTAATACCCTGGGCCTGAGGGTAGTGGTGTTGGGGTTTGTTTTGTGTGTTTTGTGTATTTTTCTTTTGCTCCACCAATCTGGTCTCCATGGAAACAGGTGCAGCCTTTGTGTTTCCTTTTGCTTTGGGCAAATCAATGGTGATTTTTCTTTGTGTCTCTTCCTCCCACCCCCTCTTTTTTATACTTAAGTAACAAGCCTTAGGCTTTGTGGATCTGTGTGATTCTGGAATTGATGGGGAGAGACATCCTCTCCCAGTGCAGAAGAAACAGGTGAGGTTGGCAAGGAATGAAAACATTTCCCCCCCCCCTTTTGACTCTTTTTAAGCTCTCAACGACAGGGTTCCTTGGAGTGAGTTTTTACACTTGCTAATAGGTAGCTAGGGGCAGAACATAGAGGGGTGGAAAGAGAGTCAAAGTGCCTAAATTTGAAGCCCAGCCCCATCACTTATGCCATTTTGACCTTGAACACTTCTCTGGACTTTAGTTTCTTCCACAGTAAAGTAAAAGGGGTATGATGATCTTTTGAGAGTTTCTTGCACCTCTAAATCTATGGCCATACCTCCAATGCTTTGTATTCTCAATGCCTTGTAGTCTTGGAGGGTCTGAGGAATCTTTATTTATTTTGCTAAAAATAAGTTATTCACAAAATGGAACTTAAATCAAAATCACTTTTACTAACTTAAAAAATTCTTATAGTAATAAAATACTCTCATACATAGTCCTTCTCTGAGATGAAGAGCACCAATTCTCTAATTTTATAGAAAAGGAAATTGAAGTCTGAGAGCTGAGATAGTCTTCCTTATGCTTACAATGGCAGGAAATAAAAATTAGAGAACACTTGTTGCATGTAATAAAAAAATATTAATCAAGTTATACAGATAATTCATGCATCTAAGAACAATGAGGAATATTTAACAATAATTCTGTGTCACCTCTCCCTCTTCTCTGATATGATATAGTGAGGGTCACTTTCAGTTCAGAAGTTCCATGATTCCTTGAAATAAGCCAAAGAACATATCAGAGGAACAGATTTTGAACTCTTAAGAAAGATAGCTTTATGGTCATGAAACTGGGATTTGGGAGGTTGAGACCTGTGATCTCACTGGTGGGGAGAATTCCTACTTATATAAGTCAGCAACTCATCTGGAATTTATACTTTTAGAGAAAGTGTCCTTAATCTGGGATCTGTGAACATATATTTTTTTTAAAGCAATTTAATAATTGTATAATTGATTTTCTCTATAATCCTATGCATTGTATTTTATGTATTCAAAAACATTCTGAGAAAGAGTCCATAGGATCTGTCGACTGTTAAAGAGATTCATGACACAGAGAAGGCTTAAGACCCCCTATTTTAGAGACTTGTCTGAGGGGCACAGAGAAGCTGTAACTTGTGGTAGGTCACACAGCACCTATGTATTCAGAGGTGGAATTTGAGAGTCCTATCTTTTATGATTTCCACACTGGCTTTCTACCCACTATTCTCCACTGCTGCCTGAGTTGATATCTGGAATTTTATCAGAGTACTCCATGTGAATCTCCCCTGTTCCTTCCAAGTTTTCTGAAAGGCTGTGGCCAAAAAATCCATTATCTGGTACCCAACTATATGATTATGGGGAGCTTTTTAAAGTTATTAGAAAAAAATAGTATGACTCATAGACTTGTTGGGGCAGATAATCAAACCTCTGTCAATTGCGGTGGGGCCTTCCAGAGTCTACTCTCTGCTTCTTGGACCTTCTTTCATACACAGAGGAAGATTGATGTGATGGGTAATAAATAACTTTTGTGCCTCATGATTGTTACATGGCTGATCTAAATGGTAATAGTATATATTTCATGCATTTTTTTTAAATGCTAAAAGAGCTTCCTTAATAGGAATGAGACAGCAGTGAGAAATAGGAACCACTACTTCAGGGAACCTTGGCTACAGTCCCATACCTATCACCCTATGCTCTCTCCATGTGTCATATAACCCATGGCAAAAAATAGCCCAAGGGATCTGGGGTCTGGGAGCCCTCTGCTCCTGGTCAGAACACAATATGCCTTGGCCCTGAATAGCCTCCAGCAGCAGCTGTGCCCTCTCTTGTCCTCAAAGCGGTTCAGCTTTCCCTTTAGAGAGAGAAGGGTGGGGGTGGTGGAAGGAGAGGGTGAACTGAGGTGACACAGAAAACAGAACCACTGGAGCTTTTAAAGGATAGTCGTTAGTTTTCTGGGTGAGCTGTACTTATCCACAGTCATCGCTGTGACTATTTGCTTGATTAACAAATGACATGATGAGCAGAAGTGGTAATATAATGGTAATATAAATGGTCATTAGTGATAACATATAAATGTATTACAAACCATAGTGACTATAATTAATCTTGTTGCATTTTGTCAGGAATTGAATCCCAAGCCTTATAGTTTTTTTTTCTTTTAAAAAATATGGCCTATTAAAAATTGTTGATATGCCCACCCTTTTTGCCAAGGCTATATTTAATTTCAAATTAGCTCCTATGGTCTAAAAGCCCCTGGTCTGGGAAAGGAGTAAGTCTTTGGAGAGATCTCATGAAACTGACAGACTCTCTGACTGGCCAACCCTACTTAAGGGTAGGCCTTAAGGGACTTTATCGAGTCCCTTTTCCTACACAGACAAAAATCTAAGCCAGATAGTTATCTCACAAAGGAAAGGACTTTCCATTCGGTTCAATTCATCGTTTGTCTTGTGTGATTATTATCTATAATTTATCCTGTATGGCTCTTCTTTTTACATAGTTGTTTGCTCGTTGTTTATCCTAGTTAGATTTCAAGTTCCTTGAGAACAGGGTCTTTTTTCTTTTTCTTTCTTTCTTTCTTTCTTTCTTTCTTTTTTTTTTTAATAATATCCTCAGGGTTCAGCAGTGTTTGGCAAATTGTAGGCACTTTAATAAATACTCCTTGAAGACTTGAATTCAAAAAACAATTAAGCACCTCTTCAAGGGTCTTGTTTAACAGTGAATACAAAAATCCACACAAATATGGTAGAATGTTTTAAAGGAGAAGAAAGATTAAAATAATTCTAATTCCCTGAAGCTCTTAAAGTAGCAAACTACTTTCACATGTATAATTTAAACTCCTGGTATTTAATCATTAGGTATCTCAGCTGTGGCTAAAGAATCTAGGCAAGAAGACCTGAGTTCAAGTAATGCCTCAGTATATTTGTCCAGGCAAATCACTTAACCCCTATTCAATCTATGCATTTTTCTAAGACACTAAGCTTCCGGAAAGGTACCAACCTGCTGTGGTAGAGGGAGTTTCCTCCCCTGGGGCCTTCCATCAAAGAAATCACTGGTCTGGTCCCTATCCCCTACTTGACTTAAGCCTATTCATTACCTCATGCTCAGCCTTTTAGGGAGCTGGAAAATAAAGGATTAACCTTTTACACAAAGGCTTTAAATCACACGTCAGTCCAGACCTTCTCTAGGCTGAACCGTAGTTTGGCTCTATTTAAATGGTCACCTCTTAACCCTCTCTTTTCCAGGATAAAGAATGCCTATTCTCTTCACTTTTCTTTGCAGGCCTCATTGTCCAGTCCACTTTTGTTGTTTCCTGAGTCTTTTGCTTTTCTCTGCAAGCTCTTCTGAACTATTGAAAATATCCTTTTTTCAGGATATAAGGAAACCCAGGTGATATAAAAACGAAATATATTAGTAAAATTTATTTTAGAAAAAAAAATCTCTCTTCATCATTTCCCTCTAGCTCAGAGAGATTCCAACCCTTCTAGCTTCAGGATTCCAAGGTTATATGATTCTGAGGAGTTAGTGGTAACTCTTATAACTGATTCTGATTTCTTCTCCTTATGCCATGTCTTAATATGGCCCCTAATACTCTACACACCCACACCCACCCACACCCACACACATACTGCTTTGCATAAAAGCTAAGGGAAAACTAACTTCTGCTCTGTGCCTTAGTCACGGGAGAGGAAAACCATTTTACTCAAAGTCTGAGATTGGGATTACTTCTTTCCCCCCTTTTCAAAAAATTTACTAGTCAGCAGGCAGAACAGCTGATTTTCCCAAATTCTCCCAACATTTTATGAAGGAGTCTGACTCCAGACTGAGCCATTGAAGGAAAATCAAAACTGAATGAGATGGATTTAAGAAGAAAGTTTGTTCCAAGGTTGGTGGAGAGATCCATCCATCAGCCAATAAGTTTTGATTAAGTTTTTACTATTTAAAGACATTGTGCTAAATGGGAGGGATTTAAAAAGAAAAAGAAACCCAACATAAAACAATTTTTGTCCTCAAGGAGTTTATATTCTATTAGAGAAAACAAAAACGTGCCCTTATTAGTCTATTCAAAATATACATAAAGAAAATGCAAAGTAATTGGGGGTAGAGTGGAAGACATTACCTGCTTTGTTAGGAGGGGGAATATGTTAGAAAAGACCTCATGGAGGAAGCAAAACTTGAGCTTTGTTTTGAAGCAAACTAGGGATTTTAAGAGGCAGAGGTGAAGAAGGAGGGCATTCCAGGTATGGGGCACATAGCTTGGGTAAACACAAGGAGATCGGAAATGGAAGGCTGGATGAAAGGCTACTAATCCAGTTTGACTGGAATGTAGAGTATAGGAAGGGGAGTCAGGTGAAATAAAGCTGGAAAAGTAGGTCCTTGAAAGTGAGACAGTACTGGAATGCAGATGGAATTTGTCTTTCTTAGAGTCAGATCACTTAAGTGAAGCAGAGACAAGAGGACTCATATCAGTTGGAATCTCTGTTGCAATCTCTAGTATAGATTCTCCCTGGCTTTCTGAGCATCTCTAGACCTCCAGGCCATCCCTCATCCTTCTCAGCCCCCCCCATTACTCTTTCAGAATCTGCTTTCTTCCAGGTCTTTCTAATAGAGTTTGCTATTGACTCAGGGAGCTTGCTGGACAAAAACCAAGGTCTCCCACTTCATCCAGGAACATCTCAAGTCATCCTAAATTATATCTTGTTACTGGATCCAGATGGCTTTGGAGGGGAAAGTGAGGCAGATGACCTTGCACAGCCCTTCCTCACTTAAATCCAATTGACTTGAATGTCATGGCATCCCCTTCCTGTTGTCATGGTATTTTTTTGAGAATAAAGGACAAACAACAACAGTAACAACAGCTGGACAAAGCAATTTAAACAGGCCTGCCCTCTAGAGGTCTTCCAGACTCAAAAGGTCTGTGTCTTGTTGAATAATTTATAAGGATTATAGATAGTATTAGATAAAACTATAATTAGATAATAATAGATATTATTAGATAGTGATTTTCTTCTGTTTTGATGAGCTCTTGTTTGCTAGGAGCAAAGGAAGGACGTAAGGGTAAGTATTAGCAGACCAGGGATGACTGGCAGATGAAGAGTAGAGTAAGAAACATCACCCAGAATATTACATCCAGAAGAAGCAGTAGATAGTCATATAGCAAGAACTAGGGCTAACAATGCAGAAGTTTAGCCTTGCTATTGCATTGGTCTTTATAGAATAACTAGCTTTTATGCATCTCTTTTAGTTTTACAAAATACAAATAAAATCTCATTTGATCCTTACAACAACCATAGGAAGTAGCTTCTCTTACACCCATTTTACAGATCAGGAAACTAGAAAAGACACAGGTAACTGACTTGCTCAGGTTCACCCAGCCAGTAAGGCTGGATGTGAATTCAGGTCTTCTTGACTCCAAATTTAGTACTCTGCCATCTTATACCACCTAGCTGCTAATATTTAAGTAACTTGAGGAAAGTCTTCAGTTATTTGGCTATCACATGTCCATTCAGAGTTCTGGGCAGCCCTCTAACACTGTAGGTTGTGGTTGAAGGTGCTACCCAGCATTGGTAGAAGGGGTTTTCTTGAACAAAACAAAACCAAATCAACCAACTAACCAATCCCCACCTCACCACAGATCCAGGTCCTATGCCCTTCTTAAGTTAATCTTATTAGTTGGAATATAAAGGGATTCCATACTTAACCTTTTCTTTGATGGTCCTTTTGAATCAACAACCTATCCCAGCCTCCAGAGAATTTATGGAAAGACCACCCCTGACTGAGAAGGCATGGGCTGTGATTTGGAGACATCTCTGGATTTTCCAAAGTCTTCTTCAACATCACATACAAAATAGACTCTATTTCCTTTCTTTCTCCTCTCTGATCCTATTGGCTTCCCAAATATTTCTGCTGAAGCCAGGTGCCATCATTCTTTCAATCACTTAGCTCTGAACTATAGGTTGTCATCCTCACTTCTCCATCTCTTTACTTCCCATTCCCTCATCCTTGAACAGTAGCCAAATCTAGTCAATTTTGCCTCTTCACCTTCTCTCCAATCTGCTCTCTTTTTTGATTCATATCATAACTATGCTCGTTCAGGCCCTCATTATCTCTCTCTTGGATTACTGCAATTGCCTCCAGAGAGCTTTGTTTTCACTCTGTTCTTTCTCTATTCCTTCTTCCATATAATTGCCATTTAATATTTCTAAAGCGCAGATCTACACATTATTTCTATACTCAAGGAGCTTTTAGTATAAAATTGCCTTTAGCATAAAATAATAACCCCTCTGGCATTTAAAGTTCTTCAAAATCTGACTTCAGTCTATCTTTCCAGGCTGATTACATATTATTCTACTTCACTAACTTCCAAGTTCTGGCCAAACTGCCCTACATTGCTATTTGCCATATTTGACATTCTATCTCCCATCACCACGAGCTGTTACTCGTGCCTGGCATGCTTTTGCTCCTTACTTTTAATAAACTATATCTCTACATTTTAAAAAAAGAATTAAACTTTATTTATTTCTGTCAACAAGTATTTATTCTGTCTTCCTTTCAGCTCCCCCCACTCCCTAATTGGGAAAAAAAAAAGAAAAAAACCTCTTGCATTAGATATACATAATAAAGCAAACACATCCCCATATTGGTGATGTCCTTAAATCTATATCTCATTCTACCTCTCTGAATCTATTCTCTCTGGCCAGAGTTGAGTAGCACATTTCATCACTGATCCTATGAAATCTCATTTGGTCACTGGCTTGGTCAGAGTTCTTTTGTGTTTCAGATTTGTTCTTCCCATGTTCCCTTAAGAGTCATTTCAAATATGCTTTCCTTCAGGAGGCTTTTCCTGATTCCCCTAGTTGCTTGTGTCTCTATCATATATTTTTAAGATTATACATGATTTATATTTTAACATATTTAACATGTATTAGACTACCTGCCATCTGGGGAGGGAGTTGGGGGAAGGAGGGAAAAATTTGGAACAGAAAGTTTTGCAAGGGTTAATGTTTAAAAATTACCCACATATATGTTTTGTAAATAAAAAGCTTTAATAAAAATAAAAAACCCTAAAGATTATACATGATTGTGTAAAACTATATAACAGTATAATATGGTTGAGGGCTAGTATTTATTTTTCTTATATCCAGTATTAATTTTTTCTATGAACAAGTAATAACCCCCAGGAGAATGAAAGTTCCTTGAAGGCAAACACCATTTCTTTGTTAAGTTGTAGTGTCTGGTACATAGAAAGTGATTAGTAAATTTTTATTGGTAGATTGATGATCTCTATTGGATTAGGTGAATGTTCACGTTGATACCAGGATGGACGTATCACAATATTAAAAAGATTTGCATGATACGCCTTTTAATTTTTTTGATAATAAGAGTTATTGCACTTAACATATACTCTTCTCAATTGATTCTCATAGAATACTGCAAGGGGTGTTGTGATTATCTCCATTTTGAGGAGGACTATCCCTGTATATCTTCTCATGATATTTCTGTAAGACAAATAGTTTAGATAGTAGAACCCCCATTTTACAGATAACAGATCTGGGATACAAAGAGGTAAAGTTATCTGTCCAAGGATATGGAGCAGCCAATATTCATCTCAAGAATCCTTCTTTCTCAGTCTTACCTAATATGCCGTGCCAAGCACAAAGGGACCTGGACACCAGAGTCCTTCCTGTTGGCAGGGCAAAGTGGGGGCATGAGGATCTGATCAATCAGAGGTGTCTGCCTTCTCTCTGGGGCTGCTGGCCATCCTGTGTCATCTCTTCCTGGCCCACTGGAGTTTGCCTGGATGCTTTTCTAGCCTCACATCTGTTCATAAAATAATTGCTGCCCATAAATTCCATCTCTGAGCACATAGGAGCAGCTTAACTGGGAAACAACAAGGACATCTCCAACAGTGACAGACGGATAAGGCTAAGCCCTCTTTCTCTAAGGTGTGTGAGTGTGTGTGTGTGTGTGTGTGAGAGAGAGAGAGAGAGAGAGAGAGAGAGAGAGAAGGAGGGAAGGAGGGAGAGAGAGAAAGAGTGTGTGTGTGTGTGTGTGTGCGCACACACATGCACACCAGAGTCATGGTGCAGAGGATAGAGCCCTGGGGTGGGTTGGGTGATTCTGCCCAATTAAACTTCTATCTGCCTCGTTCCCTCATCTCTGAAATGAGGATAATAACAGCATCTACTTCTTCCCAGGGTTGTTGTGAGCACCTTACCTTAGCACCATACCATGCATAGTAGGAACTTATTAAATGCTTGTTTCCTTCTTTTCTGAGTCCCAGTCTAGTATTTTCTCCACACATTAGAAGGCAGTAACTATTTCACTTTAGCTTTTATATCTATCATATTGACTGGCACATAACAGGAGCTTAATAAATGCTGCTGATTAATGACACATACCTTTTTCATAAGGTCATAGGATTTAGGACCTTATGAGATCTATTCCAGCCTCATTATTTCCCAGAGAAAGAAACTGAGACCAGAGGGATGTGTAGGGCCATGCTCATTAATACAGGAGATGATTGTTTTTTCTTGCTGTCAGTATGAATATGACAGTAATTGAAGGTGTCTGGATGTCTGTGCATTTGTGTCTGGGTGTATGTGTCAGTCCACCTGGGTAACGATCAGATTCAACTTGACATATACTTATGGAATGAATACCATAATCCAGTCTTCTTGGGTAGATAAGTCTGACATTTGTGAAACAGAGCATCATCTAAGACTATACATTTTATTTTATTTTTAAATGTTATTTATTTTATTTGAAATATAAAATAAAACAAGCATTCCCATACCATAAAATTATACCTTTATTTTATTTTTTAAATGTTATTTTATTTATCTAAGAAATAAAACAAGCAATTCCATAATATAAAACTATACATTTTAGCTAGATATGTTCCCAAGATTCATTCCTAGGGCCTCTCTTTTTTTCTCTCCACACCTTTTTCCTGGTAATCCCATCATCTCCATGGGTTCACCTGTCATCTCTATGCAGAATGATCCCTCCTCCCCAACCTGTGGACTTTTTCAACTGAATGTTCAGTAGACATTCAACATGTTCAGGGCAGGATTCATTATCTAAGAGTACTATCTTCCTTTACAAATCTAGTTTTTATGTCAGCTTCATGTTCAAATGTATCCCTCACCCCTCCCCTATCCACTGTACCATTCATTGATTTATAATAAAAAATTTAAAAAGAAAGAGGAAGAAAATTCAGTTCAGCAAACTAACCATTGCATTGCAAGTTAGACACAATGGTCTTCCACCTCTGCAAAGAAGGGAGAAGGATGCATTTTCTCTGCTTTTCTCCTGGGCTAAGTTTGGACATGGAAGATAGGTAGTTTAGTGTATAGAGTGCCAACCCTGGAGTCAGGAAGATCTGAATTCAAATTTGACCTCAGAGACATTAGCTGAGTGACCCTGGACAACCCATTTAATCTCTGTTTACCTTAATCCACTGGAGAAGGAAATGCAAGACCACTTCAGTATCTTTGGCAAGAAAACTCCATGGACAGTATTGGCATAATATGGTTCCTGGGAGATAGTCATTCATTTTAGATGAGCAAACTTGAAATCCAGAAGTGAAAGGACTTCTGCAAGATCATATACTTTTTTTTTATTTAATAGCCTTTTATTTACAGGATATATACATGGGTAACTTTACAGCATTAACAATTGCCAAACTTCTTGTTCCAATTTTTCACCTCTTACCCCCCCACCCCCTCCCCTAGATGGCAGGATGACCAGTAGATGTTAAATATATTAAAATATAAATTAGATACACAATAAGTATACATGACCAAAACGTTATTTTGCTGTACAAAAAGAATCAGACTCTGAAATATTTTACAATTAGCTTGTGAAGGAAATCAAAAATGCAGGTGTGCATAAATATAGGGATTGGGAATTCAATGTAATGGTTTTTAGTCATCTCCCAGAGTTCTTTTTCTGGGCATAGCTAGTTCAGATCATTACTGCTCCATTGGAAATGATTTGGTTGATCTCGTTGCTGAGGATGGCCTGGTCCATCAGAACTGGTCATCATATAGTATTGTTGTTGAAGTATATAATGAAGATCATATACTTTTAAAGAATTTTTGGAGTCAGGTCCTCAGCCTCTTAAATCTTACACAATTTTGCTATATTCATTGTTTCTTTTAGCACAATAATATTTCATTATATTCATGTATCACAATTTGTCTGGATATTCTTCTTGGAGAAATTGATGACTTAGGAGGAGAAATGATGATACAGACATAAACAGAACTACTTTATGTAAGGGGCAGCTCGACCTCAGTTTGCCATTTTGGATGGTAAAGTGGTACAAAGATACCAAGATACCACTTTCTGTTTTGTTGAGCCACTTTTCAATTCATTTCTTCATCTAGAAATGCTTTTTAAATTGAAACCTGGATCTCACCTACTTATTCCACAGTCTTCTTCTCCCTGGGGGCTTTCCCCAAGGAAACCAAGCATTCTATATATTCCAGAAGATTACATAAGAGAACCTGCCTAAGAAGGATTAGGGTTATGGTTATAATGGTGATGACTGAGAGAGGGGAACAGTTGTTAGGAATACTGATCTTTTCTAGGGAGGGCAGACTAGGAAAGGTCTTTCTCCTCCTTTCCCTCTCCTTTCTCTATGTATTATTAAAAATACTCTATTAAATGCTTTTATTTTTCTTTCCCCAGATTATTTTAATGCTTTTCTTTTCTAATCTTTATTTTCTCTGTTCATCCTTTAACATAACTGTTTTATAATATTCTGAAAGCAATATTTGAGAATCTTTTCTCACTTACTCATAAACCTGTAGTAGCTCCCTATTTCTTCTAAGACAAAAAATATAAAATTCTTACCTTAGAATTTATGGTTCTCCAGATGGTTAACCTACCTTTTTTTTTTCCTTTTTTTTATTGTAGCTTTTTATTGACAGAACATGTGCATGGGTAGTTTTTCAACATTGTCCCTTGCAGTCACTTCTGTTCCAACTTTTCCCTTCCCTCCCTCCACCCTCTCCCCTAGATGGCAGGCAGTCTCATAATGTTAAACATGTTAAAGTATATCTTAAATACAATATATGTGTACAGATCCATACAATTCTCCTGTTGCACAAGAAAAATTGGATTCAGAAAGGTAAAAATAACCTGGGAAGAAAAACAAAAATGCAAGTAGTCCACATCCATTTCCCAGTGGTTAACCTACTTTTCCAGACTGATTTCACATTATTCCCCTTTATGAATTCTATAACTGAACAAATTGGACTATTCTGCTTTCCTTTCTTTTAAAAATTTTTTTACTGAAGATTTTTATTTTCAAAACATATGCAAGGATAATTTTTCACCATTGACCCTTGCAAAACCTCGTGTTCCAATTTTCCCTCCCCCCCACCTCCTCTTCTAGATGTCAAGTAATCCAATATATGTTAAACATGGTAAAAAATATATGTAAATCCAATATAAGCATATGTATTTATACAATTATCTTGCTGCACAGGAAGAATCAGATGAAAAAGGAAAAAAAATGAGAAAAAATTAAAGCAAACAATAACAAAAGAAGTGAAATTGCTGTGTTGTGATCCACACCCTCTGAGTGTCTGCTTACAAAATTATATCTTTATCACTTACACTTCCCACTGTATTCTTCTCCTACCCTTTACCAGAGAACCATTCCTGTTAATAAGGAGCTTTTCTTTAAAAGAAAGAAAGAAAAGAAACAAGGAAAAAAGTTCCAAAATTAACCAATGTATTTAAACAGACTAATGTATCCCACATCTATGATTCTCTGGTTTGACAAAAAGAAGTGGGCATGGGAAGTATCTTTTTCTGTCTCTTTTTGGGGGGCTAGACTAAATAGTATGGAGGAGAAAGAGCTGGACCTGGAATCAGAAAGAACTAAGTTCAAATTTGGCCTCAGATACTTATTAGCTATATGACTAGGCAAGTCACTTACCCCTCTGCCTCAGTTTCCTCCTCTGTAAAATGGAAAAATAATTATACCTACTTCTTGGAGTTTTTGTGAAGATCAGATTAAATAATATTTTTAAATTCAATTTTATTTTCAGTGCGTAATTATCTCTCTCCCTCTGTACTCTTTGAGAAGGCAAGAAATAAACCACATCTAAAAGAAAATATACTTCAATATACAATCCACAATAAAGTCCATCTGGAGGAAGAATAGATTTCATGAGATAATATTTGTAAAACACTGTGTAAATGCTAGCTATTATTTTTTTAATTGTTCTGTGCTAGCTATTATTATTATCATTATGATTAATTTCATAATGCACAGTTTGATTGTTTTATTATTGTTCTTTCCTTTAAAGACAGGATTCTTACCATTTTCTATGTCATGATCCCCTTGGGCAGCTGGTAAAGTCTATGGAATTTTTCCCTGAACAGGGTTTTTAAATATATAAACTAAAATGCATAGGATTACAAATGAAGCCAATTATGTGGAAATAAAGATATAATCTTTTCCCAACCAAGTTTACAGTCCTCTCTCCCTCCCCCTGAAATCTATCCAGAGGGGTACATGGGCCTCAGATTAAGAATTCCTGGTCTACAGTGTTGTGGTTGTTGTTATGTCTGTTGCTTTCTTGAATCTGCTTCTTATCTTACTTAACATCAACTCATATAAGGCCTTCTATACTTCTCTTTAGTTACTGTATTCATAATGTCTTATAGCACAGTGATATTCCATGACATTCATGTATCACTATTTGTTTATCTCTTCCCCAATCAATGGGCATCTACGTTGTTCCCAAATGTTTGCTACTACAAAAAATGTTGAATAAACATTTTGGTGGATAGGGAACCCTCCCTTTGGTCACTGTTCTTCTTGGAAGCAAAATCTTTGGGTCAAAGAGTATGGGCATTTCATGTTTAACCTATATCAGATTGCTTGCTGTTTAGGATAGGAGGGAGAGGAAAAAGGAGTAAAATTTGGAATTCTTCAAGGTTTTGCAAAAGTGAATGTTGAAAACTATCTTTGCATGTGTTTGGGAAAATAAAAAGCTTTTAAGAGAAAAAAAAAAGTATGGGCATTTATATCTCTCTCACTTTCCTGCCCTCCCTTCCATTTCTGTCAACTCCTGCTCATCCCATTCCCCATTCTTAGAATATTCTCTCTCCTTGCCTTTATCTCTTGAAATTTTCACTTCTCTCAGGGACTAGCTTAGGTACTATTTGCTCCAAAAAAAAAAAAAAATCTTACTCAATTTCCCTTTAAAAATACCTCATTCTTGCCTCTTTCTGGACTGAAAATTCACTCTCCCTTCTCACATTTTCTCAGAGCATTTATAAGCTCATAGGATCATAAATTTAGCATTGGAATGGATCTTAATGACCATCAGGTCTTGCACAGAGTACCACAAGTAGAATTTTAATGCAGCTTCCTAAATCTAAAAATCCCATGTCTTAATCACTACATAAGTCTCTCTTCACTTTATTTGGATTTCTCCTTTGCCTTTAATCTCTTCCCACTTTAAATAGTATTGTAGTTTTTAATTTTTAAAACATAAACAGAGATAATTTTCAACATTCACCCTTGCAAAACCTTGTGTTCCAATTTTTTTCCTTCCCTTCCCCCCACCCCCTACCTTAGATGGCAGGTAATCCAATATAAGTTAAACATGTGCAATTCTATACATATTTCCACAATTATCATGCTGCACAAGAAAAATCAGATCAAAAAGGAAAAAAAATGGTATTGTACTTTTGTACTGACTTCTATACTTGCCATAGGCCCTTCTCCATTGGATTGGAAGCTCCTTGAGAGTAGTGACCATATCTTGGCATTGCTAGCATTAAGAGAAGTGTCCTGTACATTATAAAAATTGATTGTTAAGTTTTCTTCTCAATTTTTCTTTTGTTAATCTGTAATTAGAAATGTTTTCATGTAGGGCAAAACTCTGTTCAACTTGTGCTGGGGGGAGAATGATTTTGTTCTCAATGCCTACAGGGTTTGGGAAAGGCTTTACAAGTATGTCTGACTTTCAAATTAGTAAGGGACCCACAGGTTTTGCCTTAGGGAGAAAGTGAACCAGATTAATTGGTGAGTGACCAATATAATAGTTCTGATGGCCAGTTCTGGACCTCAGTTCCCCCCTTTGCAAAATAAAAGAATATACTTTTCTTTCTGCTATCAAGTTTAAACTGTCCATGTTCAATTTGCAAGTTTCTCTGAAAGCAATCATTAAGCTTTTTCTTGGACTCCAGTCACGGGGAACTCGTCCTTTCTTACAAAAGAAATTTGCCTGGAGAATTCAAAAACTGGCTAATCATCCCTGGGATATCTTTGCTCCCTCTCTGTATTTATTGCTTCCTGTCCCTGGGAATCCTTTATCTACAAACCCATCCAGGATGGGAGTGCCAAGAGTGGGACCTGGGCTAAGAGAGGAACCAATCATTCCTGGATTTCCTCCCCTTTGGAGAAAGTTACTTCCAGTTGTCCTGAACAGGAAAACTTCCTTTTTACTTCTCATATCTCCTCTTACCCCCAAGGGTTAAGAATCTCTCTCTGCAGTGTATTGGAGATATAGGACAAGAGGAGAGATGTTAATAGATTGGCTCATTCTTTACATTTATCAGAAGTTCTCCTAAGATATACTAAGTGCAAGCTTGTAAGATTGGGGGAAAAGGATTATTACCCTCATTTTACAGACAAGGAAATAGAGACCAAGGCTGTTTAGAAGTAGGAGTAAGCTCCCCAAAGGTTGAAAAACTCTTCCTTGAAGACTTGCTTATTCTACAGTTCATCAGGGGTGAGGACTTGTCTTGAGAACTGTTTAGAGGTTCAGAATTTAAATGGATTCTGGGCTGGTGCTGGGGAGATAGTGGAATTAGATAGATAAGAGGAGGCCCTTTGCCTTCTGGGGGAGGGGCTGCCAGTGGTCTCATCTGAATTCTTTTAAAAAAAGACCTTTCTATGTGGCCTCGGAGGGAGTTTTCTCTCTGGGTGACCATATAGCCCCTCCCCCCTCCAATTTCTTCTTGGTCTGCTTTTGCCAGCATGTGCTGCATGAACTGAGCTAACCAGCTGCCAGCTAATTTGATTTTGAGCCTTGCTCCCTACTGCCGGCTGAAATAGGATTCTCAATTACAGGAAAGAAATGACATTTTTGAAGAGGTATTCTGGAAGCCACGTTGTGATGCTGTGAGTGGTAGCCTTGAGAGAAGTTCCTTGCTAAAGATTGCTTCCTATTTTTCTTTTCTCTTATTGATGGAGTGATGACTAGCATTTATAAAGCCCTTTAAAATTTACATAGGACTTTAAAATATATTATCTCTTTTGATACTCTGTGTGGTAGATGTTATTACTCCCATTTTATAGATGAGCAACCTGAAGCTGAGAACAGTTAGGTGACTTAGGGTCACATAATTCATAAATGTCTATGGTCAGCTTCCTGGAAAATTTAGTGTGAGAAGATTTGGAAGGGAGAGGATGTGTTAAGTATTTAAAGGGCTGTCGAGCATTAGGGTCCTCCTTCTTGGCCATGGAAAGTTGAATTTGGAGGAGAGGGTAGAAATGAGAAAAATGGACAGCTCTGGATGACCGGTAGGTTACTGTTCAGTTGTTCAGTCGTGTCCAATTTTTTTGTGATCTCCATGAACCAAACATACTGTCCATGAAGTTTTCTTGGTAAAGAAACTGGAGGGGTTTGCTATGGGATTAAGACTCAGGATTACACAGTTAATAAGTACCTGAGGCTGGATTTGAATTCAGGTCTTGATTCCAGGCCCAGAACTCTTATCAGCAGAGCCATCTAGCTGTCCTAAAGACAGGCAGAGATTTTCCATCATTGGAAGTCTTTTGGAAGATGACTGATCCCTTGTCAAGGATTGTAAAGAGGAGACTCTGAGGACTCCTTCCAACTCCATAACTCTTCAAGGAACAGTGATCAACAGTAGAGAGAAGACAGCTGTCCCATCAGCTCACTTTCCCCCCCCCCCCTCCACCCCCGGGAAGTGGCATATATACCTATTACTACATTTATAAATCCTTTTGTTTACATAATTATAATAATGACTAGCAAAGCGCTTTAAGTAGGTTATCTCATTTGATTCTCCCAATACTTCTGCCCTCCTAGAAGGGATTATTCCCATTTTACAGATGAGGAAACTGAGTCAAAGAGAGATGATTTTCTCAGAAAGAAACAACTAGTAAGTGGCAAAGCTGGGGTTTGGATTCTGGGTCTCTTACCCTTCTTTCATTTTCCCTAAGTTGTCTCTTGTTGACCAATGTACATCTCTCCCCCTTCCTCAAAACCTTTCCTCCTCCCTCCTCATCAGAAAATATTCATTTTCTTTAGTGCCCGCTAAGTTCAGAATAAAATAAAAGAGAACGGATTCTCAGGTGTTGCACATGTATGTATATCTAGGTGTGCTTCCCACCCCTCATGTTTCTCTATATGTGTCTGTTTCTTTGTGTCAATTGTGGTTGTGCTTGTTAATGTGTGAGGCAATTGGAGTTAAGAGGACTTGCTCAGGGTCACACAGGAAGTGTCAAGTGTCTGAAGCCAGATTTGAACTCAGGCCCAGAGCTCCACTACATTGGCTATACCACCTAGCTGCCCCAGGTGTGCTTCTGATTGGGCCATCCCAGGGTCTCCCTCTTCTTATCTTTCCTTGAAAGCTCCATGGTAGATTATTTTATTAGGAGTAAAGGCTTCAAAACTGTCTCGGAAGGTCAGTGATTTCCAAGGGATAGCCACTTTCTGTCCCTGTCACATCCACTTGGAACTACCACCTAGCAGGGGATAGAAGTACTGAAGGCAAGCTTTAGACTGTGGATGGGTTCTAGAAGGTGAGGGACTCTGGGAAATTATGTTCAGTGCATTTCATGTATTTATTTATTTTTGCTCAGTGTATTTTAACTGTGCACCTGCCTTCTTCAGAGGTGCTGAGAAGGCCTTCTGGGAACATCCATCCATCCCCAGGAGAGTGTCTGGAGGCTTCCTCTCAGATTGGCTGGTTTTGATGACACTTGGAAAGGCTTCTGTTTGAGTTCTGTCTTACAATGAAGGCTTCATTTGCTTGCACATGTGTGAGAGTATCAGAAATAGAACCACACATAAAATCTAATTCACCATAATCTTCCCTCCCACCCCAAGTTCTGTGATTCCAACAGGAAACCAGGAATCAGTTTCTTAGTGCAACCACAGCTTGAGGAACCTTAAGCATGTTTGGTCTTTATCAGGATTTTAGAATTTAGAACTGGAAGGAACCTTAAAGCTCTTCAGATCCAGGGATTCTTCCCCTTTTTTGTGTCATAGATTCCCTTGGCAGTCTGGGGAAGCCCGTGGGCCCCCTTTCATAATCATGCATAGTCCTGACAAATCAGGTCTGAGTCATCATTTTCAATATGTGAACTACATTTCAGTTTGAGGTAAAAATAAAGATGAAAATCTTTTTCTCATCAAAGTTCATGGATACCCTGAAATTGTATCTATGGGGATCTCTTGGGGATCTAGTTTAATAATCTCTAATCTAGTCTAATTCTTTTCACTTTATAGATGAGGAAAAAGACCCAGAGAATCTAAGTAATTTAGTGAAGATCAGAAAGGAAACAGTTAAATAGCAAAGCTGAGATTTAAATCCACATTCTCACTGACTCCAAATTCAGTATTCTTTATTTCCATCCTGCCTCAGTTTTCCTTCTTTTCCTAATGCTTGCTTATTCTGATGCAGAGAACTATCACTTCTGTTCCCTAGAGAAGAGCTATTTCTCCTCTGGGCCCCACTTTTTGACCCAGCAGAGAGTTGATTTCCTGGCCTTCTCTGGGAGGTATATGTTTGTGTTAAACACAGGCCCAGGTAGACACAAGCCCCTGTATACAGATGGGAACACATTAACACAAAGTGATGGACAGTGAGCAATCCCACATGGGAGAGGATGGTTTTTTCCCCTTGTGATCTATTTTTGTGTTCTAAAATGACTAATGAAGTTAGTCTGGGATTTTTTTTTTGCCACAATTCTGACAGATGTTTCCAAATGTGGAAGTTGGGTCTTGATAGTTGAGTTTCAATTTCTCTCATTCTCTTTTTCTTTATCTCCTTCAACACAGCCCGTAAAAAGAGATAGCAGCAAAGCGAGGGGTCCACATACACACACAGGATCAGAGGCTCCAGCAAACACCACGTGGCATGGGTCAGATCGGCTCTGTTGCCAGCCCCTCCTCTTTCCACACACTCTGATCCACTTGCTGAGATGTGGCAGTGGGAGCGTTGCCAGCAGCATCTGGATTTGCCTGTCTCTGTAATCCTGCTGAGGTTTTTGTTGTTGTTGTTTTTCAAACTTCCCTCTTAAGGGTTCAGATCCTTTGGTTTAGCCTCCCTTGGTAGAAAGGTCCCCTGAGAAAAATAAGTCAAATCATCTCATTTCTATGTTTGTGACAAATTTGTTTCCTGAACACCTTTGCTTGCGGCACTATGAAAGGAAATTCTAGTTGCCCAGCCTGGGAGTCAGAGGAATTGGGGAGGAGAATGGGCGGGGGACCAGTCACAGCTATGACTGCAAGAAATTGGAGCCTGATTTCTAGGAGATCTCTGCTTTTTCTTCCTGGCAGGAAATAGGAGAAATAAAAACAAAAAGCCATTTTTCACATGTTGATTTTCTCAGGCATCTTCCTTTATTTTTAAAGCATCTTTATCTAAGCATCCCAAGATGTTAAGTTGGAGTCTGTTCTCCTAACACTGCTGTTTTTGGTTCTTTCTCTATGTGTTCTTCCTTTTACCAGTTTGTCTCCCACCTTTTCAGCCTCTAGTGAGGCTGTAGCCATCTTTGAAATGTAGAAGATCAGAAAATTGAGACCTCGGAGAGACCTTAGTGAGGCCTCTTATTTTATACAAGACAAAATGTAAGCACTTCCATTTTTTTTTTTTTGTATTTTCCTGTGGTTAGCTCATAGTAGGTGTTTAGTAAGTACTTGCTGATTGATGGATGAATGGGTTGAATAAACTGAAACCCAAAGAGATCTTGTCATTTGTCCAAGATTACATAGGTCACAAAGCCAAGTTTCAAACCCAGATCCTCTTACTCCAAATACATTGCATTTCCCAACACACCATTATCGTCATTCAATATCCACTCACCCTGACTCTGTGGAAGGAGTTAATATTCCAAGCAAGAAGAGGAACTGTAATGATCCCTTAGTGCATTTGGACTAATCCCTTCTGCTAGACATTTGACATCCAGGCCAATTTAAGCAGGCTCTTTGTCTGGTGATTATTTATTGAATACCTTCTGGGGATCAGAATCAACAGTGGGGGATGGGAAGCAGGGGACAACAATCCAAGAGTTTATAAAGTAGCCTGTGGTCCTAACTAATTTAGGATTAAAAATGTGTTGCTGGTGTTTCATAGGTAGATGATTGAGAATCGATTGATAATATGAATAGCCCCTCCCTTCAAGGATATTGTGGTTTAACGGGAGAGACAAACCAAGAGATGGAAGATTATAGAACTTAGACTATTCCATTTTTCATTCAATTCTTGTATTCATTTGTAACAATTTAAAAAAAAAACCACATGGAAGAAGGATTTACAATGGTAGTAAATTAAAGATGTAGTACAGAACTATGACTTGGAATGCTCATACTGCTCATCTCTGCCTCTTGATTCCCTTGACTTCCTTCAAGATTCAGTTTAAATCCCACCACCTTCAGGAGCCCTTTCTCAGTTCCTTCAGCTAGTACCTTCCTTCTGAGATTATCTTCTATCTACTCTGCAGGTATCTTGTAGATACCTAGTTATTTACAAGTTGTTTCTCCCATTATAATGTAAGCTTCTTGAGGTCAGCATCTGTTTTACTCTTTCTTTTATCTTCAACACTTAGTACAGTGCCTGGCTCATAGTCAGTGCTTAATAAATGGTCAATGACGAATTGACTAACTAAGGTGGTGTATCCAGGGTTTTGTTTCAGGGTGCCAAATTTAGAGGGTATAAAAAGTGCAGCCTCAGTAACTCTTGCTTTATAGCTTAACCTTCTCTTGGTTGAAATGAACCCATCCCTGGGTCCTTCTAACACTCCCCCACCTCCCCATCCTATCACTGACTTTCTTCATCCTTCCTGGAGCCATTGTCCAAAATAATTCTGGGGAGAGACACAAACACACACAGACAGAGGACAAAGAAATGCTATACATGTGAGTTGTGTCCATGCTGAGGTTCGTGGGTATTGACAAAAACTCTGGGCTCTTAGGGCTTCTGTGGGAAGCTGACACTCTTATCATGATCACTCTTTTTTTTCCCCCTTAGAATAAGACATGTAGGCAATTTGGTCCAATGGGCCATGAAGGAGGCTGAAGCAGGTGCTATGGAGCACTTAGAGCTTAGTCAGTCATCAAAAATGCCACAATCATCCACCGCATCCCAAGCCATTTATTGTCAGTCATCTTGACTTTTCTCTTGCTACTGGACTTAGATGACTCTGGAAGAGAGAGAAAGAGGCTGATGATTGTGTAAAATCTGCCTCACTTAAATCCAGTTTATGCACAAGTCAGAATTGGAGAGGCAGCTAGGTAGTACAGTGGACAGAGCACCAGACCTGGAATCAGGAAGACCTGAATTCAAATTCAGCTTTAGAAACTTGCTAGCCACATGGTATCCTAGGCAAAACACTTAATTCTTTTTGCCTCCGTCTTTTCTTCTGTAGAATGAGCTGGAGAAGGAAATGACAAACTTTCTCTGGCATCTTTGCCAAGAAACTCCAAAAGGGGTCATGAAGAGTTGGACATAACTGACACGACTGAACAACAGCAATAAAAGTAAGCATAGTGTAGTGAGAAGCTTGTTAGACCTGTAGTCAGGAGACACCTAGATTTTAATCCTGTGTCTGACTGTTAGTTGTGTCAGTCTTGGCAAGTCACTTTAACTGCCTCAATTTCCTAATCTGTAGAATGGGGACAATACAACCTGTAGCATTTAATTCACATTTTTATTGTCAATATCTAAAGTTAGCAATATCTAAAGTTAGCAAGGTGAAATACAATAAATATATTGAAAACTATCTTTGCATGTATTTTGAAAATAAAAAGCTATGATAAAAATAAAAAACTCAGATACAATAAAAATAAAAACTATTATCATTTTTACTTCTATACACCATCACAAACATAAATAAGGGATTGGGTGGTTCCATTGAGTGAAATGACCACAATTGTGTGGACTCCATTGTTGGATTGTAGGGACATAGATTAAAGCAGGGTCTTGAGGATAAATTTGTCTTTGTTTTGTTTGGACAAGCAATTAGAGTTAAGTGACTTGCTAGGAAGTAGAAGTATAAGTGTCTGAGACCAGATTTGAACTCAGGGCTGGTGCTCTATGCATTGTGCCATCTAGCTGCTCCCTAAATTTGTCTTAATGACTTTCCTACTGAATTGAGAAAAGAGTAAGGTAGCATAGAACTGTGGATATGTTTTGGAGATGTACCATCCAAATCCTATCTCTGCTATCAGATCTTGGACAAGTCATAAGTCACTCTCTGGGTCTCAGTTTCCTCATCTATTAAATGAAGGGACTGGACTAAATGACTTCTGGGGTCACTTCCAACTCTAAACAGGACCATTCAATGATCCAGGAGCCTTCTTCCTAGCTTCCTGTCTCCCTCTCCCCAACTCCACCACACACATTAAGATTTGTTCCCCAAAGACAAATCCTTAGTTCTGTAATTTTGATGCAATCTTCACTTCCTTTCATTGGCATTACTGAAAGATAGAGGATAGGATAGGTCGGGGGATTGTTTCTACCTATTTTACAGAGGGGTAAATTGAGGCCTGAGGCAACAGAGATATATAAAAAGCTGGAGCTTGGGTGACCTCTTCCAAACTGCCTTCTTCCTCCTTATCCAGGTAAGATCAATGTACTTTCCTCTTGGTTACCCTGATGCTATTTCCCTGCTGGTCAAAAATAGTGGAGCTCCCATTTCTCCAGTGCAGGGGTCCTCAATGGCTTTTCCTCAAAGGCTTTTGGATGTCACCTACTGAGCCCATTGAACACTGAACCCTTGAGAAGAACAAAAAGTGGGTGTGGATGTGTGTTTTGGATCCAGGAAGCCCTTGAGGTCCTAGTGCCCTACTTCCTGGTTTTCATTATTATTGTCAGGTCAGTCTGACTTTACCAAAAGTCATAAAAAGCCTTCTGTGCACAGATGGGAAAAGATAAGAGGGATTATTGGACCTTTTCCAACTTTGCCACAAACCTGGGTTTAGGATCGGAGCCTTATAAGAATTGGTTTATTCCATATCCACCCAAAGAGCATTATGAAAAACCTACTAGATACAAGGCACATGCTAGGTGCTGGGGATATCAAAATGAAATAGTGTTTGCCAGCTGCTTACCAAGGGACAAAGAATCTCTCTCTCTCTCTCTCTCTCTCTCTCTCTCTCTCTCTCTCTCTCTCTCTCTCTCTCTCTGTGTGTATGAAATGATCTCATGTTCTAAGGAGATATGATATAAACAGATATAGCTGACTTCAGTTTGGGGGAAGGGGGAGTTAGGAAATGGAGAGAGTAGAGGTGGATGGAGTTTTCCAGGAAGGGGTGAATTTTCCCCCCTATGGGGAGAAAGCTATGAGTCCTCCCTCCTATTCTGCTGAATACCCCTCTCCCCAGAAGGTGCTATTGGCCTCTCATTAAAGTTTGAGTCTTGATATCTTGGTGTGTACACAAGACTGCCTTTTGTGACAATGAGTTTGAGTGTAGTTGGATAGATATATATTCTAATTAGTGGCATCCAGGTGGCTGGACTTGGGAGGTAAATCATGCCTCAGATACTAGTTATGGGCAAGAAAACAACCCCAAGCCCCAAGCCTCAGTCTTATCATCTATAAAATAGGGGGTAAATAATAGCAACTACCTCAAGAGGTTATTGAGGAGACCACATGTGATAAAGTAGATATATTTGGCAAATTTTAAAGCCTTATGTAAATGCTAATCCACTATTATTTTTATAGATTACAAATATTTGTGATGCGTGTGCCCATAGTAGGCACTTAATATTTGGTGACTGATATGCAAGAGGAATATTTGTATGTGTATATATATATATATATATATGTATATATGTGTACATATGTCTGTGTATGTCAACTGGGCACCTTGGTGCTTGCTTCTACATTTCCTGGGCTATAGAGAGAATGAGCTTTTTTGCAGACACAATCTCTAGGGAAGGTAAGTGTTGGTGGGAATCTCTGAGACTTCTGCTCTAAGGGACACTTAAACAATCCCATCTGTTGTTTGAGATGGGGCAGACATTTTCGAGTGGAATTTCTGATGGTATATCCTGGCTCGCCCAAGTAGGGGGAGGAGGAGAGGGAGGGTCTTGTTCCCTTTCCCCTCCATAGATGTTTTCTTGTTCACTCACTGGGACTATAGGGCAGGCAGAAGGACAGGCAAGCTTCATTCCTGTTTCCTGCTCCCATCCCAAGTGATCCATCTCCTTAGCAGCTGAAATTTTTTTTTTTTCCAGAAGAGACTGATTTGGAAAACAGAGCGTTTCCCTGATAATGCTCTTTCTACCATCCAGAGCCTCTGTTACAGAAGCTAGATAGTGTTAGTTTTGTGGTGTGATGGAAAAAACACTGGACAAGTCAAGACACCCCAATTCTTGCACCGTCACCACTGACTTCTTGTGTGTTCTTGGGTAAAACTTTCCTCACCTGTTTAATAAGGTGAGAGGTTAGGCTAGTTGATCTCCTAATTTCCTTATAGCTTGGAGTTCTGTCATTCTATGTGCTCTTACTAAATCAGATTGGGCATATCTCCAGGACTAGATAATGGGGCAAAGTATGGATGAACTTAAAGGCTACTGTTTAAAGGATACATAATGACAATCAGAAAAAGGCATATAGGGTAGGATCTTCATTGCCCCATTACCCTCAAGGGTTATGGGTGTCTGCTCCTTCTCCTACCTTTATTATCAGTCTAAAACTGAATCCATCATTCCCCACCCTCTAGACAACTCCCCTTCAGAGCTTCCCTGGCTTTTGTTTTCCCCTTGACTTCATGACAGGTCAGTTAAAAATTATTTCCTACTTTTGCTTATTTATGCTGTTCCCATTTTCTGTAGCCAATCACCCTCCCCCTAGCAGTCACTAGAAAGAGCATTGACTCTGAAACCATCTCTGATACTTACTCTTTGTACAGTCTTAAGCAAGTTGCATCTCAGTTTCTTCATCTGTAAAAACGAGGGGGTTGGGCTGGAAGGCCTCTGAAGTTCTAATTCTATATCTGTGATCTAACTACTGGTTTGCTCAGCCCCTTCCCACCTGGGTGACCTGGGGCAAACTTCTGGGGGCCCTGCACCTGTCAGGTGCTTTGCAGGTCTCAAAGTGCTAGCCTTATCACATTGCCCCTGAAAAGGGCCATTGCTTCCTTCCCTAATCTCCCCCACCAGCCTTTAGTCCATATGAGAACTGTAATTTTCATGGGATAGGAAAATCTACAGAGCCGAGAGATCTGCTCATTTAGTACCTACCACTGAGCTGAAAGATAGGCTTATTTTTTAATAATTGGCTGAGAGAGGTCAATTGACTTGCCCGAATCATCAAAGTAGCATGAAGCAGGACCAGAGGGTCAAATGTAGGTTTTCCAGCCCCTGTTCTCCTTCTGCCATATCATAAGACCTGTGCTCACAGCATGAGCAGCAGAAAGGAGGTGGTGGTGGGGAGGCTGGGCGGCTAACTGCTTCTTCACAAGCAGCAGGAGTTATTCAGCATGGCCCAGGCACGATGAGATCATGGTTGGAGCTCAACCAACTCTATGTCTGTGTAACTTGAGCTGTTTCCTGGTTTCTCCTTTGCTCTAGGACAGAATGGCTGAGGGTTGAGTTTGCTCCCACAGTCTGGGTGATTCCTCTTCTAACTCATGCACACTCCAGCTCTCTCTCAGAAATTGCCAACTAGTTGGGAAAAGGGGGTGAGAAGATGGAGGGAGAGGAGGAAGAGGAAAAAGAGGAAAAGAGAAGGGTGGGGACAATGATTACTGGCTCTTCTGGCTTCAGTTGATGGCTTTGATCTTTACTCTCCCAGGTACCTGGATTAAATATCTGGGCTAAGACTGGTGTGTTTGGGTGTGTGCACTGTGAGTTGGGAGGAGGGCATACAGTGGAGATGATCCCAAATTAGCTCACTGCCTCTAGAGAGGCAACCTGGAGAAGGAAGGATATTAAATCTGCAGTTAGAGGACTTGGCTTGGAGTACCCTGCATTCCAATCTCAGCCTCAGTTTCCCCACCTGGGAAGCAAAAGGATGAGACTAAGAGAGATGCTCTTGAGATCTCTTTCGGTTCTATATCCTGTGATCCAATGAAGAAGGAAACTTCTAAGGATTCAGCACAGAACTAGCTAGACAATGACTAGGACCGATATGTGGAGAGGTTAAAAAAAGTCTTCTAAATATTAATTTTTACAAATGCAAACCTTTTGCTAATATCAGGAAATCTACTTTCCTTTGTAGCTAGTAATGTATTTTATTTATTTTTTAAAAATAATGATTAATAGCTAACATTTATATATCACCTTAAAGTTTGTCAAAATTCATATACTATTTCATTTGATTATGACACATTAAGTATGTCATAATGATGGCTCAAAATCCCCAGGGGACAAAAATAGAAGATGAGATATTCAGATTTGGGACAAAGGGACAAAGTTTAAACCTTGCCTACTGTATGCATTCATCCTTTGTATGGGAAGACATGAAAACAGAGATTTAAAGTTTTGGGGGAAGATCCTGGAATAGGAGAGTTTTTATTCTCTCCCCTCCCCCCTGCAGATTCTTTATCTCCCCATCTGGTTTCCAACCTCAGATTCTCCTGGGAACATTGGTGTACTTTGGGGCAGGTAAAAAGATAGTGAGAAGAGTGCTGGTTCTGAATCCCAAGCCCTGTCAGTCAATATTTTTGTGATCTGTGACAAATGTTTCTCAGAGCCTCAGTTTCTTCACCTTTAAAATGGGGGTATGTGTACCTAATAATACCTCCTACTTGCTTTAAATCTATGATCCCTCCCTCATTGCAAGAACCACTTCATTTTTGTCTTTGTATTCTGTGCTTAGAACAATCATCAGTATGTGTTGCTCAGTCCTGTCTCTCTCTCAAAAGTGTTTACAACCTCATTGGGGTTTTCTTGGTGCAGATATTGGAGTGGTTTGCCATTTCCTTCTCTAGTTCATTTTACAGATGAAGAAACTGAGGCAGGTAGAGTTATGGGACTTGTCCATCATCACAGAGCTAGTGAGTATCTGAGTTCATATTTGAACTCAGGTTTTCCTGACTCCCACCTTCGTATACTATGCTAGCACCATTGAGCTACCCCATCTCGGTACAGTATGGATGCTTGATAAGTGCCTGGTAATCGAGTTTGACTAATTGATTTATTGCTTTTATTACCCCAGCCTAGAAAAAGCAGCATGATCAAATAGGTAGGGAGAGTTGTCCACAGAGTCAGGAAGACCTGAATTCAAGTCCAGCCTCTGAAACACCTTATGATCCTGGGCAAGTCATTAGCATCTCATTTCTAAAACTGTAAAGTATAGAAATGTGGCTTGCACATTAGTAGAGGTGATTTTCAAAGACAGTGCTCCCTAAACTGAAAAGATCACACCTCTGAACTCAAGTGTAATAATAAACAAATAATTGAATTTAATTGAGTTAAGTCTTTGTTCAGATATTTCTCTCCAACTGAATTGATTTCTTCCTATTTCAACCTCATTGAGGGTTTAGGGAGGTTAATTATTAGTCAACGAGAGAGAGAGAGAGAGAGAGAGAGAGAGAGAGAGAGAGAGAGAGAAAGGAAGAGAGAGAGGGAGGGAGGAGAGGGAAAGGGAAAAATAAAGAGAGAGAAAGTGATAGACTGTGTGAGCTTCTGAACCTGATCTGTTAGTCCCCACGAGTTTGCTGCATTAGGGATAGGACAGTCAAAGTTGCTGCCTGGATAAGATGCAAGTTAGGCTAGGGGATAGCTAGACTAGCAGCTTTCGTGTAGCTCCCTCCCAGGTCAATATCGATGAGTCTGACTCTACTTCCCTTTGTCTGGGTGACTGACGGGATAGAATACCTCCTTGCGGGACGAACAAGGTTGGAATTAAAACCTGGCCTCAGGACCCTCGGGGCTGGGGCGGATTAGAGATGAATTGTCTACTACAAAGGCTTGAGCTGATTTTCACTACTTCCACAGAAAATTTCTCCCGCTCTCCAACCAGCTGCCGTTTTCCTCCATCTAGACTTTTAGGGACCCACTCTCGTTTGTCTGTTTGGCTGACTCCCCTTCCCCGCTTTGGATTCTCTGTTAGTTTCTCTCAAATTCCTTTTCCCTCTTTGTCTCTGTTTCTCTTTCAGGATAAGTTTCCTTCTCTGTCAATTTCCCCAGCGCCTCAGTTTCCCTCTGTCCACTTCTTTTTCTGTCCCTTTTCCCCCCGTGTCTCTGTCTCTTTCTTTGTCCCTATCTCCTTGTCCATTCTCCGTGTCCCCCTCATCCCTGCCCCCTCCTGGCGGTAGTCAGGGGCACAGGTGTGGCAGCTGAGCAGCTGGAGGGGGGGGAGGGGAGGGCCTGAGGCCGGCTTTGTTGCAGCTCCGACAGCTGCGGACGTTTGAGCCCGGTTGATAATTTATGAGCCGAGTTTCCATTAAGCCGTTTCCGTGCCTTTGGCAGGAGAGGGAGGCTGGGCATTTAAAGGTCAGCCGGCTTTTGAAGCTGCAACGACATTAATAGCTTGGGAAGAAAACAAGCTGGCCCCGGAGCAGGAGGACAAGGCTTCTCTGTCGGGGCTGCTCCCACCCTCCCCTCCTCTCTCTCCGGGGACACACACATACTCACTCACACACTGACAAACACATTCCTTCGAGTTCCCTTCTCCAGCACCTCGGGCCGCCCCTGCCCTCCCTCCTGAGCTGTGTGTACTGCTGGGCAGGAACTTGGGCAGCCCAGGGCCCACTTGGGGATTCCCTCACACACACTGCCCACTGGCGAGTGGATTGTAAAGGGATAATTTATACTCTGCCCTAGGGCCCAGCAGGACCATAATTCAGAAAGTTCTGCCATCCCTTTGAAAAGCCCCAAGTGCTCAGCCCAGCCTATGATTCTCAAGCTTGTCAGAATGCCTTAATTCCTGATGGAAATAAGGCAATTCTCCCTGGGGGTGGAGGTGGGGGGGCAGTCTCACTAAGGTCCAGCCCAGAGGTGGGAGTGCTTTCTGAGAGGGCAGGAGAACACAAATCCTGTCACCCTTTCATAGAGTATCATCCAACCCAGCTCCTTTATTTTGTAAAGTAAGAAGTTGAGACCCAGACAGGAGAAGGATAGAATTTGCTTAGAATTCCACAGAGAATAATGGACCCTGGGACCCAACTCTGGGTGGTCTGATTCCTAAATTGAGGATTTTCCACTCCACCAAAAATGTAATCCATGTAGATTTGAACTGAAAAAAGAAGCAGTAGAAAAATAATATTGAGCACAAATAATTTGACAGCTGAAACTGAGACAAACAGGGTTCAGTGACCTTTGTGTCATTCAGTTACTAAGTTTGACACTAAATTTGAACTTAAGGAGATGAGTTTTCCTGACTCCAGCCCAGCCCCAGCACTCTATTCACTTTGCCAGTGGAGGAAGTAGACTTGGGTTCAAATCCCATCTCTATAACTTAAAACCTCTCTCTGTGTGTCTCTGTCTCTGTCTCTGTCTCTCTGTCTCTGTGTGTGTGTGTGTGTGTGTGTGTGTGAGAGAGAGAGAGAGAGAGAGAAAGACAGACAGACAGACAGACATTTTGGCTAAGTCATTTCTCTGGGCCTCAGTTTCCTTATCTATAAAGTGAGAGAATTAAACCAGATGGCTTCTAAGAACATTGCCAGCTCTAAAATCTATGATTCTGTGATCATTTCAATGGAAGAAAAATGTGTTAATAAAGACCACAGGCCAAATGCTTGGATCTGAGCCTCTGAATGTTCAGTTTGGCATTGAGAGAATGGTACCTACCTGCTTTAGAAAAATTGTTCATCCCTGGTTCCAGATTAGATGAGAATTGAAAACTGATGATGAATGGGCATTTATTAGATGTTTTTTTTTAATTTATTAGACATTGTGCTAGGTCCTGGGGGTACCAAAAAGGGCAAAAATTGCTCCAGATCTCAAGGAGCTCACAGTCTAAGAAAATAATATATACGAATATAATATGTTTTGAGCCCCAATCCACTTTGCAGTGACTTCTTGGTTAGAAAGATGAGCACAAATTACAAAGTCCAGAATGCTTAGCTTGGGTCTTCGCTTTTTTCCTTTCCCTTTGAAGTCCACAACACTACCCCACCCACCTGCAGAAATTTCTTCAAAACAGCTGTTACATTTAAATAGTTAAGATACAAGATGTATACACACACATACACATATACATACACATGTGTATATAAGTATATGTACATGTATACATATATATATGAAATAGGGAGAGAAGAGAGAAGGAAGGAGGGAAAGAGAGAGAGGAGAGAGAGAAGAGAGAGGGGAAAGAAGAGGGAAAGACAGAGGAAGAGAGGGAAAGGGAGAGAGAAAGAGACAGACAGAGAAACAGACAGAAAGAGAGGAGAGAAAGAAAAGAGGAGAGAAACAGAAAGAAAGAAAAAGAGACAGAGACAGACAAAGAAAGAGAGACACAGAGACATACATACAGAGAGAACAGTGAATGGGTAATCAGAAAAAGAGAAATAGTTGAGTATTCCTTCCTTCCTTCCTTCATTCTTTCCCTCTCTTCCTCCCTCTTTCCCTTCTTTCCTTCCTTCCTTCCTCCTTTTTTTTCCTTCCTTCTTTCCTTTCTTTTTTAGTTACTCTCCCTATTATCCCAGGGTATAAGTTAAGTGGCCACTTGTGGGTCCGATTCCACTACCAATTGACTAGAAAGTATAATCTGTACCATTTTCTAGACCTGACTGGTTTGCTCTTCCTTGGGCAGCCTAATGATCTCTCATGCCAGAGTATGGATGGAGTAGCTTACTATACCAGTGCCAGACTTAGAAACTCATCTTCCCTTACTACAATTCAGTCCTTCCAACTTCAAACCATTTACTGGCCTTAGCTTTGCTAGGAAGACTACATTTCTCAGCCCTGACTTCTTTTGAGATGGAGGGAGCAGACTTATTTGGGAAGGAGAGATCAATGCCATTATATCAGTTAAAGAGCCAGGTTCCAGTCCTAGTCATTTATTTAAGAATCTTATGCATACTGAAAGTCTCTGGACCTCTTTTCTTTTGTGGTTGGTGGCTCAGTGGAGAGAACTTTGAGCCTGGAGTGAGGAAGCTCTGAGTTAAAACCCAGCTTCAGACATTTAGTAGATGCCTTAGCTTCCTCAACTGTAAAATAAGGATAATTTTAATAGTATCTTCATCACAGAGTTGTTGTGAGGATCAAATGAGTAATATTGGTAAATAGTGCTTAGAAAATAGTTGTTTACTTGTGTCAAAGTCTTTGTGACCTGGTTTGGGGTTTTCTTGGCAAAGATACTAGAATGATTTGCTATTTCTTTTTCCAGTTCATTTTACAGATGAGGAAACTGAGGCAAACTAGGTTAAGTGACTTGTTCAGGGTCACACAGCTAGTATGTATCTGAGGCCAGATTTAAATTCAGGAAGATTAGCCTTCCTGACTCCAAGCCCAATTATCCATTGCCCTGTCTAGCCCATAGTAGATCCTAAATGAATATATTTTCATTCGTTTTTGAGTTCTTTTTAGAGGAGTACAGTAATTTGTAATAAGAGTAATATGCTTCTCAGTTCTTATTTCCTGCATTCTTGATCTTTCTTCTCAACCGAGGGACTTGGGAGTGTCATAGCACTTTCTTTTATATAATAGTAATGATAATAACTAACAGTGGGCATAGCATTTTTTCATCCATTATTTTTTGTGAGCCTCACAACCACACAGAAGTAGATACTCTGCATTTTTTCCTTCATTCTGCAGATGAGAAAAGGTGAGATTGAGATGATTAACTTGCTCAAAGTCCCAGCTGTTGGTTATTTCTAAGTTGCCATGTTTTCAGTTGAGCTGAGAAGACCTCAGGGAAAAATTCTTCTTTACCTTCTCCCCCTATTCTGCTCCTTTCCAAATTCTTCATTAGACTTGTAGCCGAACCCTCAATACAAGCCTCAGGTCTTGCTTTTGAGCTATTATTTAAAATATTAAGGTTATTTAAAAAGATTATTCCTTAAAAAAAAAAAAAGAAAAAAGGTCCTTATGGGCAGCAATTAGTAGCTAATCACAACATGCAGATTTTATTACGATAGATGAGCTATTGAAAAGTTACATAGAAACTGAATTTTTGTAAACCAAATCCTATTTTTTATTGATTTAAACAAACATTTATTAAATACCTAGGTATGATGGTGGTAATGGTACCACTAGGTACTTTTAATCAACTAGAAAAATAAGAAAGATATAATTCACACTATTACACAAGAGGTGTTTTAGTGACTTTGAAAAAGTCCAGTACTTAAGATATTGCTTGGCACAAAATGAGTGCTTAATAAATGCTTATTGATTTTTTAAAAATCAAATATTTTGTTTTCATAGCAAATGCCTTCTCTCCCCACCCCCTTACAGAAAAAGAAAACCCACGGTTCATACTTTTTTATATGTAATTGGAAAAATAAAATATTATTAAGAAAAATGACAATCTTGTTTGATAAGAATAAAATATTTTGCATTTGAATAAAAAGTCTCTTTCTGTGCTCTGAGTATGTTACTTGTCCATCAGGAGATGGGTAGCCTGCTTTTTTCATAAATACTCTATAATCATAGTTGTTCATTGTGTTGTTCAGAGTTCCTCAGCCTTGAAAGCTATTTGTCTTTATAATATTATTATTGTAATATAAATTGTTCTCGTTCTGTTCACTTCATTCTGCATCAGTTCACTCAAGTTTTTCCGGGCTTCTCTGATACCCTTCCTTTCATCATTTCTTCTAGCATAATAGTATTTCATCACATTTACTTGTTCAATCATTTCTCAATTGATGGATACCTCCTGAATTTTCAATTCTTTATCACCACAACAAGAAGTATTATAATTACTTTTATGCATAAGGAGCCTTTTCTTCTTTCCTTGATCTCTTAGGAATATAGATCTAGTAAATAGTATAGCAGAGTCAATGGATATGCACAGTTTAGTAAATTTTTGGCCATAGTTTCAAAATGATTGACTGAACTAGTTAACTAATTCACTATTCCACCAACAATGCACTGATGTACCAATTTTCCCACAGCCCCACCAGCATTTGTCATTTTCCCTTTTTTGGGGGGGTCAACTTTAACTATATGTAGGATATGAGATGGAACCTTTGAGTTGTTTTAATCTGATATCTCTTATTATGTTGATTTATTTTGAAAAAGTGCTCTGCAGATAAGCAGAACAATTTTGAAATTAAGTTATGGTACTTATCACATACTTAAAAAACAATTAACATGAAATGATTTCATAGAAATATTCATGTTTTCATGAACAGTCCTCTTTTCTATTCTGTGTGGACATGTGGAAATGCTCTATTATTTTTGGTATCTAAGTTCAAAATTTCAAAAATAAATTAAAAACAAGCAAACAAATGAAACCCAAAGATCTGTGGGACCATGAATAAGTTGCTTTGCTATGCCGAAATCTCTTCTGGGTATTTTATCTCTTTACTAGAATGTGAGCTCTGTGAGAGCAGCTTTGCTTTGCTATTTGTATCACTCATGTTTAACACTGTTCTTTGTTTCTTCATTCATTTATCCATCCTTCAAGTCTGTTTCCACAGTACTATAATAGTAATAATGATACTTTTATCAGAGGATGACTATGAAGAAAGCACCTTGTAATGTTAGAGTACTATAAATTTGGAGCTGTCATTGCTTACTGTAGGTGCTTAATAAATGCTTGTTGAGCATCTCTAAGGCTACTTACTTCTAGTTCCACTATTGTAGAATTCTTTGAAGTGATTCCCTAAGATATCTTTAGTCCTAAATTTCCCAGCTTGTCCCTTAATCTTACCTTTCACTGGTCATACTCATTGACTGTAGTGGATTCTGGATATTCTTGAAAGATGCTGGGTAGGGAAACTAAAGGTACTCAGACTAGGTAATATCTGGAATTTAAGGCAGGAAGAGAATTCAGGCTCATGGGTCAGTTGGGGGGATCAATACCTAGGTCTGTTAGCAGCCTTTGGAGGGGATATGCCCCTCCAAAAGATGGCCCCTCTGAATAGTAAAAGCATCATACAGTGACCTCCTCAGTCTCTAAAGCTGCAGCTTCCTGGATCTCAATTGGAATGGTCCAAATGGCATAGGAGTTGGTAGATCCATTAGGGGCAAAGACTTCAGCACATGTGTACAGCTGATGTTTTCCCCTACAGATAGTGAAGGAAGAGGGGAGGGAATCTTGGCTCTTTACTCTAGGGGGACTGTGTGGGGCACTGAAAACTGCTCCATCTCCCTTATTAATTACCTGGGGCGAGAAGGCGACAGACAGTTTTACTGCCTGCCTAAGTCCATTAGCATAAGGACCATAACTCTCAAGCATGATTTATATGCATGAATAGTGGCAGAGCTGAACCACAAGGCTGGCCCCAAGAAGGCTCCTACTCTGATGGAAGAGGCCGAGTAACAGTCCAAAATTTTTAGCCCTCTCTGAGCTAGACCTGAACACAGTCACTCTGACCATAGTTTCTGGACAAAGACTTTATTTTTTGGAGCCTGAACAGAATCTAAAGCTGTTCTAATGTTGCTTGTGACAGTTTCCTAGTGGGGAAACAGAAGATATGGTGTGTGTGTGTGTGTGTGTGTGTGTGTGGACAATCTAAAAAGTCATCTATAGGCAAACCTGTAATAAGAGATTATTTTTGCGTTTTAAGATAACAAATATATAACAAAGATTACAAATCTTACACCAACATGATATCCTCATCCAAATACTTGGCACAGTGCCTTTATTTTTCAGTAAATATTTGTATTTTAGGGATGTCCAAAACATAATTCATATAACATATATTTAGCACCCCCTGTAAACATAAAAATAGTTTTATTTAACTGTTTTTATTATTGTTAGTTCTAAGGGTAAGATCCTTAATCCGGAGACTGGGGTCCCAGTCTCTAGTGCCAGCCCTTCAAACATTCAGTGCTGTGAGAGGAGGATACAAGACAATAAATCAACAAGCATTTATTAAGTACTTGTTGAATGTCAGATACCATACTGTATGTCTCTCTTTATCTATCTATCTATATACATATACACACATTTATACAGACACATTTATTTTAGGGATGAGGGCATTAGAGCTGGGGGAATTCACAATAATGCTAAAATATTTGGATAGGAAAGAATCATCATCTTTTCAAGTTTCTTATTCAATTTCTTACCAACATTATAATGATTCAGAATTGAGAACTACAGGGGACTGTACTGTCAGCCATAGTGGTTGCATTGGTTGGTTTTTGATGAACTGATTTTTTTTCTCCTTTTAAAAATCTTTTTGACAAGGGATGGCTTGCTGAGCAAGAGAGGAGGGAAAGCTATATTAGGAAATGAAAGTATTAAAAAACAAGGTTTCACGAACAATAAGATTTTTAAAAATGCTCACCTATATATCCTTTTAGATCAAGAACAAGTTTGTTAGGGACAGCTAGGTGGTGCAGTGGATAGAGCACTAGACCTGAAGTCAGGAGGACCTGTGTTCCAAGTCTGGTCTCAGATACTTAATTCCTGGCTGGGTGACCCTGGGCAAGTCATTTAACCCTAATTGCCTCAGGGGAAAAAAAGAATGAGCTCGTTAAATTGTATTTTATCATCATTCTTGTGCCCCGTTCTCCCTCTTCCTCTCCCCCCCCTCCCCCCGTAAATTTAGAAAAATATAACTCAATATATATATATATATATATATATATATATATATATATATATATATATATATATATTTAAATAGTATTTTATTTTTCCAAGTACATGCAAAGATACTTTTTAACATTCGCCTTTGCAAAACCTTGTGTTCCAAAATTTTCTCCCTTTCCCCTCCTTTTTCTCTTCTCCAAGATAGCAAGCAATCTATATAGGGTTAAACATGTGCAACAGAATAATGTAAAATAAATAGAATTATAAAAGAAACCAAATATTAATGAAAATAAAGATATATTCTCTCTATTCAACAGAAACCCCTGAAATTTTGGGGTCTATGGACCCCCATGTTAAAAATTTGTTTTAAACCTAGTCAAATGTACATGAAAACATGACTCTATGATAATATAATGACCTTCTTGGAATAGAGCTACAGAGTAGAAGTTGGAGGAACTTTTCTAGTATCCTCTTGCAACCTCTTTTTATTTTTTAAACAGATGAGAAAACTGAGGTACTGTAGATAAAATTGGAGTCACAATGATTAGAGGACTGGGTCTGAAGTGAGGAAAACCTGAATTCAAATCTAACCTCAGACATTTACTAGCTGTGTGTGTGTTACTTTGGGCAAGCCACTTAGCCTGTTTGGTTTAAGTTTCCTTTTCTATAAACGGGATAATAACAGTATCTACCTCCCAGAGTTGTTATGAGGATCAAATGAGATAATATGTATAAAGTGCTTAGCACAGTGATTGACTATATAAATGTTAGTTCTTGTTATTATTATACAAAGTTACCACAATTGAGTTGGAGTTATCAGAATTGGAGCTAGAACCAGGATCTTCCAAATCCCATCATTTATCTTTCCATTATCCTATTCTACTCCTTTGGGAAGTTTCGGCAATCATCCTTTTTCTCTTTTAATTCCCTTACACAGGTATAAGCCAGATCAGATCATGGCCTTGGATGACCCTCTCTAGTTATATTAAAACTTCTGTCACTATTCTAGAAGTCTTGCAGATGGTTGAGCCTGTTTATACATTTTTGTCATGTTCATTCATTCAGCAAATATTTACTGAGATTCATCCATGTGTTGACTGCTGGAGGTGAAAGGAGTGTGTGATGTGTGTATGTATATGTGCGTGGGGATAAGGATACCAGGATGTATATTTACTATTTTAAAGTGTGTAACTAATATCATACTGAAGGTGTTCGGGTCATTGCCTGGGGATACCATTTCCCAGTGACCCTTATAATCTCAGGCTCCATCAAACGTCATCAGCAAATCTAGGTAAAGGTTTATATTTTAACCTTCAAAATCTGGGGGTGGGTGTAGGAGAGAAGAAACCAGGCCATTCAATCGATTTGCTCCCACTGCAAATACTTCCGTATAAAATAAATGCTTAGATGATTTACCGGCCTCCTGTGAAAGTGGAACAGGTTTCCACTTGTCTCCTCATGTTTAGGACATTATTTGAGAGAAAGAACAACTCCCAAGTCCCTAAGAGTCAAGGATTCACTAGTTATTCTAAGAATAACACAATTAAGTTCCTTTAGTCAAAGAATCACTATTTATTCTAAGGGTAACAATTAACATCTTGTAACTGAAATTTTCTAAAATGGATTTTTGAAATTCTAGTTGTGACAAAATCTCAGTTACCTTGGGGACTTGGGGAAACTTGGGGAACAGAATTGAGGCAGGGAGACTTCAGTAGTCATAGGGGAATAGCAATCTTCTGATTGAATGCTCTCATTATACAAATGAGGATACTGAGGTTCAGGGACATTGCCCACAGTCACAAAAGTAGTATGGGTCAAAGCTGGGATTTTAAACCCCAGAGACAATATTTTGCTCATAGCACCATGCTGGAACATGACAACCAATAAGCAAGCACTATTGGGCGCTGATTATTATATATATGTGTATTATATATGTATGGGTATTGTGCCTTCCTGCTGAAGATTTGCAATCTTAATTCTTAATTTGCTTAAACTGCTGTTAGTGTGAGTTCTGGGCACTCACCAACTAACATTTGGGAAACAGAGACCTACAGTAGAGCTGGTTGAGAGGAAGGAAACAGTTTGAGACACCAGAAATGGTTCTAGCTAATCTAGAGCATAGAAAATATACAGAGTATAACAGATCAAATATTCGCAGAGAAATAGACCTTATCAGAAGCAGTGTTTTGTAGGCAAAGCATACTGAACTTAAGAGCCAGAGTTCTACTACTTCTTTTTTGACCTGTGACTTTGGCCAAGTAATTTACATTTGCTCTGGATCTCTCTTTGGTCAACTGGAAAATAAGGGAGTTGGGCTGACTGTTTTCTAAGCCCCTTTCTAGCTTTTAAGTCTGTAATTTGATGAAAATTCAGTTTAATCTGACTTCATTAGCTTATTTTTTTGAATAAAATAGATGTTTTTAATATTTCAGAGAAACCTTTTAACATTGAGTAGTGGCTCTTAATCTTATATAAGTTTCTTATATATCTTAGAAAGGAGACTTTTATCAGAGAAATTTATTACACAGATTTCTCCCCAGATTCCTGTTTCCTTTCTAATTTTTATCACAGTAGATTTATTTGTGAAAAAACTTAAAATTTTATGTAATCAAAGATATTCATTTTATCTTGAGTGATCCTATTCGTTGTTTGTCCATTTACCCAAATGAACAAAAAGTTCTTGGGAGGGTGGGATCTTTCTTTTTATCATCAGCCTGGGAACTCCCAAGTTATAGTTAGTGATTCTATCACTTGTTTATTCATGAACTCTTTTCCTGTCCATGGATCTGAAAGATAATTTTTTTTCTTGCTTCTCTAATCTGTTTATTTTGTGATTGTATATATCTAGGTCACATATCCATTTTGAGCTCATACTGATATATGTATGAGGTTCTGGTCTAAATCTAATTTCTGCCAAACTCTTGCCTGGTTTTCTATCGGTTTTTGTCAGTGAATCCTTCCCCCCTAAATTCCTTAGAAATAAATCTGCTTCTCAGATATGAAAATAGAAGTTCTAATCTGACATCTTTGAAGGAAAAAATGAATTTCAGTAGGCTATGTTGTATTATCATTAACATCAATATTACTGCCTACTCTCTACCCCTGACTTGTATTCTCTTTCTGTTCTAGGTGGAAAATATCATCAGGTTTGGGTTCAGCATGTCACAGCACTCAGGCTGATAGCCAAGGCACTATTGGACAACCCTATCTTTTTCTATCACCTCATCCTCAAGACTGGATGACGCCAGACACTGAGGACAACTCCCGGAGGGCCACTTCACAGCATGACCACTTAGCTTCCTGACTGGGAGGTCCCCCTGCCACCCCCCCTGCCCTGTTCCCACCTCCCCACCCCAAGTGATGAGGGAGTGAGATTTCAGAGCAGGGGGGGGTGACGGCAGTAGAGGTGGGGGGAAGGGGTGGGTGGGTTGGGGAGAATCAATTTTGGTGCCAAATTTGAAACATTTTCCCAAAACAGTTTTGCAAAATGACAAGCCTGTTCCGCAGGAGCAGCAGCAATGGTGGGTCCCGGGGTGGGGGGAACGCCTCAGCCCAGGAACTCAACAACAGTCGGCCTGCTCGGCAAGTCCGGCGCCTGGAGTTTAACCAGGCCATGGAGGACTTCAAGACCATGTTCCCCAACATGGACTATGACATCATTGAGTGTGTGCTGAGAGCCAACAATGGCGCTGTGGACGCTACCATTGACCAGTTGCTGCAGATGAATCTGGATGGGAGCAGCTATGATGACAGCTCAGATTCGGATGACAGCATCCCTCCTGAGGTGAGGGGGGTATCTTGTGCACCTTAGATGGCCACACTAGCTCTGTTCAAAAAAGAAGAAAAAACTCCTATGTCAGTGTAGTGTATAGATGTCTAGACTGGAGATCTGAATTCAAATCTTGACCCTGAAACTTGTTAGCTGTGTGACTATGAGTAAGTCAACTTTCTCTGAGCCTCTCTTTCTTCGTCTGTACAATGGGGCTGATACTTATGCTTCTTTCTTACAAGATTGTTTTGAGGGAAGCTACTTATAATTTAAAAAAAAATACATGAAGCAAAAAGTCATAAAACTCTTCATCAGTGTCCTATGTTTTCACACTTTATATCAGCCAAATGGCCAGTAGCACATACAAAGCACCCACTGTGGACAGAGATCCCTGATTGAAAAATGCATAGTCTAAAGGAGTAAGATAAGACACATAGATGTGAGAAACAATTCTAGGAAACAAAGAATCCCTTAATGAATGAAAATGAATGTAGTACAATCCATTCAGTTCAATGAAACAAATATTGTTCCTGACTGGGGACTATGTTAGGCACTGAGGATATGAAGCCAAAAATGATGAGACCTGCTCTCATGGAATTTACATTCTGTTCAGGGAGATAATTTGAACATAGAGATATCAATATAGAACATGGAAAAAAAAATAAATCCAATATTAGCTTCAGAGAGATGGGAGAAAGCCCTAACAGCTGTAATAATAATAATAGTGAATATGCATAAAATCTCATGGAGAGCTTTCCATGATTATTTATTTTGCTATGGACACAGATGAAGTGGCTGGAATTAGGTAGGTTTAATTAGGGAAGGCTTCCTGATGGAGGTGACTTTTGATCATAGAGGTTAAAATTTGGCATTTCTGCTCTTAACCTCCCTTCTAGTACCCCTCAGGTTCTTTCTGGAGTTGCTAAGCATTTTGCCCTTTAAGGAAGCTTCTGGGTCTCTTGTATTTTCCCCTCAATTCTAGATACTCAGCATTATTTTACCCTTCATTGTTTCCCCTCTTGTTCTTCTCCTTTACCCTTTCCAGTCATTTGCCAAGTACTATTAATTCCTCCTTCACAATGTCTCTGGCACCTTATCCATGGGCGTCTTTCCCATTCCTCTGATGTCATCCAAATTCAGGCTCTCATTAGCTATGCCAGGAGTATAAAATAACTTTTTTAATGGTATTTTATCTTTCCAAATACATATAAAAAAGTTATCAACATTCATTTTCATAAACCTTAGTGTTCTAATTTTTTCTCCCTCCTTCCTTACCTCCCACCCTCTCCAAAACAGCCAGCAATCTGATATAGGTTAAATATGTGCACTCCTTTTAAACATATTTCCATATTTGTCATGTTGTACAAGAAAAATATGATCACCTAACTGGTGCCACCACTATAATCTCTCTCCTTCATATTCTCTTTATGTATAGTTTTCCTTAAAACACCTCAATCTCTGCCCAAAGTTTCAAAACAACTCCCTCTTACTTTTATAGAATAAAGTCTGAATCTCATTAGTTCAACATTCAAAGTCTGTCACAATCAATTCCTGACTTACTTTTCCTGCCGGATCTCATAATTTCCCTGTTTCATCCATATGCTCCAGCCAAATTGGCTCATTTACTATTCCTTTTCAGCTTTTCTCTGATCATTCATTCCTCTTTCCCTTGAAAACACAGATAACCACAATCTAGACTTATCAAAATCTTACTGATTCCTCATGGAATGGTTCAAAGGCCACCTCCTTGATGATCCTTCTAGCCCTTGGTACTGCTTTCTTCTGAATTCCCATAGCTCTTACTGGCTAGACTGCTCACATACTGCCTACCTTCTGTCTATTGTCTTATATAATGGTTACTTATCTGGAGTCTTACTTCCTTAATTAGAATATAAACCAAATTGTACCCTCTGGAGTAGTGGAGAGGTGATTAGATTGGGAGGCAGAGGACCTGAGTTTAGTTTCAGGCTTAGACACCTATTTCCTGTCCCTCTAAATTTGAACAAGTCACTTTCCTTCTTTGAATTTCAATTTCTTCTCCTATAAAATGAAGTTGGTTGATTTAGGTGATTCTGAAGGTTCCTTCCATTGATAAATCGATGACCCTAAAGAGATAGAGAAGAATTATATCTTAACCATTTGGGGAGGTCTTTTTTGCATTGCCTGGAGTCCCTTTCCCTGCTTCCTTAGGGTCACTCTTGCTTGTTGTCAAAAGTGGCCCTAGTCGAAAGGGCCACATCAAAATCTTATAGAAGTAGAACAGGGAAGGACCCAAGATGCTGTCTTATCCCACATCCTCATTTTGAAGATGTGTGTGTGTGTGTGTGTGTGTGTGTGTGTGTGTAGACAGAGACAGAGAAAGAAAAAATAGAAAGAGAGAGAGACAGAGAAAGAGAGAGGGAGGGAGAGAGAGGATTCAACTTAATTCAATAAACATGTATCATGTACTGACCATGTGCAAAGTACAAGGCTAAGTATCATTTACCATGTTGATTTTGAAAGGTGCTTCTCCAATCTCTGATAATTTCCACAATATTGATTTGTTTTAACTTAGCTGCATAGATAGGGTCATATTTCTTTCTTTCTTTCTTTTCCCCCATCTCATAAAATATCCTCCAGACTTTCCCACGCTGACCTTTGTCCTATTAATGATGCATAGAATAACCTGAAATGATGAGAAAACGGGAGAGGCTAGACCTCTCTGGGTTTTCTACTTCTACGATTTTTGCTTTACTTGAATGAGTGAGCTCTATGCCCCACCTTTTCTGCCGAGCTCCTCCCCGCCACTCCTATTCTTTGATGCTTTCCCCCTACCCCGTCACTTTCCAGCTCTCTTCTGTGTCCATCAGTTGGCCCGGATCTACTGAGCCAGCTCAGAGTCCTTCAGTAAATTTATTAGCAGCAGCTGGAATGACAATAACTGCTGACTGTAAGCCTCCCCCCATCCCCCAGGGGCTGATGGATGGTGTGCTGGGCTGTGGGGTATCCTTGCCATTGAAAAATATCACCTGTCAGGCAAACGACAGAAAAACAAGCCATCCCAGAGCATCTGGCATCCATTTATCACTCACGCTGAGTTAAACAAGAAGGCTGCAAAGCCAAAAGCTTCAGCACATTTTTGAACCAGAAGAATAAACATATTGCTCCAGGGAGGGAGGCAGGGGGATTCCAGAGATGGGAACGGGATTAGCATTGGCCAAAGGAACACTGCTGGAGCCATTGTGGTTTCTCGTTTACTTTGCCTCCAAATCGGGGCCAGGGCCTGGGCCCCTCTGGTAGCAGCATCTGTTTTCTGCTGCTCTGGGAATGAGTGATACTAATAAGCTCAGGAGCTCTCAGGCTGGAGGCCCTGGGAGAGAGAATCTGATTGCAGCTTCAAAGCTACCAGGCCTTCAGGGAACACAATCTGATCCTGGCTAGGTTCCTCTAGGAGGAGGAGTCTAGTTCATCAGCCTTTCTGAGGAAGGACAAGAGGCTTAGCTTTCTGGGGATGGTAACAGTGGGGGTGGGGAAGGGAGCCAGCAGCTTCCTGATCCCCATCCCCAGGGTAAACAAGAGCAGGGTGGCCCCCAAAAGGAGCTGTCCCAGGTAGTTCAGTGAGGAAGGAGAAAATGGCCTGGGAGGTATCCTAGGAGTGGACTCGAGGCTCAGTTTATCATCCTGATCTATCCTGGTGATCCTAAGACCAAATTGGGCTAGACATGTGGGAGGCCAGCTGCTACTGATAGCCAGCCTCTCCCCTTCTTGAAATATGGGCATGGAGCAGACCTGGCCAGCTAAACAGTCAAGTTCATTCTTGCTTGTGAAAACAGCTGTGCAAATAGTTTCTGTCTCGAAGAAAAAATGTTGCATTCCCCAGGACAACCACGGGTGCATATCCATAGGCGCCGTCACATAGGAGATGGTGTATGTATTTGTTCTTGAGCACCGTGTACCTCTCTCTCTGTTTCACATCAAGACCCAGCACTGAGCAAAATCCAGTCCCTATTCACCCCCCCCCCCACCACCAAAGGAAATCCAGTCTGCCGCCATTCTCAGACCTCCCTTCAGTCCTAGGCCAGCTAAGATGGCCAGCTTTAGGGGTCAAAAGCAGCTTTAGAACCTAGGGTCTTAATACTGTAAATTCATTTGATGTTTTTCAGTTTGCAATGTATTCATTTTCCTTCCTATAATCCTGTACAGGAGAGTGGGTAATACAAGCATTTTCACTCCCCCCTCCCCCCATAATATAGATGAGGAAAACAAGTTGAGAAGTTGGATGACTTAACCATACACCTACTGAATGGCAGAGAGCAAAGACTAGAAACCAGAACTTTATTTACTGTGGGGATAAAAAGCAAAGGCAAAAACAGTCCTTGCCTTTCGAGTGGTTAGATTCTAATTGGGGAGACTGAGGCAGCACAGTGATTAGAATATTGGACATAGAGGCATCTCTATCCTGCCTCAGACACTTACTAGCTGTGTGACTTTGGGCAAGAACCCAGCCTAAGTTTCCCCATCTCTAAAATGATAATAATAATACCACCTACCTGCTAGGATTTTTGTGAGGATAAAATGAGATAGAAACACCTTGCTAACCTTAAGTACCAGATACACAGCAGCTATTATGATGGTATGTACAAGATGATGTATGGTTACCATAATTGTAGAGGGAAAGGCCATACCAAGGTGCCCCTCAGTAAGGGCTTCAGAATTCCCTTTACAAAAGGATACATTGGGTGATCCCTTTGCCCAATTCCTAATTTCTTGGGAGGATCCCTGGCCATTTATTTTCTCCAGCAGCAGCATAAAGAGGGAGTAGAATTATATATGCTTAACCTAAATCAGATTGCTTGCTATCTTGGGGAAGGGGGAAAATGGGGTAGAAAAGGAGAAAAATTTGGAACACAGGATTTTGCAAAGATAAAAGTTGAAAACTATCTTTGCATGTATTTGGAAAAATAAAATACCATTAAAGTAATAATAATAAAAAGAGGGAAAATTACTGAGAAAAAAATCCAAAATAGGGAGAGGAAGAAAAAAGGAGACTAGTTGTGCATACTAAGATTGGAGTATCTCTAAAGAGATTTTTTTTCAATCACAAATTCCCTCCCATGGGACTAGACAATGCTTGCTAGTACTTGGAAACCACCTTCTTTGTCACCCAAAGTGAAAAGAACCTATAAGAATAAAAAGGTCAAGAAAGCTTGGTCCTCCCTTCTGTTAGATTCCAGCCTATGAGCTTTTTTCTCATTTTTTCCCCAATCCCAGAAGTTGACAGAGTAGCCTCCAATGGGAGGAATCAATGCTCTCTGCCCTCTGCCCAGCCTGCCAAGGCTGACATCTCATGGATTAATTTCCGAGGGGGGAGTGTGGATTAAATATTATATTTTTAGTCTGAGACTTTGTTTTAGTGACTTGTTAATTGACTTTGAAAAAAATCCTTCCTGGTTTCCCTCTTCTCTTCCTCAGCTTTGAGTTTATTGCTAAGAGGGAGAGACTGATAATCTTTGGTCTTACTGGGAAATTGTCGGCAGGATAAGACAAAATCGACCTTAGATAGAGTTTGAAGAGATCTTGGAAGTTACTAAGAAGTCCAACCCTCTCATTTTACATTTGAAAAAACAAGTCTAGGAGGTTAAATGAATTGCCCACACCACACAGGTGACAAGTACCAAAGGTAACACTTGAACTCAGGACCTCTCATCATCGTCCTTTTCACTGGTACATACTTAAAGTGCTCTTTTAATGCAAAAATTGATCTCTTTTTGCTTTCTGGTTAGATTTTGGAACGGACTTTGGAACCAGATAGCTCTGATGAAGAGCCTCCACCAGTATATTCACCTCCTGCCTACCACATGCACATGTTTGACAGGCCTTATCCCCTGGCTCCCCCAACCCCACCTCCCAGGTAAGAATATATTTTGTCTTCTTAAATTGGCTGTAAGTGGGATGAACCATAAGACAAGGAACAAAGAACAATTCTCCAATACTATCATAGTGGCTTGTTTAACAATTCCCCTTATAGCAAGAGGAATTCAATTTGGGAATCAAGGAAGAATTGGTGAGATGTCAGAGCATGTGTGTGAAGGAGGCTGTGAGAACTCTTTCTCACCATTGTTCTGCTTTCTCCCTACAGATTTCGATCCTACAGAGCTCTGGGATGGTAGTCAGCTTGGCGGGAATGTAGAGTGTTGTGAAAGAGATTGATATACAATAAGCCCAGAAATGTAGATTGGGGTCAGACTGGAAAGAACTTTGAAAACCAAATGAGATTTTGTATTTTATGCTAGAGGCAAAAAGTCACAGGTACATTTTCAGCAAGAAGGTAACATCTTAGACTCAAATTTTAGGAATAATTTAGGAATATTGACTAGATGTGTGAAGAATAGAATGGAGAGAGGAATTGGGTTGCGGCTAGGTGGTACAGAGGATGGAAAATAGGGAGGTCTGAGTTCAAATCTGGCCTCAGATACTTAGTAAGCTGTTTGATCTTAGGCACTTCACCTGGTCTTCCTCATCTGGAAAATGGATACAATAATAGCACCTATCTCCCAGCATTGTTGTGAGGATCAAATAGTTATAAAGTACTTGACATGGTGCTTGGCACATGGTAAATGCTATATAAATGTTAGCTACTAACTACTATTATTATTAGGGAGACAAGGATAGATTTTGAAGGATTGGTTGGTAGTCCAAGTTGTGAAAGGGAAAAGCAGGTTATGGGGAATAGGGGAATAGGAACTGGAACTGAAGGACTGTTTACAATAAAGGGACTCTTGGCTAGGTTTCTAGTTATATCATGTATGAGATCTTATGCAAGCCATTTTACTGGATCTCAGTTTCCTTCTCTGTCAAATGAAGCAACTGCAGAATATAGTCTCTAGGGTCCAATCCAATTCATGACTTACATGACTTTTAAAGAAAGGAGAGTTAGCCCTTTATCTCCAGTGAGTCACTGGGAGGCAGTGAAATGAACTTAGGTCTTTCAAGGCCTCTTCCAGACCAAAACTCTTCCACAGTTTGGGAATATGGAACTAATCAACTTGTTGACAGAGTTCTGTGGAGAGGTCACACACCACAAATGACTATATTTTCTAGGCCACAGCATTCTATTGTAGCATTACCAGGGAACAGGAGTAATTTTTTTTGTCCTAAAGTAGTTGAAGCCTTTTTAATGGTCACCAGGGGTAAGGGTATTAATGGAGGATGGTCTTATTCTTGCCAAATGTTTCCTTTGTAAAGTCCTAGGGATTTTGGAATAACAAGCAATGGAAAGGCTTTTACTGCAGGATTGCAAATGGGAGCAATTCTGCTATCTCTCTGTCTTTGTCTGTCTCTCTCCTTCTGAATCTCCCTCTGAATTTTTTTGTGTGTATGTGTGTGTGCAAGGATTTGAGGGGAATACACAAACAGGATCATAGATCTAGAATTGGAAAGGATCTCAGAGGCCATATAAGTCCATTTTTTATTATTTTTTTTTTTTTACAGAATAGAAAACTGAGGTGCGTGAAGGTTGTTACTTATCCAGTTACTTAAGTAGTAAGATCTGAGGTAAGCTAGAAAGAGGGAGTAGCAAGGATTCTTATATGGGGCCCTAGAAAGACAAATGGGAGTTTGAGTCCTCATTTAGCTTTCTGGCCTTCAAACTGGGGCTACAATCTGTGCCCTTGAGTTCAGGGTAAGTGACCTCTTCAGCTCTTCAGGAGCTCTTGGTGCTTTGCAGAAATTGAAGCTGCTATTCACAAAGCCAGAGTATTGTTGTTCATCTTTCCTATTCTTTTTTTTGGGCTGGTGCTCTATCCAAGTACCACCTAGCTACTCCTGTGCTATTGTTTTATCCCCATTTTACAGCTGAGGAAACTGAGGCAGACAGAGATTAAATGATTTATCCAGAGTCACATAGTCAACTCAATCCTGTTGTTAATAGAGAAGAAAAAAAAAAGTAAGCTTCATTATTAATACCAAAGAACTTGAAAGTGGGTACATTTAATTAGCTTAATTAATGCTAAAGAACTTGAAAGTGGGTACAGTCATTCAGGTAACTGTTGAAAGAACTATCTGCAATTTCAGTCAGTATAATAAAACATTCTAGATAAATATAATGGCAGGTAATTACTAAGCTCAGTTAGAGAGATAGCCACCTGTGATTTCATTGGTTTGGGGGAACTCCCAGGTGATGAAATATGCTCTACTAATGCAGGCATTTTCTCTTCAATATAATATCTTAGAGAGTTGCTTGGGGCATCGAGAGGTTAAATAATCCACACACACACACAGCCAACTGAGAAGTCAGTGCAGGATGGGTTCTCAAACTTTTTGTCCTTAGGATCCCTTTATTGATCGAGGGCCAAAAAGAGCTTTTGTTTATATGGTTAGGTAGATGTTGCAGTGAATATACACACTAGGCTTGGAATCATGAAGATGAGATCTCATAAAGATGTATGACCCTGTTCCAGCCATTTTAACTTTGCCTTAGTTTCCTCATCAGTCAATTGAACTGTAGAAGGAAATAGCAAATCACTCCAATATCTTTGCCAAGAAAACCTCAAATGGAGTCATGAGAAGTTGGACACAACTGAATAGCAACAACACATCTTTCAACATTTGTTGAAATAGAAATTAAAATGATAGATTTTAAAATTTTATTAATTCATTTAAAAACAATAAATTCATTACATTTTAATATGTTAATGTTAAAATTACATTAATTTAACATGTTCGTGTTAATGTTAATAAAATAGCATTTTCATGAAAAATAACTATTTTCCAAAACACAATCAGTGAGAAGAGTGGCACTGTTTTACATACTTTTGCAAATCTCTTTAATGTCTGGCTTAATGGAAGGCAGCTGGATCTTCATCTGCTGCTGCATTCCATCTGTTAAGATAATGTTGTTTTGGTTAGAGTATATGAAGAAAATCTGGCCTCACACAGATATATAGTTGGAAAAGGGGAAAGTATTTTAATAGGCAAGTAACATCTGAGTATTATTATGAAGATAGTTTTGACCTCTAGGACCCCTTGAAAGGGTCTCAGAGACCCCCAAAGGTCAAAGGACCACACATTGAGAACCTCAGTGTTAGAGGGAGGACTGGAATCCAGATCTTTTTACTTCAAGGGCAGCTCTCTCCCATCTTCTATGTTGACTCTTCTAGGTATAAATATGTACATTTGTTTTTTTAGAACCTCAGCAAAGCAAAGATTTGATGTTTACTTTAGTGAATGATAGTATATGATTACAGGATGGGAGCTTTCTTCAAAGAGCCATAAGAAGTATGTGGCTCTAGTAAACTTTTGAACACTTGCTATTAATTGCTTCTGGATCTCTTGAGCTATATATTTGGGAATATCATGACCATTTCCCCCCTAAATCCTATGAGAACTCCTCTCTAAGTCTTTAGTTTTAACCAACTTTTTTTTTTTCTCTTCCTCAACATTCTGATATTCCTATTGTCATTACTGAAATAATCTCTAAGGTCTCTTCCAGTACCACATCCATGTGCCCATGAACCTTTGAAATTAAGACAGGAACTGGTTGAGTTTCTTGCCTCTGTTCAGGTTGTGTTTATCATTCTCACCCCCAAGAAATGAATGGAGGTTGTTATTGCTTTAAATGCCGTGACTCTTTCGATTTCTCCTTCTTTAATTTTGTTAGTAACATGTACAACCACGGATGACTTTTTTTCTTGTGACTTTTATGCCCTCCTACTCTGCAGAAGCAGTTTAGCTTGTTTTGTTTTGTTTTGTTTTGAGAGAGGGATGGTTAAAGAAAACGAATTCTCCAGCTCAGGAGTTTTCACTTTTGTATTTGTTGTGTATACAAAATCTATGGAAACTTACTATAGACTCTTTCTCCAAATAATGCTCTTAAATGCAATACAGGAAATTTGGGCAAATAGATGACTCAGTGGATAGAATGCTAGGCCTGGAATCAGGAAAACCTGAGTTCAAATCCAGCCACAGAATTTACTAGGTATATGACTCTTTTTGCCTCAGTTTCCTCTTCTGTAAAAAGAGTTGGAAAAGGAAATGGCAAACAACTCCAGTATCTTTGCCAAGAAAACCCCTACTGGGCTCACAAAGAGTAGGACATTACTGAAAAATGACAACAAATACAGGAGACTAATTATTACTGATTCTCATGGGTGCTAGAGCCATCTTCAAAATTACCTTATATTGACTTTACATATGCTTATATGTATCCATATCAATTCCCAGAGAGAATGTAAACTCTCTGAGGGCAGGGACTATTTCAGTTTGTCTTTGTATTTACTGTGCTTGGCACAAAGCAGGGGCTTAATAAGTATTTGTTGATTAATAATAGCTGACATTTATGTAGCGCTTACCATGCCAGGGACTTTACAATTATTATTTCATTTGGTTCTCACAAAAAACCTTGGAGGTATGTGCTTTTTTTTTTTTTTTTTTTTGCTGAGGCAATTAGAGTTAAGTGACTTGCCCAGGGTCACACAGCTAGGACATGCTAAGTGTCTGAGGTCAGATTTGAACTCTGGTCTTCCTGACTTCAGGGCTGGTGCTCTATCCAAGTACCACCTAGCTGCTCCTGTGCTATTGTTTTATCCCCATTTTACAGTTGAGGAAACTGAGGCAGACAGAGATTAAATGATTTATCCAGAGTCACATAGTAAGTATCTGAAACTAGATTTGCACCCAAGGTATTCATAACTCTCAGCATTCTCCATTTTACTACCCGGCTGCCAACAATGATTAAAAGACACTGGGCAGGAAGTCTGGAGACCAGGATTCTAGTTCTATATTTGCCACTAATTCACTATGTGACTGGGCAAGTTGGTTTCCTTCTCTGGGTCTTTTGTTGATACAATTAGACTAGATGATCTCTCAAGTTGCTTCCTGTTTCAATTTTAAGTGTGACTCATTCCAGAATATAAGTGGGGGAGTTTGGCATTACTTTATGAAATGATCTCAAGTCAGCCAGCCATTAAAAACCTACTACGGACCTACTATGGACCAGGCAATGAGCTAAGCCTTAGGGAGAGCATCGAGGGGTATGAAAAAAAAGTCAAAGATAGCCCCCATTCTCTCAAGAACTCACAGTCTAATGGGAGACAACATGCCGACTGCTATGGACAAACAAGCTAGGGACAGGGGAGATCAGAAATGACAGAAGAAGGAAGGCACTGGAATTAAAGCAGACTGGGAAAGGCTTCCTTTTGGAGGTGGGATTTTAGCTGGGACTGGAAGGGAGCCAGGAGGTGGAGAGGAGGAGGTAAAACCTTCCAGGAACAGGGGACAGGCAGAGAAAATGCCCGGAGTCTGGAGAAGGAGTGTCCCAGAGCATGTGGGAGTAGGGATGGAGGTCAGGGTAGGGGAGCACTAAGGTGTAAGAAGACTGGAAAGGTGGTGGTGGGCTAGGTGATGAAGGGCTTTGAGTGCCAGACAGAGATGATGAAGTACCAGGAGCTGGGGGTATAAGGGTGGAAGACCTGTCCTCAAAGAGCTTGCAATTTAACTGGGGGAGGAAGGGAGGGAGGGAAAATACTAAGTGCATAAATACTGGTTTACTGACTATCCTTGTCTCAAAGTAATGCTGCAAATGATAGATCTATGGAATCAAGCCTTATTATAAAGGGAAAAAATGTTTTGTCTTGGCTGCCTGGAGTTTTCCTAGTGAAATTACAGCCTTGGCATTCCCCCTCCACCCCCTCCTTAGTTCATTTTTGACATTCCATTCAGACCAGAGCTGATTTTTGAGACTCTGAGTTATTCCAGGGCCCCTAGCTCACTGGTTTATGAGCCGAACTTGGCGCCTCTGGGGTTTGCCTCTCCATGTTCCAAGATTTTAGTAAGCTCGGGCTTGAGCTTCCTGATTGTCCTCCCACCCCCAAGAACTCAAAGGAACCAGTGGGTGGAACTTGTGGCTGGGGCCTGAGCCTTGTCTGACCTCTAATAGATAGGTCTCTGCCCTTCCCAGTGACCCTCTCATCAGCTTCCAGCGAGGGACTGCTCGCTCTCCTGCATAAAGGTCTCTGGGACTTTTGGCTCTGATTCTTGGCTGGGTCAGATGTGGGATCGGGCTGGGCTGCAGACACATTTAACTGATGAGAACACTGAAGAAGGAAATGGAAGGCATATGGGGCAGAGAGAGATAGGTGTATAATTTCCTCTACCTCTCCCATCCCGAACTCATAGGCATCAGCACGGCACACAGAGAGGTCTTGACTCCCAGGGAGATTTACAGGGGATTTCAGAGGAGAATCAACCAACCAATCTACCACAATGTAGCAAAATAATTATTTTTATGATAATTAATAGTAATTACTGCAGATGTTTCTGTAACTTTAAGGTTTATAGATTATTTAACATACATTATTTCATTTGACTTACAATAATAATTAATAACAAATACATAAATAAAATATAACCATAAGCTTATAATTTATTATAATTACTGCAGCCATTTATGGAACTTTGTTTATAGATTGTTTTACATTTATTCTTTCATTCAACTCTTACAATAATAATAATTCATAATAAACATGAAAATAAAATATAACCATAAATTTATGATGTATGATAATAATAATTACTGCAGATGTTTATGGAACTTTAAGATTTATAGATTATTTTACATATATTATTTCATTTGACTCTTATAAAAACCTCATGACTCTGTGCTAATTACTATCCTCATTTTGCAGATGAAGGGACTGAGGCATATTAAGGTTAAATGACTTGTCCAGAGTCACCTACCTAGTAAGTGCTTAAATTAGTATATGCATATAGATCCAATAATCTGTCTACTAGGACATACTGTCTCTTATGTTATAGAGAAGAAAGCACTAGATTGAATATCTGAGTTTTAATCTTAATTTTGTCACTAACCAGCTGGGAAAAGTTGCTTCCTCCAGAAGGAAGGTTATGCAAGATATCCAGGAAGGTTGCCTTCTCTATAAAATTAAAGACTTGGATTTAATAAAGTTCTCAGCTAGATGATGCAGTGGATAGAGTCCTAGGTCCAAAGTCTGGAGGACCTGAATTCAAATTCAGTTTCAAATATTTAACACTAACTAGCTATGTGATCCTGGACAAGTCAGCCCCAATTGTCTTAGGCTCCCCCCTCCCCCAAATGAAGTGTTGGATTACATAATCTGAGGTCTCCTTCAGCCTTAATTTTCTGACCTTATGAAAAATGACCTTTTTTCAATATGGGAGATACCCAGGGAAAGCTTCTGTCCAATGGAAGAGTCATTCTCGGAGAGAAAAGGCAGGAAAATCAAAACCAGGCATAGGAAATGAACACTCCCTTCTCTCTGTTCCCAACATCGAGGCTGGTTTGTCCATGTGTCATTTCCCTTATTCAGCAAACCATATGTCTTGCAGGAGCTCTGGGGGCCTGTTCTGCAGGCCTTGAAGGAAGTACGAAAAGGAATGTCTTCTAGTCCACAGATTCTACAGAGATAGTTCTCATCTTTGGCGGAACCCCCTCTTCCCTTGGTCCTCAAGGACCTTACAATCTATAAGGGAAAGAGAATACACAGAAGGAAGTTGAAAAAGTAGTGGAGGAAAGGGAGAATATCTTGCATATTGACACAATGGAGAAAGCTAAGCGAATACAGCTGATTGGGAATATGCATTATCCCATTAGGGGCTGTCAGGAATCTTGAGAGATAGGCAACAGGGAGTAGACTTTTACAGATGAGAGAATTGAGCTCTACTGAGGTACCTGGACTTGTACAGGGAATTTGTAGTAGGCTAGGAGTAAAACCAGCTCTCTTAATCCCCAGATCAGGGTTCTTTCTGGGACAACCCTCTGGTTTCTATGAAGGATGGCTCAGATCCTTCATCTAAAGTCAGAGCATGAGGAGAGGTGGCAGCTGGTGGCACTGCCCGTCTCCTCCCAAATTCCATCTCATCAGCAATATCCACTCCAGTTAGGCACTCATTGATTGTTCTAACCTTTGGTCTCACTGGTTTGTCCCCCTTCTACTTGTTCCCTTACAGGATAGATGTGCCTAGTGCTGGAGTCCCCCTAACCCAGAGGCGCTATCGTAACTGGAACCCCCCACTTCTGGGCAATCTTCCTGATGACTTCCTTCGGATTCTGCCCCAGCAGCTGGATAGTTTGCAGGTAAGAGGAGAAGGAGCCCTTGCAGGAGGCTCGTAGCTGTTGATGAGGTAGATATTAAAAGCAGAAATCAGAGATGACCTGTTCTTTCCTGTCTGCTCCTACCACCGCTCCCCATTCACCAGACCAGAAGTTCTGTTTTGTTGATAGAGAGGCAAGAGATTTGGCATCTGCCCGTTTCACTTCCCAATTTTCTGAGTTCAGACTGTTCACTCTGAGGTTCAGAGGGAAGCAACCTCAAACAGGAAACCTCTTCTCAGTTTCCTGGCTTGGTCTAGATGTCCTGATATAAAATATCCACCATATAAAAAAATACTTAGAGCACATATTAGGAAAGCAGGGATTTGGGAGCCTCTCCATTGGAAAGTCTTCATCATGGATAGGACTTAGGCAAGAGGATATGATCAGTGGCTAGTGAGGTTCCACAGAATATGTGCCTGAGGACTTGGGATGGCAATAGAGAGCATAGAACCATGCCAAATTCTCAAGCACATATTTGTGATTTCTTCACCTGCCCTGGGGGCAACTGAGTCCTTCTAACTTTGGGCAAGTGTCAGAACCCATTTCATTTAGGACCATATTATGAAAAGTTATGACTAAAAGCAGTCTGGGGAAAAACTCTGGACCTGAACAGATTTTAATCTGTTACTTTATACCTTTGTGACCATCAGCAAGTTACTTTGTCTCTGTGGTCCTCAACCTCCTCATCTGTAAAATTGTATTAAATAGCCTTAAATTTCCCTTCCAGTTCTAAATTTACGTTTCTACAATTTTCTAACTACAGAGTAGCTTCCTAGCTCAGGACCAGGAATGAAGGTGTGTGTGTGTGTGTGTGTGTGTGTGTGTGTGTGTGTATGTGTGTGTGTGTACATACTCATAAACCAGTATCTTATACTATTATATTGAGGTAGTACTTGGAGCCTGACTACTTCTTCCCTCTTAATGTAACTAGACTGGAAGCATGCTCGTGAGCATCTCATGGGATTCTGAGGAAAAAGCTGGTTAGGCGTCTATGTATGTCTGCATACATACACTCATGGCAGTGCCTGTCTCTTCTCTGCAGAATACCCAGAGTGGCCCCCCAAAGCTAGGGCTTGGGGAAGTCAGCCAACCCATGGTGGGAAACCTGGAGGAGGAATGCCGGTGGAAGCAGTACCTAGAAGATGAGCGGATTGCCCTCTTTCTTCAGAATGAAGAGTTCATGAAGGAGCTTCAAAGGAACCGAGACTTCCTCCTCGCCCTAGAGAGGGGTAGGAGGCTGGGAATGGAGGGAGGAAAGGACTTTTTGCTTTTCATGAATTTCATCACAGAGTGTCCAATAATTAGGGCAGTTTGTGTATGTGTATGTAGTCCAGAGGTTCTTAACTTCAGGTCCAATTTGTTTTTGTTTACCAAAAAAAAAACATTTTTTGATAACTATATTTCAACATTTTGTTTCCTTTATAATCTGATATATTTTATTTTGTGCCTTTAAAACCATTATTCTGAGGAAAGGTCCATAGATTTCTTCAGATTGCCAAAGAAGTTTATGACACTAAAAAGGTGAAGACCTCTTTCTCTAGCCAGACCTTTGGTGCACTTATCTATGAATCCAAGGGCATCCAGCCTGTGAGATAACCTGAGGGGATTATTTTTTCCTTTTCCAGATCGATTGAAATATGAGTCCCAGAAATCCAAATCTAGCAACATGGCCGTCAGTAATGACTTTGGTTTTCCATCTACTGTCACAGGTAACCCCCATTGGCCCCAGCTGTCTCTCCTACCTAAGACCTAAATTGAACAGAGGCCTTTCAAAAGAATACCCCTTCCTACAACCCCTTCCCAGCCCTTGCTTTCCTTGTTATTTCAGATTTGGATCCTGGAGCAAAGGGAAGATTAAGAATAAGAAATTCCTTTTTAAAGATGGGGAAAAGCTTTTCCTCATCTTAGTGAACTAGGTCAATGCGTGGGAAATTTGTTGTTTGCGTGTTTCATTTGTGTCTGACTCTTTGTGATATTGTTTAGGATTTTCTTGACATAGATATTCCAGTGGTTTGCCATTTCCTTCTCATGGTCATTTTATAGATGAAGTTAAGTGAGTTAAGTGAGTTGCTCAGGATCACATAGATAATTAAAAATGTCTGAGGCTGGATTTGAACTCATGAAGATGAATCTCCTGATTCCAATCTATTTGCGCCACCTAGCTGCCCAGTGGGGAAGAGGGGACTTAAATTATTCTACTTCTAGGAAGGTTGGTTTGGGGTAGTGAGAGTAAGAGAAGAGCCACCAAACATATTATCTTATGCAGAGAAAGGAAATCATAATCATAATAAAGGAAATTGTAATATATTGGGGTAGCTCGTATTTTATTTAGCATTTTTGCATCCATATTCATTAGTGAAATTGATTTATAATTTTCTTTCTCAGTTTGTACTCTTCCTCATGAAGAGTAGGAGCAGGGGAGAAAAGTTTGAAAAGTTGGTGGGGGGGCAATTCCAAAGACCAACTATTTTCCTTGTAGATAAAGGAGTGTGCCCTTCCTGGAAAATATATTTACTTTTCTCCCATTGTTCCATCTTAGCCCCTGGCCCCAGGACTGTCTAGATCAGGGATTCTTAACCTAGGGTCCATGAACTTGCTTTAATATCTATATATTATAATACATGAACTTGCTTTACTATCTATCTATATATTATAATATAATTGATTTTCCTATGTACTTTTAAGCCATTATTCTAAGAAAGATTCCATAGGCTTCAACTACTTGCCAAAAGAATCCGTGACACACTAAAAGAGTTAAGAATCCTTAGTCAAGGAAGCAAAGTATTCATTTATTAGTTGGCCAAGGCCTTTTTGAACTATGTGACCCTGGGTAGGTCACTTTCATGTCTCTGAGCCTTGTTTTGCTCATCTGTTAAATGGGGATAACAATACATATTTACCTCACAGAGTTATTGGGAAGAAAGTACTTTGTTAGCTGTTTTCAATTCCTGGGCAATCTTGAAATTAGAAAAGGCCCATATTCAAGCTTCCTTCCAATACATATAGACTGATTTAGAGCGGATCTTCCTTAATAGAAGGGATTGCTTTACTGGGAGTTCCTCAATACCAAGGAAATCACACCATACTTCCCCCTTCTTCTCCAGTTAAAGGTTCTTTGCATTTTAGGAGTCAGCTCAGATCCTGCTTTCTCCATACAGTCTGCTCCATCGGCTCTGGCTAAGGGGAATGAATTAATGAATAAATAAAGCATTTATTAAACACTACTTGCAAAGTGCTGGGAATATGAATAGAAAAATAAGGATTAACCAGGTAGAGCAATGGATAGAGTACTGGCCCTGAAGTCAGTAGGACGAGTTCAAATCAGGCCTCAGAAGCTTATAAACCATGCAGCCCTGGACCTGTCACTTAATTCTAATTGCCTTAAAAAATAGAAAAAGAAAAGAAAAAGAAGAATAAGATAATTAGGGAGTTCTCTCTACCCATGAGATCCCAAGCTGCTCCAAAAAGTTAATGTGAACTCTTATTTATTACATTAGACTAAAAGCATATTGAAAGCCAGGATTTGTCTTCTTTGGGTCCTATGGTCTGGAAACCTTTATTTAATATTGGACCTCAGCTTCTCATAACTGCTCTCTCTCAAAGGAAGAAAGCTTCTCTTAGAAGCTTTAAGCAGCTTCTGCCAAGGACTTACCCCATCCAAGATATAATAAGGAGGGGAGGACATTTCCCCCTAACTGAAAGGAGGGCAGAAGGATTGTGCTCTAAACCAATCCCAGCTTGGAGAGAGAAAATCCAGGAGAACTGATTAGTAAGCAGAAGGCTGAGGAGCTTAGATGTAGCCGGAGATATATCAGGGTGTCTTAATGACCCTTCTGTTTTTGATCCTGAATTAACCAAAGGCTACTAGGCTTCTGAGAACTTGGTAATGACCTCAGAGTAGAATTTAGGAGGCAGGATGACCTTGGGATTAATGACTGGGGAAGGACAGGGAAAGGAGGGCTAGTTTTTGAATAGGCAGGAGAGACAGACATGCAGGTAGCAGTCTGAATCACCCTCTTCCCCTTTATTTTCCTTCCCACTCTTGTCTCTGACACCGGTGGTCCTTTTTCCCAGAAGACTGCTTTTCCTTATGCCCCATTCCCCTTTGCTAAGTATAGAGTTTATGGTAGCAGCAGCTTATCTCATTTTGGAAAGAAGACTGGAGCAGGTCATTAGTTAGTTTAAGACCTGGGTGGAGGAGAAGGAGGGGGCACACACTGAATTGGAGGGTTGCAAGCTACTTATCTGGAAAGTGCCATGCCCTTGAAGCCTTCTTTGGAGGATGAGTGTTCCCAGCATCTCCCATTGTAGTCCATTCTGCTTTTGGATGGCTTGAATTTTTAAGAATGTTTTCCCTAACTTCAATCTAGATTGGCCTCTTTGCTCTTAGTTTTGCCTTTGCTTCTGTCTTAACTCCTTCTACATACTCGAAGATACTTTCATGTTCCCCTTAGTCTTTTCAGCCCAAGCATCCCTGTTTCCTTCAACCTATTTGACAAGAAAAGGGAGTTCCAGAATATAGGAAGGAGAGGGCAGCAGTAACTGCTTATCTTCTTGCTTTCAACTTCCTCAGGGCAGAAAATAATTTCTTTTTTATCCCATGTTCCACCTTGATCTGCAATTCTGAACTTGCCCTCGATAGCCAGGACTTGGTGACCCCTGCCATGACAGGCTGGGGATCGGACCATGGAAAGGGCCTCAGTATACGAGCCCCTTCGTAGCCCGACTCAGGGGGACCCATCCCTCTCCTAGTGCCTCAGAGGTCACGAGCCCTTGGCTGCTGCTGTTCACCTGGGTGCTCCCTTTCAGGTGATGCTGCCTTGGGAGCCAGCGAAGCCAACCCTGCCGTGTCTGAAGATGCCTTATTCAGGGACAAGTTGAAGCACATGGGGAAATGTGAGTGTCCCATTTGGGACAGCAGGGTGGAGTGCCCAGGATTCAGGGCTCAGGTATTCCCCTCTGTTGAAGGTCCTCCCTGCCTGTTAGGCACAAGGGGGTGGGAGGAAGGGGGAGGGGACGGGAAAGGGAGAGGAGGAGGAAGACCACCCAGGCTTTTGCCCCATAGCCAACTCTTGATTGTTTGTAGTAAGGTTTTAATGCCAGGCTGGCTTTCCCTAGTGGTTTTCCCCTTTCCCACTTCTCCTTCCCCAGCCCCCGCCCTCCCAGTATTTCCTGCACACCAGCTAATCAGCATGTGCATAGGGAATGCAAACTCATGTTCACATCATCTAGAGCCAAACAGCCAGACATGCTTAGGAAAGTAAATCTGTGGCTGCTGCCAAACTCCTCCCATCCCTTAACATTCCGCCCCACCCCACCCCACATTCAGCCCAGTCCCTCTGCAGAAAGTCAAACCTAGCCTTGCACAGTGCAGGAGAAATTATTTTGCTTTTTAAAAAAGGGTTCATTTATCTGTTCCACACCTCCCCTTCCTTCCTGTGCAGTTTTTAAAAGTCCTTCTTGACCCTGTACCCGGCTGCCTGAGTGAGTGCCCCCCTTCCCTGCCCCAGCTCTTTTCAGCATTTTTCCATGGTAGGCTGTGCCAGTCTCTCACCAGTGCTCAGGGGCACCCAATTCTTCCCGTGTTGCTCTCCCTCCTGTGCCCCCAAAGTACAAAGATTGGGTGATTCAGGTTCCATTTCGGGGAAGATCAGGGATTAGTCATGGAAATCCTAGAACCAACCCTGCTTTCTTGGGAGGGAGAGGGAGGGAGCAAAGAAGGGAGGAGAAAAGCACTTGATTTGTTCTGGAGGAGTTAGGAAGAGGAATGCCCGGATCTTTGGCTTGTTTGCCATGGCCTTTGGGGTGTCCTATGCTGCCCCTGCTGGCCAAGTCTCAGATGGCACCCCTTCTTCCTTAAGCAGCAGCTGTCCCTGTATTCTCTTTGACCCTTTCACCTTCTGGCAGTCTCTTCTTACAGCTCCTGGCACTGTCCAGTGCCCTCTCCCTCCCCCAGCCTTTTCCCTCCCTTCAGCTCCAGTCCTGTGCCCTCCCCTCAGCCCCAGTCCTATGTCTCCTTCCTCTCCTATCCTTGTACCTTCTTCCTCCTTTTTCTTTGACCCATTCCCCCTTTCCTCATCCCTAACCCTGTACCCTTCTTTCAGCCCCAAACCTATATACCCATTCCCCCTTTCCTCACCCCATCCCTATACCCTTTTCTTAGCCTCAATCCTATATATATATATCCTTTTTTCCTCCTTTTTTTCTTTGACCCATTCCCCCTTTCCTCATTCCTAGCCCTGTACCCTTTTCTTAGCCCCAGTCCTATATATCCTCTTTTCTTCTTTTTCTTTGACCCCTTCTCCTCCTTCCCCACTCTTAGCCCCTTAACCCCTTTCTCAAACCCAGCCCTATATATCCTTTTTTCTTTTTTTTCTTTGACCCATTCCCTCTTCCCCCATCCTTAGCCCTGTACCCTTTTCTTAGCCCCAGTCCTATATATCCTTTTTTCTCCTTTTTCTTTGACCCATTCCTCCTTTCCTCCTTCCAGCCCTGTACCCTTCTCTCAGCCTCAGTCCTACATCCTTTTTTTCCTTGTCCCTTCACAGTTAAACTGCTTTCCCTCTTTCAAAAAAGGGGGAACAAGAAGAAAAAATAAACTATATTTCCTTTCCCTGCCCATTAGATCAGAAAGGGTTAAGTCTCTGAGCCCCTTAGTGCCAACTAGAGTCGTTTATATTTCTGTCCCTCCTGTTTTGCTCACAGCCACCCGGAGGAAGTTGTTTGAACTTGCCAGGGCCTTCTCTGAGAAGACCAAGATGAGGAAGACAAAGAGAAAACAGTTGTTGAAGCACCAGTCGTATCCTTGGCTCCTCCCTGGTCAGGAAGGGTGTGTGTGTGTGTGTGTGTGTGTGTGTGTGTGCGCACACACACACACACACACTCTCAAAATAGAGGATGTGAATGTGAGTTCTTAAAACAGGTGAGGTACCCAACTAGATTCTATGTGGCTAGCTGCTTCCCCAAGTCATAATGGGGTATCTAGCCCCATTTCTGTCAATTCAATTCAATATTTCATCCTTGGTTGTTCCTCATTTCTAGCAATTCCTTTCTTTCACATTGCTTAGTCTTAACATTTGAATGATGGGTCAATGAAATGAGGAAATGAGGATAGGATGCCAGAGTAAAGAGGAATGAAGATGGGCCAACAGGCCATCCCACATCTTTTAAGGATGACTGGAAGCTATCCCACAATCTGTGAAAATCTGTATCTTTGTACAAACAGTCTCATTTTTTTTTTTGTTTCACCAATTGAGGTAATTCATAATCCTTTCCACACCATTATTTCAAAGATACCAAGCTCAAGCACTATCTTTTGTCTCATATTTAAATTAATAAGAAGGTTTTCTCTTTATTCCTATCAAGTCCTTACTTGGGTACAGTACAGAGTAGGGATTCTGGGGAACCTCTCGGAGCTCCCAGACTTCCATGGGAACAAATGAGCATGCTCAATAAGCAGTGAAGAATCTCTAGAGTATTATGAGAAATGGGAGCCATAGACTGTAATATGGGAAGAGATACCATAGATACCTCATACCAACTGTTATACTCCGAAGTCTATCTCTCTTTCAAGAGAGAGAAATCAAAGGGAAGAGAGAGTTGGAGGAAACTCTGGGATCTAGACTGGGAACCCAGTGTCTGGAGAGGATGTGAATAGGCACCTAGTAGGTGAATGGCTGGAGGGAGCAGAATGGGATGTAGACAGCATCATGGGCCAAGCAACTGATTGGTTTTCCTGAATGGAAGGGCAGGCTGGGGACTGCAGCATCGACAGCTAATCTCCTGGATGACGTGGAAGGCCATGCGTGTGGTAAGGACTTAACCTACTGGGATTGAGAGGGAGGAGGGACAAAATTTCCAAAAATAGAATGCTGACATTTGGATTTTTGTCCAACATGGTCAACTTCTTGAAACTGGTGATTCTCGGCCAGGATCTTGGGAGGATTCTATACACATTGCAAAATTGAGGAAGCACAAAGAAACTAGAGAAGGAGCTAGAGGGGAGTAATTAACAGAACCTCACCAGCTGGACCCCAGAAGCACTGGATAAACTATCTCCTGATCACCAAAGTTCTAGCCACAAATAAAGCTTCATCTTCTTCCCTTGAAGCACACATTGACAAAAGAACTAGTAAACTTGGAGATAAGATCAAAGATAAGATCATGGGCACCTCAGAAGCCATCTAGTCTGTCTCCATTTTATAGCTGAAGAAAATGAAGCCCATGGGCAGTTAAGTGTCTTATCCAAGTTTACACAGATAGTAAACATCATGGGCAGAATTTGAACCCAGCTCCTTTGATTTGAGTTAGTGTTCTTTTCACAGTGTCATATTGTATCCAGAGTCAGTGGGTAGGATAGGTGGGCCATAGACTCTCCTATCCCACTCTAGTATCCTGCAGACTGAATTAAAATGATAACCTTTGCTGATGATCTTGGCCCCAAAACAAACATGGTTGTTTTCTCATTTTGAGTTATCCTAAACTTCTGAGACTTGGGTGAGATAAAAGGTGCTACTTCCTCTAAGCCCACAACCTAATCCCAACCTCATGCTTAGGCCACAAAGGGAGAGATACCTTGTTTGATGCCTATCCTGGAATAATTGAGAAATCCAATCAGTGAAAAGGTAGCTGCTGTAAGAGAGAATGGAGTGATGGATTTTTGTTCTGGGAGGTTTTTTTTTTTGGGGGGGGGGGAGAATAGAGGCCAGAGCTCAGATTTAGGATATAGAAGAGATGGTTCTTACCTTTCGTAGAATCACAGAATTTAAAGTTGGAAGAAACCCTAGTGGATATTTAATTCAAGTCAAACATGAATGGAACTCTTCCATTATAAAATACTCAGCAAGTGGTTGTCCAGATTCTTCTTGAAGACCTCCAAGGAGATAACCCCACCACCTCTTGAGGCAGTATGTTAAATTTTAGTCAACTCTTAATTATTTGCTTTTATGCATAGTGGTCATCCATGGATAGTAGGAGAATCTTATGTGATGTGGAAGAACTTGAATGCCGGAAGAAACTTTCTTAAAGTGATTTCTTAAAGCTATTGTCTAGCTCCTTCATTTTATAGTTGAGTAAAGTGAAGCTCAGAAAAGTTGAAATTATTCCACTCAGGTCATAGATCACAGGTCTAGTGAGCCATTATTAGACCTAGGTCACAAGATACAGGTATCATGGTGTGAGATTAAGTAGTAATGTCAATCCAGGTAAAAAGTATGCAAGGAAAAATGGAAGCATTTCTGTTGCCTAATCTGGAAAGGCTTTTTTCTTTAAAATTTTTTTTTAAATAGTATTTTTTTCAAAAATCCAAAGACAGTTTTCATCATTCACCTTTACAAAACTTCATGTTCCAAATTTTTCTCCCTTTCCTCCTCCCTCTCTCCTCACCAAGACAACAAGCAATCCAAATGCACGTTAAATATGTGCAATTCTTCTAAATACATTTCCACATTTATCATGCTATGCAAAAAAATCAGATGAAGAGGAAAAAACAAGCAAACAAACAACAACAAAAAGGTGAAAATATTATATTTTGATCCATATTCAGTTTCCATAGTTCTCTCTCTGGATGCAGATGGCACTTTCCATTACTAATCTATTGGAATTGTCTTGAATCACCTCATTGTTGAAAAGAGCCAAGTTCTAGAAAGATTTCTTAATGGGATAGGGCTGTACTGGGCTACAAGCGATAGGGAAGGATGAAACCTACAAGAGCATCTTTCTTGCCTTTCAGAAGAAGACTTCCGGGCAAGGAAGCAGGAGACACTCAAGGAGGAGGAAGCACCCAGAGAAGGACAGTAAGAGGTGAGCCAGGGGTTGCTGATGAAGTTTGAGGCTGGAGGGTCTATCATGCCCTCTCCTTGGCATCCTGAGTCATCCTATATCATCTGAAGCAGCATGCACACTTGAGAATGCTGAATTTGGAGGCAAATTCCAGTTCATGTTATGGGTCTATATCTGGACAAATGACTAGTTCAAATCCCAGCTCTGTTCCTTTCTACCTTTGTGACTTTGGAAATCCCTTAATTTCTCTGAGTCTCAGTTTTCTCATATGCAAAAAAGGAGGACTTCTGATGGCCTCAGAAGTCTCTTCTAGCTCTAAACCTATGAGCTTGTGATCCTCCTTTTCTTAGGAATAATTTTTTTGGGGTCCTAGAATCTGCCTTGGGACTGCTTTTGGTCAGCAGATTACTATTCATTCTCACACCAAATATTTATTTAGCATTCACTTTGCCCAAGGTTAGTTACTATGAGAGACAAAAAGATGGAAAAGACGTGCATCTCATAATTCAGACCATATCTGCATAAAACTGACACAGAATATAATGTCAAAGGACATCTGCACAGGCACAAAGCCAAGCTCATTTCTAAGGAGAAGAATCAAGAAGATTTGATGGAGAAAGAGGCATCTGAGCTGGGCCCTATAGGATGGATAGGTAGGAATTTTTCAGGCAAAGGGCACAATGTGGACAAAGGTAGAATGAAAACCCAGCATTAGTTGAAGATTTTCTTTGATGTCCCAAGCCATTTTCTCTCTTTCTCTTACTGTAGCTTCCCCTATACCCCACATATGTAGTTGGCCTTTTGGGTGTGAAAAACTTTCCTCCCTTAAGTACTAATCTCAGATATTAGCAATAGCATGTATATGGAGGCAGGAGTTTAGCAAATGGAGAACTATTTGGAGGCCAGTTTTACTAAAATAAAGAGTACAGAAAGGAGAATTATACATAATAATGATGGAAAGAATACTGGGAACTATATTATGGAGGGCTATAAAGTATATGTAACCAAATAATACTCTCAAATAAAGATAAAATTATATACTTAAAAAAAGTATTTAAGCACTAGAGATAGAGGCAGCAGCAATAGAAGACCAAGCCCTGGGGAAGTTTAAATTAACAAGTCACAGAATTTCAGAATTAGAAGGGATCTCAGTTTACCA